>NC_072437.2:44045000-45245000 GCF_028878055.3 Symphalangus syndactylus | reverse complement strand
GTAAAGTAACAACCTTCCTTGTCTCCTTTCACTTCCTTTCCCTGTTCATCGCCTGAGACCTGGTCTGGGCCTCCGTTAAGTAGCCAGAGCCCTGCATTAATTTGCCTGTCAGTCTTTTTTCCCTGGGCCTGTATCTTTGACCTCGCCATCTGAGAGCTTCTCATTTGACTCCCGATAAGGAAATACCACCTCAACTCTTTGCCATGATCCACCTCTAGTAATTTTCTGAACCAACACGGTCTTGCCTACCCTTTCATTATTGTTAACACCAACAGATGTAGCACTGGAGCCAGTTTTGTCTGCTGAGTTACAATGGCCCTACTGCTTTTGTCTTAACTGAGAATCCAATTTCCTACCTCCATCTTACCAGATTTTTGAAAGGAAAAAAAAAATATGTGTATTACCCAATCTGTGGATTAAATATAGTTAAGTTCTGAGTAATGAAAACTGAGAGGTGCAGTAAAGAAGATGCTGATTTTGGGTTCTAATGTAGACTTCAGATTGTAACTTCACCACTGATTAGATTTGTGACTGTGGCAAGTAACCTAACTTCTTTCCACCTCGATGTCCTCATCTGTCAAGGGGTTGTTGTGATGATTAAG
This sequence comes from Symphalangus syndactylus, assembly GCF_028878055.3. Lineage (NCBI taxonomy): Eukaryota > Metazoa > Chordata > Mammalia > Primates > Hylobatidae > Symphalangus > Symphalangus syndactylus. Next base: position 45,244,398 of record NC_072437.2, on the reverse strand, counting down.
TACGATCATGCATGCAAGGTGCCTAGCAGTGCTTAGGGTTGCATGGTTTTATTTTCCAGTGTCAATAAATCTTAGGCCCCTTCCCTCATTTCAGAATATGAAAAAGGAGGGGAAGTGATGCCACTTTCTTCTTGGGATCAGAATTCTAAGTATGGATTTCAACTTGGAGTAGAATATGAACCTTTTTAGATCCTAGTTAGATTCCAATTAGGATAATTCAAATTTTCTTTTTGGTTTCTAGAAGTATTTTCTCCAATAGTATATTCATCCCATCATCTTCTGACTATAAAAGAGAATAGAAGCGTAGTAACCACAAACAAGAGAAGAAAGGCTTAGGCAAATATAATTAATAGGGTAGCGGAGAGCCAATGAGTTGGCTGAGAAAAAAGGCAAACATAAAGTTCCTTTTCAAATTAACTACTATTTTCATACAAAAAGAGGTGAGAAGAAGTGTAATTCACAGGTAATTTAAAAAATAAAATCAGATTTTTAAGACACACCAGAAGTGGCAGTATGACTTTTATAGACTTTTTATTTTTCTTTCTTTTAGGAGATTTCATTTCTTTGTGCTTCAGTAACTCAGCAACTTATGTCCTGACTGCTTATACATTATGCATGGAATTGATGGTATAGGTTTACATATTAAATAACATTCCGTAAGTAGGGAGAAAGGTTAAAAAGCCTATTGTGCACTGAGACTTGTTTTTAAAGTTGCAAATTAAATTATTAGTTTATCCTTATTCTTGTGAAGTCAGTAACAAACATAATGAGAAAAGTACATAAATAGACATATAGCAAGTTGCCATTAGTCACACAGAGTAACACAACAGAGCTGGAATCAAAACACGCGTTTCTTAATGAAGGCAATGTAGGCAGCTGCCTACAGGGTGTAATTTGCTGATGAGATTTTTCTTCCTCAAAATATCTCTACTAAAATTTTATCACTTCTTTTGCTTAACAAATTAATCTTGAAAAATGTAAATATTCTGGAAGGGTTATGACAGCAAGCAAGCTAACAGGCTTTAGAAAGGCAGAATCATAGAGTACCTGAGAGTTGGGAGGGTTCTTTTACAGCATTTTCAGTTCCTTACCCAATTTTTACCGCCCCTCTTTCTTATTTCAGAGAGGTGATCTTTCAGGTAAAATGCTCTCAGCAGGTGCCCTTCATTGGAGAGCAGACCATTCCACTGGTGGCCATCTCCTGTGGTGGGAAGACTCTTCCCTTCCCTGAGGCACAGTGACAAAGGCAAAATGCAGGTCCTTCAGCGTTGGAGAGACATGACTATCTTGGTTCTATCCCATTCTGGCATGTAAACTTGAGCATGTATGACAAATTTTTAAGGCTTCAAATCATTCTTCTGCAAAAGGAAGATGAAATGCCTACCTCATGAAACTGTTGGGGCTGGTTGATTGAAATAATGTACACAATTGTCTAGTAAGACAATTGGTAAGGAGTCAAAACCAATATGCTTTTTCCTTCTCTCTTAATTTATCCAATGTGTCCTTCATAGTAACTTTTAATAATTAGTTTCATTTCTGTCTTTGGAGCCACAAAGAATAGGTTTAGTTCCTTCCGCTCTCTCGCCTCTTTTTCTTCTGTTCTTTCTTTCCTTCTTTAAAATTTTTTTCCTTACTTGTATTTAACAAAGATACTGCTAATCTTTTTATTTGATCTACCAGTACCATAACGATAATAAAAAATAACATGGTAATTTTGACATAACTTGTTTTTGCTGAACCAATATTAATGCCCCTGATGACCAACATATTCTTAATAGCCACAATTCATCTGAAGATCATGGGTGATTTATATCAGAATTTTGCCTGATGTTAAAATGAGTTATTTTTTAGAAAATTTCCTTTCGTCTTTTACAGAATAGGAAACCTGCTTATATTTTTCCATTCATTATTCCATTTGACATAATTATTTAAATATTTCCAGCAAATATGGTTTGAAATGCAATTAGCCTATTGCTATAAATTCAACTAAAGTACCTAGATAGTTTTGCCTTTTGTTGCTCTTTTCTTCATTCTATTTTACTACTTTATTGTTTCCAATGGGAAGATTTTTTTTTTCTCTCAGGTAGAGAAAAGTACAATTGTTTTGTCATCTTTTTATCATCTACTAGCAGTAGACCATCTGTTCAAAACAGAGGTTTCTCCTTTTTAATTAACTTTATCGAAAACATAGTTAAAGCTCTTTTAGCTTCTGCCATTATTTTCAAGTCTTAGTTCATTCTAGATTTTAACATTGCTGAGAGTGAACTCAGAGTATCACAACACTCCTGTGTATTCATTCTTGGATATGGACTTCCCTTTTCCTCTTTTGTACCTGCATTTAAACCTAATCCACATAAGCGAATGTCCTCTGTGCTACTTTGGCTTTCTCAGATACCACATCCATTTTTCCTTATTTGCATTTGTGTACTCAATAGTTAATAAGAAAAATTAAATTTAAATTCTCTCTTTAGAATTACAGCATCTTTCTGGGATCTAAACATGGGATGGTGTCTTTCTCTGATAGGCACCAAATTGTATAAATTAAGTTCTAGGTATATTATACATCTGTATGGTCATTTTGTTTAAGTCTGCTTCTCAAACTGGACTCTAATTCCATGAGGGCAGAAAACAAGACTCTTTTTCTTACCATAGTTTTCTCAGCAATCGCACAGGGTCTAGCATACAAAAGATATTCAGTGAGAACTCATTGAATGCACTTGTAGCTTTGACTGTTTGCTTGCTCTGAGCTCGGGTGTTTGAGTCCTCTGCACACTGACAAAGGCCTGACAGTACTACACAGTAGATGGTTTCTCTGGTGTGAATCAGAGAAAGGTTCAACAAACTGGCACCACAATTGTTTTCTTTCCCTCATTCTTCTCCTGCTAAATCTCTGTTTTCTTAAACCTCTACTCTCAGGACAAGGTCAAACTATGCCTCTGTTTTACTTACATATTTATTTTCTCAAACCATGAATCATGTATTTCCAACCAAGCCCAAAGCAGCAAAACACAAAGCACATTCTCAGCTTATGTTGCACCAAAGGGTTTCAGCCAAGTTCCAGTAATACAGTCCACCAATCTCTGGGAATTTTTCAAAGATGCAAATGTCACTGACACACAACAATGCATATGCAGCAGGCTGGACAGAGGAGAATAGGTGGTGCTACCATGACTGATTGACTTGGATGGACCACGTAAGGTTCTCTTGTTATTTTTTTCCAGGTTATTTTGAAGCAGGAATAGTTTTAAAATGAATGAGGCACAAGTGAAGGAAAATAAATACTGCTGAAAATAATTTTAAAGTTATTTCAATAGATTTGAAATAACTTTAGTTATGTGGAAGAAATTGACATTTAATGCAGAAGAATTGGAGACGAAGTAAAGATTAAACTGTTAACTTTTGAACTACATATATTGTATTTGGGGTGTAGTCTGAACTTAAGACTATATCCAAGGATCGTCAAAAATGGTGAGATGAGCTTCCCGTCATAAACATTATATTGAGTAAAAACCCCCAAAATTACACAATCGAGTTCCAATAAAAAAATATCCTATGACCCAGGGGTAACAGGAAACTGATGACTCTAAGGCCAGGGTCAAGAGATTCTCAGCTGTGTTGAAGGCCCAGAGGCCAACTCAGGGACTGGTTTGGGCTCCGTTAGCCCATGAAGGCCACTCTCCTTATCCCTAAATCTTCAGTAAGATGTCTTCAAAAGCCACATATTGAGCTTTGCTCTGCTACAGAGAATAGGGAAAACAAAGCCTCCTCTCTGAGGCAAGGGCAGAACTCTGGAGCTGTCTCCAGCAGAGGACAGTGTAGCACTGGGGTCAGCTGAACTATGACCACCTTAGTAGACTGAAAACCAGATGCAGCCCCAGAGAAGAGAAACTCACAGGCGACCATGGGTAGAGTGCAAGGTACCTTGAAAGGAGAGTATATTCTCATAATTTTGCCATGTAGAGTTCATGCCATGTTAGTAAAGGATGGAAGAAAGTAATTATTTTGAAGTCACAAACAAACAAGTGAGACTTTTAACATGGGAGTTGTATAACCCACAATGGTAGACTAGAAAGAACCTCAGCATCCTTCTGCTTTATAGAGAGTGAACCTAAGTACCACAAAGCTTCCTGTATGTGATCCAAAAGCAAATGCCATGACCCAGTGGTATGGTATGGCTGTATCCCCACCCAAATCTCTCATCTTGAATTGTGGCTCACATAATTCCCACGTGTGTGTGAAGGACCCGGGAGATCATTGAATCATGGGGGTGGTTTCCTGCACAATATTCTCATGGTAGTAAGTCTCATGGTATCTGATGATTTTATAAGGGGAAACCCCTTTCGCTTAGTTCTCATTCTCTCTTGCCCAATGCCATGTAAGAAGTCCCTTCACTCTTCCTTCATCTTCCACCGTGATTGTGAGGCCTCCCCAGCATGTGGAACTATGAGTCAATTAAACCTCTTTCCTTTCTAAATTACCCAGTCTTGGGTATGTCTTTATTAGCAGCATGAGAACAGACTAATACACCCAAGATTCTAGCTTCATGTCCAAAGTCATTTCTCCACACTGTGGCTTCTTTGAAACTAAACGTTTGATTGCAGGGATTCTATGGGGACTCAGCATGGCACGGGAAGACACAGGGGGGCTCTGGAGCCAGTTAGCCTTAACTTAAATCCAGGACCTGCCCCTTGCCAAAAGTGACCCTGTGCCTCAGTTTCCTCATCTGTAAAAAGGGGATATTGAAAAGGTTAAATGAGCTGATACATATATAGCACTTAGATATCAATATCATTATGTGTTCAGAAAATTCTAAATATTATCACGAGTCACGATTTGGTTCCACCACACCTTTCCTACCCCACTTCCCACTGTTTTGTCCCCTACCACTCAGTGTTTTGCCATGTTGACCTTCTTGTCATTTCCAGAAAACCTAGCTTTTTCATGCTTACATGTCTTAATGCGTGCTATTTTCTGTGCTGGAAATGACTTTCTGCTTCCTTGTGCATATCTCATTCCTGAGGTAAAGTCCATCTTGGTCCATCTTTACTTCATAGCCTTCCTCTAACCCTGTCTCCCATCCCCAATATCACAGTTAGGTGCTCTGGTCCACCTGTTCCTAGTCACACCTCATAAACTCTCCATCAAGCAGATCAGATGGAGATTATGATATTGTATCTTTGGTCCAAATGACTGTGATCTCCTTGAGGGATCTCCTTGAGGGTACGAACTATGTTTTAATCATTCTTGCAGAATTAGTATATTATTCTTCATTGTTTCCCAATAAATGCTTATTTCAAAATGATAAATAAAGGCTGCCCAGGACACCTTTCTAAATTGGTAACATTGACTGCACACCTAAACACAGACACACACACACGTACACACGTGCACTGGCCCCTCCTTGCCTGACTTTTCTGCTCAGCATTTAACATATTATTATTTATTCATCTTGTTTATTACAGTAACATATGTTCAAACTTAGAACTCTAATGGCAAGCAACACTTAGTAAATTTTTCTCATTGTTATTAATATCATTAGTTGCTCTGTCATTGCGAATGATGATAGTATTTGTATTCACTGTCCTTGTTATTACTAATATTATTATCATAATTATTATCACTGTGCTCTTGTTGTTCTATATGGTCAAAAGAGAGCAGCTCATTCCTTGCTTTATGAAGTCCTATTCTATGGAAGTACAATTGGTATATTTTGTTTGTAAATATAGTTAACCTATTACTTTTTTACATACAGATTTCTTACTTTCAAGGGTATAATTTGGAAGAATGCAAGACTAGGATCCAGATAACCCAGATTTTGCTAGCTGTGTGACCTGCACCAAGATCCTTCACTTATCTTTAAAATAAGTGGTAGGGAAAATCCAGAGAAGCTTTTGTGTTGACTCCTCTGTCCTGCTCTGAAGGCAGCTGTTGCTGTTACTATTGAGGCTGGCTGCAGCTGCAGTGTCCTTGTCATACTCTTACAGAGCATCAAGTTTCCACTGGCCAGAGTTAGAACGCAAGCTGTAACCTACCAGTCATCCTGGAATGACCCCTGATCCCTTCTGTTTCATTGCATTCTACAGATGAAGAACATAAAGACGTGTGTCCTTGTTCCCACTGTGCACACAGGCTTCTCCTCACAAGTTCTCATTGGATTCTCCTAAAATATATTTTAGCTCAGTCCTCATCCTAAGGCTGCCTGTATAGAACTTACTAGTCAGTGTGCTGCAAGACCAAAGGGAAATTTCATATGTATCTCCACCTCTGGTATATTACTCACTAGAGGAAAACATAAAGAAGTTTCTATTCTTGTTTTTATAGACCCAGAGGCATATCAGCTCCCTCATGGACCATCGTGTGGTCAAGACAGTTCTCCTTATGGAAAAGCAATACTTATGTTTCATCTTTCTCTACAAAGTCAGGAAAGATACTGGTTTTAAAAAAAATCAAGCCTGTGTCATGTAGGTGAGAAGATGAGTGAGCTAATGCTTATGAAGTACTTTCCTTTGCTTTGGAAAAAAAAAAAAAAAAAAAAAAGAACAACTCACCGAAACCCCTTCAATTGAGTAGACCTGCTCTGACCCACTCGTCAGAGTTCAATCCCAGTATGGAGATTCTTGAAAGCTTATTAAACAACTCGCAATTTACCAGAGATTTGTCTCCATATTTGAAAATAGGGAATAGGGAGTTTTCTCTTAATTCTTATTTTTAGTTTAAAATGTGCATCCTTACAAGATTTCTTACTGTTTGGTGCAAATAACGAATGATAAGGGGAAATGGGAGGTATGGTATAGTCAGCCTGCAGGCCAGGAACACTAGCTGCCACCACCACCAACAAAACAATAAGCAAATATTTTACTTAACTTTCTTTCATGATTGATAGAAGAACCGTTTACTTCATGAGTCCAGAAAAAAATAGCAAGGAAAGCTTCTCTTAAAGAAACTTTGGGTAGCTTTGTACAAATCTCTTATTGAGTCATAAACTGTTTACTGAATTCAATGAATCCCCACTTTTCCCTCAAATTAAATTTAGTGGGCACATCTGTTACAAAAAGTATTGTGATTACGCCTGACTGCGGAAATTATTTACAGAAAGCTTTTCGCATCTCCTGGAGAGGCTGCCTCACAGAGAAACTATGTGAATTAGTTACAGTTTATAGATGCTACAGGAGCACTAACTCATGAGTGTGATCATCATGGCTCTGGAGCTGGACGCTTGAAGCTCTGATGAGAAAAGTTCCCAAAGGGAGTTGTGGTCCCAGAGGAAATCCAATCTAAGATTGTCCTGTGCTACTTAATCCAGCTGTCAGATGTAACTTCCTGGGTCCTCCTCCTACCATATTACTCTTTCCAATGTAAATAATTACAAACACAATTACTGGACTGTCAAAAGGCATTGTGATACTTATATAGAAGGGTCAAAAATTCCTGGAGGAAAAACTATCATCACACACACACACACAGCTCTATACCTTATAATGACATTTTGGTCAATGATAGACTGTATATCTGATGAAAGTCCCATAACATTGTAATGTAGCTGAAAAATTCCTTTTACCTAGTGAGGTCAAAGCCATTGTAATGTGATAGAGCAACATATTACTCACATGTTTGAGGTGATATCGGTATAAACAAACCTACTGCGCTGCCAGTCCAATAAAAGTATTGCACATACAATTATGTAGAATACATAATATCTGATAATGATAATAAACGGCTGTGTAACTGGTTAATATATATATATATAGGGACATACAAGTTTTTATCATTTTTTTATAGTGTACTCCTTCTACTTATAAAGAAAAAATTAACTAAGTTTACCCATCCAGTGGTTTGTAGAAAAAGGAGAAGGAACACAGGTGGATAACGAGCAATAAAGGGCAACATGCTTGCAAATAGAGAACAAAGGCCTCTGAGTGCACAAGGAAGGATAGAGGCTGCTTTCGTTTGATAAAAAGACAGAGGGAAGTTTAATAAAAGAGGTCGTACTTGAGCTGGACCTTGGATAAAGAGTGGAATTTGATGGTGAAAATGCAATCAAGGTTCTTTTTGCAGTGAACAGCAAGGATAAAGGTATGGAGACAGAAAACCTCCTATACATTGCAAACCTGTTTGGGTGAAATATAAGAATATTGGGAAACAAGATAGAATCATCGTTTTTAAAACTACCGTCGTGTTTCCTTCCTATAAGATGGGGATAAAGATAATTGTGCCTATTTCATGAGGTTGTTATGAGGATCAAATGAGTTGATGCATGTAGATGATTTGATTTCAAACACATAGAAAGCACTCAACAAAGGAAAAAGACATGAGGCTAGAGAGCCCTCCACTGCTACTGCATTGTTAATTTTTGTAAATCTTCCACAGAACTTGAAAGAAAGTACTTTCTCTGTTTATATGAAATTATAGTCAATTTACATCAATTAGATAACTCTTACTGTGTTATTTTGTTCAGCTCTGTGTTTACTTAGTTGATCAATTGTGGTCTAGAACAGGAGTTGGCAGACTACAAACAGTAGGTGAACACACCTGAAGCCTGTTTTGGTAAAGTTTTATTGGTAGCCAGATATAAATGTTTGTTTATATAATATCTCTGATAGAGTTGCATGTCTGTGACAGAAACTGTATGGACATCAAAGTCTAAAACCTTCACTATCTGGCCTTTTATGGAAAAGTTTCCTGACCCTTGGTCTAGAGAGAAACAAAATTAAGTTTCTTGCTACTATTTATTTCAATCAATTTGTTTTTGTACTTACAGCAATTTTTAGTACTTGTATTTTGGTTCCATATTATCTCATGCTTAAAAATTCATTGTGGCATTCACTTTTCATCATTTTTAAATGACAGTATTTATCCAAGTTATTTATATTTTGCAATAATATTTAACCTTGCCTGATACCTGTACTGTCAACTGTTGACTTCTTTGTTTGCATCTCTCAAGATATATCTTCACTTGTACTTTTAGAGCCAACTTGTTATGATTGCATCTTTTTCTATATACTTTTTTAAATTTAAAGTGATATAAGGTGAATTTATATCCCACTTACCTATAAATACTCTTCTTAATCTTAAGCCTTTCATTTTATGTTTTTCTTTGTAACTATCTTTTCCTCTGTAAGATGTGTGTGCATGTGCGTCTGTGTGTGACAGAGACACAGAGAATGCTAGGCTATAGCTACAGACTGCAGAAACCACTCTAGATAGTTCAAATAGAAGGGGATTTACTACCAGCTAGTTCAATGGTTTGTGAAATTGTTGGTAGGGTTGGAAGAGCAGGCTTTGGGCAGAGTTCTTTGCTCCTAGGATTGCACTCAGCCATGATTGTGATTGAGAAACCTGTGATGATTTCCGCAGAGAAATACTGACACACAAAGATGTGACCACGGCACTCACTTCGTCACAGTCTGGAAAACTGCCATTCCCATTGTGGCCAGTGGTTTTTCCTGGGCCACATTACTTCCACTGTGATCTCCATCTGAAAATGAATGCTTCGTACTCCACCTCCTTCTTACTCACTTCCACATTTCTCAGTGACTGCATATGTTTAGTAGATCCTAAAACACACCTGAAACCCTCGTACATGGAAGTCTGGGAAATGCAGATTTTAGCTGTTTTTTTCTCTGCAATCTAGGGAGGCATTTAAAAATAAATAAACGTTGAGCAAATCAATCCACTATATCCATCATCTTGTGTTCTTCCCTATTTTAAATAACATGCATGGCTTTGAATAATTATCTCATTTTAAATAGTACACATAAATATCTATTTCTTGACTTACAAATATTGGAATCTATTATCCCTCAAGTATGAAATATAAAGTATCTAACTCACTCTATTTTCTCCAAAATAGAAAAAAATGAGGCAATGAGCTCACTTCCATTTTCCTGTTTTCCCCATTTTTCTCATGATTTATATTAATCACATTACTATTTTTGAATGATCAAGGTTTATGGCACTTAAATTCTATCCTATAACTGTAATTCACCCGGTGATTGGTGTGAGTCATACACTTTTACAGATTTAATTATACTGACTGACAGTCTTTCCATACTATGGCTTTTCCACCCCTGACTTTAATTGCAGATATCCATGTTTGGCTGTATTTAATTAACAAATATGCCTACCTTGTGGCATATTTGTAAAAATTTAAAATAATGTATTAAATGTCTCATGTATGATAGGTTCTCAATAAAAGGCCATTTTATATGGCCTTAGTCTTACTAATAAAGAAAAATAAATAAAACGACAAAATTGAGAATGTAAATAAGATAAAGATAGAATAGTATTCATAGCACATGGTAAATAATGAATAGATTTTGTACTTAATTTTCTTTGAGCATCAATAATGTTAGATTTGAGGAGGAGGCAGAGCAAGATGGTAGAATAGAAGGCTGCACTGATCATTCCCTCTTGCAAGGGCAGCAATTTAACACCTACATACAAAAAGCACCTTCATAAGATCTTAAAATCAGGTAAGAACTCACAGTATCTGGTTTTAACTTCATATCACTGAAAGAGACACTGAAGAGGTAGAAAAAACAATCTCAAATCGCTGATGCCATCCCTCCCCCACCTATAGCAGCAGTGGCATGGTGCAAGGTATTTCTGTGGTCTCGGAGAGGGAGACTGCAGCCAATGGGAGGCATTGAACTCAGTGCTGTTCTGTTATAACAGGAAAGAAAGCCAGAACAAACTTAGCTGATGCCCACCCATGAAGGGAGCATTTAAACCATCCCTAGCCAGAGTGGAATCACCAATCACAGAGGTGGGAGCTTGACTTCCCACAAACCACACCACCATGGGCTAAGGTGCTCTGGGGCTGTAAATAAACTTGAAAGGCAGAGTAGGCCACAAGGACTGCAACTTTTAGGAGAGTCCTAATGCTGAACTGGGCACAGAGACAGTAGACAGGGGTTGGGGGGAGGGCATTCTGAGACACCAGCCAGGACAGCCAAAGGAGTGCTGCCATCGCCACTCCCGTAACCACAGGATGGACAGTTCACAGCTGTAAAAGAGATGTCCCTTCTTTCTGCTTGAGGATAGAAGAGGGAAGAGTGGGGAGAGCATTTGTTTTAAACATGTATAGTAGCTCAGCCACATCAGGATAGGATACTGGTCAGTATTAGGAGGCCCCCTTTCCAGCCCTAACTCTTGTATGACAATACTAGATACATCCCCCTGGGCCAGAAGGGAAGCTACTGCCTTGAAGGGAAGAACCCAGTCCTGGCAGCATTCATCACCTGGTAACTGAAGGGCCCTTAGACCCTAAATAACCAGCAGCGATACCCAGTTACTATGTCGAAGGCCTTGGGTGAGACCTGATATTTACTGGCTTCAGAGAGGGCTCAGCAATTCCCGCTGGGGTGGCTGCAGGAAGAGACTCCTGCTTGAGAAAAACAGAGGGAAGAGTTAAAGAGACTTTGTCTTGCCCCTTAGGTACCAACGCAGCCACAGGGAGTAAAATACCAAGCAAGCTCTTTGGGTCCCAAATTCTAGGACTTGGCCCTTGGATGGCATTTCTGGACCTGCTCTGGGCAGAGGGGAGCCCTGAAGGGTGCGTTCCAGGCCAAGCAGCATTCACCACAAGCTGACGAAACAACCCTCGTGCTTTAAGGGAAAATGGGCAGTAGTCTGGCAGTACCCTCCATGGGCCTGTGGTGGTGATGGCCACAAGGTGAGGCTCCTCTGCCTTTGGAAAGAGGAGGGAAGAGAGGGAAGGACTGTGTCTTCTGGTTTGAGCACCAGCTCAGCCACAGTACAATAGCATACCAGGTATACTTCTAAGGTTTCTGACTCTAGTCTCTGGCTCCTAGACAGCAGCTCTGGACCTGCCCAGGGTCTGGGGAACTTGCCACTCTGAAGGAAAGAATACAGGCCTGGCTGGCTTTGCCACCTAGTGAGTATAGAGCCCCAGGGCCTTAAGTGAAAATAGGTAATGGCCAGGGAGTGGTTACAGCAGGCCTTGAACAAGATCCAGGGCTTTGCTTACTTCAGGTCTGACCCAGCACAGACATAGAAGTGGTGACCACAGGAGTGCTTGTGTCACTTAAGTCTCAGCTTCTGATGGCTCAGGACAGAGAGAGACCCCATTTGTTTGGGACAAAGTAAGGAAAGAGAACAAGGGTCTCTGCCTGGTAATCCAGTGAGAAGAGAAAGAGATAGGGGTGGAAGGTTTATTAAAAGGGATAATAACAGGACTTCCCAAATCTGCAGGAAGATATCAATATCCAAGTACAAGAAGGTTATAGAATACCAAGCAGATTTAATCCAAAGAAGACTACCTTAAGGCATTTAATAATCAAACTCCAAAGGTCAGGGATAAAGAAACAATCCTAAAAGCAGCAAGAGAAAAGAAACAAAAAACATTCAGTGGAGCTTTAGTGCATCTGGCAGCAGACTTCTCAGTGGAAACCTTACTGGCCAGGACAGAGTGGCATGATTTATCAAAAGTGGTGAAGGAAAAAAAACAAAAACAAAACAAAAAACCATTTACCCTAGAATAGTATACCTGGCCAAAATATCCCTCAACCATGAAGGAAAAATAAAGACTTTCCCAGACAAACAAAAGCTGAGGGATTTCATCAACACCAGACCTGATCTACAAGAAATGCTAAAGGGAGTACTTCAACCAGAAAGCAAAGGATGTTTATGAGCAATAAGTAATTGCCTGCAGCTGCAGAATAAGCCTGCACTCACTGATAATAGTAAGTATACAGAAAAAGAGAATATTGTAACACTGTAAGGGTAATGTGTAAAGTACTCTTATTCCAAGAAGAAAGACTAAACAATGAACCAATCAAAAATAATAATTACAATAAATTTTTGAGATATAGACAGCACAATACAACATAAATAGAAACAACAAAATGTTTAAAAGCCAGGTGAGGAAGTTAAGGCTTGGAGTTTTTGTTTTCTTTTTGCTTGTTTGTTTATACAGTGTTAAGTTGTTAGCAGCTTAAAATAATTGTATTTGCAAGCCTCATGGTAACCTCAAACCAAAAAACATGTAATAGCTACATTAAAAATAAAAAGTGAGAAACACTCACATCACCAGACAAAATCACCTTCACTAAAAGGAAGACAGCAAGGAAAGAAAGAAGGAAGAGAAGACCATAAAACAACCAGAAAACAAAGAACAAAATGGCAGGAGTTAAGTCTTTACTTACTAACAACAACAATGAATGTAAATAGGCTAACCTCTCCAATCAAAAGCCACAGAATGGCTGAATGGATTAAAAAACGACCCAGTGATCTGTTGTGTGCAAGAAACACACTTTACCTATAAAGACACACATAGACTGTATATAAAAGTATGGAAAAAGATATTCCATGCCAATGGAATACCAAAAAAAAGAGCAGGAGTAGCTATGCTTATATCAGACAAAATACATTTCAAGACAAAAACCCTAAGAAGAGACAAAGGTCACTACATAATGATAAAAGGGTCAATTCAGTGAGATAATATAAGAATTTTAAATATATATGCACCCAACACTGGAGCACCCAGATATACATAAAGCAAATATTATTAGAGCTAAAGAGAGAGGTCCCAATAAAATAACTGGAGACTTCAACACCCCACGTTTAGCATTGAACAGATCATCTAGACAGAAAATCAAGAAGGAAACATTAGACTTTATCTGCACTATAGACCAAATGGAAATAATAGCAACTTACAGAACATTCCATCTGGTGGCTACAGAATGCACTTTCTTTACTGCAGCACCTGAATCATTCTCAAGGATAGACCATATGCTAGGTCACAAAATAAGTCTTCAGACATTCCAAAAAATTGAAATAATATCTTCTCTGATCACAGTGGAATAAAACTAGAGAGCAATAACAAGGAATTTTGGAAACTATACAAATACATGGGAATTAAACAATATGCTTCTAAATAACCAGTGTGTCAATGAAGAAATTAAGAAGGAAACTGAAACATTTCTTGAAACCAATGATAATGGAAACATAGCATACCAAAACCTAAGGGATACAGCAAAAGCAGTACTAAGAGGCAATTTTATAACTATGAAAACTTACATCAAAAAAGAAGAAGAACTTCAAATAAATAATCTTACAATGTATTTTAAAGAACTAGAAAAGCAAGAGCAACCCAAACAAAAAATTAGAAGAAAAGAAATAATCAAGGTCAGAGCAGAAATAAATAAATTTGAAATGAAAAAGAAAAAAGCCAAAAGATCAATAAAAATGTCTCTTCTTAGCCAGGCATGGGGGCTCACACTTGTAATCCCAGCACTTTGGGAGGCTGAGGTGGGCAGATCACGAGGTCAGGAGACTGAGACCATTCTGGTTAACATGGTGAAACCCCATCTCTATTAAAAATACAAAAATTAGCCAGGTGTGGTGGCGTGCACCTGTAATCCCAGCTACTCCGGAGGCTGAGGCAGGAGAGTCACTTGAACCCAGGAGGTGGAGGTTGCAGTGAGTTGAGATCGTGCCACTGTACTCCAAACTGGCAACAGGGCGAGATTCTGTCTCCAAAAAAAAAAAAAAAAAGTCTCTTCTTGTCCTTTGCCCACTTTTTAATGGGGTTGCTTGGTTTATTTTCATGTGAATTTGTTTAAGGTCCTTATAGATGCTGGACATTAGACTTGTGTCAGATGCATAGTTTGCAAAATTTTTCTCCCATTGTGTAGGTTGTCTATCAATAGTTTATTTTGCTGTGCAGAAGCTCTTTAGTTAAATTAGATCCCATTTGTCAATTTTTGCTTTTGTTATAATTGCTTTTGTTATATTTGTCATAAAATCTTTGCCAGGTCCTATGTCTAGAATGGTATTGCCTAGATTGTCTTCTAGGGTTTTTTTTAGTTTAGGGTTGTACATTTAAGTCTTTAATCCATCTTGAGTTAATTTTTGTATATGGAGTAAGGAAAGGGTTCAGTTGCAGTCTTCTGCATATGGCTAGCCAGTTATCCCAGCACCATATATTGAATAGGAATTATTTTCCCCATTGCTTGTTTTTGTCAGCTTTGTTGAAGATCAGATAGTTGTAGGTGTGTGGCCTTATTTCTGGGCTCTTAATTCTGTTCCACTGGTCTATGTGTCTGGTTTTGTATCGGTACCATGCTGTTTTGGTTACTGTAGACTTGTAGTACAGTTTGAAGTCTGATAAAGTGATGCCTCCAACTTTGTTCTTTTTGTTTGGGATTTCCTTGGCTAGTAGAGCTCTTTTTTTGGTTCTGTATGAGTTTTAAAATAGTTTTTTTCTACTTCTGTGAAGAATGTCATTGGTAGTTTGATAGGGATAGAATTGAATCTACAAATTGCTTTGGGCAATATGGCCATTTTAACAATGTTGATTCTTCCTATGCCTGAGTATGAAATGTTTTTTCATTTGTTTGTGTCCTCTCTGATTTCTTTGAGCAGTGTTTTGTATTTCTCATGGTAGAGATCTTTCACCTCCCTGGTTAGCTATATTCCTAGGTATTTTATTCTTTTTGTGGCAGTTGTGAACGGGATTGCATTCCTGATTTGACTCTTGCCTTGACTGTTGTTGGTGTATAGAAATGCTAGTGATTTTTGTACATTTATTTTGTATCCTGAAACTTTGCTGAAGTTGTTTATCAGCTTAAGGAGCTCTGGGGCTGAGACTATGTAGTTTTCTAGATATAGAACCATATCATCTGCAAACAGGAATAGTTTAACTCCCCCTCTTCCTATGTGGTTGCCTTTTATTTCTTTCTCTTGCTTGATTGCTCTGGCTAGGACTTCCAATACTATGCTGAATTGGCATGGTGAGAGAGGGCATCCTTGTCTTGTGCCAGTTTTCAAGGGGAATGCTTTCAACCTTTGCCCTTTCAGTATGATGTTGGCTATGGGTTTCTCATAGATGGCTCTTATTATTTTAAGATATGCATGCAGCCAACGAACATATGAAAAAAAAATTTCCATTGATGCTGAAAAGCTCTTAACAAAATCCAATATTCCTTTATATAAAAACTCTCAAAAAAACTATATAGAAGGAACATACCTCAACATAATTAAAGCCATATATGAAAGACTCACAGCTAGTATTAGACTTAATGGGAGAAAACTGAAAGCCTTTCCTTTAAGATCTGGAACATGACAAGGATGGCCACTTTCACCACTGTTATTCAACATAGGCCTTGTGGTTCTACCTAGATCAATTAGACAAGAGAAAGAAATAAAGGGCATCCATGCTGGAAAGGGAGCAGTCAAATTATTCTTGTTTGCAGATGGTTTAATCTTATATTTAGAAAAACATAAAAACTCCACCAAAAAAAATCTATTAGAACTGATAAGCAAATACAGTAAAGTTGAAGAATGTAAAATCGACATACAAAAATTAGTAGCATTTCTATATGCCAACAGTAAAGTCTAAAACAGAAATTAAAAGATAATCCCATTTACAATTAAAATTAAATACTGAGGAATTAACCAAGGAACTGAAATATCTCTATAATAAAAACTATAAAACATTGATGAAAGAAGTTGAAGAGGACACCAAAAAAATGGAAAGATATTTCATGTTCATCAATTGGATGAATCAATATTGTTAAAATGTCTATACTACCCAAAGTAATCTACAGATTCAATGGACTCGTTATCAAAATACCAATGACATTTTTCACAGAAATAGAAAAAAATCCTAAAATTTATATAGAACCACAAAAGACCCAAAATAGCTTGATATCTATCCTAAGCCAAAAGGAAAAAAATGGTGGGATCACATTACCTGACTTCAGATTATATACTACAGAGCTCTAGTAGCCAAAACAGCATCATACTGGCATAAAAACAGACACACAGTCTGGAACGGAACTGAGAACCCAGAAAGGAATCCACACACCTACACACCTTTATGAACTCATTTTCAACAAAGATGCCAAGAACATACGCTGGGGAAAAAAAAAAAAAACAGTCTCAGTAAATGGTGCTTGGAAAACTGGATATTCACATGCAGAAAAATGAAACTAGACCCCTATATGTTCCCATATACAAAAATCAAATCAAAATGTATTAAAGACTTAAATCTAAGACCTCACAATATGAAACTACTACAAGAAAACTTTGGGGAAAGTCTTCAGGACATTGCTCTGGGCAAAAGTTTCTTGAGTAATACCCCACGAGCATGGGCCACCAAAACAAAAATGCACAAATGGTGTCACATGTAGTTAAAAAGCTTTGCACAGCAAAGGAAACAATAAAGTGAAGAGACAACCTACAGAATGGGAGAAAATACTTGTAAACTACTTGTCTGACAAAGGATTAATAACCAGAATATATAAGAAGCTCAAATAACTCTATAGGAAAAAAATCTAATAATCTGATTTTCAAAATGGGCAAAATATTTGAATAGACATTTCTCAAAAGACATAAAAATGGCAAATAGGCATATGAAAAGATGCTCAACATTATTGATCACTGGAGAAATGCAAATCAAAACTGCAATAAGATACCATCTGACTCCAGGTATAATGACTTATATCCAAAAGAAAGGCGGGAACAAATGCTGGCAAGGATGTGGAGAAAAAGGAACCCCCATGCACTGTTGATGGGAATGTAAATTAGTATAACCACTTTGGAGAACAGTTTTGAGGTTCCTCAAAAAACTAAAAACGTAGCTACCATATGATCTAGCAATCCCACTGCTGGTTGTATACCCAAAAGAAAGGAACTCAGTATATCGAAGAGAGTGATCTGCACTCCCATGTTTTTTGCAGCACTGTTCACAATAGCCAAGATTTGGAAGCAACCTATTTGTCCATCAACAGATGAGTGGATGAAGAAAGTGTGGTACATATATACCATGCAGTATTCTTCAGCCAGAAAAAATAATGAGATCCTGTCACTTGCAACAATATGGATGGAACTAAAGAGATCATTATGTTAAGTGACATAAGCCAGGCACAGAATGACAAACATTGCATGTTCTCACTTATTTGTGGGATCTAAAAATCAAAACAATTAAATTCATGGAGATAGACAGTAGAATCATGGTCACCAGAGTATGGGAAGGGTAGTGTGTCTGGAGTTGGGGGTGCTTAGGGCAAGTTGGGGATTGTTAATAAGTACAAAAAGTAGAAAGAATGAATAAGACCTAGTATTTGATGGCACAACAAAGAGACTATAGTCAATAACAACTTAATTGTACATTTTAAAGTAACTGAAAGAGTATAACTGGATTGGTTGTTACACAAAGGATGAGTGCTTGAGGGAATGGATATCCTATTTCCAATGATGTGGTTATTACGCATTGCCTGTCTGTGTCAAATCATCTCATATATGCAACAAATATATACACCTACTATGTACCCACAAAACTAAAAAAGAAAAAAGAATTTACAAACAATAAATAATGTTAGATTTGAGTATTTTCTATGATACTAAACTACATTATGACATTAAACCAGGTAAGATGTCTCAGGTTGTTTCCTGGCAAAAGTTATATAGGTTAAGGAGCCTCAGTTCAGCCATCTATAAATTGAAACAGCAGTGCTCAAAAGCCCTTCAGCTTCCTACAATCCTGTATTGCATTTTCATGACTCTTGTTGGGTTACCTGTAACTATTTTTAGGATCTAAGTTTGCCTTCTTCCAGGTGCTCTGAGTGTTCTTTGACATATTTTCTGTGCTGTCAGTTGATGTGAGTGACAGGGAATGCCAACTAATTCTAATATTAATCTAAAAAGGCTATTATTCAAAATAAATTTGTGACATGTTTATCAAAATCAAGGAGCAGTGATCCTTGTTTGTCTACAGCATAGGTGGGGCATGTCATTGCAGGTCTTTTGCAATATGTAAAATAAAAAGCTGACGTTGTGTTCAAGTCCAAAGTAGCATTTTGGGAAACTCTGGAACTATTTTAGATATTTATTTTTTTAAAAAACAATCAAATTTCATTGGACCTTGTGTGTGTGTGTGTGTGTGTGTGTGTGTCTGTGTGTGTCTAACCATTTGAGTGCACTTTTTTCTTATGGCTTCCAACAGCCTGAAAGGCTCATAAAAATGAGGAAGATTATAGAAATGAAAAATAAGAAATGAAGAAAAACCTCATGCATGACTATGGTTTATTTTATAATAATTGGTCAGTGATTGGAAGCTTCTGAAACCATGGTCTGGAACATTAAATTGCAATCTCGTAACTCAATATCATAGTATCAATTTTCTGAAATTTGACCCAAGAAAATTTAGAACACTTATGAAATAACATGGCAATGATTTCCCGAAACACTCATACCACTGAAACTGGAGATGATATGGGAACATACTAGTGAAATCAAAACACTAAGATTTTGTGGGAAGATATTTTTGAGTCTGCAATGTGAAATTGAGAATTGATTAAGAGGTGACTTAATGGTGGCCAATTAGGAAAAAGTTAATAATTGTGTCTACATATTTCACTAAGTCTAGTGTCTGGAATTTGTGTTAGTTAAGTAATTATAAATAAAAACTAGCTGCCACTCAGGCAGTTCTGACTTTGGAATTCCATAAAAGACAGTGCTACAGGAATCCATTTACAAAATTTAAAAAGGAATCCCATAATTCTTGCAGAATAGTGGGTTTCGTGAATTGTTTTAGTGCAAAGACACCACCATGCACGATCATAGCAACCTGCTCAGAAAAGTCTTGTTCCTGGGAAACAGTTGAATCTTAAAGACTGTTGGATTCTTTTTTATTGTTTAAACATCTGTAGCGTCAGTATGATATTGAACTTAAAAGGAAAACAGTTATTTGCATGTATGTTAGTACTGCGCAAGCTCTTCCACGTATCAACTACATGAGTTTGGGAAAATCATTTCATTTCCCTAAGCTACTTACCAACATTATTTTGAGGTTTATAGAAGAAAATTCATAGGATACAGTAAAACTCTACATATGTAACATTATTGCATTGCATTTTAAAGACAGGGATCTAGAACTAGAAATACCATTTGACCCAGCCATCCCATTACTGGGTATATACCTAAAGGATTATAAATCATGCTGCTATAAAGACACATGCACACGTATGTTTACTGCGGCACTATTCACAATAGCAAAGACTTGGAACCAACCCAAATGCCCAACAATGATAGACTGGATTAAGAAAATGTGGCACATATACACCATGGAATACTATGCAGCCATAAAAAAGGATGAGTTCATGCCCTTTGTAGGGACATGGATGAAGCTGGAAACCATCATTATGAGCAAACTATCGCATAGACAAAAAACCAAACACCACATGTTCTCACTCATAGGTGGGAATTGAACAATGAGAACACATGGACACAGGAAGGGGAACATCACACACTGGGGACTGTTGTGGGGTGGGGGGAGGGATAGCATTAGGAGATATACCTAGTGTAAATGACGAGTTAATGGGTACAGCACACCAACATGGCACATGTATACATATGTAACAAACCTGCACGTTGTGCACATGTACCCTAAAACTTAAAGTATAATAAAATAAATAAAAAGAATTATTTAAGCACATATCCACTAGTTAGACAAAGTAAAAATTTTTAAAGCAACATTTAAATCCAATGCAATGTCTTAAAATATAAGCACTACCAATTCTTATCACTGTTTTCTTAAATGTAGTTAACTTTTAATTATTAGCAGTGGATTGCCCACATAGCAATTTATCCACAGTAAAGTTTCATACATTCAACAGAAGCATTGTGCTAGGATATACTTTGATTACTTTATCAGTGTGATTTTAATTAAAATGCAGTGTTTAATGCTAGAGGGAAAATTGTTTGGGTTTTCTCTTTATACTCCACTAAACTCAGAAAAAGATATTGAAGACACATTTCACTTTTTAATCCCTATCTAAACATCCTAAAAATTATGAGAAAAAATGCAGCATCACAAGGAAAATTGTTTAATAATATTATCTTATCTTGAATATTCACTGTTTGCAAATTTCAACAATTTAAGAAAAATGCTAACTTTATACAACCATATAATTTCTGGGATTTGTTTCAGCATAACTCAGTGCAGGATGGGAAGGTTACATATGTGTGGATATACATGAAAAAACATTTTCAAGGCATTGTTGACTGTGGAAACTGAAGAGGTTCATTTTACCATTCTACTTTAAAATTTTTATGCTGAAATTTTAACAATAATATGCATAAAATGAGAAAAAAATTTAGGTGATTTGATGGCTTGTAAATCCAGTGGAAGAAAAGAAATCCTAAGAGTTAATATGAAATACATTTCATCCAAGTATGTTTCAAGAGCATTTCCTTTAGGAAAGTTTCAAAACATTATGAAAACTGAGAATTCATTCAGATGACCATGTTATGATCCTCTGATGCTTAATATTGTCAACTTGATTGGATTGAAGGGTGCAAAATATTGTTCCTGGGTGTGTCTGGGGGGGTTTTGCCAAAGTAGATTAACATTGGAGTCAGTGGACTGGGAAAGGCAGACCCACCCTCAATCTGGGTGGGCACAATTTAATCAGATGCCAGCTCCACCAGATTAAAAGCAGGCAGAGGGCCGGGCGCGGTGGCTCACGCTTGTAATCCCAGCACTTTGGGAGGCCGAGGCGGGCGGATCACGAGGTCAAGAGATCGAGACCACGGTGAAACCCCGTCTCTACTAAAAATACAAAAAATTAGCCGGGCGCGGTGGCGGGCGTCTGTAGTCCCAGCTACTCGGAGAGGCTGAGGCAGGAGAATGGCGTGAACCCGGGAGGCGGAGCTTGCAGTGAGCCGAGATTGCGCCACTGCACTCCAGCCTGGGCGACAGAGCGAGACTCCGTCTCAGAAAAAAAAAAAAAAAAAAAAAAAAAAAAAAAAAAAAGCAGGCAGAAGAGCATGGAAAGACTAGACCGGTTTAGCCTTCTGGTTTCTATCTTTCTTCCATGCTGGATGCTTCCTGCCCTTGAACATTGGACTCCAAGTTCTTCAGCTTTGGGACTCAGACTGGCTTCCTTGCTCTTCAGCTTACAGATGCCCTATCATGGGACCTCACCTTGTGATCCCTGTGAGTCAATACTCCTTAATAAACTTCCCTTTATATCTATATCTGTTCTATTCTGTCCCTCCAGAGAACCCTGACTATGGCAGATGCCAACTAAATAGCTTCTCTCTATTATGGGAAATACTAACAGTTTGTATTTCATATGAAGTTCTCTGTCATTATACAATTATTTTATGTCATCCAGACACTAAAGTTATAAACACAGATTATCACATGTGAAAATAAAATTGTATAGATTATTTAGAGGTTCCTAAACATTTCATGATTTGAAAACTATGCATAAATGTATTTATACTTCTACCAAACATTTACAAAATTCATCTATTTGGTAATGTGAAGAAACAAATATAAAATATTTCTAGTTTAAATGACTTATACTGATTATTACATCTGCAAAAACAAGTGAAGAATTGACAAACATAATTTGAGAAACTGGGCTTTTCGTATAAATTACCTAGACGGGATCTTTCTGCTGACAATTCTCTGGCTAAAACCAACTCTCCACTTTTTAAAAAACCTTTGTAAACAGTCTTCCTTAATTTTGTAAGATAAAGTGAGCCCCTTCTAGCACTAAGATCAGCTTAAAACAAGCACTGATTTCAAGTGAAAGTGTGGAACAATTTGGGAACATTTATTTTGCTGCCTTACATATGTACAGACTGATTACATAATGATGAAGAAGTCAGGCTGCTTAATTCGACGCAAGAGTACTCACTGGGGCAAAACCTGGAGTCTGTTCCTGTCTATGATACAGGTTTATGTTTAGTACAATGTTCACAGATCTTCCTGAAGTGAATCCCTCGTGATTGTTTTACATGCCTTATTAGTTCTAAAACTTGTCCTACACATTAGTATTATCTAGACAAAATATACATACAATACCTTTGCTGACCACTAAAATCCAGAACACAGAAAACTAAAGGAATATTATAATCTGGCTCTGCTTCAGTATCTGACATCATTCCTTTCTATTTTCAAACAAAACGTTTCTCCCACCTTAGGGTTTTAGCATTTGCAATTCTCTATCACACGTCTGCTTCTTAATCATCACGTTTCAGCTCTATACTGTCCTCCTCTATAAGAGGTATTTTTGGACCATTCAGTGTAAAACAGAGTCATCCAGTCCTTATCCAATCAATAATCAATTCATTCCCCTGTGATTTCCTAATTGAATTTTTTTCCTAGTTAAAATTGTCTTGTCTAATTACTTTTATGTTTATTGCCTGTCTCTCTTCACTGGGATGTAAAATATAAGACATCTCTATGAGCACACAGAACTACTTCTTCTTCTTCTTCTTCCCCTTCCCCTTCTTTTTCTTCTTTTTCCTCTTCCTTTTCTTCCTCTTTACTTCTCCTTTTTTTTTTTTTTTTTTTTCAGAAAGAGTCTCTTTCCCTGTTGACTAGGCTGAAGTGCAATGGCATAATCATAGCTCATTGCAACCTCGAACTCCTGGACTCAAGCAATTCTCCCTCAGCTTCCTGAGTAGCTGGGATTATAGGAATGAGCACCTGTTTTTTTATTTATTTGTTTGTTTTCACCACAGTGTTTAAAATACTGCCTGACACATTACTAATGCTCAGAAAGATATTTTTGAATGAATAAATGACAAATGAAAATCAATGAATGAATAAAGTTTATGTAGGGCTTGTTTTCTGAATCATAGTTAAATATAAACAAAGATTTACTCATCAATAAAAATTATGACACTTTCATTAGAACAAGTTACTAAACAAGTCTCTAGATTAAATCAATTAACGAAACAAGGGCAAAGTTGTGTCATTTATCACATACAGTTGAACTATTTACTATTATATAACAGCAAAAGCTCAAGTACTTTATAATACACATGGTACTTTAAATTATATTTGGCAGATTTAGAATCCAAATTATTGAACATATATTCTTTATTTGCTTAAGAGATCAGCCTAACAGGGTGCAATGTGAAGGGACAGCTGGAATTAAAACCTATCAGATTAAATACATAAAGGTAGCATTTTTAAACTTAAAATAGATTATATTGGAAGAATGAGGAAAAGATGACCCCATGACTCAAATTTAGTAGACTTTTAAAAGGTGAGGTTGCCCTTGATGCTGCAGAAGGTTAAACACTGCTAGAGAAAACTGTAGGCTAAACTGATGAGATCTGCTCTAACTTATGTTACCTAATGTGAACTAGCTCTAAGGTATTTTGTTCTTTCTTTTCAGAGACTCTGCTGAACTTCAGGATCCCCAAACACTGGTGATCTGTGACCTGAAGTTCCACACAAGTGCATCTCTATTAACCATGCTGACCAGTTATTTCTCATCCTCCGTGTTGCTCTTCCAGATTTTTGGCTCAACAAAAATACCCTCCTAGTTTCATGGTTCCATCCATATGCTTTTTCTGACAGTTTTACTTACTTCTTTTAGGAATGCTGCACTTGTCTTGTCCATTACCCCTTCTTCAAGTGTTTATATATATCTCAACCAACTCTTTCACAATATTTGTTGATGTGGCCACCTGAAAAAAAAAAAACTCTCCACGTAGCGGAAAGTTTACTAAATCTGGGAGCAGTTCACCCCATTGCTTGACTCTGAATTCTAATATAAAATTCTTCATATTAGGCAAAACTCTTTATACTTATAGTTTTTCTAAATTGATTCTGGTTTTCTTTTTGAAGGCTCTTCCATGTAAGATGCCTTTGAATATTTTTAGATATTTATTATACCCTTTCAAGTCTTCTCTTCTTCATTAAAGATAAACATCCTTAGTTCAAAGTAGTTTGATGCTGGCCCACCCAGCTGGCCTCCACCTCCTTCAACAGCACCATCAAAACGACTCCTTCTATAGCATTTCCAATCAAGAGTTCTGGCCTCTATTGAAATACTGATTTGCTGGCCTCTTCATCCAGAGTCTAACTCCCTGAATAGCAAATAGGCTGGACAGGCTAGTTCCTAAGCCCAGAGAATCCTACTCCTGACATCAGGGACCTGCATTTATCTATGATAAACCCACCATGCATCCCGTTCCTATGAAAACTAGATACCTTTCCCCATGTTATCCTAATTGCACTGCGCGATGCTGGCATCTGCTGATCCAACTGCCCACCATCTCCCTTTCAAAATTGCACAATTCCTCTGGAACTCCATTTCATATTAAATATAACCCCACAGATACTCAAACTTTTTAGTAAACATTCCATGCACTTTATTTCATTAGCTAAAATCTGCTTCCTTTACAGTTTATACCTCCCTAAAAGCTGACATGATTCCATCATGTATTGTCCAAACTGGGATATTTTTGAGAGTAAATAGATAAAACCATTAGTAATTACAATATGAGATTAGGGGTAAAGTGGGACTGGGACTGCCCTGAACAAACCAGGATGTATGTCCATAATAGTTTCCTGGGGCTGCCATAAGAAATGACCACAGATGAGTGGTTCAAGACAACAGAAATGTATTCACATATAGTTAAGAAAACTAGAAGTCTGCAGTCAAGATGTCAGCAGCTTTCCTTCCTTTCAGAGGCTCTGAGGGAGAAGCCATCTCATGTTTCTCTCCTAGCTTCTTGTGGTTGCCAACAATTCCTTGCTGTTCCTTGACTTTTAGATACATCACTCCGATCTCTGCCCATATTGTCACACTGCCTACTTAACTGTGTCACTCTCTTCTCCTACTCTGTCTCTTGTTAGGACTTACACTAAATGTCAGAGTCATTTTAATCCCATACGATCTTACCTTGATCTTTAATTACATCTGCCAAGAGCCTTAGTTCAAATGAGGTTACACTGTGAAGTTCATGTCGGCATAGATTTTTGAGGGACATGGCTCAACACACTACAATGGTCAAACTACCTACGGGATGATGGTTCTTCTCCCACAGTCCATAGCTTTTGGAGTTGTGAGGTGCAGTTAACACATTCTCTCCCCCATGCCATTTCTACATTATTCCTTCATCTTGTATTAAAATATCCCTCTTGATACTCATGTCAGTTGGTTAAATCATATTCCTTTTTTTTTGTTTCAATCTCAGTCAAGTCACTTCTTTTATCAAAACCTATTTAAGTTCAACATTCATATGAATAAAGCCTAATATCCCCAAAAAGTCATTCATTTGATAGTCTCTGTTCCATCGACCTTTACCCCAACTCTGTTTCAGGTTTCTATTCTGTGACTCATATTATAGATTGTAAATTATAAAAATATCCATTTCAAAAATGGTTAAATGTCAGACATTTCATACAGTTTAACAAAATAGAATTTGTTCTCAATTCTCTGCCTGATATGGCTTGGATCTGCGTCCCCACCCAAATCTCATGTCAAATTGTAATCCTCAGTGTCGCAGGTGGGGCCTGATGGGAGGTGATTGGATCATGGGGGCAGTTTCTCATTAATGGTTTAGTACCATGGTACTGTCCTCACAATAGTGAGTTCTCACATGATCTGGTCATTTAAAAGTATGTAGCAACTCCCTCCTCTATGTCTTGCTCCCACTGCCACCATGTGAGAGGTCTCTCTCCTGCTTTGCCTTCCACCATAATTGGAAGCTTCCTGAGGCCCGCCCAAAAGTAGAAGCCACTGTGCTTCCCATACAGCCTGCAGAACCACTAGCCAATTAAACCTCTTTTCTTTCTAAATTACCCAGTTATAGGTATTTCTTTATATCAGTGCAAGAAAGGAGTAATAACAAAGGACTAACAACTTTACAGCAGTGCAAGAAGGACTGATAACACTGCCTCATTGTCCTTCTGTCATACTTTTCCCAAAACATCTCCATCCTGTGTCAAACTAATTGTCCCTTTTCTCTTGTCTCACACATGGTGTCTGTGGAAAATCCTACACTAAAGCAGATTGTTGCTACTTCATTTTGGTTTCCATAAATTATTGTGTTAGTGTTGCCTAGAGCTCTTCTTAGTCATCACTTGACTGGTTCTTCACAGCGACTATTTCAAACCTTCTCCACTCTGTTCCAAGTTCCTACTTCCCACATCATCCTTCACAGTCATCATGCTACCTGTCCTCCTACTTTATAAAGGAAAACAAAGCCAACAGATGGAAAATTTCTTCATTTTCTGACGTTCTATTTTAACATTTTGCTGCATTTATATCTTATTTTATCATTTCCATCCTACCACAATGGTATAAAATATCCCCACTTTTTATTTTAGAATAGTTTCTCTGCTTGAATTTTGCATACCATCCCTTTATCTTCAAGGATGCTCCTCCACTGATGATTTCCTGTGTACCACTCTCTTGTAGCTCCTACTTCAAGAAGCACTCCTATCAAATATTGAAAAAGCACTTACTATATTTTAGGTAACATGCAAAACACTGTGAAATTAATAATGGACAAGATATTCACTGCCCCTGCCTTCATGAAACTTATAATCCATTTAACAAGACACTAATTCAACAGACTACATTTTGTTTTCTTTCTGTTTTTTTTTGTTTGTTTGTTTTTGTTTTTGTTTTTTTTTTTTTGAGATGGAGTCTCTCTCTGTCACCCGGACTGGAGTGCAGTGGCACGATCTCAGTGGCTCACTGCAACCTCTGCTTTCCAGGTTTAAGTGATTCTCCTGCCTCAGCCTCCCAAGTAGCTAGGATTACAGGTGCCTGCCACCACGCCCAGCTAATTGTATTTTTAATTGTAATTTGTATTTTTAGTAGAGACGGGGTTTCGCCATGCTGATCTCGAACTCCGACCTCAAGTGATCCACCTGCCTCGGCCTCCCTCTCAAAGTGCTGGGATTACAGACATGAGCCACTGCGCCCAGCCAACAGACAACAGACTACTATATATATATATATATATTTTTTTTTTTTTTTTTTTTTTTTTTTTGAGACAGAGTCTGGCTCTGTCACCCAGGCTGGAGTGCAGTGGCGCGATCTCGGCTCACTGCAATCTCCGCCTCCCGGGTTCACGCCATTCTCCTGCCTCAGCCTCTCCGAGTAGCTGGGACTACAGGCGCCCGCCACCACTCCCGGCTAATTTTTTGTATTTTTAGTAGAGACGGGGTTTCACCGTGGTCTCGATCTCCTGACCTTGTGATCCGCCCGCCTCGGCCTCCCAAAGTGCTGGGATTACAAGCGTGAGCCACCGCGCCCGGCCACCAACAGACTATATTTTCTATTCATCAAATATTTTCTCCCATTTGTCTTTTAACTCTGATTAAGTTTTTTGTCATACAAAAATCTTTTTGTCTTGATTTGTGTTCTATTTTTACATAGTCAAAGTTTTCTCTCTTTAATTGCATGTAGATTTGAGACATAGTTAAAAAGACTTTTCTAACATCCAGGCTGTAGAGTAATTCTCCACATTTTCTTCTAGTACTTTCATGGTTTTTTTCACAATTATATTTTCTGATAATTTTGAGTTTATTCTTTGTATGGTAAGGTATCAAACTATTTTTTTCCCTGCCCAATGAATATCCAGGTGATACAACCACATTTCTTAAAAGGTCTATCTTTGCATCTGTAATTTTTGATACTATCTATCTTTATCAATTACTAAATTTTCACCTGTAGTTTATTACTAGACTTTCTATTCTATTCCACTGGTCAATCTGCCTACTTAGGTACCAGTTCCATGCTATTCAGAGAGGCTTTGTAGCTTGTTTTAATATGTACAGCTATTCCTCTCTCATATCTTTTTCAATGCTTTCTTAGCTATTCCTGAATGATGACTTTTAAAAATCAACTTGTGCAGATTAAAAAACTGATGATATTTTTGTTGGGATTAAATTAAATTTATTAATTAACTTAGGGGGAGAGCTCACATCTTCATAATTTTGAATTATTTTTATCCAAGAACAAGGGATATCTTTTTATTAGTTTCAAGGCTACTTTTGTGCTTTTCAGGAGGGTTTTAACTTTTCTGTATAGAGTTTTGCAATTTCTTGATAGCTAATTTTTTCTAAGTATTTTTATATTGCTACTGTTAATATAATTTTCTCTTTCATCATATCTTCAAACCAGTTATTGTTTGTATATATAGGGTACTGGGTTTTGTCTGTAATTTTTGATCCTATTTCCTTACTAAATTCTTTTATACTTTGGATTTATCATTGTTTCTCTGGGTTTTCCAGGTGCATTATCATATCATCTGCTGATAAAGAAAGTTCTGCTGCTTTAATTCTCATTTATTTACTTACTTTTTACTGTTTTAATTGCATTGGCTGACACTTTTAATATAACATTACATAGAAGTGGATATTGTGATCATTCTTGTTCCCGACCATAATGGAAAAGCCTTTTGTGCTTCCTGATTAAGTAAGAAACTGGCTTTAGAATTATGTTTTTATGACATTGAAGAGTACCATCCATTTATAATTTGAGTACTTTTATGATAAATAGATGTTGAATTTTCAGCATCAATGGAGAGAAACATGTTTTTTCTTCTTAGGTCTATTCATTTCTTGCATGTTATTAAGCATTCTGATTAATATTAAACCACATTTACACGGCTGGTATAAATCCCACCTCATCTTGGTATTAGTCTGTGCAAGCAGCCATAACTAAATACCATAGACTGAGTGGCTTAAACAACCCAGAAATATGTTTCTCACAGTTCTGGGGACCGAGAAGTCCAAGATCAAGGTGCCAGCAAGGTAGATTTCATTCTGAAATCTCTTCTCTTGGCATGTAGGCAGCCATGCTTTCCTTGTGTACTTACTTGGTCTCTTCTTTGTGCACATGTGAAGAGACAATGATCTCTCTAGTGTCTCTTCTTATGAGGACACTAATCCTATGGGATCATGATTTCTACCCTTATGAGCTTGTAAACTCTATTTTTATAAAGATCCTATCTCCAAATACAGTCACATTGGGGATTAGAGCGCCAACATATGAATTTGGGGGACACAAACCTACATTCCGTAATATTTTGCCCCTTCTCCCTCCCCAAAATTTATGTATTTATTGCATACAAAATACATTCATTCCACCATTCTCAAAAGACTTAACTCATTCCAGCATCAACTCTAAAGTCTAAAGTCCAAATTCTTATCTGAATACCATTCATCTAAATATGGATAAGACTGAAAGTACAGTTCATCCTTAGGCAAAATTTGTCTCCAGTTGTGAACGTGTGAGAGCAGACATGTTGTGTACTTCTCAAATATAAAGTAGGACAGAGCTAAGGCAAACATTCCCACGCCAAAAGGGCTAAATAAGAAGGAAGGAAAGGTGATGGTTCCCAAGTAAGTTCAGAGCTTAGCAAGGAAAACTGCATTAGATTTTAAGTCTTAAGAATAATTTTATTTGGTTCAATGTTCTGCCTTCCAGGCCTACTGGGGTAGCAGCATCAGCCCCATGGCTCTGTGGGGTGGCCTCATTTTGTTTTGCTAGGAGAGCCAACTCTGCCCACAGGTCTCTCTTTGGTGGCCCTACTCTCTGCAGCCTCAAAAGAAAGACTTTCTCCATCAGCCTTTGGTAGGAGTGGCTGTCTTGATCTCTAAATCCCTTTGGGCCATTCTTCCCTTTGCTTAAAGAATATCACACATTTATAGCCTGTACTAGTCTGTACTCACACTGCTAATAAAGACGTACTCAAGAATGGGTGGGCTTCATCCCTGGGATGCAAGGCTGGTTCAACATACGCAAATCAATAAATGTAATCCAGCATATAAACAGAACCAAAGACAAAAACCACATGATTATCTCAATAGATGCAGAAAAGGCCTTTGACAAAATTCAACAACCCTTCATGCTAAAAACTCTCAATAAATTAGGTATTGATGGGACGTATCTCAAAATAATAAGAGCTATCTACAACAAACCCACAGCCAATATCATACTGAATGGGCAAAAACTGGAAGCATTCCCTCTGAAAACTGGCACAAGACAGGGATGCCCTCTCTCACCGCTACTATTCAACATAGTGCTGGAAGTTCTGGCCAGAGCAATCAGGCAGGAGAAGGAAATAAAGGGTATTCAATTAGGAAAAGAGGAAGTCAAATTGTCCCTGTTTGCAGATGACATGATTGTATATCTAGAAAACCCCATTGTCTCAGCCCAAAATCTCCTTAAGCTGATTAGCAACTTCAGCAAAGTCTCAGGATACAAAATTAATGTACAAAAATCACAAGCATTCTTGTACACCAATAACAGACAAACAGAGAGCCAAATCATGAGTGAACTCCCATTCACAATTGCTTCAAAGAGAATAAAATACCTAGGAATCCAACTTACCAGGGATGTGAAGGACCTCTTCAAGGAGAACTACAAACCACTGCTCAATGAAATAAAAGAGGATACAAACAAATGGAAGAACATTCCATGCTCATGGGTTGGAAGAATCAATATGGTGAAAATGGCCATACTGCCCAAGGTAATTTATAGATTCAATGCCATCCCCATCAAGCTACCAATGACTTTCTTCACAGAATTGGAAAAAACTACTTTAAAGTTCATATGGAACCAAAAAAGAGCCCGCATCGCCAAGTCAATCCTAAGCCAAAAGAACAAAGCTGGAGGAATCACGCTACCTGACTTTAAACTATACTACAAGGCTACAGTAACCAAAACAGCATGGTACTGGTACCACAACAGAGACATAGATCAATGGAACAGAACAGAGCCCTCAGAAATGATGCCACATAGCTACAACTATCTGATCTTTGACAAACCTGACAAAAACAAGAAATGGGGAAAGGATTCCCTATTTAATAAATGGTGCTGGGAAAACTGGCTAGCCATATGTAGAAAGCTGCAACTGGATCCCTTCCTTACACCTTATACAAAAATTAATTCAAGATGGATTAAAGACTTATATGTTAGACCTAAAACCATTAAAATCCTACAAGAAAACCTAGGCAATACCATTCAGGACATAGGCGTGGGCAAGGACTTCATGTCTAAAACACCAAAAGCAATGGCAACAAAAGCCAAAATCGACAAATGGGATCTCATTAAACTGAAGAGCTTCTGCACAGCAAAAGAAACTATCATCAGAGTGAACAGGCAACCTACACAATGGGAGAAAATTTTTGCAACCTACTCATCTGACAAAGGGCTAATATCCAGAATCTACAATGAACTCAAACAAATTTACAAGAAAAAAACAAACAACTCCATCAAAAAGTGGGCAGAGGACATGAACAGACACTTCTCAAAAGAAGACATTTATGCAGCCAAAAAACACATGAAGAAATGCTCCTCATCACTGGCCATCAGAGAAATGCAAATCAAAACCACAGTGAGATACCATCTCACACCAGTTAGAATGGCCATCATTAAAAAATCAGGAAACAACAGGTGCTGGAGAGGATGTGGAGAAATAGGAACACTTTTACACTGTTGGTGGGACTGTAAACTAGTTCAACCATTGTGGAAGTCAGTGTGGCGATTCCTCAGGGATCTCGAACTAGAAATACCATTTGACCCAGCCATCCCATTACTGGGTATATACCCAAAGGACTATAAATCATGCTGCTATAAAGACACATGCACACGTATGTTTATTGCGGCACTATTCACAATAGCAAAGAGTTGGAACCAACCCAAATGTCCAACAACGATAGACTGGATTAAGAAAATGTGGCACATATACACCATGGAATACTATGCAGCCATAAAAAATGATGAGTTCGTGTCCTTTGTAGGGACATGGATGAAACTGGAAAACATCATTCTCAGTAAACTATCGCAAGGACAAAAAACCAAACACCGCATGTTCTCACTCATAGGTGGGAATTGAACAATGAGAACTCATGGACACAGGAAGGGGAACATCACACTCCAGGGACTGTTGTGGGGTGGGGGGAGGGGGGAGGGACAGCATTAGGAGATACACCTAATGCTAAATGACGAATTAATGGGTGCAGGAAATCAACATGGCACATGGATACATATGTAACAAACCTGCACATTGTGCACATGTACCCTAAAACCCTAAAGTATAATAAAAAAAAAAAAAAAAAAAAAAAAAAAAAAAAAAAAAAAAAAAAAAAAAAAAGAATGGTTTATTTATAAAGGAAAGAGGTTTAATTGACTCACAGTTCCACATTGTTGTGGAGGCCTCACAATCATGGCTGAAGGCTAATGAGGAGCAAAGTCACGTCTTACGTGGCAGTAGGCAAGAGAGCTTGTGTAGGGGAACTCCTTTTTATAAAGCCATCAGAACTCAGGAGACTTATTCACTATCATGAGAACAGCAAGGGAAAGACCCGCCCCTTGATTCAATTACCACCCCCCAGGTCCCTTCCATGACATGTGGGAATTATGGGAGCTACAATTCAAGATGAGATTTGGGTGGAGACACAGCCAAACCATATCACAGCCAAATAACTCTATGGTTCAGTCTTGTAGAATCCAAGAAGTCTGGCAACCTTTCATTCAGTTTTGTTTTTTCTCTTCCCTGTAATTCAAACTGTCAGTGTCTCTGCTGGTATAATCCTCTTTCTATTCCTGGATTCTTCTGAGATGGCTGATTAAGCCCATGAGGTGAACCCATGATCTATTCATCAAATGATTGTTCAATCACAACCCTAGTGTTCTTTTAAGAACAAGATTTCTCATTTTTTCGATGTAGATAGGCTATAAATTTTCCAAATCTTCAAGATCTGATTCCTTTTTACCCTAGCAGTATTTTTTCCAATTGTCTCTCTCCTCTTGCCTTTTATTATAAGCACTCAGGAGAAACCAAGCTAATCCTTGAACACTTTGCTTAGAAATATCCTCAGCCAAGTATCATATTTCACTGCTTGCATGTTCTACCTTCTACAAAACATTTGAACACAGTTCAGCCAAGTTTTCTGCGACTTTATAACAAGGACTGTCTTTTCTCCAGTTTCCAGTAACTTTTTTTTCCTGAGACCTCACCAGAATGACCTTAATGTCCACATTTCTGCCAACATTCTGTTCATGACTATTTATGTATTCTTTAAGAAGCTGGAAGTTTTCTCTCCAGCTCTCCTCTTTTCTTTTTGAGTACAATATCATTCTTGCTTCATAAATAAACTTAAATATTTTTAATCATTTTTCATATTCTAACTTGTCTTTAAAAGTTTGGAAGAATTAGTTGGTGAAGCCATTTAAGATACTATTTTTCTAAAGTAATTCATTTACAACTGTATTGCAGCTATGAAAATGCATAGCTTTAATTCTTCTAGACTTAATGGAGTTAAGGCTGGTAAACTAAATTTTTGTCTGAAGTTATTTATTTGTATAGAGATCTGCCTATAGTTCTCAATAGTGAAGTGACTGCAGACTGATCTAGATGTATTCCAATTTTTAAAAATTAAGACTAAAGTCTAACCAAATTTTGAATTTTTTTTGTATTCAGGTATCATGGAACATACATGTTATAATAATATGTTTTTCATTGTTATAATCATTGTTTCTACCCATTTGCATCTCATTTGTTATTTTTCTTTTATACAAGAATACGCCTTTACTGCTAGTCAGGAGATTGATGACAGGTTCCTCAAGGTCAGGAACCTGTCTTCTCCTCATTATAATATACCATAGAGTACAAAACTCATAGTGTTCAGCAAATATATATTATTATAAAAAGCAATATGGATCATAATAGATGTTTGACGTTTCATAATAATCTTCTAGCAGCATGTTATCATGCAGTACCCCATGCTAAAAACAAAAATTGACTTAAGAAAACAAATCTTTGTATATAACTTGTAATAAAATTGTAGCTATATAATTTTGTTAGACTCTGCAAATAACTCTAATGTATTTAGAGAGTAGCAATTGTCAAGAAGTAGGAATAAGAAATGATAATTTGACATTTAAAAGAGTGAAAGTTTTACGCCATTAACCATAAACAGAGAAATACGCGAGAACAAAAAAAAAAAATGTGCCAAAGGAAATATTTATGAACTAGTTGGAGTTCAAGGACAAGTACATTTAACATCTAAACGAAGTTCACTGTTTTTTATATGTCCTTGTCAAAGATTGACTTTCACCTACTTTCACTCAATAAATAAATGGCAGTTTGGCTTTTTACAGAGTAGGATTCCAGGGATCCATTAAACCTTTCTAAATGTCATTAATGTCATGATCATACATTTTTTTGAGAGGTAACCATTTCTTCAGGTTGGTCTTGTTAATGACTTTTTGCATTCTCTATTAGCATCATTATCGAACATGAAAATAAGGTAGAAGCATCACCATTACAGTATCAAGTGAACACCAGTGCAGCACTTTTCTGAGTCACTGATCTGCTGTCAGCAATAAGCAGTCCATCAAGGGGAAAGTGATCTTCAGATAAACTTTACTTGATCTGTAATGTTTCATTGATTATAGGCTTCTTTTGGCAGGGGATATAAAATGTAGATCCTGTTACTAAAAATCATGATAAATAATTTCACATAGTATCATTTCTGAGCAAAATTTCATCTGAAAATAGTGAATGAAGTATTTATAAGAAAATATTCTTTTAGTCTAAGTTTGAAAGGTCTATTTTCATAATTTTTATTTTACCTGCTGTGTTTAAATAGCAACCAGCCAGAATATGCCATTAAATTTCAAATTTTCAGACACAATTTAATGCACAAAAATAAAACTTGCAAACTGATTCAGATTAATCAAGTATGACTGTTCCAAATGCAACAAATTATGTTGCACAAGCTTTTAAAAATGTTTATTTCAACACATTAGATTCTTTGCACTGCATTATTGTACCCTTTGGGTCAAGGAAAGGAAAGTGTTATGCATAGAATTAACTGCCATATACATCTGTAGAGCCATAGACATGTGTATGACGGTAGGAATGACATGTGTTATGGTTTAGATATATCAATAAAAGTTATTTAACAACCTATCTTTTACATAGTATAAATAGGAGAATAATTCTCTACATAATTTATAAATAAATTTAATAGGTATTTCAAGTGTGTGATCTATTTACTTATGAGTTCTGGGAGACATTTGAGAAGAAAATTATGATCTGCCTTTTTCTGAAATTTTTTGTAATTGAAGAAAGATGTTTAGCCTTAATTTGTCTTAGTTTTTTTATATTTACAATTCTCACCTTTGCTTTGCATTTCTGGGCTTAGCCTGAGGCCAATCACAGTCTGAGTGTAGCTATGGATCATTAGGCTATGTCTGATGTGCACTGATTTTACTTGGCCAAAATGTCCCATTGGCTTTAGTTATTATATTGATGATAAGCTTCATTTAAATATTATTGATATTATTTAGGTGATGTAGATTTTTGATCTTTGATGTTTACACAATAGATAGTGAGTATATTTGAATGCATATTTCTTTGCTTGCCATTAAAAAAAAACAAGCAGCTTATCTGCTTAAATATACAAATATACTGGAACCTCACACACTCTGCTAAGGCCAAGTAGTGAAAATATTTTGGGTGAGAAAGTGTTGGCATTTCTAGCAGTAAAATCTTGATAATCCATTATGATTAAAATTAATTTCTCTACTGCCCCCTCCAAAATAGAAGACACTTTATTCCCTATCTCAATTCATGAATCAAGCTGGAATTCCTGTTGTCATGGTTGACAGCTCCTCTTCCCTCAAACTTTATTTTCACTAATTTGTGTCAATTCTTCCTGTCCAATGTCTTTAAAGTCATTCATCTCCATTCTTTCCTCACTTTCAAAGATATATTTCATCTTCAGGTTTCATGTGCAATTTCTGGGCCTTCGTTTCTGATGCCATGGAAGAAGATCATAATGCAAGGGTGGGAAGATGTTATTAGCATGGGAACACAGGAACAACTTTTAATCTGCTGTAGTTAATTAAAATGT
Source organism: Symphalangus syndactylus (assembly GCF_028878055.3). NCBI lineage: Eukaryota > Metazoa > Chordata > Mammalia > Primates > Hylobatidae > Symphalangus > Symphalangus syndactylus. The sequence continues at coordinate 45,207,731 of NC_072437.2, read as the reverse complement.
TTCATAAAATATATGCCAAAGTTGTTCATTGTACAGCATTGGGTCTTGGTACAATTGTTGAAAAATAATATGGTCTATATTGTGTACTCTGTTGCCAGTTATTAAAAATAATTTTGGTGATGTCAGTTCCTTTTACAACAAACCATACAAATTCTGCATTGCCTGTAGGATAAGGTTCAAACCTCTTGGAAAGCCATACAAATCTCAACAATATAATTTTGGCACATATATCTCCTACAATGTGTGTGTATATACGAGTTATGAAGAGTGATAGGCCAGGCGCGGTGGGTCATACCTGTAATCCCAGAACTTTGGGAGGGCGAGGTGGGTGGATCACCTGAAGTCAGCAGTTTGAGACCAGCCTAGCCAATGTGGTGAAACCGCATCTCTACTGAAAATACAAAGTTAGCCAGGTGTGCTGGTGGGTGCCTCTAATCTCAGCTACTTGGGAGGCTGAGGCAGGAGAATCGCTTGAACCCAGGAGGCAGAGGTTGCAGTGAGCCAAGATCATGCCATTGCATTCCAGCCTGGGTGACAAGAGTGAAACTCTGTCTCAAAAAAAAAAAAAAAAGTTATGAATTGTTGGAATAACTCTAGGCACATATATACATACCCTGTAGGATTCATATACTATAGAATATCAATGTATGGCAATTGGTTTTATTGACTATGAACTAGTAATTAATAGAAGTCATGACCGCTGTCAATTTTACTTAAATCAGCCTGTCTCTAAGATAGAAGTCAAAATTGTACCATACCCACTTTGGCCCTGTTTCAAATGCACTGTGGGGAGGTGTCTATCTACAAGGTAATTAATGAAACATTTTATTTTCAATCTCAATCTATTGTTGTCTTTATAAATTCCTGGTTTTAACCTGAGAGTTTGTATATATTTAAGTAATTTTAATAAAATAAGAAAAATGTGAAGACATTGCCAAATAAAGGAGTCAAGTTAAATATTGGGGAAGACAGGAATGCAAGGGACATTTTAAAAAAACAATTGGCCCTTGAGCAACTGGGGGGTTAGGGTGCTGACCTCCTGCACAGCCAAAACTCCGCAGATAATACTGATAGCCTACTGTTGATTGGAAGCCTTATAGATAACATTATCAATTAATACATATGTATTATATACTGTATTTGTACAGAAAAGTCAACTGAAGAAAATAAATTGTTATTAAGAAAATTATAAGGAAGAGATAAGATATTTACTCTCTGGTAAGTGCAAGTGTATTATTAAGGTCTTTATCCTCTTTGTCCTCACATTAGGTAGGCTGAGGAGGAGGAGGAATAGGAAGGGTTGGTCTTGTCTTAAGAGTGGCCGAGGTGGAAGAAAATCCATAATGAATCTGTGGAGTTCAAACCTGCATTGTTCAACCTGTGTTACAGTATTATTATTGCAGTCTAAGGCATCCTGGCAGTATATAAAACTTGCTACCCTGTTTGTTTCCTGATTTCTCTTTCCTCCCATCTATAATGCTTTTCCCAATTCCAATGAAATACTTTCTTTTTCATCGTGCAAATGTTTTAAAAATTTAAGAGTAAAGGAGACCTAATGTTAATTCAACTATTCAAATTAAAGAAAATTTATTGGACATTTATTGTTTACAAAGCACAGTTTCAGTGCTAACAATTATAACTTTCTAAATTCACAGTGTAATTGAAGAGATAGTTGCATAAATATCTCTGTACAATAAAGAAAGATAGAGACTCATTCTCTTTCTGTGCTCTGAGACTTCCACTGAATGGCACTCCTGACCACCCAGTGGAAAGATCACTTTACCTGCTTCCTCCATAGTCTTTTTTTTTTTTTTTTTTTTTTTTTTTTTTTTTTTTTTTTGAGATGGAGTCTCGCTCAGTCGCCCAGGCTGGAGTGCAGTGGCGCGATCTTGGCTCACTGCAACCTCCACCTCCCAGGTTCACACCATTCTCCTGCCTCAGCCTCCAGAGTAGCTGGGACTACAGGCGCCCGCCAACACGCCAGGCTAATTTTTTGTATTTTTAGTAGAGATGGGGTTTCACCGTATTAGCCAGGATGGCCTGGATCTCCTGACCTCGTGATCCGCCCGCCTTGGCCTCCCAAAGTGCTGGGATTACAGGAGTGAGCCACCGTGCCCGGCCCATATTCTCTTTCAAAAGCAGTCACCAACCTCGGTGAAGTGAATCATATTTTCCACCATTCATTTTTGCTCTTGCCTGGCATCTTCTATCTACCTATCCACCTATCCACCTAAATTCAAAAGTAAGTTATTCTTATACCTTCACTATCTATATTTACCACATCATCTTGTCTTATTGATTCTATCTCCAAAATAATAAATCTTAAATGTGTCTACCACTAGGGCAGTGGCCAACTCTAAACAACACCAGAGTAGGCATTTTAAAAAGTATATTGAATCCTGTCTATTCCTAGCTTAAGCACAAATTTATCACTGCTATATATAACACTATGCATGATCTCAACTCATCCTTGATTCCTCCTACTAGCACATATTTATTGAGAGCCCAAGAATGCCAAGCTCAGTGCTGGATATACAATAGTGCGGAAGATGCATATGTTGTCTTGCTTTTAACAATCTTATATTCTAGTTGAAGATACAGAAACAATCATGTTAGTAAACAAATAAATCAATTATAATACATTTTGATGAATGCCATAAAGAAAACAAATTTGGTTCTAAACCATAATGGGATTAGGGAGCACCTATTAGATACAGTAGCCAGAAAAACCAGTGAGCAGGTCACTTAAGAAGAAAAGGCTTAGACTGAAGGAGCCAGCCACAGGAAGAGTGGGGACAAAGAATTTCAGGCACAGGGATCTGTATGTCTAAAATCCATGAAATGGGGACCAGAAAAAGCCTGAGTGAAAAAATCAAAGTAATATAAAAGGAGAGGGTCAGGAAAAGTGGTAGAGGAGTAGGTAAGGGCTTGTTGATTTGATTTGGCTGTGTCCCCACCCAAATCTCATCTTGAATTTTAGTTTCCATAATTTCCACATGTCCTGGAAGGGACCAGGTGGAGATAATTGAATCATGGGGGCACTTTCCCCCATCCTGGTCTCATGATAGTGAGTTATTTAGCTCTCACAAGATCTCGTGGTTTTATAAGAGGCCTCCCCACTTTGCTGGGCACTCATTCTCCCTTGTGCTGCACTGTGAAGAGGTGCCTTCCAACATGACTGTTAGTTTTTTGAGGACCCCCCAGCAATGCAGAATCATGAGTCAATTAAACCTCTTTGTTTCATGATAAATTCCCAGTCTCAGGTATGTCTTTATTAGCTGTGACAACAGACTAATGCCCTTGTATTCATTTTTTTTTTCTGCATAACAATTACACAAACTAACTTACTGGCTTCAAACAACACACAGTTATTACCTAACTAACTCACAGTATTTGTAGGGAGGGAGTCTGGACATAGATTAACTGATGCTCAGCTCAGAATCTTAGTCTCACAAGACTGCAATCATGGTGTTGGCCAGTGTCTTTTTTTCTGGAGCTTAGTTTACATGGTTGTCAGCAGGTTTCATTTTCTTGCACTTGTATAACTGAGGTATCCATTTTTCACTGGTTTCCAGCCAAGGTTCATTCTCAACTCTTACACGTCACTCAAAGTTCCTTGCCACATGAACATCTCACAGGCCCCTTTATAACATGCTATCTGACTTCTTCAAAGCCAGCAGGAGAATCTCTTGCTCCCGTCTGCTATAATGTGATCTTATATAGTGTAATTACACAATGACATCTTTGCCAAATTCTATTGGTTACAAACAAGTCACAGTTTTCGTTGCACTCAAAAAGGGTTGTGGAAAGACATGACTCATTGGGGACCACCTTAGCATGTTTCTGCTGCAAGACTCAATCATGTAAGTCATAGTTAGGAATTTGGATTTATTCTGAATGGAGTGAGATGTTGTGGAAGGGAAGGAAGAAAGATGAAAGGAAAACACTTAATGAGGCTCAAATCATGTCCCAGGGAATTATGAGGAAATGTGTACTCAATTCTGTTTATTGACTCATATTTCTTGGAGAAGATGGGCTCTAGGATAATAGGACTGGTGGATGAACACAGAAAGAGATAACATCAGAGGAAGATAAAATCTTTGCATCGACTGCAGGTAGACATGAGCAAGATGTGCTTGGGGAAGAGCAAGTAGCACACACTTATCAGAGTGCTCAGGATGCACCAGTTCAATAGTACACAGAAATCCAATGGATTTGAAAGCAGTAGGTTATTTTATACGGTCTTAAATGGAATCTATATTATCAGATATCTTAGTTTGGAAGGTAAGCCTGGTGCTACCAATAGAGAGAATGAATTGGAGGAAGAATTCATCAGACCAGTTAAGGAGATCATTATTTTCAGAGAATTAACAAAATTTTTAATACATTTTGAAATCTTTGAACTCCACTTCAAGCATCAGAATAAGTTTCTTTAAAAATGCCATATCCTAATTAGTAAATGGAATAAATCTTTGGTTTGTTTGCAGGGACTCCTCTGAAGGATGAAGGTTTTAACACATCCAGAAATAACTAGGTACCTGTGCCTTTAATTAGCAAGTTTCAGTTTTAGGACAAAGGAATTAGGGGTAAGGAATAAGGGTTTGTAATCTATGTGTCTGCTAAGTAGAAAATTATTACTTCCATTGGAACCGGAATCCTGGTTCCTCTGTTTAATCTTTGCATCCCCAATCGCTGACAACATACTAGATCCTTCAAAATTATTTTTAAATGGACAAATAAATGGTCACATCCAATAAATGTTATTTTTATTGTAGCCTCCAGAGCACCACCTCTGTCCATCCCCGCTTTCCTGCTTTTTTTTTTTTTTTAACCTCCTGATGTCCAAAGCATCAGGAGATTTGAGGCTTATTCTAATCTTAAAATCTCAATGCATTAATTTTTATCTTACTTTGTATTAAAATGAAGTTATGTAGATTGTCTTATTCATAGACTCTATGTAATGCATGAGATAATTCACAAGATGTATGGCAAACTTAAATTGCTTGAGTACTAATGATGATTATACAGAGATTTGCACTGTTTTTGAAATTAAATTTAGATAATTCTTTATCTTAAAACTTCTATCGAATGCCATTCTGGGTTATGAATGACTATCCCCTAGGATATTAGTTCAGAAGAAATAAGTGATAATTGTGAGATAAGATAAAATAGAAGAAATCAATGTTTATTAGTGCATGACTAAAGGTATGTTTGATATTTTCTTCAACACGAATATTTAAATATCCTTCCTGGAACTTTTTAAATAAATAGCATATTAGCATTTAGAATTGTTTAGGATACGTATGTGTTCTTGTTCATTAATTTTCGTTATTATTAAAGCAGGATAATGCTATTTTTTTCACTTTAAATAATTTTATCAGGCCGGTTATAGTGGCTCATGCCTATCATCCAATGCTTTGGGAGGCTGAGGGAGGATTGCTTGAGGTCATGAGTTCAAGACCAGCCTGGGCAACATAGTGACACCCTGTCTCTACAAAAGCTAAAAAAAAAAAAATAGCCAGGTGTGATGACGCTTGTAGTCCCAGGTCCCAGGTACTCCAGAGGCTGAGGTGGGAGGATCACTTTAACACAAGAAGTCGAGGCTGATGTAAACTGTGATCAGTGATCATGCCACTTCACTTCAGCCTGGGCAACAGAGAGAGACCCTATCTCAAACAAATAAAAATTACAATCCTGTTCAGTATACACAAGTCAATAAATGTGATTCACCACATAAACAGATTAAAAGCAAAGACCATATAATCATCTCAATAGACTGAGAAAAAGCTATTGATAAAATCCAGTATCTGTTCACAATAAAAACAATCAACAGACTAGTCATTGAAGGAACATACCTAAAATGATAACAGCCATCTATTGACAAACCCACAGCCAACATCACACTGAACGGGCAAAAGCTGGAACTATTCCCGTTGAGAACTGTAACAAGACAAGGATGCCCATGCTCACCACCCTCACTATTCAACATAGTGCTGGAAGTCCTGGCCAGAGCGATCAGGCAAAAGAAAGAAATAAAAGGCATCCAAATAGGAAAAGAAGAGGTCAAATGATCTCTCTTCACTGACAATGTGATTTTATACTTAGAAAATGCTAAATAATCCACCAAAAGGCTTTTAGAATGGGTGAATGACTTCAGTAAAGTTTCAGGATGCAAAGTCAATGTGCAAAAACAAGTAGCATTTCTATACACCAATAACATGGAGGTTGAGATTCAAATCAAGAACATAATCCCATTTATAATAACCACATACACAAAAATGAAATACTTAGGAATATAGCTAACCAGGGAGATGAAAGATCTCTACAAGGAGATCTGCAAAACACTGCTGAAACAAATTAGAAATAACACAAATAAATGGAAAAACAGTCCATGCTCATGTATTGGAAGAATCAATATCATTAAAATGGCCATACTGCCCAAAGCAATTTACAGATTCAACACTCCTCCTATCAAACTACCAATGTCATTCTTCACAGAGTTAGAAATACTCTTCTAAAATTCATATGGAACTGAAAAATGAACCCAAATAGCCAAAGCAATCCAAAGCCAAAAACAAAACAAAACAAAACAAAACATAAACAAAAGACAAAGCCAGTGGCATCACACAACCCAACTTCAAACGATACTATAAGGCTACAGTAACCAAAACAGCATGGCAATGGTACAAAAACAGACACATAGACCAATGGAACAAAACAGAGAACTCAAGAATAAAGCCACACACCTACCAATTTTCTGATCTTTGACAAGGCCAACAGAAACAAGCAATGGAGAAAGGACTTCTTGTTCAATAAATGATGCTGGGGATAATGAATGCATAGAATGCGTTCATATGCAGAAGAATGAAATTGGACCCTTACTTTTCACTATATACAAAAATTAACTCAAGATGGATTAAAGATTTAAACATAAGACTTCAAACTATAAAAATCCTAGAAGAAAACCTAGGAAATACTTTTTTTGATATCGGCCTTGGCTAATTTTTGGCTAAGTCCCCAAAAGCAATTGCAGAAAACCCAAAAATTGACAACCTAGAGAACTGGAGAAAATACAGTGGAGATAGATGAGTTAATATGTGCAACCTGCTTAGAAAAGCACCTATCACTTGGGAAATGCTGTATACAATTAGCTGTGACCAGTAAATTTTGGAAAAGGATAGCTTTTATTTTATTGTCTAAAGGGATTGGATATTTCAACAGGATACTGTATAGATTGTGCAGTGAAGGAAAACACTTTGTTAGAAACCAGCAAAGAAGTAAAAATAGAAAAGAAACAGTGGAACCAAGCTTTTATGAATACTTATGTACCTAAAACTAATTTCTGTTGCTTTCACTAACAGAGGATGATTTGAATGAGCAACTATTTCTTCTACCCAATTCATTTTCTCAAAAGATTATAGCTTTGTCTCTACTCTCTCCTTTATGATAAAGTCCGAGATTTTTCATTTTTTTTGGTAAGGAATCTGTCTGCCTACAGCTCGTTGGATTTTCTCAATGTGTGTGTTTTGTTCAGCTAAAATATTATCTCTTTTTACTTATTTTACCTGGAATATTTATAATCCTGTTTTAGATTTGCATAGGCTTTTTTCCAACTTAGGTATTTTTTTCTCAGACTATGTGTTTTAGTATTCCTTCTATTCCAAATATTCATATTTCTCACTCTTCTCAATCTTCCTCAGAATAATGACTTTTTTCAGTTTTTTTCCCTGGTCCTTTTAATTTGCCTTTAATAAGCAATAGTTTTTCATGTTATTTTTCTGATTTATGTATTTAGCTTTCCTTGGTTCATTGCAAATTTAAATTTAATATTATTAGTTACCTTTTTGATTCTTCCTTATCTTTACTCTTCTCCTTTTACTCTTATTTTTACTCTTATTTTTCATTTCAGCTTATATTTATTAACTTTCTGTTCATATTTCATTGAAATCCTCCTGTCTTCCTGTGTTTGAGGTAGCTGTCAAAAATGTAGTTACTAATTTGAACTTCTTTTCTAAATAATGTAGTTACGTTGATTCTAATTATAAATAATGATTTTTCTTTTTCTTTTTTTTACTGCAGAAAAAATTTATAGGCATAATCTCCCCTCCCCCCCACACACAGACACACACTTCAATAAGTAAATATCTATCCAGATTTGGCATTGCCAATATACAGAAACCACAGGCCATAGATTGTTTTTGGCCCCACTTTTTATTTACTTAAGATTATGGTCACACTGAAGTATCTAAACAGATGTGCATGGCTCCAAGCCAGTTACCATTGTGAATGGTAGTGTGTATGTGTGTGTGTGTGTTGTGTGTGTGTGTGTTTTCCCCAGCTGAGATCTGCTGGAGCCTCTCCTACCCTCATGATCTGATTACCCATCACTGTGATTATATGGTGTACATGAAAAAGTTTAGTCTTGTTTATTCTCTTGCCTTCTTGCCTCTGCTAATACCTAGAGCACTTGACCTCAAAGAGATATATTTACCAGGACTCGTTACCTGAATACAAATAAAAAGAGAAATACTGATGGGAAATACAGATGAGGGGACCCAAAATGCTGGACTTTGAAAACACAGCACTAAGAGTATTGACACCACTGGCCAATATATTGATTAGCCTGAGTCTTGAGTGAGTAAGAAATACAAGATCAATTGACTTTTACATGGATAGCATATATTTCCGGCAGCATATAAAAGATGAGTCACCATTGAAGTTGATCTTGTCAGTTGAAATTCTTTCCATATTATGAAAATACATTGCATGAAAATCTTACCTAATAGGGGTTTAGTGTGTGTCTGTATACTGATGTTATCGCTATTTTTGTCTATATATGCATTTTCAATGAAAAATAGAAGAGTCTGTGTTGGTGACTGATCATATTAAATATGATATCAGATACCATATTAAATCAGAAATAGAGACTTCCATTTTAAGCAGGATAACAGGACTGCCACTACTCATATAAACATTATTGTGAGTCCTGCTCACTATAAATATTTATCTGATCTGCATGAATGGAAGGTCTTCATTTATCCTCTTATTCAGTTTAATTTAACAGATTTAATTTTTCACTTTGTCTTGTTTTGGCGCAGGGTGGAGGCGATAACTATAGTGAACTGTCTTTGCTTCATTAAGCATATTTACTTATCACTTATGACTTTCTTGTTTAAAAAGCAGCCATGCAGAGCACAGGGCTGTATTAACTATCATAAAGGAAGAATTTAAAAAGTGCTTGCAAGAAACTATCAGTCTTCTTTGACATGGTTTCAGTATCTACTGTTCTTGCTTCAACTTTCCACGTATAGGAATTTCTAGGTAGTATGGAAAAAGGAAGAATAGCATTCCAGTTATTTTTGGCTTGTATGTAACTTAATTGCATACCAGCCGGAAAAAAAAAAAAAAACACGTGATTTCTGAATACATTCTATAGCTATTCTGCTTTTTATCCTAGAAGGATAAGGAGGAGGAAGGGGAGGAGAAAGAGGAAGAGATGGAGGAAAACTGAAAATTGTTGCCTTGCTCTTCCTGCTTCCATCTCAAACCCTAAAATGAGTCTTGGTACAAATGAGCCTCTGCATTACAGAATGAGAATCCTGTGATAAATTTGAATGGAAAATGAATGATATATTTTCACTTATTTTACATTCAAAAAGAATACAATTTGTTTTGTATTATTTGATATGTGTAAAGGAATCTGTTTTTGTAAATCCACAAAGATCCTTTGTAAATCCCTAAACAAACTTTCACTGTTGCCTCATTTCCGTATTTTTTTATTTTTATTTTTTTATATATATATTTTTTATTATACTTTAAGTTCTAGGGTACATATGCACAACGTGCAGGTTTGTTACATATGTATACATGTGCCATGTTGGTGTGCTGCACCCATCAACTCGTCATTTACATTAGGTATATCTCCTAATGCTATCCCTCTCCCCTCCCCCCATCCCACAACAGGCCCTGGTGTGTGATGTTCCCCTTCCTGTGTCCAAGTGTTCTCATTGTTCAATTCCCATCTATGAGTGAGAACATGCAGTGTTTGGTTTTTTGTCCTTGCAATAGTTTGCTGAGAATGATGGTTTCCAGCTTCATCCATGTCCCTACAAAGGACATGAACTCATCCTTTTTTATGGCTGCATAGTATTCCATGGTGTATATGTGCCACGTTTTCTTAATCCAGACTATCATTGATGGACATGTGGGTTGGTTCCAAGTCTTTGCTATTGTGAGTAGTGCCACAATAAACATACATGTGCATGTGTCTTTATAGCAACAGGATTTATATTCCTTTGGGTATATACCCAGTAATGGGATGGCTGGGTCAAATGGTATTTCTAGTTCTAGATCCCTGAGGAATCGCCACACTGACTTCCACAATGGGAGAAATAGGAACACTCTTACACTGGTGGGGGAACTAGTTTACAGTCCCACCACCAGTGTAAGAGTGTTCCTATTTCTCCACAACCTCTCCAGCACCTGTTGTTTCCTGACTTTTTAATGATGGCCATTCTAACTGGTGTGAGATGGTATCTCATTGTGGTTTTGATTTGCATTTCTCTGATGGCCAGTGACGATGAGCATTTTTTCATGTGTCTGTTGGCTGCATAAATGTCTTCTTTTGAGAAGTGTCTGTTCATATCCTTCACCCACTTTTTGATGGTTTTTTTTTTCTTTTTCTTGTAAATTTGTTTGAGTTCTTTGTAGATTCTGGATATTAGCCCTTTGTCAGATGAGTAGATGGCAAAAATTTTCTCCCATTCTGTAGGTTGCCTGTTCACTCTGATGGTAGTTTCTTTTGCTGTGCAGAAGCTCTTTAGTTTAATTAGATCCTATTTGTTAATAATGGCTTTTGTTGCCATTGCTTTTGGTGTTTTAGACATGAAGTCCTTGACCATGCCTATGTCCTGAATGGTATTGCCTAGGTTTTCTTCTAGGGTTTTTATGGTTTTAGGTCTAACATTTAAGTCTTTAATCCATCTTGAGTTAATTTTTGTATAAGGTGTAAGGAAGAGATCCAGTTTCAGCTTTCTACACATGGCTAGCCAGTTTTCCCAGCTCCATTTGTTAAATAGGGAATCCTTTCCCCATTTCTTGTTTTTGTCAGGTTTGTCAAAGATCAGATAGTTGTAGATGTGTGGTATTATTTCTGAGAACATTCCATGCTCATGGATAGGAAGAATCAGTATCGTGAAAATGGCCATACTGCCCAAGGTAATTTATAGATTTAATGCCATTCCCATCAAGCTACCAATGACTTTCTTCACAGAATTGGAAAAAACTACTTTAAAGTTCATATGGAACCAAAAAAGAGCCCACATTGCCAAGTCAATCCTAAGCCAAAAGAACAAAGCTGGTGGCATCATGCTACCTGACTTCAAACTATACTACAAGGCTACAGTAACCAAAACAGCATGGTACTGGTACCAAAACAGAGATATAGACCAATAGAGCAGATCATTTCCGTATTTTTTTATTTGATTGGTTCAGAAGAACATCTTGCCTTTTCCTATACAAAGGTGCCAGTGCATGAAGACTCTCTAAAGACAAATCATTAATCATATGAATAAATTTGGTTGGAAGAAATTCTATTTCTTTCCTTGCTTTCCAATACTGATTGATGGAAGCTATAAGATGTGCAGATGCTAATTACAGATATTTTGCAAAGGCTGTGCATCAGACATGACTTGTGTATATGCTGAGTAGTGTATGCTGAGAAAACCTGGAACAGTGCATTTTTCTTTTTTTTTTCTTTTTCTGTATTGTTTAATTGTATCATACATATTTAAAGCATATAATATGTCTTTACCTTTGAAAAATGCACTACTATACTATAGCAGTGCATTTTTCAAAGGTAAAGAGCTTGAGCTTAGTAATTTAAATCACGCTACATGATATCTAATACCGTGTGTATTTTTCTTATATCCATGGGCACTATGTAAAATTTAAAAAATAAAGGGAGTATGAAAAAGGGTATCAAGATTGAATTACACCGGGGAAATAGAGATATTTCAATCTTCACAACTAGTTTTCAAACACTTTTTTTGTGCTAGAAATTGTGCCTGACCCAGAGTAGATGAAAGTTACCAAAATAAACAACCTTTTGAGGGAAACAAATATAAAAAAAAAAATCCCACCAAATACATTCAATTAGTACTATAATGAATGTGTAAAGCAAAATGTAGGATATTTAGGCAGGCTATATCGAAGAAAACTCATCTAGGACATCTAATGCTTACTTCTGAGGTAGTGCATTTAAGTGAGAAGTAAAAGAAGAGATGGGAGTTACAGTGAGCATCTTAATGAGAAGGTATGATGGTGAGTGTAAGAAGACTCTGAGGTGGGAAAGAGTCCCAGTATATTTGAATGAAGTGCTTGATAGCTCTGTTAGTCAGTGTTCTTCAGAGAAATAGAACCAACAGGAAATATACATATAGATATATAAGATTTATTATGGGAATTGACTTAGCAATTATGGAGGCCAAGAAGTCCCACAGTATGTCACCTGGCAAGCTGGAGAAACAGGAAACCTGACTGTATGATTTAGTCTCAGTTAGAATGCCTGAGAACTAGGGGAGTTAATGGTGAAACTCCCAGTCTGATGCTGAAGGCACAAGAATTGAGGAAGAGGTGGGGGAGGATGGGGTAAGTCTCAGAGTCAGAACACACGAAAACCAGGAGCTCCAATGTTGAAGGGAAAGAGAAAATGGATGCTCCAGCTCAAGGAGAGAGAGAGAGTAATTTGACTTTCCTACACCTTTTGGTTCTATCCAAGCCTTGATGGATTGTATGATACTCACCTACATTGTTTAGGGCAGACCTTCTTTACTCAGTCTACTGATTCAAATATTAATCTTTTCCAGAAATACCTTCACAGTCACACCCAGAAATAATGTTTTTACCCACTACCTGGGCATCATTTAACTCAGTCAAATTGTTACATGAAACTAAGCATCACAATAGGAGTATGGTGAAAAATGAGATTTACATCTCGGAGAGGACCTAGCCTATACTTAATCTTCTGGTTATGTTAAGGCTTTTTTTTTTATTATTGTACTTTAAGTTCTAGGGTACGTGTGCACAACGTGCAAGTTTGTTACATACGTATACATGTACCATGTTGGTGTGCTGCACCCATCAACTCGTTATTTACATTAGGTATTTCTCCTAATGCTATCTCTCCCCCTCCCCCCACCCCACAACAGGCCCCGGTGTGTGATGTTACCCTTCCTGTGTCCAAGTGTTCTCATTGTTCAGTTCCCACCTGTGAGTGAGAACATGTGGTGTTTGGTTTTCTGTCCTTGCCATAGTTTGCTGAGAATGTTTCCAGCTTCATCCATGTCCCTACAAAGGACATGAACTCATGCTTTTTTGTGGCTGCATAGTATTCCATGGTGTATATGTGCCACATTTTCTTAAGGCTTTTGAACAAACCTAAGAGCAATGGATTCTGCTGCAGGTAAAGAGGAGTTGAAGATGAGGTATAGCTAGAATCATGAACATACTTAGGGAGGTTAGAAATTTATTAATGTATTTAGTTGGTGACAGTAAGAGGGAAAACATAGGTAAAAAGCTGATAACAATAACAGGAAGATGTAAGACTTCAGTCTTATAACTGTTTCATTTTCTCATATAAATGTAGAATTGTTGATTTTGTTAAAGGTCAGGAGTCCTGGTTATCATCTGATGCTGCCTCCTCATTTTGCATATAAAAACGGAGTTTTCCAGTTCATACAAGAGTTTGGGGACAGGGGATAGAAAAAAATGGAGGAAGGAGGCAGGACTAAGTTGCAGCTCCAACTTGATGGACAGAGTATCATGTGGAGACTCACATTGTGACCTTTTGCTCCAAGAACTATTGCAGGAACATACAAGGGAAGCTGAGAGAATCCACAAACCCTTTGAAGGATGTGGCTTGCTGCTGCAGGGTGGGACAGCAGAGGACCTGTAATCTTGAAACAAACCCTAGAAATACACCAAAATAGAATCTCCTTAAAGCACAAATCTCACAGGACCTATTCAGGCAACAAATAGCATGATGAATAGAATAGTACCACACATCTCAATACTAACATTGAATGTAAATGGCCTAAATGCTTCACTTAAAAGATACAGAATGGCAGAAAGGATAAGCATTCACCAACCAAGTATATGCTGTCTTCAAGACTTACCTGACATATAAGGACTCACATAAACCTAAGGTAAAGGGGTGGAAAAAGATATTTCATGCAAGTAGACACCAAAAGCAAGCAGGAGTAGCTATTCTTATGTCAGACAAAACAAACTTTAAGCAACAGCAGTTAAAAAAGTCAAAGAGGAACATTATATATTGATAAAATATATCAATTTTCCTATCGGACTAGTCCAATAGGAAAATATAACAATCCTAGATATATATGCACCTAACACTGGAGCTCCCAAATTTATAAAACAATTACAGACCTAATAAATGAGATAGACAGCAACACAATAATAGGAGGGGACTTCAGTACTCTACTGATAGCACTAGACAGGTCATCAAGACAACGTCAACAAAGAAACACTGGACTTAAACTATACCCTACAACAAATGGACTTAACAGATATTTACAGAACATTCTACCCAACAACTTCAGAATATACATCCTATTCATCAATACTGATGGAACATTCTTCAAGATAGACTATATGATGGGCACAAAACAAGCCTCAACAAATTTAAGAAAATCGAAATTATATCGAGTACTCTCAGATCACAATGGAATAAAACTGGAAATCAACTGGAAAAGGAACCCTCAAAACCATGCAAGTACTTGGAAATTAAATAACCTGCTCCTGAATTATCACTGGGTCAACAATGAAATCAATTTGAAAATTAAAAAAAAATTCTTTGAACAGAATAATAGTGACAAAACCTATAAAAAACATCTGGGATACTGCAAAAGCAATGCCAAGAAGAAAGTTCATAGCATTAAATGCCTACATCAAAAAGTCTGAAAGAGCACAAATAGTCTAACGTCACACCTCAAGGAACTACAGAAATAAGAACAAACCAAATGCAAATCCAGCAGAAGAAAAGAAATAACCAAGATCAGAGCTGAACTAAATGAAATTGAAAAAAAAATACAAGATAAATGAAATGAAAAGCTAGTTATTGAAAAGATAAGTAAACTTGATAAACCATTAGTGAAATTAACAAGAAAAAAGAGAGGATCCAAATAATCTCAATTAGAAATGAAACAGTAGACATTACAACCGATACCACAGCAATACAAACGATCACTTAAGGCTACTATGAATACCTTTACTGCATAAACTAGAAAACCTAGAGGAGATGGATAAATTCTTGGAAATATACAACCCTCCTAGATTAAACCAGGAAGAAATAGAAACTCTGAACAAACCAATAACAAGCAGCAAGATTGAAATGGTAATTTAAAAGTTGCCAACAATAAAAAGTCCGGTACCAGATGAATTCTATCAGACATTCAAAGAAAAATTGGTACCGATCCTATTGACACTATTCCAAAAGATAAAGAGGGAATCCTCCCTAGAACTTTCTGTGAAGCCACTGTCACCCTAATACTAAAACCAGGATAGGCTATAACAAAAAAAGAAAACTACAGACCAGTATCCCTGATGAACGTTGATACACAAATCCTCAACAAAATACTAGCTAACTGAATCCAACAGTATATCAAAAAGATAATCCACCATGATCAACTGGATTTCATACCAGGGATGTGGGGATGGCTTAACATACATGAGTCAATAAATATGATACGCCACAGAAACGGAATTAAAAACAAAAATCACATAATCATCTCAGGTACAGAAAAAGCATTTGACAAAATTCAGTATTACTTTATGATTAAAATCCTCAGCAAAATTGGCATAGAAGGGACATATCTTAAGATTAAACCGACAACCCACAGAGTGAGAGAAAATTATAGCAATCTATACTTCTGACAAAGGACTAATATCCAGAATCTACAAGGAACTCAAACAAATTAGCAAGAAAAGAAGCAATCCCATCAAAAAGTGGGCTAAGGACATGAATAGACAATACAAATAATATACAAGTGGCCAAACAAAAATATTAAAAAATATTAAACATCATGAATGATCAAGGAAATGCAAATCAAAACCACAATGTGATAGCGAGAATGGCCATAATAAAAAAAAAAATAGATGTTGTTGTGGATGTGGTAAAAAGGGAACACTTTTACACCGTTGGTGGGAATGGAAACTAGTACATCCACTATGGAAAACAGTGTGGAGATTTCTTAAGTAACTAAAAGTAGATCTACCATTTGATCCAGCAATCCTACTCCTGGGTATCTACCCAGAGCAAAAGAAGTCGTTATACGAAAAAGATACTTACACACACGTTCATAGTAGCACAATTCACAATTGCGAAAATGTGGAACGAGCCCAAATGCCCATCAATCAACAAGTCGATAAAGAAAATGTGATATGTGTATGTGTATATATATATATATATATATGATGGAATACTACTCAGCCATAAAAGGAATGAAATAATGGCATTTGCAGCAACGTCTATGGAATTGGAGACCATTATTCTAACTGAAACAACTCAGGAATGGAAAGCCAAACATCGTATGTTCTCATAAGTGAGAGCTAAGCTATGGGGATGTGAAGGCATGAGAATGATACAATGGACTTTGGGACTCTGGGAAAAGGGTGGGTGTAGTGAGGGATAAAAGACTACACATTGGGTACAGTGTACACTGCTTGGGTGATGGGTGCACTAAAATATCAGAAATCCTCACTAAATAACTTATTCATGTAACCAAACACCACCTGTTCCCCAAAAACCTATTGAAATGAAATAAGTAAATAAATAAAAGACATTAAAAAACAAAAACAAAGAGTTTGGGGACAGAATTGAAAACAAAATCTAGAATCTATGACGTGTTTGTTTTTATATAATTATTATTACAGAATTATAATTCTAAAGGCATTCTAGTATTTAACTTTATATGAATTATATAAAATCATTATGTTTTATATGAACTATATAAAATACTTGTATTTTATATGAATTATACAGTTGTATTTTATATGAACTATATAAAATAGTTATGTTTTATATGAATTAATATAAAATAGCTATATTTTATATAAATATTAGCATTTATGAAGCACTGAAGTAGACATGAGTATTTTTGGATGCTCTACTGCAGAGAAGGCAGGATTTTAATATTCTGGTAGTATTTTCACTGTGACAGGTTGCCTCAAATCAGAGATGAAATCTTAGGACTCAGAATCTCAGGCTTTGGGGGAATCAAGATGTCAGTGTTAAAATGCTCATCTTCTACTGCTCACGCTTCCATTATCACAAACACGTTGAATTTAAGGACCGTAAGAGTACGCATTTACTAAATTTTCTCCTAATGTACCTGCCAGAGAGATGACTGGAGGATTTTAGGATCCATTTTGAGACTCGCTTTCTTCACCTGCGTTCTAAAATTTAATTAGCCAACATATCTGCTGAATTGATATGGTGAAATTCAAGACTTGGGCCACTTGATTTTGACTTTTGGAAAGAGTCTCTGGGAGTAAGCAGTGTTAGAAACAGATGCATTTTACTTGAATTTCTCTCTTACCTCCAGAAACAAGCCTCAGTAAATAGAAATAGAATTCATGAAATGTGCTGAATAATGGTAAATGTGGATCAAACTATCACCTGCCAAGAAAGACCTTGTAATTAAATTAGTAGAAGTGACAGAATTTAGGGATCTTAAATTTAAGCAATTTCTGTGTGCTCAGTTTGCCAAACTCAGCACTCTGCTTGGGCATCTTACTTATTGGTCTTCCACCTAGGATGGTAGCATAAAAATAACCTCATCATTCAATTTGAAAAGTCTGATTGACCTGTCCCTTTAGGTAGGATGACTCCTGCCTTAGAATTAACCATGGATAGCCCTTCTAAATAAGTTTTGACTGGGGTAGCACCTTTAACTCATATATTTCTCATACCACATTTAATTTCAAGGTATTTTGATGAGTGCCAAAGGATTCAGATCATATGTGTGACTAAATTTTTAAAAGGCTAAACATTGCCACAGGACTGTGACACTAGAGACACTAAAAGCAAAACAGAAATTATAGACTTACACTTCAAATATCTTCTCCTACAGCTATGTATTTTATAATGGGTCAGGCTCTCTGGTGTGAATGGATCCTGGCTCCACCCTTCCTAGTCAGTGTCATTTGTAATGGCCCAACATCCTTAACAACTTGCATACTTGTGGAACACAATTGCAGTGTCTAGTAGGGGCAGCAGTGTTGCCGACCTGGTTATCAACAGTTATTGAGATTTGATTCAACAGTGGATATGTGGGCTGCTAAGTGCAATATAGCCGGCAGGACACAATCTAGGCAGCTAGAAGGCAAGTCCGTGAACATTCTACCTTCTCCATTGGCCCAACCTGAAACTTGTATGGTAGCCAATGGTGAATATACTATTGATAGTATTTCATACTTTGAGAGATCTACAATTGTTTTCAATCTTTGGTTTATCTTTGGTGAAGAGGTTAAAATAGTCATATCTCCATTTTTTTGTTGAGTGTTTTGATTTCAGAGACTGAGTTCAAATGTAAACATGGGACTAGATTGACTACTTAGGCTGAGATAAGCGATCTTACATTTTATGGCAGAGATCCTCTAGTGTCCTGGGTAATCCATTAGTGCAATACCAGGAAATGCTTCTCAGGGTAGAACTTAGAAGGGACTTAAATCCACAGGCAATAAGGGAATGTGACCCAACTTCACTGTTACCATCTGAGTCTAACAATCCAGATAAATACACTTCCGGTATGGCCATACAGTGGATCTTCCAAGATTGGGGCTGAGCACAGGGCTTATCATTGTGGTGCTAGCAGTTTCCCTGACTCTGACACCTCAGGACAACCAAAAAGAGATAACTTCCCATTTTCACACTACTACCTATTCCTCTCCACTGAGTAGGATAAATGAAGAAGTAGATGTAATCAAAGCACTTTTGGAAAGGTTGGAAATTTGTTAGGGTTTGACAGTGTAAATATGGGCATTCAATTCCCCAAATGTTTATGGCTTTTGTATATATATTATTTTACATAGATGTTATGTTACATTTGTTATGTTACATTTATATTATATGTCGTGTATATGTTATTTTTCTCCAACTTTTACAAATCACTTTTATCCAGGACCACAAAGAAATAAATTTATTAGAGGCCAAGTGCAGTGGCTCACGCCTGTAATCAGCACTTTGGGAGGCTGAGGCAGGTGGATAACTTGAGGCTAGGAGTTAGAGACCAGCCTGGCCAACATGGTGAAACCCTGTCTCTACTAAAACTTCAAAAATCAGCCTGGTATGGTGACACACACCTTAATCCCAACTACTTAGGAGGCTGTGTAAGGAGAATCGCCTGAACCTGGGAGGCAGAGGTAGCAGTGAGCCAAGATCGCACCATGCCACTCCAGTCTGAGCAACAGAGCAAGACTCTACTCGGTCAAAAAGAAAAAAGAGAAAGAAAGAGGGAAAGAAGGAAGGAAGGGAGGAGGGAAGGAAAGAAATTTATTAGAGAACAAGAGGGAAGCACCATGTACAGAGTATTATAGGGAAAAGAACAAGGGGGCATAAAGGACTGAGTCTGCACAGACCAACACCTTGACCCAGGACAAAAGCATTTACCTACTGATACCTTAGTGTCTCCATCCACTAAATGTTTCAGCTGGACAATAGTAGCAGCCATTGATACCTTTAAAAATAGGTAATTCTATATTTGTGGCTTTGTTTTTCAACCAGCTTATTTTCTTTCTTGGAGATATTAATCATGGTTTTTAAGAATTTATTTCATAGTATTTATTTAAAAAGTAGCCTTAAGGAAAGTATAACGAGCCTCTGCACAACAAAGAAACTATCAACAGAGTAAACAATATATGGAATGGGAGAAAATTTTTGCAAACTATGCATTCAACAAAGGACAGTATCCAAAACACATAAGGAATTTAGACAAACAAGAAAACAACCCAAATAACCTCATAGGCAATGGAAATGAACAGACACTTCTCAAAAGAAGACATACAAGCAGCCAACAAACACGAAAAAATGCTCAACATGGTTAATCACCAGAGAGATGCAAATCAAAACCACAATGAGATACCATCTCACACCAGTCAGAATGGCTATTATTAAAAAGTCAAAATATGCAGATGTTGGTGAAGTTGAAAATAAAAGGGAACACTTTATACACTGTTGGTGGGAATGCAAATTAATTCAGCTGCTGTGGAAAGCAGTCTGGAGATTTCTCAAAGAACTAAAAATAGAATTACCATTCAACCTAGTCATCCCATTACTGGGTATACACCCAAAGGAAAATAAATCATTCTACCAAAAAGACACATGTACTCATGTAGTCATTGCAGTATTATTCACAACAGCAAAGACCTGGAATCCACCTAGGTGCCCATCAGTGATGGACTGGATAAAGAAAATGTGCTAAATATACAACACGGAATACTATGCAGCCATAAAAAAGAATAAAGTCATGGTCTTTGCAGCAACATGGATGCAGCTGGAGGTCACCATCCTAAGCGAATTAATGCAGAAACAGAAAACCAAATAGCACATGCTTTTACTTACAAGTGGGAGTCGATCACTGGGCACATAGGGACACAGATGGGAAAATAGACACCAGAGCTTCCAAAAGAGGGAGAGAAAGAGGGGGCCAAAGGTTGAAAATCTACCCATCAAGTACTATGTTTGCAACTTGGGTGAACAGATCACAAACCTCAGCATCATGTAATATACCCATATAACAAACCAGCACATGTACCTCCCTGAATCTAAATATATGAAAGGAAAAAACAGTACAGCAGCAGTAAATACTAAGATGTGCTACCTAGATTCTCCTTCAGGAATAAAGTACATATCACCACAGTTGCTGAGTGTGCCACTGGCATCCAGACCTCAGCTATCAGCCCTCTTCTGAATTGCCTCTGCTGAGGAGTGCTATCTTGCCCAAGGTCATAACTACTGGACATAAGAATGTAAAGGCTCGGTCTTCTCCCTTAATTCTTAAAAACTGCTAAGGACCACCCTTGATTCAACATTCTCCATACGGTTGGCTAAAGGCCTTCATTGTGACTGCATCACAGCCCAACATCTTCCTCTGCCAAATCCTGCCTCTTTCTCTTCCTTTCCACAGGTGTTGATCCCAAGAGAGCTTCCTAAGAATCCTCCTCCATGTTGACTTTCATCCTAGAGTCTGCTTCACTGATTGCCCAACTTGCAACAGAAAGTAGTAATATCTCTGCTTCTTTATTGGTTCATGCACTACTCATCTAAGGTTCTGGGACAGTGTTCTCTCTCATTTCCAATAATAAAATTCTTCTGATTGTCCTGGGGAGTATTTTTTGATGTGCATTTTATAGTCTCTTATGCAGCAAAAACCCAAGTGAAATAGCTATCTACACTTTGTAGATTCATTAAATGCATTGAATACTCAACGAAATTGAGCTTCTTATTTATGGTTTCCTTCAATAAATGTGGTTTTAAAAATTCCTTGTTTGTGAATAATTTAAGTTCATTGAAAGGAGTTTGACGGGTTATTTAAATTGAATGTTGTGGAGAAACGGTATTATTTTAATTTCTAGATGTTTTAGCCATTCTGTGAAATCTCTTTATTCATGGAAATAGCATCATTTTTTATTTTGAAAAAGTGTATTTCAGCCTGTGAAACATGGCGAAAACTTGTCTCTATAAAATATAGAAAAATAAACATGGCGAAAACTTGTCTCTATAAAATATAGAAAAATTAGCCAGGCATGATGGAGCCCCTGTCGTCCCAGCTACTTGGGGGGGCTAAGGCAGGAAGATCACTTGCACCCAGGAGGTTGAGGCTACAGTGAGCCATGTTCCCACCACTGCACTCCAGTCTGGGTAACCAAGTGAGAGACCCTGTCTCAAAAAAAAAAAAAAAAAATTAAGTGCATTATTAAAAAGAAATCTATTTCACTATTTTTACTTCAAAAAGAGGATCTGAAAAGAGAATGATAGACATTGTCAAGTAACGTTGGCTTACAATATTCAACATTAAGTGGAAAGTGTGTAAAAAAGAATTGCAAAAAGATGGACTCTACACAGAAGAGTTATTTTCTCATTGAAAGTCTCTAAACACTTTAGGGATGACTTAATGATATCTCAATATGAGAAAAAGGAAAAAAAATGGAGCATTGAGACATTCATTGTGAAAAACATCAAATATTTTTATAAATAATATTTACCTATCATTTTAATTTTATGTAACAAAAATACAAATTTAGTATTATCTAAACTAGGGATGGGGTAGTTTTATTTTAATGCAAACATTAATATTGAGGCAGCTCACCCCACCAACCTGATTTCTGGAAGTCTGATATAATCCTTTCGTATCAAATCTACTTATCTCAGTGGTCTAGGGAACAGGGCAATTGTACTCAGGAACTGATGAATTACAGGGAAACATAAGGATCAAAGAAGCACAAACAAGACCAACTTCATGGCCCACCTGCATTATTTTGTTGCAGTGAAATTTTGCATAGAAAATATGTTGCCCTGTATCACATTCCTAGGTTTCAGGAGAGCTTATGAATATGTATTATAAACCAAATGAAGAAATAAATCATCTAAACATAAATAGAAAAAGATAATGGAAACTAATATGTACTGCTTATCTGGCACAGTTCTAGATGCTTTTCCCTTAATTAATATCCATAGACCCCATAAGAGGCTTAAATTATTAAGTGTACTTTGCAAAGAAATTAGTAACTTAGCCAACATCATACAGTTAATAAAAGGAGGAGTCAAGATTCAAAGCAAGATCAGTGAGTCTCCAAAGTCCATTTACATATGCTTGTTTGTTTGTTAATTTTTTATTTCCATAGGTTTCTGGAGAACAAGTGGTATTTGGTTACATGAGTAACTTATTTAGTGGAGATTTGTGAGATTTTGGTGCACCCAGTATCACTCGAGCAGTATACACTGAACCCAATTTGTAGTCTTTTATCCTTCACCCCCATTTGAATTCTTACCATCACACCAGTGGGAATGATTATGTGCCCCTGTGTACTATCCTGGGGTCTCAATGCCTCTCATAATCTTTCTCCTCTTTCTTGTTCAGCCCTCCCCTGCTACTTTTTGTGTATCTCATTTGTTTGCTTATTTAATGAAGGTAAGGTATCTTAACTCCTTATGAATAACAAGAATGTTTGAGGTAAGAAAGATGTGTAAGTTAATTGCTTCTCATTGTGAGAACAATACAGGTTGAGTATCCCTTATCCAAAATATTTGGGACCAGAATTGTTTTGGGTTTCATTTATTTTTGGATTTTGGAATATTTGCATAAACACAATGAGGTCTCTTGGGGATGGGACATAAGTCTAAACAGGAAGTTCATTAAAGTTTTATATACACTTCATACACATAGTCTGAAGGTAAGTTTATACAATATTTTAAATAATTGTATGTGTTAAAACAAAGTTTTTGCTATGTTTTGACTGTGACCTGTCACATGAGGTCAGGTGTGGTGCATTTCAAATTTGGGATTTTCAGATTAGGGATGCTTAACCTGTAGTGCTATTACAAAAATTTCACTTCAACTCATCTAAGCTCCTCTGTCTTTTTCAAATAGCCAATAATTGAGTTGTAGAGGACTATGTAAATTACAATAAGCAAATCTGAACTCATTACATAGGCTTGGTGTGCTTGTATAAATAAACCTATCACTAATAAGGTCATTTACCATATTTCTGGAATGACTATTATAAAAAATCTGTGCAGTTTTCAAGAGACTTAAAATTATTTTTAACAATCTAAAAGAAAAAAAAAGTGATGCATATAGGTCAATGGTTATTAGCTATGGTGAAGTTGTCCCCTATGGGACAGTTGGCAATGTCTGGAGACATTTTTGGTTCTTACAATTCTATAGGGTGCTATTAGTATCCAATCCACTGCATCTAGGGATGCTGTTATATATCTTACCATGCACAGGACAGCACTCCTCTGCCCCACAACAAAAACTTATTCAGCCCAAAATGTCAATAGTGGTGTTATTGAGAAATGCTGTTCTAGGTGACATGCAAGTTTTAAGAAATGGGATCAATCTTTCTCTTGTCATAAAATCAAAAGTTATGGAATATTTATTTTCCTGCCTCAATCTGTTATACCTTTATTTTAATATTGTTATTCTATCATAAATTTTGCCTAATATTTATTTTAAAAATATTTTATAAAAATATTGCTGATTTTGTCTATTGAGTTTTGTGGTGCCAGGGCATATAAGTCTCAGGTATTCCACCGTGGTCTTGGTTCTGTTAAAGGTATTTTTAAAAATGAACATAATACAGCACAATGGTGAAAAATAAGACTCTGGGATTTAAATGTCTGGGCCCAAATCATGGTTTTACCAATTCTAACCCCAGGTCCTTGGTTTACTTTTTTTTTTTTTTTTTTTTTTTTTTTTGAGATGGAGTCTCATTCTTTTGCCCAGGCTGGAGTGCAGTGGTGTGATCTTGGTTCACTGCAACCTCTGCCTCCCAGGCTTAAGTGATTCTCTTGCCTCAGCCTTCTGAGTAGCTAGGACTACAGGTGTGCACCACCACACCCAGCTAATTTCTTGTATCTTTAATAGATATGTGGTTTCACCATGTTGGCCAGGCTGGTCTCAAACTCCTGACCTCAAGTGACCCACCCACCTTGGCCTCCCAAACAGCTGGGATTACAGGCATGAGCCACTCTGCCAACCCCTTGGTTTACTTCTCCATCTATAAAATGGAGAAAGTAGTACCTATGTCATATGGTTGGCTCAAGAGGTAAATTTATCAGCAAAATATCTGGTAAAGTCAACTCACCATAAACACCATTAAAACATAACACTAAACCAGGCATACTTTGTGGTGTCATGAATAGCAGGGAGGGAGAATGAGTGTTCTTTTGTTGTTCAACATTTGTAAGGAATAGCACTATCCAGCCCATTCTCCTTTTCTCTATTTATAAGGGCCACATCCAAGCCCTTCATTTTTGGTTATCTTACCTCCGTGTGGTTGTAGAATAGAAGCTTCTAGTTACCTAGAACAAAAATCAATTTCCCGCTTCTACTACAATAACAAAATTTTGCATTTCATCTGGTCTCATTGTCACCTGGAATTAAAAGAAACAATGGACAGTATTTCCTAGATTCTCTTGTAGCTAGCTGTAGCCTTGTAACAAGTAGCACTTACCACAGCAGAAACATATATGTGAAATTCTAGAAATGCTGTTTATGGATTTAAATTATTAAGGAGGGAGATGTTTTTTGCTTTTTCTTTTGTTCTTCTTCTGGTCTGCGATGCCAAAGTGATTGGAGACCCAGCCATCACTTCGGAACATGAGAATGTTAGAGTGGGTATAGCTAAGCAAACATGAGCAGAACAGGAGAGGGGCCCCCTCCCCTCTGCCTCCCAGGAATATCAGGTGACCATCAGGTGATGGTCAGGCAGTTGTTAAAGAGTCTCTCTAAAATAATAATTGGTTGTAGCTGGCACCAAGGAAAGGCAGGCTCCTAATAGATAGAAAACACCTGAAGCTGGTGGTCAGCAACTTCCTGATAAGAGTTCAGGAGCTGGGTGAATGGGCTCAAGCATGCACAGTAAGAGACAAAAAAGACGACTTCAACTGGTATATGACCTTCCTCTAGGAACACTCTACTGGTAAGGAAAAAATGTCTCAAATGAGCATGTGCACAACTTCAGTAAACACACTGTACATGCGGCCCCTCCCAAGTGCTGTCAGGCCACTGCACATGTAGACAGCCCACCCCAAAGAAAAATCAAGGGAAAAGAAACGCGAACCTCTGAACCATGGCACTGTGTAAAAACCCCAAGTCAAGGGCCAAACGGTGCTCTTGGATCTCTCAAGTTGCCCGGTTGGTCCTCTTCCAAGTGTACTTCACTTCCTTTCGTTCCTGCTCTAAAACTTTTGAATAAACTTTCACTCCTGCCTTAAAACTTGCCTCAGTCTCTCACTCTGCTTTATGCCTCTCTGCTGAATTCTTTCCTCCAAGGAGGCAAGAATTGAGTTGTTGCAGACCTGTATGGATTTGCTACTGCCTACAAGAACACCTTGGAAATAGCAGACACTTTACGTTAGCAAAGTGAAGTGGAAAGATGGATGCCAGGGTTCCTGATCTGATGACAAGATGGAGTTGCCACTTCAGCCTTAACCTGCCCACTTCTGGACCTTTTTTAAAGGAGAGAGAAAAAGAACAATCTTGTATTTCTCTTCAGCCACAATATTTGTGTTTAGTACAGCCAAGCCTTATTTTAACTGATAAAATCACCTTTTCATGTGTCATTTTGGAACCCTTGAGAGCTAACTAGCTTTCCTTAACCACACTCACTCTAACAAGGATTTGTATGTCTAGCAGACTTGCTTAATTTATAAATAGCTTTTTAGGACCTTTATTTTCATTTTCCCTTATCTTCCACTTAAAGTTATTAACTTGGCTTTCGGCTTTAATTTCTGTAGCTCGAATTTTGCTAGTCATATGTGCAGATAAGCGGTCCACACTTTTGACTCACCCAATAGAGAATGTTTGCTTAACAATGAAACACATTTTATTTTCACATGTAACTTCTCTAGCCATAAACTGGAAAGTTGGATGTCCTTGCTTTTGCAAACTGCTTGGTAACCACTATTCTGACCTTATTTGATTGAGACTATTTTTGGATACAGAAAAATGCATATTTGTGGTTCAAAGCTTAAATTACAAAAACTTGTTCTCAGCTACAGTTGCCAGAGTAAGTCATGGACAATTTCTAATAGGAGAGAACAAAGTGGTTCTTAATACTATTAATAATATAGAAATTAAATGGGAAATGAGTAAAATCAAAGTCTCATTTAAGTGCCAGGAAAGTCTTCTGCTTCATGCTCATCAAGTGTGAACC
This sequence comes from Symphalangus syndactylus, assembly GCF_028878055.3. Lineage (NCBI taxonomy): Eukaryota > Metazoa > Chordata > Mammalia > Primates > Hylobatidae > Symphalangus > Symphalangus syndactylus. The sequence goes on along the minus strand of NC_072437.2, from coordinate 45,180,773 downwards.
GGCACTGTGTAATACCCAATGGGTAGTGAAGAGGACGAAAAGGAGTAAATGGATAGATAGATAGTAGAAACACATGGCTTTGGTATTTTTTTTTCTATTTTCCTTTTCAGGTTTCTTCCTGATGCTAGAAAAAGTCTAAAGTAGAGTATTATTTGAGGAAGTTGTCAAATTCTATCTAACCTTTTTAAAGATATACACTATGTCTTCTGAAACATACATATATTATTATAGTAAACACTGTCAGTGCCCCACCTCTATTCCCGTGTGCCTTATCAATTCAGAGGACTTCATCTGGCCATCAGATTCTGTTCTGTCCTCAAGTGGAGCAGGCCAGAAGTACCAACAAGCTAACATCCTTCTGGCAGTAGGCCTCAGCCAATGAGTTACTGGTGAAAGTTGGTGTGAAAATAAATACCCCAGTTCTCTCTCCTGTTGGATGGGATAACTCTGAAATGCATCTTTTACACCTGCTCCCAGGGATCCTCAATGTGTTTAAGCTGGCTTAGTAATGCATAATTTTAATAAAAGATGATCCTTTGTTGCTGTATATATGTCAAGCATTATCTAATTTCAGACAATGTACCTATAATCATCTGCATGACTGGAAAGGAGCTCAAAGGAGTCCAACTGATTATTTTAATCATGTAGCTCTACAGGATCTATCACATACATTACCTCCTCTGCAGGTGCTTATCAGAGAGAAAATAATAAAATTCTTGAGGCAGAGGAACAATTTTTTTTAAATTCCTGAAGATCATGCATTTACTAAATATGGAACAAATGTTTCCATGTCTTCTGTGTGTCAGATGCATTGCTACGAACTGGGGATATAATGATGTGTTTGTTCTCATGAAGCTTACCACCTAAAATGAGATTAAGAGATAAGTAACAAAACATGTTTTAAGAAAAAAAATGCCATGTAAACTCTATTTATTGCCTGTGCACTCCTCTTTGCAATAAAACTTGCCTCTGTGTTAAGCCGGACTCTCAGAGAGACCAGAACAGAGGTGGGTTTTATTGCAAAGAGCAATGCACAGGCAGTAAGTATAGTTATAATACACAACCGTGTTTTTTGTAATGTCATCAGCGTACATAAAAGTATATTATACAGAAACAATACAATTACACATAGTACTGTGTTTTTTGAAGGATAATATGAGGAGTATTAGTTAAATCCATCTTAGAGGATCTCTCATAAGGACACAGAGTAATTTTTCTACTCTCTAATTAAAAGGGATACTTATGCTTGTCCCAATCAACTTGTTTGCTTTTAACTTATGGCTACTATGATCCTTCTATGTTTTCCTATTTCATATTATAGGGTTTCACTCCCTCCAATATTTGTGGCTCTCACTCTGAAATTCATTGTATTTGTTCTTATTTTTCTCTTATTATGTTTCTCTTAGTTTTTAATATGAATTTGTCTTTATGTAGTGTCCACATCTTTTTAGGCTACTTCACATCATTCCAGATTAAGATAGTATATAAGTAACTAATCAAAAATATGAAATGATTAAAACATCTCAAAGCAAAATGTTCCCAATTTTAATAATTTACAGATATTATTTAATTAGTTAGATAATGTTTCACCTGATCTTTATAACAGAAGTTATTAGAAAACCCATACCTTAGGTCATTGTTGTTAAATTTGAATAATTTTGAAGTGTTTCAAGTTTTAAAAGTTTTATATGCTGTGGATATAAGGGAATCACACAAAAATCAGTTTTTTCTGTACTTCATATATTAACCTTCTACTCATACAATTTTCAGGGGATTTTATTTTAGCACTCGTGGAAAGGTTTTTGATCATGCTCAAAGTTTAATATTGCTGCTGCAATAACATCTGTATTTACTTTGAGGAAAAGAACAATCATCCAGCAATTGAAAGACTATACTATGCGGAGGATAACCAAGAACCTTCTTAGAGTTGCAGAGTGTTATGTATTACTAAAAGAGAGGGACGTTTACCACAACTAAGTGAAGTCTTGAGATTCAGCAGCCTTGTGAATTTTTGGTGTATAAAGTTACAAAGCTCCATTTGTGGAAAGATGGTCACTCTCAAATTTATGTCCTTTGTTTACAGAGTATGTATGACTGTAACAACTCTTTGAATTATTTGGCCTTTGAAATATTAACTTGAGATAGTCTAATTCTATGTGGCTCAAATTAGATGTGTTAGCTGGGTTGGTTTTCTTGTTTGTTTTTTTGGTGGTGGGGGCTCGTTTTTTATTTAACTAAATTCCCCAAAGTGCACAAATGACAAGATTGACCCATTTATTTCTCTCGAAGAAAATAACAGAGAATTATTCTTTTAAAATATAAAAGGCTGCAGACAATATCAAAGATTTCAGGCACTTTATTTTCCCTAAGTATTTTAGTTTAATTTGATGCTTCACAGGTACATGACTTTCATATAAATGTACCTCAGAATTGTTTAAACCAATTTTCTGCATTATTTCTGCTCTTGTCCTATCAAGGAACTTCTTACTTTAAACAAGAACCCTACTGAGATTCAAGAAGTCATTTAAAATGCCACCATGGTTCTGCATTATATGACTCTGCACCCCCTTCTCTCAGGATGTAAAAAGAAATAATATTGCACCTGAAAATAACAACTATAATAGAAATGTTCTGCTTTTTTAAACAACCCCTCCTATATCATAGGAATTCAAGTTGGTTGATATAAAAATATAAATAATAACAGATATTAAATTAATAAATAAAGCCAGCTTGGATGAAGGCGATGGGATGGTAGAGGACATAACTTGCTGACTGTGAAAGTGTTTGATCCAAGTTGGAAAAATGAAGATTCCTTAAGAACTAAGTTTCTTTGTGAGCCTTGTGGTCACAGGCAAGCCTGCCCTTTTATTCTGTGTTCTGAAATGATGTGGAATTTTTTCTCCAAGGCTGTCATTCCAGTACTTTCCATAGGCAAGTAATTGAATATCCAAAAGCCTGATACTGAAGAGCCAAGCTCAACATCCTCTCTTGGCTCCATTCTATGGCTTTTTCTGCTGAATAAGGCCTGCTGAGAATGACTAGATTGTAGTTTATTATGTTGTCCTGATTATGAATCAGTGCAATTTACAAATGTTTTGCATTTGAAACCTAGAGTTGTTTTAGGCTCATTTGCTGACATATGTGAATTTGCTAGAAAGGGCCAGGATCAAATGACATCCACCATCTGTGGAGGGTATTATGTCTAGAGCTAAGAACTGGAAACATAAAAGGGGTTTGCAAAGTGAACTGAACCTACTTAAGTCCCAAACAAAAGCAAATACATATTCTTGCAAAATATGTTCAAAATCATTCAATTTTGAATTACGTATACTCTTGGATGTAAAAGGTTATTATAATGCATACACTAATGTAAACTTTTAAATCATAAAGAATATTGAGAACAAATTTAGGCTTTCAGGATATGTTTCTGTGTTAGAGAAATTATTAGAAATTATGAAATAAATAAAAAATCCCAACATATCTTTTGTTCTCAAAGTAACCGCCCCCTCCGTATATATAGAGAGAATGTTAAGTCCAAGTCTCATATTTCTATTAAAACCTATCTTCAAAAATATCTCCTATCATACTCCTTCTTGTAAATATAAGTTATAGTTCATTACTTTCCCAAGATTAAACATTTTAGAATTAAAGAACTTGTCTCCTTTATTTTAAAAGGGGTTGGAAAGGGTGATGGAGGATGGGGGCAGAGGACAGGATGATTTGAAGTCATTTCTCATAGTGAACATATACCAGGCACCACTACAGAACTTGGGTCTGAAACAATGAACAATCAATAAGACAGTCTTTAACGACATTCATATTCCAATGGGAAAAACAGATAATAAACAAATATATATCTCAGGTGGTGGCAAGTAACACCAAAAACAAACCAGGGTAGAGAAATAGAAAACGATTCAGATTGCATACCAGATGACCAAGAAAGGACTTTCTACGGAAGTTATATTTGATCAGGACTTGAAGTAGGCAGCAGTTGAAACAAATAAACTGGGAAGAACAGAACGCCCAGTGCAAAGGCCTAGGCCTGGAGTGTGCTAAGTGTATTTGAAGAGTAACAAAGATGCCAGAGTAGTCATTATTGAGAATGCAAGGGAGAGACTAGCAAGAAAGCATATTACATGTGTAGCACTGGGCCTTTGGACAGAAGTAAGAACTCTGCAGGGTTATTTATTTTTTGGTGTATAAGGCAAAAAAAACATGTGAAATAAAATTTACCACTTTTACAAATTTTAAGTGTAAAGTTCCGTAATTTTCAGTGTATTCGCATTGCTGTGGAACAGACCTCCAGAATTTTTTTATTTTGCAAAACTGAAACTATATACTCACTTAACAACAGCTACCCTTTACCCCTCTCTCTAGGTCCTAGTAACCATCATTCTGCTTTCTGTCTTGATGAACTTGACTAGTGTATACACATAGAAGTGGAATCATAGTATGCATCTATTTATGACTGGTTTAATGCATGTACAACACATCCATGTTGTAGCACGTGCCATGATTTCCTTCTTCTTTTAGGATGAATGATATTCTAGTGTGTGTATGTCTGTGTGTGTGTGTGTGTGTGTGTATCACATTTTGTTTAATCAATTCATTTTTCACTGAAATAAAATCTTACAATTTGTTTATTCCTGTGTTGTATCACACTTTAAATCCATTTATATTTCTGCAGGCATTTTATAACTTCTTTTTGTAAATATTACTCTCTAGAAATTTTTCTTTTTTGTATTAAACTTCACTGTTTTTTTTTCTCCCTTCTAAAACAACTGCTATTTGTTCTAATCTTGCTTCTATCACTGTTGCTGCATGGCTTCCTCATTATACTCAGTCTTATTACTGGCATTCATCACAGCTAAAGTAAATAATTATTTGTAAAGGTATTTCTTTTATACCTTTCTTATCCAACTAACAGCCAGCACAAAATAGGCCTTAGAACAGGCATCACACACACACATACACACACACACAACTACTGGGAATCTATGTTCTTTTGCAGTTCTCTCTAATTTATAACCATCTCTCTTAGTTATGGTACAAATTCTTTTCTCCTCATAAAGGCTCAATAATCTAACGAGAGAAAAAATGCTTTTTAGGGCAAAAGCAATATCACTAGGAATACCAATTAAAATGCAAATTAGCAACACAGAATAGAATATACATCATTTTATAAATAAAGTAATATTCAAGGCAAACCTATAAGCAGCAAAGAACTGTGCTGATGTATTAAATACTATCATCATTGATAGTGCCATAATGAAGATACATACATTTATGGCAGATAAAATTAAAAAAAATTTAGAACAGAAGATTAAAAAGTTCACATGAATAAAATGATATTAAAGCATGTATTCAATTTTTGATGGGTAGGGTTGGGAGGAAGCGCATTCTAGGTAGAGGAACAGCCTAAGCAAAGGCAGGATATGGAAGGCAGACATACAGACTCAAATTCTAATGAAATATATTAAAGCATACATCAATTAAGTGTTCTGTAGGGAAATGGTGGGGGAAAATAGTGTTCATGCTGTCTGATATGTCAAGCTAGGGTGTTTGTATCTGATTCAGTAGACAGGCAGTGGGAAGATGTGGAAAGATTTTGAGAAGATGAATAATACAATCTGAACTTTCCTTTATGAAGAATGATCTTGTAACAGTGGCAGATTTCAGGGAGACAATGCCTACAGACTATGAAATCAGGCGAATGGTTATTTCTATAATCCTTAGTGCAGATAACAAAATGTAAAATGTGGCAAGTAGCAATGAGGATGAACAGTGAAGAAGGGATGGAAAGGAAATATATTTTAGAGGTATACTTAACCACATTGGGTGGTTGGGTGACTATGAGGAATTCAGGAAAGGAATGGCGCTAGAAGATTCTAGGGGCTGGAGAGCATAGCAGAGACACACCATTAGGAGTTGGGAGGAATGGAGCCAGTTGGGAAGAAAGTATCATGAATTTGATTTTCAACTTGTAATGATAACTTGTGGGTCTACATGAGTCATAGAGGACAAGCAAAACCTATGGGAAATCATTATGGTGGATTGATAGCTACATGGCTATAACTAATGTTTGGATAAGGGTGGGGTTTGGGGATATACAGTAGTGGCTACAGAAGGTACAAAATAATAATAAAAATGTATTAAGCATTTACTAGTTATGAGGAAGTAGGCAAACTATTCTATGCAATTTTTTTTTTAAGAAAAAACATCTTTCACAACAGTTCCATGACGTAGTCACTATTGGCTCAATTTTCTTGAAAAAGAAGCAGACATATTAAATAACTTACCAAACATACACAGCTGGTAGGTGCCAGAACTTGTTAGGAGCCTGTTCATCTGACTGCAGAGGTCACTTAGATTAGTGGCCAATATCCTGCTTTTCTTTTAGCACTATTTCTTTCTATCCTGGTCTGTTTTGGTGATAATGAAGTTATTGAAATTATATTATTTTTGATGCTGAGAAACAACTTGGGGTATGCAAAGCTCTAAATACCCAGAACTAATAAAATTACATTGATCTGTAGCACATCAAATTCACTATCCAAAGCAATTCCAGATACTTTTTCCGATTTAGCAGTAATTAGGTCTAGGGAGGCTCAGGAGTCCTGTGTTCTATTTCTAGAAGATGATGCTTGCACTGCTATGCTTCCAATTATATTTTGAAGATTGTTTTTATTACCATCCCAGGAAAGAGGCAATATAACCTTGTTTCCCCTGTATTATTCTAACCAGAATAAACCTGGATTTATTTAAAGAAAAACAAACCAATAACTACCCAAATACTTCATACCAGAATATTTTTTTTGTTTCTAGGCATGAAAATGATGGTTGCTAAGAGATCCAAAGAGGTGAAAAGCAAAACGAGACAAAGGAGATTGAAATAATATTTGTCTGGTGACTCAGAACAAGATTGAAATAATATTTGTCTGTTGATTCAGAACAATACACGGTTGCTTTGCTTTCTTCTTTCCTCTTTTTAAAAATGAACTAGTGATATTTTCTAAACTTCTGAGTGAATATAAATACCACCCTTGTGCTACTGACCTATTAATGTCCTCTGGATATTTCTAACTGAATAAAGACAGTCGAAACATTAAATTTTAAATACTTCCAATATTAGAAGAAATTATCTTTTTCTTTTTCTTTTCTTTTTTTTTTGAGATGGAAAACTGTCACTTGGAAAAAGAGCTTTGGCGTTACCACTGGAAACCTCCCCATAGGGATGACTGATGAAGGCAAATGATGAAACTGTTAAAAATATAATTCTATTTGGGGATTGGCGCATGTTGGGTGCAACAATTACTGTTGACTTCCAAGCATGTACAGCATATAGTAACTATGACTTAGGAAGATAAACTTTTATTAGTACTTACAGTTGGGGGAAAATTGTAATCAGATCCTTTTGAATGCACACTATTGTTAAGGTCTCACATGCAAGCCGGATGGGGACCTATAACGGGCTTGACTCTTACTCAATATGATGACGTCATTTAGCTTGAATTCTTTTTTTTTCTTTGCTATTTACAAACAAGTGATTAGGTCAAATAATTACTTTTATCAGATTCAAAGCATTAGGAACACAAACCATTTGTCTAAGATATCATTGGGTCAAGCATTTCTTCAAATCAAGAAAGAAGTTATCTTATTTTCTTGTCAGAGGGAGACATATGAGAAATATTTTTATGCTCTTTAAAACTAAAAGCAGTAATTAGGGTTTGCAGTCGAAATATTCCCTACCCAGCTTCTGGTACCATATTCATCTTATAATGTGGTCATCAGGTAGCTGACCACAGTGGCAGACGATTCTACGGTTTTGTTTTTGAACGGAATTTCACATATGCAAATTTAGGAAGAGAACATTGTCCATTGGTGATCAAATAAATGAATTATGCTTTGTTGATTGAAAGCAGAACAGATTGATTACTTAAATGATTGTTTTAAAGATATCTTACACATTGGCAGAATTTAAGATTAAATAAAAATTAAGTTTCAAAAGCACCAAGAACTGCAAAAGAAATATTGTCATAAATAAGCACTATGACATAAAGCTCTCCAAAGCACAGGAAAGAATAATGGCCTATGTTAGTCCTTCAGGGGACATGCAGAATGGAAGAGATAAACGCTTGCTGACCATCAGGAAATGGACATAACCGTGAGTGCTTTCAGTGGGAATAGCTTGGAAAATAATAGAGTTCCTTCCCCTTCAAATCCCGGTTTGCTCAGACATCTATGTATACATATGTAGAATTTTCCCATAATTCCTGATATTTAGAGAGCCCTGAGTACAATATAAGTTCTCTGAGAGCCAGGACTGTCTTCTTCATCAATGAGTTTCTAGTTTCTGATACATGTTCTAGCACACAGGCACATAACACATATTGTTGAATGAATAAATGATTTTTAGAAAGATCTTAAGTCTTCATCTTCTCTACATACATCTTATTAGCAGATCTAATTAAAATTTGAACCATCTTGGGTTTCTGTCTTCATTGGAAGAGCCCATCTGGGCTCATCAATCTCATCCTCTTCACCAAGCAACTTCGAGTCACATAGCATATGTTTAGTAATTTATCACCTTTACAAAAAAATAAAACTGTGCAAGGGAGTCGTTGCAGCGTAGAAAATCTCATTAACATAGCAAATTCAATCCTCCTACCCATCTTTTCAGCACTGCAAAAGAACAAATGCATGCCCAAATTCAAGAAATGATAGTATTTATATAATGCAACTGTAATGTTGCACTATTTATTATGGTATGGCTTTGGAATAGCTCAGTTTATATGTCCATTCAAATTGTTCAATATATTATGGGATAATTCAGAATAAGACTAAATTGTTCAGTGCTGAGTTTCCAAGTGTTAAAAAAAAGAAATTTTGAGTGCCGAAAGTAAGAGATTTTTTAAAAAGTATTCACAGCAACAATAATTCTGCCACATCAAATGCTTGAACATATACTGTTTTCATCAAGCCTTGAGCTCTATACATACTTGAAAAATCTATTTATGAGCAAGAACCTGAAATGTTGAATGACAACATTTTTAATAGTTTACTTAAGAACTTCTGATAATGCAGTTATTTTTTATATCTCCATATGTTACTCAAGTGTGCATTCTGAATACCTTTAACAGAATGCAGTTTAGTCTGCCAGGAGGCATTTATACTGGCAATAGCATGGATATGGGAGCAAAGCAGAGGGTGGCCAAGGCCCAGCAATCAAGTACTGCACGTTTACCTTAATTGTCATATGTCCAATTCACAGCTGTTGCCCTTGACGTGTGTCTGAGAGAGGTTCTGTCTAATAGTGTATTTCAATGTGAATGAATGATACTACAATATTCACTAAATATGTATTTGATACGATCATTTATGGGCTTATTAATTGAAACAAGCACATTTCTAGATGCTGGGGCTACAGCAATGAATCATATAGGTAAATTTCCTCCTCTTACAGAGATTACTTTGGAGAGACACAGATAAAAAAATTAATATGTCAACTGATTAATAGATGCAATCAAAAATAGCATAAGGGTCCTACAGAGTGATATCGGTGTAATAAGGAAAGGCCCCTCTGAGAAGGTGGCATTTGTCAGAGACCTGAAGGATATGTGAGAGTAATTCATGCAGAGGAACCCGTGAGTGCAAAGGTGCAGCTGGGAGCCTGAGTGGCATGTGAACTTGACATAAAAGGAGCCAGTGTGGCAGCAGAGGTGAGAGTGAGAGGGAGAATGGCAGAGAGGAGCAAAAAGAAAAAAACAAAACTTCCAGGGAGCTATATCACGTAAAGCCTCTTAGGCCATGACAAAATCTTTGGGTCGCATTCTGAGTGAGATGGGAGCCTTGGGAAGATTTGAGTGGAGGGGTAAGGTGATCGATTTCACTTGCATTTTAAATGACCCACTTTGGATGCTACAGAGGGGTTGGACAGCAGGTGGAAAAGGGGATAGATTAGCTTACAGGACTGCTGTAGAGATAATGAGATAGTTAAAATTCTGAATACATTTCAAAGACAGAGCTGAGAGGCTATATTGATGGTTTGCTTGTGGGAAGAAAGAAAAAAAGCACAGAGGTAAGAATGACACCAAAACTTTTGGCCAGAACAACTGAGAATGTAGAAAGCAATGCCATTAATTAAAATGGAAACTCATAGAGGGGAAAAGATTCAGGGGTAAAAGTAAAAATTTAGTTTTGGACATGTCACATTGAACTACTTATTATAAATTTGAATGGAGATGATAAGCAGAAATTATATAACCAATTTCAGAGTTCACTAAAGTAGTCACGACTGGAAATAAAAACTTTGGGGTCATCAGGATGTAGACGGTGTTTAAAGCCAAGCTACCAAACTAGGTCACCTAGGGAGGGAGAAAGAAATGCAGAAAGGAGCCCTGGAGCATTACCACATTTAGAGAATGTAAACTTTAAAGTTTAAACTTGTTTACTCTCATTCTCTAAATGTGGTAATACTCCAGGGAAAAAACAAACAACCCCATCAACAAGTGGGCAAAGGATATGAACAGACACTTCCCAAAAGAAGACATTTATGCAGCCAAAAGACACATGAAAAAATGCTCATTATCACTGGCCATCAGAGAAATGCAAATCAAAACCACAGTGAGATACCATCTCACACCAGTTAGAATGGTGATCATTAAAAAGTCAGGAAACAGCAGGTGCTGGAGAGGATGTAGAGAAATAGGAACACTTTTACACTGTTGGTGGGACTGTAAACTAGTTCAACCATTGTGGAAGACAGTGCAGCGATTCCTCAGGTATCTAGAACTAGAAATACCATTTGATGCAGCCATCCCATTACTAGGTATATACCCAAAAGATTATAAATCCTGCTGCTATAAAGACACATGCACACGTATGTTTACTGTGGCACTATTCACAATAGCAAAGACTTGGAACCAACCCAAATGTCCATCAATGACAGACTGGATTAAGAAAATGTGGCACATATACACCATGGAATACTATGCAGCCATAAAAAATAATGAGTTCATGTCCTTTGTAGGGACATGGATGAAGCTGGAAACCATCATTCTCAGCAAGCTATCACAAGGACAAAAAACCAAACACTGCATGTTCTCACTCATAGGTGGGAATTGAACAATAAGAACACTTGGACACAGGAAGGGGAACATCACACACCAGGGCCTGTTGTGGGGTGGGGGAAGTGGGGAGGGATAGCATTAGGAGATATACCTAATGTAAATGACAAGTTGATGGGTGCAGCACACCAACATGGCACATGTATACATATGTAAGAAACCTGCACATTGTGCACATGTACCCTAGAACTTAAAGTATAATTTTATATATAAATATATATATATATATATTTTTATATATATATATAAAACACAAACCAGCGTTTGTGTTTTCCCAAGTATACCAGGTGAAACTTGAGCCCACTGAAGTTTGGAAATTAGTGGTTCCAAAATGTTTCATAGCATGTCTAGAAAATGATACAACTTGTACAGCATATTGAGTAAGTGGATAAAATGCTGATATGGGCAGAAGGGATGGGCCTGAAGCCCTGGCTGCCCAGGCTCTCCTTAAGGTGTGAGGGGATCAAGATGTTGGTTGTACCTATAATCAATCTGGAGTCAAATGAGGGTGCTGTGGACACAGTTTAGTCTGTTACACACAAAATTAACTTTTTACAAAACTATTATATTTATATATGTCTTCCAGTGCATGTGGGAGTTACTGAAGTCATGGAATCAGGGATTAACCAATATCTTATTTAAAATATCTGCTTCAGTCACAAAGGCAAATATAAGATAACCTGAAATCCAAAGGAAATTTCATAGTCTAGAAATTCGTAGTACTAAATTTTAGGAAAAAAAAATTTGAAGGGCCTTTAGTTTCTGTATCACTAACGAATTCTCTTTCTTGTTTTTCCTCACACAGGCATTTAAGGACTAAACATCTTGTTTAACAGTGAATTTTATATATTTAAGCCTAAGGTAATATTAAGGTAACATTTCCTGAAATCTATTGAGTAAAATGTTAACGGTTCCATAGTTTGAGATACTGTGGGGCCTGCTATACTTCCTTGGTGGTTAACAATTCACACAACGTTATCAAGGAAAAATAATTTAAAAATAAAAGACAAACAAAAAACCCCAAAAACAAAAACAACACACACACACAACAAAACTTATTATTCGCCCCAATATATCCTAGATTTATTTAATCAAAACTATTTCTTTGAAAAAGCATTATTAATGTCTTAAAGTTTAATACTGTTTCTCAGGACCTAATATAAGAAATTCTGGCCTAGAAAACTGTTACAACATGACATGTCAACAACTCCAAGATAGTTTAGTATGATCTGTATACTAGATAACTAACTAGAGTAAAGTGATAATGAATGAGGTAATTATAATTAAGAAACTCTCTGTAGAAGACGAATCTTGCCAGTAAAGAAAAGTGTGACAGTGGGAAGGAAAAGATAGGGCAGCAGCAGAATAGAAATAGGGAATATGAACTTTTGCCTAAATTCTGAGAAAGAAAATTCCTCACTTTAGGGAGGAGTATGTGTGTATGTGTGTGTGTGTGTGTGTGTGTGTGTATCTGAAAAGTATTATGAAAGATCATTCATTAAGCTGACACTAATTACTGACATTGGAGATGAGAAACCAGTCAGAGGGCTCTTCCTGGAAGTTTATGTAACAATGAGCTGTTGCTGCATAACAAACCACCCCCCCAACTCAGTGGTTTAAAACAACAGCCATAAAATTAGATCACGATTCTGTGGGTATGGCACTTGGGCCAGGTGCAGCTGAGTGATTCTACTGGTTTAGGTAGAGTCATCATGTGTCTGTGGCCAACTTCTGGTCCGCTAGACAGCTCTTCTTCTGCGTTTTCACCAACTGTATGCTGGGGCAGAGAAGGCTTATGGGCCACATATCTTCCATCAACCAGGAGACTAGCCTGCTCTTGGTCATGTTGTTCACAGGGTTTCATTAGCAGCAGGAGAGGAAGGTCTCTTGAAGCACAGGCTATGAACTTGCACAACATCATTGCCACCTGATAGGTCAAAGAAAGCTCAAGGCCAGCCCTGATGTAAAGAATGCAGCGGTAGACTCCACCTCTTGAGGGGGTAAGCTAAAAAGCATTGTGTTCTTTTCTGAAATCTACCCCAGCAGGTGATGGGAAGTGCACTGTGAAGACAGCTAGTGGAATGAGAAGGAAGCCAGGAAACCAAGAGTTTGTAGAAGGGGCAAAGATAGAAAGAGAAGTAAAGTAATGTAGTAATGTGAGGTCATATAGACTGACAAGATTTGGTTAAGGTGATCCTGTAGCTTTCTCTGAAATCCAACCTTTGTAGACTAAGTAATAATGATTAATACACTTGCCAAGTTTTCTAAAGATTTCTTTAAATTATATATCATTAAATCTTATCTCCCTAAACTATCTCTAGAATCCTTCTATACCAGGTGTACCCCATGTACCTATGTTCAGATAGAGCTGCTGTCACCCTTGATAATGGCAACTTCAGAGTCAGGGGTAAAACTGACATGCATATGTCCAATAGATACAAATATCTTAGTTACAGACCTGGCATCTTACCAAATCTTTATATATAGCTTTTGTTAATATGTGGCAACATGTTCCAGGTGTTTTTAATTGAAAGTTAATAAAATTCTAGAGCTAAAACTGCAGATATTTTCAACAAATCCTGGGAAATGGAGAAAAATGGAGTAGATGATTATAAATAAGCTTAAGATCTTATGTAATTTTCAGAGAGAGTTTATAGATACAGACTTGTCCTTTTAAAATATTCATTTTAATATGTAATACATATATAACAAGAATGAAGTAATACATATATAACAAGAACTTTTAATTCTCTGAAATGATATGCTGTTCCAAAAATTATATGATGGACAATATCACTCTCATTCCAGTTTCCTTATTCACTATCTTCTCACTAGATGAACCACAATTACTGATTTCTTATATATTCTTATAGAACTATATATATATATATATATATATAGTTTGTTTGTTTCCATCTTCATCTTCGTTACCTAAGAGATAACATACTACATCTATTGTTCTACACTGTAATTTTCCCTAATTCACAAGTTAAATCAATCTGTAACATCGAGCTGCCTCATTTTTTAAACTGCTGTATTTATCTCCAATTGCATACCAAAAATTAATCAGTCCTTTTCGGAAAGACAGTTATACTCTCCAATATTTTGTATTTATAAGCCATGCTAAAATGAATATTCTTTTAGATGTAGTTTTGTTAAACATGCCAGTATATTTGTGGAAATAATCCCAGGACAAGAATTGCTAATGTAAAGAAGAATGTATGCATTTGTCATTTTGACAAATAGTGTCCAATTACTATCGATGAGACATTTTGCTATGCACAATTTAAAGATTATTTTGTTATAATTAAATTTAAAAATGCTTTACTTTATGATTTTGAGCACTGTCTCATCTTCAACTCAATATTATAAATTTCTCATTTCTTTCTGAACTTTGTAATTTTTTAATTCATTTTTATATTCTTTATTATGATTTATGGTTATTATTTTAATTATTTAGTCTACCTGGCATTTATCTTGTGTAAAGTATAATGTAGAGACATATTTTTTCAATTCTACTCAGGTGTTCCAATCCATTTATTGACTAATATATATTTTTATTGGTAATTAGAAATAGTAGCTTTATTGATTCATTTTTTTATGTTGTTTTCTTTCTGTTCTTATTTATTGATGTCTCTTTTATCTGTATTAGATATCAAACATTGGTTTTTCACAGGAGTAAATAGTTAAGTAGAGGAAAAAGTTGTAATAGTTTGGCAAGGTCTATGAGGAATGACTTAGGGAGTTGCCACTGAAAGGAAAAGACAGCATGAAGGAAGGCAGTATCTAAGAAAAGCTAGACAAAGAACGTTACACATATATATCTACATATCACCATCATACCATAGATATCTACACACACATACAGTGGAGAGAGAAAATGAAAGAAATCTTGAAACCATACCTTTATGGGAAGGGAAATATACAGAAGGATTTAGGAATAATACAAAATCCAAAAGCTCCCATAGGGATGGAAGATTAGGATGAGATGTATCCTTAGCATTGTGGTCTGCAGTAGTAGGCACGACAAATAGTACCTCCCTTTCCTACTCCAGTTATGAAGCAAAGTTTCTCCCTCCTTAATGATAGAGGCAAAATTAGAAGTCTTGGGTGTGGGACTGTTAACAAAGAGGGCCTGCTAATCCTGACCTCCAGAATTTTTTATATTTAACCACTTCATCAAGTCAGTACAAGACTGGAGACGCTTCCCTCAAGAAGAGCTGGTTCTCCCTGGAGTGCAGCAAAACTGCCACTCACTGCAGGCATCTTGCTCCCTAGAGGAACAGGGATAGAGCAGAACGAGCTGGTCCAGATGTTTCCAAACAGGAACATGGCTTCAGATAACTCAAGCAGAAGCAGAGTGAATCAAGGGGTAGTGAAAGGCAAGAAGGGTGTCAAAACCTCTCATCTAGGAAGTCAGAAGGAGGAAAAGGTATTTCCTACAACATTAGATTTCTAGGCCTAATGAATGATGAGAGAAATGATCCCTGAAATAGAACAAGAAGGCATCCGTTTCAGGCATGCTAACCAATTAAATGCCTGTTCCTATAGGTAAAGGAATAAAGGATAATCAGGTAGATGCTACTAGAAATTGTAAAATGAGCCTAGGTTTTGTTGTTATAAAAATGATAAAGCATTTACTACGAATTTTTAGGAATAAATAGGTAAAAACACAAAATCACTCATTTACTGTCACTGGTCACAAAGAGGAAGAGTGATCATAATCACTATTGTTATACAATTATATCCCAAAAGAAATCTATAATGATTATATTCATAATAGTTTAGAGATGAAAAGTTTGCCCTCATTGCATGTGGCCAGGTATCCCACCACACACATATATATGCACGTGTTCCTGTACACACACATGCACACAACCAACTGATTTATTAAAAGTAATGGCAAAAACCACAATAACTTTTGCACCAGCCTAATAACTGAGGGAAAACAAGAATACTCTGCACTCTAGTCAGTTACTAAATAATGTGAGCAGACACACAGGAGCCTTAGCTGGACTTTCTTCGTGCATTTACATTTTTCCTTAGTGTTTGAGATCGGCTTTTTAACTTCAAAACATTTTCTTGTTCATTTAAGGAGAGGCATTACGGAAGTATGATCTTTGAAAAGGTTGAGATTTTACTAACCTAATGCAGTACACCCACAAGGTAATGAGTAACTGTTATCCATGATACTGACAAAGACATGAAAGTTCTGAAAGCTTACTAAGCTTCGAATAAGAAATTGATGACATGCAATAGTATTTGAATGGCTGATTCCAGAAGTTAAAGGAAAAAAATGATTTTCAAATAATAACATAAGAAGTAAAAAGAGAATTCTCATTTAATTACTGTCATTTGTGCCATGTACCATTTAATTTCATTAAATATTTAATAATGCTGAACTGAAGATCAGTTGGCTTCACTACAATCTTGATAAATTACTTCATTTTATTCTAAACTTTGGATTTCATATGTTCATTACTTAAAACTATAATTCCATTGCCATATCATAAATCAATAGATTTGTACTTGTGTAAATTGTAAGGCAAATTTGTTTTCTGGGTGTCTGCTTTAAATATATTTGTTTCCATGGTGTTGGAAATATTAGGTGGAATATGTGAGTTCTTGCTTTGTTTCTCATTTCTCTAAATCAATACTTCTAAAAGTACACTCCCCAGATTGGCAGTGTTGGCATTACATGGACGTTTGTTAAAAGCGCAAATTCAAACCAAACCCTAGACCTGCTGAATTAGAAATTGTGGGGATTAAGACCTGGAAATATATGTTATAACAAGTCCTCCAGGAGAGTCTGATGCATGTTAAAGAGTGAGAACCATAGTCCTATGTGAATCCACACTGTCCATTTCAAAATTCTCTCTCTGAAATTGAGTCGTAAAAACTCAGATAATACATCTTAGAGATTCATAAGGACATGGTAGTGGAAAATTACAGTGTCACATTGAATGTCTATTTAGGTAAATAAATATATTGGCAGAAATTGTGCCTTTTCCTTGATCTGAAGAAGACAGGCTTAGGATTAAAATATATAGATATAACACAGGATGAAAGGATGCCTACACAATTTACTACTTTAGAAGAAGACTCTAATTTCCACTTTATAAGAGCACGGTCGTATCTGCTGGCACCTAATAAAATACAACTTGTAAATATTGATCCTTTAATAGAGGTGATTCTTATTCCCCAAAGATGAATTGGTTCTCCAGTACTTTATGAATAAATATTTGCAGGATTATCCTGTCTGTGGCCCTTAGGGAAGTGGTAGAAGCAAGGATGGGGTGTCATCAAAAAGCAGCTTTAAAAGGTCAAGAAACAATACATGCTGGCGAGGTTGCGGAGAAATAAGAACGCTTTTACACTGTTGGTGGGAATGTAAATTAGTTCAACCATAGTGGAAGATGGTGTGGCAATTCCTCAAAGATCTAGAACCAGAAATACCATTTGACCCAGCAATCCCATTACTGGGTATATCCCCAAAGGAATATAAATAATTCTATTATAAAAATGCATGCATGTGTATATTCATTGCAGCACTATTCACAATAGCAAAGACATGCAATCAACCCAAATGTCCATCAGTGATAGACTGGATAAAGAAAATGTGGTATATATACACCATGGAATACTACGTAGCCATAAAAATGAATGAAATCATGTCCTTTACAGGGACATGGATGAAGCTGCAAGCCATTATCCTCAGCAAACTCATGCAGGAACAGAAAACCAAACATGGCATGTTGTCATTTATAAGTGGGAGCTGATCAGTGAGAACACATGGACACAGGGAGAGGAACAACACACACTGGGGTCTGTGAGGGGTTGGGTTGGGGGAGGGAGAGCATTAGAAAAAATAGCTAATGGATGCTGGGCCTAATACCTAGGTGATGGGTTGATAGGCACAGCAATCCACTATGGCACACGTTTACCTATGTAACAAACCTGCACATTCTGCACATGTACCCTGGAACTTAAAATAAAAATTAAAATAAAAAATATATATACAAGTCTATCTATCATACTAGCTTTCTTCAGTGAATGAAGCTGTGATTAATTCATCAAAAAAAGCAGCTTTAAGCTCAGCCCAAACCATCTGTTCTTGAAATAAACACCAGTTATTTTTGTTGGTATAGAAGGACAACATAGCATCAAGGCTGTCATGTCCACAAAGATTCCTCCAACTAATAGTGCTTCTCCGGACTTGTCTTAGCCTCCCCTGTAGAACTAATATAATTCATTAAAGATAAGAATAATACATTGCAAATATTACTCCAAATTATTCTTTAATTTTATTTACATAGAAAAAAATGTTTCTTGTGTCTATTTATATTACAAGCTTAAGCAAGTGTTTTCTCTCCAAATTATTTAGTCATACGTATTTTCTTCCAGTGCTTTTCTTTTTTCACTTAAATTTGTAATACATCTGACATTTGTTTGGCTATGGGTATGAATTAGAAGTCCATCATTTCTTCTAAAGAACTCCCCATCCCAAGATAATATAAAGTAAGAAAACTTGTTGGCTGTCAAGGGAGGACTTGTGAATACTAAGACTATTTGAAAATTGTAGAAAAATTTTGCCATCTAATCTTCTTTCCTATGATCTGCTTAATAGCATTTTGTCATTGTGTTTTTTCAGGGGATTGACTCAAAATTTACTGGTTAAATGAGGTACAAGCACAAACAGTTTACTAATTCCGAGGTTTTTTTAAGGTAACCAGTTTCTTCTCGGATTTTAAACTTTTTAAAAGTTCTCAAATTTTTTAAAGTCGCACTGAGTTTTTTCTTCTGATGAGATCCCAGTGGACTATTTGTTCCAAAGGCAGCTATATTTCTTCTGAATAAATGCAGCTTAAAACATAAAAAACTTTGTTCCCTGGGTGCCTCTCTCTTGCTCTTTGCTGTAAGTTGATACAATTTATAGTCCCTTACTAAGACCAATTGCTTATTTTCTTTAGAACATGTTTCCTTTCGGGGGAAACTGAACCGTGTATTTCTCTGAGGCAAAGTTCTGAGGCAAAGAAGCTCTGAGGGAAGAAGTTCTGAGGCAAACACAGCATCTCCATGCCTTCATGGACTTACACATTCCATTTAGCTTTCCAAGTTATTTGAGCTGATCTTTCCTTATCAGACTTGGGCATTCCTCAGAGTGCTCTTCTGTAATCATAGAGTGGTATGTTGGCTGCACTACAGAGACTGTGGCCTGGTGGACTCCAGATAGAATTGCCCGACAGAGACTCAGTTCTAATTCTTACTGTGCCATTCATTAGCTTTCAATTCTTGCTAAAGCCCCTTAATCTTCCAGTATTTCAAGTTTTACTGCAGCAAGTGATAATAATGCTGATGTGTTCTACCAGGAGGGTGTTAGGATTAATTAATTAATGGTCACAAAGAGCCTTTTAAATAGAAAGTGCCAAATGTCTTTCCTGGTATAAAGTAAAATCATTTTGCCTGTCTTTTTATCTGCCTTTTCTTGTCAAACTGTCTTCTGTCATCTGCTTTCACAGTGCTTAGGCCATTTACTTTTCAATTCAGTTCCTTCTAAAAGACTTTAAACTACAAGCAAAACTACTTCAGTTCCAATTATAAATGGGACCCCACTTTTATAGCTCAATGCCTAGAGGACCTCAGTCATACAGTGCTTCTGATTCACCTTCATGCTAGTGTTTAAAATAAAATCCATATATATAGCATAAGGAGATTTTAAAGGGTCAGATTCAAATTACCAGAAACTTCAGTTAAATAAAAAACATTTTCCTCACAAATCAGTTTCCATAAGTCAAACAGGTTATACATTTGATTTTAAGAATATGCACACAAATTCAAAGATGTGTCATAGTCTGCTCAATATTCTGTAGAGGTGTATCTGTAGACTAGATATTCACATAAAACCAGTGCACTATGAAAAGTAAAAGGAGGTCTGTTTGTGATACAGTTTATAGCTGATCACTAATCACTAAATCAGAAGATCAGCCTTGTATCAAAACCAGGCTAACTGCGATATATGGTCACCATGTCCATACCCTTACTGAATGATAATCATTGGCAATCAGCCTGATGATACTGATTGACTCAGGCAAGATTTTAGGTTTCTCTGTTATTGACATAAAGAAAACATAAAAAGGTTTTCTGTCTGAGTTAATTAGTTAATTTAGTTAGAATTTTTTGTTTACTAATCATTCTTTGGCCACATAGAGTCTTCATAATTCAAAGAGACATAGGGTAGTAATTAAATACAGCAATCATCTGTTTTCAAGGCATCAATTTGAGGTCTTCTGTTTTGTAATGATTCTTTCTTATGCATGACAATTTCAAAATCCTGCCCTCCAGGGACATGTAGTGGAAGGGAGTCTGGGCTGGTAGAGCACCTTTCAGAGTCTCAGAATGTCTGTGACCTTGACATGGAATGCATTATCTTGCCAAAGAATCGCCCACTGCAGGACTTGTAATAGTACTAGCTAATAACTAGCACTGTCTCCCCTCTGGGACGCTACGACTAACAAATCACAGCTCTCAGCTCAAGAGCAAAGAAATACCTGTTTCTCTGATTTCAGTGTGAGTAAAAATCACTAGTTTGTCTAAAATGAGTACTCCTGGGGCCCACTCTCAGAGATGCTGATGTAGTTAGCTTGTCAAGGGGCTATCCTGCATTGCTGAAAACATCCTTGGTTATTCTGAAGCACATAGCTGTGGACCTCTCTTCTAGGAATAGAATATTTTTTTCCAAATTGTAAACACAAAAGTTTGGACCATAACCTGTCCATGGCTCATAAATATGGTTACACCTGTATTTACACTGAAACATTTTGGACAATGATGACTGCAAATTGATAGGCTAAGTAAATCTAATATTTTTCTATAAAATAAGAAAGAGCAAATAGAACCAACTTATGAAGAAATTTTTAAGTTAAATCATTTAAAGCTAGAAGCTTCAGTTAAGAACCTTTTCCCCCAAAACTGCACTTCTTAACATGCCTCAGGTTATTCTGAAAAAAGTGGTTGATGGGCCTCAAACACACTGAGAAACACTATTACTAAAAGTTAATTAGTTGACTATCACAAAGCTTTATATTTCATAACAATGATTGTGTAGATTATAAAAGGAATCCCAAACATTTAGAATATTTTTTAATCCAATAAACTATAAGCAAACATAATTACAACTTATATCTTGGAATGTTTTACAATTTAATGGGGAAAATGGACCAAATACACAAAACAAGTATAATTATGCAAATAATGTTTTATTTCCCTGATTATTTAAAAAGTGTTTGATATACACTATGGGATATTACTCAGTCTTAAACAAACTCCTGCAGTTTTTGAACAACATTAATGAACCTAGAGAACCCTGCTAAGTAAAATACACCAGAAATAAAATAACAATTACTGGATAATCTCACTTATATATGAAATCTACAAAAGTCAAACTTATAGAGGCAAAGAGTAGAATGAAAAGAGAGGGTCATGAGGAGTTATTGTTCCCTGTTACACAATTCAGTTATGCAAGATGAATGAGTTCTGCAGGTTAAATGTATAGCATGGTGACTACTTACCATAGTTAATACCGTATTGTACACTTGAAATTTGTTAAGTAGATTTTAAATGTTCTCAACACACATTGATAGAAATTGTAGAAATTGTTACTATGTGAGGTGATGAATGTGTTAATTAGGTTGAGGTAAACATTTCACAATGCATATGTACCTGAAAACATCACATTGTACACTTTAAACATATGCATTTTTTTCAATCATACCTCAAAGAAGCTGGAGAATAAAAAGGAAGTATTTGAGAGCCATATGTGTTTCTGCACGTATTCCACAACTATTGATTTGACTTCTATGAAATGGGACATATTATTCAAGGTGCTTGTAATGATGATGAACAAAGTAGACAGCAATATAGACCTAACTTGAAACCTCAGTATTGACTTTTACAAGACAACTTATTAAGAGTTATAAATTGATCAAATTAGAAGTGTTAATATTGATTGGAAAGAAGCATGCCATAACTTAATTCCTCATTCATAGGTTCCTTTTTTTTTCTTTTTCTTTTTTTTTTGAGACAGAGTCTCATTTTGTCACCCAGGCTGGAGTGCAGTGATGCAATCTTGGCTCACTGCAACCTTCACCTCTCAGGTTCAAGTGATTCTCCTGCCTCAACCTCCCGAGTAGCTGGAATTACAGGCGCCCGCCACCATGCCCAGCTAATTTCTGTATTTTTAGTAGAGATGGGGTTCCACCATGTTGTCCAGCCTGGCTTCGAACTTCTGACCTCGAACTCCTGACCTCATGTGATCCACCCACTTCGGCCTCCCAAAGTGCTGGGATTACAGGTGTGAGCCACCACGCCCATCCGGTTCATTTTTCTAATTGAATCCTTACAAAATATGGTAAAAGCAAGAGGAGACGAATAAGTGATAGACATTTTGACAAGGATGAGGAATAAAGATCTTAAGAAAAAAAGTTTTAAGGGAGAAGTGAGAACACCGAACTCCCTCTATGTTCAATTATCAGAATCCTTCAAAGGCCCAGTATGAAAACCATTACAAATTATTGTAATAAGCCAACAATAAAAGTATATTTTAGGATATAAAACAACAATATATGAAGATAGCTGCAAAGATGAATAGATATTATCTCTAACTTTCACAATCCCTGAGCTAAATTTTGCTTAATTAAAATTAAACAATCATAGTTACAGAAAATCTTCATGATAGAACCTTAATTCAAACCCAAGAGCTGGTTATTTATAGTTATGAACTATCATACTTAGTAACTAAACTAAGCCCCACTAACTTAATGTATATTATGAAGATAAATACTGATTTTATATGATTCCTTTGAGTATTAAAAGGTATAACACATTTAAATTATTTAGCATTGTGTGAGGCACATAGTACTCAAGAAATATTCGCTAATGTTTTACTCTAAGTCAAATCATTCAGTTTATTATTTCTTCATTACATTTTCTGTAATATGAGTGCAATATTGTCTTGTTTAATATAGGTATTGTGATGGTTTCATGGATATTTAGACCTTATAAGATGTCTGTTATCTTTAGACTTTAATTACAAATTTTATATAACAAAGGCATTTTTTAAAAATATAAGCAAAGGACTACAGAACTCATTTAATAAAAATCACACTTATAATTGTGCCGCTTACCTTGCTCATTTCTTTTATACTGATCTAGGGTTGCCTATTAAGCATTCTCTTCCTCAGATTCTGTACTTTACTGAAATACAATTGAGAGGTCTTCAATTATAGAGGAGAAGGGAGCTGATGAATTGTTAAACCATTCCCCTTGTGGGAATAATGTCTTTGACTAAATACAAACACAACGTTCAGGGAACAAGATGGAAACCTTTGGCTGAGTTCCATTATATAGATCTGCTTATGTCCCCGCCCCTCAACCCCCACCTATTCCACCCACTTGGTCCTGTATTTTGTTCTTTATTATCTTGCTCTTTTATTACATATTATTAATATAAGAACTTTCAAAAATTCTTTGGAGAACTCAAGGGAAATGGTTAGCATTTAGGGTAGATGAGATCAGACTTTTCAAAGGCACAAATTTTGGTGAGTGGGAAATAGATGGTAGGACAAATGTTAAAGCCGTATCTGTCCTCTGAGGCTACTCCCAAATGACCCTCTTCTTACCTGAGCTCACCAAAGCCACCTGTCCCATTTTCTGGGTGGCTCCCGAGGGCCATTTTACCAACCAGGATCAAGCTGAGTGTCTCCCTCCCCTGCAGTGCAGCCTGTGGGAACTACAGCCAGGGACCGTGAGGCATCTTACCCTTGTCTTTTCCATCATGAAAATGCTTGATTCCTCTCACTGTTTGGCCACATGCATACTGAAGCAAAAGCATTTATTTTTCTATTTCCTACAAAAATCTCTAAACGAAGGACTCATATTTAGTCACCCTCTATTTAGGTAAAAGTACTTGCTAATGTGATGAATGCCTCATCATTTGGTATCTTTAATAGAATTGCCAGAACACAGACTACAATGCCTTCAACTTTATCTTCAGTGATTGATTTGGAGAGGAAAAGTATTGATTCTGTTATCAGACAGGCTGAGGTGTAATGGGAGTAGTTAATGAGTGGCTTCACTTGCTTTTCCCCTTTGTGAGCACATAAAACTCAAAATTCCATATTTTCTACTTTCCTCCAATAACAAGACAGTCATACTCGAGTAGTAACCAGTTCTTAGAGTGGAAAATATAGACTGCAAAAAAGATATTTTTTTGATAGCTGATGTTCTCACTATATTTGAATTCACACAACTGCACCAGGGATAAAATGCACACGTGTGTGTGTGTGAATGACTATATATATTATCTGTAAGTAGGGCAGCTCTTGTTTGATTTAGCACAGAGTGATTTTTCTGAAGGATATTTAAAAAAGAAGATTGTATATGTGAAGAAATAGTGTGGCCATTATGCTCAGGTAACCTTTTCAAATATGTATGAATGGTATACATTCCCTTGTTTTGTTCTATTTTAAATCCAAGGTCTACCTTTCAAAGTAAGAAGTTGGCATGACGTTTTGAAATAGTAGCCAATATTGGTAAGTGTAAGTTGAAATGCCATTCTCATAAACAAATGATTAAGGTGTATTCTGTACACCATTAGGGAAAGCAATTTGAAAGTAATCTCAAAAGCATTAAAAATATGCATAATTTGTGATCTAGTAACTACATTTCTAAGAACCCATGCTAATAAAATAAGCATGTAAACAATTATTTTTGAGCAATGATGCTTGCTATTAATAATGTTAGAATATAAGAAATTTCTGAAGTATCCAAAGATTAGAAAATTAGTCAATAAATTAATCATAACATTATGGTACCACTAAAATCATATTTGTTTTAGGAAGAAAATAAAGAAAAAATATGCTTTATAGGTGTATATATTTCCAAAAGATAAGAAAAAATGCCTAGGAGATAATGCCACTTAAGAAAAAAGGTTTCAAAACTATAAATCAAATATTATACTTCTGAAATTATATATATACAAAATATATGAAAATAATAGAACACAGCAAACTCTTGATGTTCTTCTATTCAGTTACCTCTACATGGTAGCATTATTAGAGGCTTTAATTCCTCACAGATTTTTCTGTATTGTTTACAATTAGTGTGTATAATTGCTTGAATCTGGGGAAAATTTCATTTTTAAAATATCAAATTATTTCCCATCTGTTCCACTGTTCACCATACACTAATTCATACTGCTATTATTATTGCTATCTCTCAAATATGTCTTCCCTAAACTACACATACTTAAGCTTCCCAAATGCTTCCATTAAATGTTTTATATTACCCTCAATAGAGTCAAACTGCTGCAAATAAAACGTTTACAAAAAGTCACTCACTGAAAAAGGTGCTTCACTTATATTGCCAGGAATAGTACACAATTATTAGAGAATGTCATTGAAAAAACTGAGAATCTTAAGGCATGTGAACCTTATTAAATAAGATGTTATCAATGTTAGTATTCAAGGAGTCAGGAAAAGTTAGTGAGATCTCATTATTGGTCTGTCAGCTCTCAGCTGGAAAGATTGACAAGAATCTTCTAATGTTATGGTCTCTATTTTGTCTTAACAAGAACAATTCATTATTCACTTCATGAGATTTGAATAAGATTTTACAAATTATACTTACTCTTTTCTGAATGTTGCGTGGAAGTGCATCAGATCAACCTAATTTCAAATCACGCTTTTGTGCAAAGCATTAAGCTTACTGCTCCAAATATATTTTCATTCCAGGTAATTTTCATTATCATTATATATCATAATCATGTATAAGTGATCATGACATATTGGCATGGTGTTATCACTTTCAAAATCTAATAAATATTTCAGTTATTTTTCTCAAAAATTAAGTGTCAGAAACAGCATTCTCTTAAACTGAGTCCTGATGGCATTTTAAGTAATGAATATGGGCAGAGAGGGAAAAGGGCATCAGAAAAAGTCTCAGAATATGGAAATATCTAAGGCAAAAGAGAAAAATTACTGAAAGAGAATTCTGCTGTAGGAAAAACCGGTTCTTGTCACACGACAAGGAATGATTAGGTTTGCTGACACTTTGTAAGGTGAGAAGGACAGGGTTTATTGGGTGAAAAAAGGAAAAAAGGAGAAACTGGGACCCTCAGCAAAGTGAGAGTCCTGCTAGCTGGCTTTCTGCCTCACAGACTGAATCCCTGGTTACCACCCAGGAACAGGAGAGGCCAGGCTCCTCCCCACTGAAAATAGCGTGAGCTTCCATGGCTCCACCCTGGTGCACAGGCCTCCCAGTGCACAGGCCAGGCCGGTTGGAGGTTCTCTAGGGACCTTCCCCGTTTATACTTGCCTGTCTCAGTTCCAGATTGCAGAAACACAGTGAAAGGACAGTGGAGGAAAGAAGGGTGAAAAAAACACAAGCAAAACAAAAAAACTTGGGATGGGAACTAGCAAGGTGTATTATACCAGGCTTAGGAGTTTGGACTTCATCCGGAGAGCTGTGGAAAAGCCATCAAAGACAGCAGCAGAGTCACATGAATCAGAAATGCGTTATTTATTTATTTATTTATTTATTTATTTATTTATATTTTTTGAGACAAAGTCTCGCTCGCTCTGTTGCCCAGGCTGGAGTGCAGTGGCACGATCTGGACTCACTGCAACCTCCGCCTTCCAGGTTCAAGCAATTCTCCTGCCTCAGCCTTCCAAGTAGCTGGGATTACAGACATGCACCACCACACCAGCTAATTTTTGTGTTTTTAGTAGAGATGGGGTTGTGCCATGTTGGCCAGGCTGGTCTCGAACTTCTGATCTCAAGTGATCCACCCGCCTAAGCCTTTCAAAGTGCTGGGATTACAGGCGTGAGCCACCGTGCCTGGCCAGAAATGTTCTCTAGAATGATTACCTAGGCTTCCAGGTGGAAATGTACTGATTGATCATTTTAAGTAAACAAATGTTTATTGATCATCTACTCAGTACTATGCACATGATTGATACTGGGGATTTATTGATGAATTAGAAAAGGGGTGAGGCTGGGAATGGAGATGAAAAACATTAAACAATATAAATGTGGTCAGTGTTGCCAGAGAGGATGCCTTAAGCTAATCTGGAAGACCTAACGCAGACTGGGGAGAGAGAGAAGGCTCTGAAGGAAATGACTTTGAGCTGAGACCTTAGCTAGCTTGGCAGGATCAGAGCAGAGGGTTGCGAAGACACATCAGGATGTGGGAGAGCACAAGATAGGAGACAGCTTAGCAGGGTCAAGGAATTTAACAAAGTTAAATACACTATAGGTTAGTGTAGAGAGCTTGGAGGAGACAAGGCATGGTGATGGATAAGGAGGGCGAAGCTTAAACATGCTGAGTGCTGCAAGTCAAGAACTATGATCTTTATTCTAAGAGCAACGGAAAGCCTTAACTCCAAAAACAGGGCAGGACAAAATCTGATTTGCATTTTTGAATGGTCATTCTTAGAAGCACTGTAAAAAACACATTGGTAAGTCAAGGGAGGCTAGTTAGGCAGCTGGTAAAACCACCTCAAACATAATTTAGATAGAATGAATAATTTCTAAAATCTGAAAGCAGAGAAGGATGACTATAGTTAATCACAAAGTATTGAATGCTTCAAAATAGTTAGAAGTGAGGACTAGAAATATTCCCAACACATAGAAATAATAAACACTCCAGGTGTTGGATACCCTAAATTCCCTTGCTTAATCATGACACATTCTATGCGTGTAACAGGATATCACATGTACACCCATAAATATGTTCAAATATGATGTATAAATCAATATAATTACATGGTTATGTGTGTGTATATATATATATAAAATTACCTGGTTACATATATATATAATGTTATATATAATATATATTATATATAGTAATATATTATATATAATATAGTTATATATATTTAAATATATGTGTGTATATATATTTAAAACTAGGTAACAGTGTTTCGAATAGTACATGTAGTAATAGAAACAGAAAGAAGTGGACTAAGGCATTTTCATCCAGCACCTCCTCACCTAATGACTAAGACTCCATGCAGGAAGCCAACCCTGTTCTTTATGGAATATAAACCTTACAGTTCCCTCTGTTCAGTCTGACAGGAAGAGGCTTGACTCCTTCATGGTGACTCTACCATTTGTTTTCAAGATGGCCAATGAGCCAGATACCATGATGCCTTTTTAAACAATTCATTTAATAATAACTACCACAACCCATTGTTACAAGGTTTAAATGTGATAAATTATTTTAAAGTGCTTTGGAATCTATGATCATTTTATGATACACATTATTAAATGGTGAAATAAAAAAACCCTAAACAGATATCCACTCATCAGTATTTATTAATCAAGCCTTTTCTACGTGGTTGACATTGTGGGGGATGGGAAAGACAGAAGAAATTTATGAACATAACCAGTTGTGATTTAAAGAGGTGCTTCAGTGCTAATAAAATTAAGGGAACAATGAAAATAATAAGGTGGACCCAGACCTTAGGCTCCAAATATAGACCATGTTTCTCTGTTTCAAGTCTGTGAGAACTGTGCTGAACTAACCTTGTAAAACATTTCATCTTTTCTTGATTTGTTATTTAGAAGTGTTGATTGCCCTAGGGAGAGAATTATCATCTTGTGAGTGAACTTGGGAAGTTTCTGGTGGAGATTTTCCCAGCAGTTGGAACCCAGATGATGACTGCATCTGCCCAATGTCATGGCCAGACCCTCATAGTTTATGTTTCATTATAATGGAATTAGGTAAACAGAACCTTGAAGGTTTACAGATAACAGATTCCAAGCTTTTAATTTCTCTTTTATTTTCCTTCCTGTAATGGAAGAAACTGCTCATAGGAAAACACACCCAAATAGATTATATTCTTGGTCAAATCATTTTAATCTCATCTAAACTGCCTCTGGTTCCTTTCATAGTTCTGCCACAGTCTTCCTGATCTAGACCAGGTTGTTAATGATCACTTTCACTCACCATTTATGAAAACACCACTTGTATTATCACTTATTCTATTGCTACCCTTAGATCTATGTTCTAAAAAATATAAAGACCCAAGTTTCATGAAGCAAATAAATTTCAAAGAGAAAACTAAAGTACATTTTTAGTTTCTTAGCTTGTGAAATTAGACAATTTTTGAGTATAGTTGATTATACACACACTTACTTAATATAAATTTTATTTTAAAGATTATGAAAAGATACAGCTTATTAATGGTAGAAAAGGTATTATGAATATCTGTTTTTGTGATTATAATTTTATATGAAGAAAAGATAGAAGATATATATCTTAGTTGTAAGAAAATTCAAAAACATCCCAAAATTTCAATTTCCTTATCTTGACCACGGAAAAATAATATCAAGGGAAGATGTTCTGAGGATTACAGAGGATATCATCCAGAATAGTACTTTAGAAAGCAGAAAACACCATATAAATTTGTCATTGACAGGCAGGTTTTATCTAGAGGCCTAAGTTTAATGAAGGATTTCAAAACATAAAGTTGACTGAAAAGTTTTGTTGAGTAAAGTGTATACTTCATTCAGTCATAACTTTTACATGTGAAATTTAAGAAAACATATCCATTAATTTCATGAAATAATACATTTTAATAATTAGAGTGCTTTTCAGGTTTACTATTTTGAACGTAATGACTCATTTTAAAATATTTTACATTTTAGAAATTAAGATTTTTCTCTGAACTTGAGATTACAATATACCAGTTTACTTATTCATTCATTCATGCTTCCAGTAAATGTTTATTGCACAACTAATATATACCTGGATACTATGATAAGTTCTGGGGATAAAAAGAAAGAAATGAAGATGTCTTCTTCTTTTCTATCATATACATATCATATATATAATATATAATATATAATAATATGATAATATATCATATATAATATATATCATGTATAAATATATATGATTATATATAAATCATAATTATATATGATTAATATATAAATCACATATAATTATATATGATTAATATATATTAATCATATATAATTATATATGATATATACTATATATTAATCATATATAATAATATATATGTCATATATAATTATATATGATTAATATATAGTATATATCATATATAATTATATATGATTAATATATAGTATATATCATATATAAATATATATGATTAATATATAGTATATATCATATATAATTATATATGATTTATATATTATATATCATATATAATATATGATATATAATTAATATATTATATATGATTAATATATATTATATGAAATATAACATTTTGATATATGATATACAACATATATCAAAATGTCATGTAGCAGCACAGAATATGTGATATATGATATATCATATATCATATAATTATATATATATATTATCTTATATATAATTATATATAAGATAATATAATTATATATAAGATAATATTTACATATATAATTATATATATTTATATATATTATATATTATATGGTATATTATATATCATATATGATATATATGATATATAATTATATATGGTATATTATATATGATATATTATGTATCATGTATAATTATATATGTCATATATATCACATATAATTATATATAGTGTATATATATAATTATATATGGTGTATATATGGTGTATTATATACCATATATGATATATATCATATATCTGATATATACAATTATATATGGTATATAATACACCATATATATACCACATGTACCATACCATACACCATATATCAGATATATGATATATCATATACCATATATAATTATATATGGTATACTCTGTGCTACTACAATGTGACATTTTGATATACATATATGCATAGTGAAATGATTACTACAGTTATACAAATTAACATATCAATTATCTCACATTTGTACCTTTTTTAATGGTAGAAGTACTTAAATGCTAGTCTCTTGGCAAATTGCTAGGATACCATAGAATATTATTAACCGTAATCCTTACGTTGCACATTAGAGATCTAGACTTATTCATTCTATATAACTGTAACTTTGGAATTTGTTTCCCCATTTCCCTCACCACTCCAACCCCTAGTAAGTAATCAGCATTCTAGTCTTTGTTTCTATACATTCGAGGTTTTTTTTTTTTTTTTTTTTTAGATTTCACATGTAAGTGTGAAATGCAGTATTTTTCTGTGTTGGCATATTTCACTTAGCATGATGTCCTCCAGGTTCATCCATGTTTTCTTAAATGGTCAAATGGGATGGAAGCATCTCCTTTTTTAAGACTGAATATTAATTATCTATATCCTCCACAATTTCTTTTTCCATTCATCTGCAGATGGATACTTAAATTGTTTCCATATCTTGGCTATTGTGAATAAGGCTGCAATAAACATGGAGCACACATATCTCTA
The DNA here is from genome assembly GCF_028878055.3 of Symphalangus syndactylus. NCBI lineage: Eukaryota > Metazoa > Chordata > Mammalia > Primates > Hylobatidae > Symphalangus > Symphalangus syndactylus. The sequence goes on along the minus strand of NC_072437.2, from coordinate 45,149,235 downwards.
TGAGGTGGTGAGTTCACTTCCTTTGGGTATATACCCAGAAGTGGGGTTGCTGGTTTACATGGTTGTTCTATTTTTAATTTCTTTAGGAACCTCTGTATCATTTTTCCCAGTGGCTGCACTGATCTACATTTTCACCAGGAATGTACAGGTTTCCCTTTTCTCATAACTCTCACCAGTACTTGTTATCTCTTTTCTTTTTGCTAATAGTCCTAACACATGTGAGGTAATATCTCATTATGATTTTGATTTGCATTTCTCTGATAATTAATGATATCGATCTTTTTATATACCTGTTACACATTTTTATGTCTTATTTTGAGAATGTCTATTTAGGTTCTTTGCACATTTTTAATCAGGTTATTTCTTTTTTTTTGCTATTGAGTTATGTGTGTTCCTTACATATTTTAGATATTAACCTCATATAATATATGGTTTGCAAATATCGTCCCTCAACCCATTGGCTGCCTTTTATTTTATTGTTTTCTTTACTGTGCAGCAGTTTTTTAGTTTGATATAGTCCCACTTTTTAATTTTGCTTTTGTTGCCTGTGCTGTTAGTAAGATATCCAAAAGTCTCTTAGCCAAAATTCAAGACTAATATCAAGGAGCTTTTCCCCTGTTTTCTAAGAGTTTTATGGTTTCAAGGCTTATGTTTAGGTCTTTAATCCATTCTGAGTTGATTTTTTTCATATGTTATAAGGGTTCATTTTCATCCTTTGCATGTGAATATCCAGTTTTCCCTACGCTGTTTATTGAAGAGACCATCCTTTCCCTATTGCATTATATATGGTAATATTATATATACCATATATATTATATATCATATATTCTGTGCTACTACAATATGACATTTTGATATACATATATGCATAGTGAAATGATTACTACAGTAATCATTTCTTCAATCATTCTTGGTGGCCTCATCAAAAATTAGTTAAATGCATATGCTTGGAATTATTTCTGAGCTCCTTATTCTGTCCTGTTGGTCTATGTGTTTGTTTTTATGCCAGCACCATACTGTTCTAATTACTGTTGCTTTATGATATAATTTGAAATCAGGAAGTGTGATGTCTCCAACTTTGTTTTTCTTTCTCAAGATTGTTTTGGCTACTCAGTGTCTTTTGTGATTCCATAGAAATTTTAGATTCTTTTTATATCTATGAAAATGCCATTGGAATTTTGGTAGGGATTGCACTGAATCTGTATATTGTTTTGGGTAGCATGCATGTATTCCCAATATATTAGGGAAAACTAGCAATTTCAGTATACAATAGTAGACATTGATGCACAAAATGGGTAAACCAGTGATTATGATTTGCAGTAAGAAGTGTTATTTAAAGAGTTTTAAAAGTATCATGGATACACAAAAGACGTAATGAGGAGATTATGTGAGAAAAGTATTATAGATTATAGGAGATGTCACAGAGGTTTCCTTTGAATTGAGTGTTATGGGTTGAATTGTGTCTCCCCACAATTCATATGTTGAACTAACCCCCAGTACCTCAGAATGTGACCTCATTTGGAGAGAGTACCTCACATAGATAATCAAGTTAAAATGGGATCATTGTGGTAGGATCATCCTAAGTAAATACGGCTGTTGTCCTTAGACAAAAAGAAATTTGGGCACAGACACCCACACAGGGACCACACAATGTGAAGATGAAGGCAGATATCAGGGTGATATTTCTATATGCCAAATATTTCCAGAAACCACCAGAAGCCAGGGAGGTGGCATGGAACAGATTCTGCCTCACAGCCTGAAGAAGGAATAGACCCTGCTGACACCTTGATCTCAGACTTCTATCTTCCACAACTGTGCAGCAATAAATACCTGTTGTTTAAGCCATTCATCTTGTGGTACTTTGTTATGACAGCCCAAACAAATTAATATACTGGATCTTAAAAACATGAATAAGAGTCCATCAGTACTACAAAAGAAAGAAGCAAGAGGGAGGGTGATTAAAAGCAAAAAGGAGTCAGTGCAAAGACAGAGTGGGATAAAGAAGCAGAAGCCAATTATAAAACTGCAAGTAGTTCAGTGTGGAAGAACATGGGATTTGAGGGAAAGACTAGCAGCAGAAAACCTTAGAAAGATGGTCAGGAGTCACCCTGTAAAAGCACAGTGCCATGCCATGAGATGTCATTATCAAAAGTAATTGTGAACCACCGAAGGCTTTTAAGCAGAGGGAACAGTTGATGAGATGAATGTTTTAGAAAGATCACTTTTGGTGTTTTAGACATGAAGTCCTTGCCCACGCCTATGTCCTAAATGGTATTGCCTAGGTTTTCTTCTAGGGTTTTTATGGTTTTAGGTCTAACATGTAAGTCTTTAATCCATCTTGAATTAATTTTTGTATAAGGTGTAAGGAAGGGATCCAGTTTCAGCTTTCTACATATGGCTAGCCAGTTTTCCCAGCACCATTTATTAAATAGGGAATCCTTTCCCCATTTCTTGTTTTTGTCAGTTTTGTCAAAGATCAGATAGTTGTAGATATGTGGCATTATTTCTGAGGGCTCTGTTATGTTCCATTGATCTATGTCTCTGTTTTGGTACCAGTACCATGCTGTTTTGGTTACTGTAGCCTTGTAGTATGGTTTGAAGTCAGGTAGCGTGATTCCTCCAGCTTTGTTCTTTTGGCTTAGGATTGACTTGGCGATGCGGGCTCTTTTTTGGTTCCATATGAACTTTAAAGTAGTTTTTTCCAATTCTGTGAAGAAAGTCATTGGTAGCTTGATGGGGATGGCATTGAATCTATAAATTACCTTGGGCAGTATGGCCATTTTCACAATATTGATTATTCCAACCCATGAGCATGGAATGTTCTTCCATTTGTTTGTATCCTCTTTTATTTCATTGAGCAGTGGTTTGTAGTTCTCCTTGAAGAGGTCCTTCACATCCCTTGTAAGTTGGATTCCTAGGTATTTGATTCTCTTTGAAGCAATTGTGAATGGGAGTTCACTCATGATTTGGCTCTCTGTTTGTCTGTGATTGGTGTACAAGAATGCTTGTGATTTTTGTGCATTGATTTTGTATCCTGAGACTTTGCTGAAGTTGCTAATCAGCTTAAGGAGAAACACCACATGTTCTCACTCATAAGTGCGAATTGAACAATGAGAACTCATGGACACAGGAAGAGGAACATCACACTCCGGGGACTGTTGTGGGGTGGGGGGAGGGGAGAGGGACAGCATTAGGAGATATACCTAATGCTAAATGACGAGTTAATGGGTGCAGCAAACCAACATGGCACATGGATACATATGTAACAAACCTGCATATTGTGCACATGTACCCTAAAACCTAAAGTATAATAATAAAATAAAATAATAATAAAAAGAAAGATCGCTTACTTTTTTAGTTCTGTGAAGGATGGTTTGACGGAATAATACAAGAGATCCAGAGGTCATATAGGAATATACCGAGATAGTTAGGTGAGAAATGGTGGTTGCTCAACTAGGGCAGTTCAAAGTAAGATAAATGAGTAGATTCAGAACATAGAGGGAATCAAAATTCAGTGACCAGCTGCTCAGCTGAGAGAGAGAAAGAGAGAGAGGAAGAGAGAGAATAAACTAGAGGAAGAGAGAGAATAGACTGTGATTTTTAGTAGTAGCAATGAAAAAGGAATAGAGATGAGAGACATTTCAAAAGAACAGCTAAAAGAGAAAAGGCATTTCTTTCTCCCAAAGGAAACTTACATGATCTCAACAAAACTATGAATGCTCTTGACTATTGGTCTGCTTACTTTGGGCCTTTGTGGGAAGGCGTTTTATTGTACTGTGATTCAAAATGCACTTGGTGGGCACTGTTGCCTATTCAAGTACCAAAAATTATATACAAGCAATTCTATAAACCAAATTTTCATTATATTTTATTGTACACATCAGACAGATACATATCTAGTTTGATGGCAAACAAATGTTCCCACATAAAAAAAGATTTTATAAACTGTATTGCATTTTGAGTATAAAAGATGAAATTCCTCTGGTAGCTAAATTGCAAAAAAGTTTTGCTATAAAACATTAACGTTTTTCCCCCAAAGAAGAAATACAAATCTTCTGGTGACACTCATGGAAAGCAACTTTATCATAAACTACTCAAACAATTTACTTTTTCTTGAAGCTTCAAAATGTGTATGTCATTTGAATATTAAAAAGGAAAGAGAATCCATATGGCTATTTCAGAAAGAAATTCCGAATTTTTTCCATTGCAGAAAATTACAGGTACCCAAAGGGTATATTTTGGTGTTTTTATCTTTTTTGTTACCAAGTACAATAGCTTCACAAACCAAGTGTTTTCTCTTTCCATTAAAATCAATCAGCTCCTATAGTTTGCATTTCCAGTAAGTGATTTGTTGAGACTCTGGTTGTTTTTTTGTTTTCATTCAGGCTTTCCCCCTGTTGCCTCAGCTGGAATGCAGTGGCACAATCATAGTTCACTGCAGCCTCGAACTCCGGGCTCCAGTGATTCTCCTGCCTCAGCCTCCCAAGTGCTACGACTACAGGTGCACACTACCACACCCGACTGACTCTGGTTCTTTCACAGAGGATCTACAATGAAATTCTTTATGTCCTTTTATCATAAAAAATTTTTCTCTAACGACCTCCGTGTTGCTTCCCTAAGGACCACCACACAGATTAGCTTGTGCTATGTTGTTGCCTATCCTTCTCCTGAACCTTTCTCTTACTTGTTCTTGCTTATTTTTCCCTCCCCATTTTGCAGGTAGTTTCACTTGAAAACCATTTCTTCCAGGCACTAACTCCTGGGCCGAATGCCTCTCCTATTTTGTGCCTCATAGAACCCTGTGAATGGTTGTGCCGTTTTACTTCATCTGGTTTCACTGAAATTATCTAAATAGAGCCTCCACTTATAAAATAGGAAGTCTTAAAGCAGGCTGATATACAGAACCTGAGACCAACTGTATTTTGTATCACAGCACTAGCCCTTTCAGCCAATCTTAAAGACTAATCTACTAGTGAGAAATGCATTTAGTTTTCCTTTGTCTGAGAATGTCTTTGCTACCCTTTTACTACTGGGAGATAGTTTTAGTAGATATAGAATTTGTGGTTGAATTTCTTTAACATTTACAATATTGTGTTACTTCCTGTTATATCTACCATGGATTCAGATAGTGTGTTATTTCTTTTTGGCTTCTTTCAAGATCTTTTCTTTTTCTTTAGTTTGAGAAGCCTAATTTTCTTTGTATTGGCATGGATGTCATCAACTTTATGAATCTATTCGTTTGTGTCTTTGGCCAAATTTGAGAAATTTCCGTCTTTATTTTCTTTCAAAAACTTTTTATCCCTCTTCTGTTTTTCTCCTCTCACTGGGATTCCAAGGATAAGAATGGTCAGTGCTTTGTTATTGTCTCACAGCTCCCCAAAGATCTGTTCATATTTTTCCAGCCTATGTTCTCTGTTGTTTAGATTGGATGAAATTTATTTTTTCTGTTTTCAAATTCAGAGCTTTGCTTCTGAAAGCTTTAGTAAGCTTTTATTAAATCTGTCCTGTACTTCAAACATTGAGATATATGTGGAAGTATTATAAAAACAAAAAGGTAAATAAAAGATGACTTTCTAGCTCTCATCACTCATTCTAAGCAGTTTCCAAAATAATGAGATAGATGTGTAAACTCACTATAATGTAAGAGATTGTGAAGTAATGGCTTTTAAAAAGGGACAGACAGCACCGTCAAAGAGAATTGGAAAGAATGCTTACATCTGACTAGGCAGATTCGAGAAAACAGTCTAAGACATGTTCTAAACATTGAATAAAAGATGAACGATTGGAGTAGAGCAAAGACATTCTCAGAATGAGAAAATGAAGAACATGACAACAAGGAAACCTTATTTCAGCTGTTTCCTAATTATCGGAACATGAAGCCTTGCTCTGGTTACCAACTGCACAGGTCTAATACTGAGTTTATCTTCTTGCTCTCATCAACCCTCAAATGTGTTTCTTCCTCTTTTGTGTAAGATTCACAGACTCTTGGTCTAGAAACTTTGCAGCCTGGGTGCAACTCACATCTCTCTATCTTGCTTCTTATTCATGTGATCACAAAACCTTCCAGTTCATTGTTTCTCCAAAAAGTGTTTCCCTGATACCACTATTTCTTTCTCCTCCTTTAGTCCTAGTCAAGGCCGTTGTTACTGTGCATATAAAATAATGCACTTACTGCCCAAATATTTTATCTGACTCAATTTTGTCACTTTTCCAATATATTTTTACTTAAGCCAGACTTACTTTTGAAAAACGGATAATATTATGTCATTTTCCTCATCAGAACCTTTGCTAGTTTATTCATTTGTTTATTCAAAAATGTTTAATTGCACACTATATACCAGGCATTGTATATTAGATGTCTACTGAATAAAATCCAAATGCACTGACCAGCCAATGTCCTCTCACCCCAGACTTAGGGTCTGGATTCCATCTCTTCTGCCTTCTCCTGGTCTTTGTTCCCTTGATTCTCCCTGCTCCTAATTTCTGGGGATTTCTACTTAAATATACATAGTTCTTCTCATCCAAAATACACGCACACTACCTTCTTGAAAAAATAGTCTTCGTGTTTCTATTTTCTTCATATAACTGCACAGTTTTTCAAACCCTTTAGCACAGTATAGGTTTTTCAGTAGTGATGTGACATAATCATATTTGCATTTTATAAAGTATAGAAATGTACTCTGAAGAAGAGAGTGAATAGAAAAAAAAAAAGGGATGCAGGTAGTCAATTTAGGCAGCTATTACATTTGTCAATTTACGTCTCCAAGCAAGAGTTGATGAGGATGTGAATTGGGGTACTTGCCTGGGGGATGAACAAAGTGGATGGATTAAAAAGATTTGTAAAGACACAACTTAAAGAAATTGGGAACTGAATCGATATTGAAGAAAGGGAAAGAAATCCTTAGAGACAACTTCCACAATTATAGCACAAGCAACTCATTGGAAAATAGTTTCAATTGCTAAGTTTTAAAACCCTAGAGAATGAGCAGGTTGAACTTTAGATATTACGTATTAAGTTGGCAAGCATGTGGAATATCTCAAGGGCGATGTTAAGTAATATAGTATGTATTTGTGGATCTCAAACTTGGGATAATTTGCATAGTCAATTGTGAAAATGGCCACAAATTACAGTCCCATCCATGACCTTTGATAGCACCTTTAGATATTATGTATTTAGACCTTGATAGCAACTGTAGATATTATATATTAAGTTAGTGAGCATGTGAGACATCTCAAGGATGATGTAATGTAATATAGTATGTATTTGTGGATCCCAAACTTGGGATAGTCTACACAGTTGATTGCAAAAATGGCCACAAATTATAGTCCCATCCATGACTTTTGATAGCACCCACCCATACTGACTTTAGGCTAGCATTGACTCAGCCAGTGGGATATTACCAAGCATGATGTTATCAGAGGTGTGAAAAACACATGTACAAGAAAATTGGCACCAACCAAAATGTCTGACAACGATAGACTGGATTAAGAAAATGTGGCACATATATACCATGGAATACTATGCAGCCATAAAAAATGATGAGTTCGTGTCTTTTGTAGGGACATGGATGAAACTGGAAATCATCATTCTCAGTAAACTATCACAAGGACAAAAAACCAAACACCGCACGTTCTCACTCATAGGTGGGAATTGAACAATGAGAACACATGGACACAGGAAGGGGAACATCACACTCCGGGGACTGTTGTGGGGTGGGGGGAGGGGGAAGGATAGCATTAGGAGATATACCTAATGCTAATTGATGAGTTAATGGGTGCAGCACACACATATACATGGATACATATGTAACAAACCTGCACATTGTGCACATGTACCCTAAAAGTTAAAGTATAATAATAATTTTTTAAAAAAGAGAAAATTGGCCTTCTTGCTACTCTGCTACTCTTGGGAACCTCACAATTGACCACCATATGATGAAACCCAGGCCACCCTGCTAGATAATAAGCCACTGCTTCAACCATCCCTACTGCTCTGACCCACAGCCTGTCAGACATGAGAATGAAGTTATTCTAGGTCCCCTGGACCATTGAACTTCCTGCTGACAACAGGCACAAGCCCTGCAGAATCAGCAGAACTAGCTCATATAAAAACAACCACTCAGGCCTTCAAAATAGTAAACTGAAAAAAATGAAAATTATTTTAAGCCAGTATATTTTGGGGTGATTTGTTATACAGTAAAAGTTAACCGACACAACCTACTGAGAATATATAATAATAGTAGACAAGAAATAAAGAGCTCATTATGTTCTAGCACAGTGTAAAATACTTTACATTAATAAACTAAGCAACATAATTAAAATAACCTTTATAAAAGTTTAAGGATTTTAAAATATGAAGAGTTAAGTTATATGATTTAGAAAGTTTTAAGATATTAATGTTCAAAGAAGAAGAGTTAAAGTATTTGCTCAAGGCTACTCAGCTATTACATAGCAGAACTAGAAGTCCAAGGATATCTAATTTAAAAACTTCCTGAGCCTCCAAATTGTTTGATTCCAGGAGTTTATAGCTTTGGGTTTACTGAATACTCAAAACCTGTTGCTTATCCTTAAAATGTTACTTTAATTCACATCATTTTAGACTTTTGGTAATTTTTCCCAGTCTCTGTCAAGGTATATTTTCTACCTTGATCTTCTTCTAAATACTAATTCTATGCTTTATGCAAGCTTCATGGGCAGCAGGAAAAAAAATTACAGCCTTCAGATAAAATTATAGGTGTGAAATTTTCCACAAATAGCAATAATCTACCATATCATTGGACATTTTTCTATGAACCATAATATTCATAGAATTTAATAGTTGCCAAATCAACAGGTTCTAGTAAGAAAAGCTATTTCATATTTGCTTTTTAAAAGTTTTTTTTAAGCGAGATGAGCAAAGCCAAAACTTGCACAATGAAGGCAATAATGTTTGTGCAGTGCTATTCCTTTAACTGAATAGTACTGTTTGTAATTGTTGACCTTGTATCACACCTCTTGCTGCATTTCTTATCTGAGGTCTACACGAATGCTCCAATTAGAGTGTGCTTTAGGTTAAGATAAGTAAAAGATGAATTAAGAAATAGTATGTCGGCTGGGCACATTGGCTCATGCCTGTAATCCCAGCACTTTGGGACGCCTAGGCAGGCAGATCACCTGAAGTCAGGAGTTCGAGACCAGCCTGACCAACATGGCGAAACCCCATCTCTACTAAAAATACAAAATTAGCCAGGCATGGTGGCATATGCCTGTAATCACAGCTCCATGGGAGGCTGAGGCAGGAGAATCGCTTGAACCCGGGAGGCGGAGGTTGCAGTGAGCTGAGATTGCGTCACTGCCCTCCACCCTGGGCAACAAACAGCAAAATTCCATCTAAAAAAAAAAAAAAAAGAAAGAAAGAAAGGAAAAAGAAAGAAAGAAAGAAATAGTATGTCATGGCAACAATCTATATGATTGCTAAGACATCACTGGAAATTTAATGATTTAATGATGGAGAATGTATTAGCTTCTCATTGCTGCTGTAACAAATTATTACAAATTTAGTGCTTAAGCAACACAAATATATTATCTTATGGTTCTGGAGGTCAGAAGTCCAATGTGGGTCTCACTAGGTGTCTTAGTCTACTAGAAATGTCATAATAAAATACCACAGACTATGCAGCTTAAACAGGAATTTATTTTTCTTACAATTCTAGAGGCTGGAAAGTCCAAAAGCAAAGTTCTGATCAGTTCAGTTTCAGGTGAGGGCTCTCTACTTGGCTTGCAGATGGCCATCCTCTCACTGTGTCCTCACATGGTAGAGAGAGAGAGAATGCTCTTTTTCCTCTTATAAGGTCACTAGCCCTATTGAATTAGGGCCCCAAGCTTGTGAGCTCATTTAACCTTTATTACCTACTCACGGGTCCTATTTCCAAATACAGTCACATTAATGGTTAGGACGTCAACATGTTAAATTTAAGAGGGACACAAATATTTAGTCGATAACATCAGGCAAAAATCAAAGTGTCAGAAACGCTGCATTTCTTTCTGCAGACTACAGGGAAGAATCCATTTTCTTTCCTTTTCCAGCTTCCAGAGGCTGCTTACATTCATTTGTGGTTTGTTCCATCTGGAAAGCCAGTGCACTCATTTCCTAGAGCTGCTGTAACAAAGGACCACAGAATGGATGGCTGAAAATAACAGGAATTTATGGTCTGATAATCCTGTAGGCCAGAGGTCTGACATCAAGATGCTGGCAGGGTTGGCTCTTTCTGAGGGCTGAGAGGGGGAATCTATTCATGCCTCTCTCCCAGCTTCTGGGAGTTTGCAGGTATCTTTGGTACTCTCTGGCTTTCAGAGGCATCACTCCAATTCTCCATCTTCACATCGTGTTCTCCCTGTGTCTCTCCACATCGTCCTCCCTCTGTGCATGTCTCTTTGTGTCCCAATTTCCCCTTTTTATATGGACACCAGTCTTGTTAGAGGAAGACCCACCCTAGTAACCTAATTTTAACTTGATTACCTTTTAAAAGAGCCTGTTTTCAACAAGGCTCTATCCAGAGGTACCAGAGATGAGGACTTGAACATTTCTTTTTGGGGACACGTGTAATCCATAGAAGTCAGCAATGGCCAGTTGGGACCTTCTCATATTGCATTACATCATCTCACTTCCTCTTCCGCCACCCTCTTCCACTTTCAAGGATTCTTGTGACTACACTAGGCCTACAAAGATAAGCCATAATGCAGGATAATCTCCCCATTTTAAGATCAGCTGATTAGCAACAAAAATTCCATCTGCTACCTAAATTCTCCTTTGCCATGTAAGAGAACATATTCACAGGTTCCAGGAATTAGGATGTAGACACATTGGAAGGGCCATTATTATGCCTACCACAGAGAGAAATGGTAATTTACCAAAAACTCTCAGAAGGAGTCCTAGATATGGCTTCAAGGAAGAGTTAGAAAATCTACTTATGTTTGGGAATGTGAAGACGATGTGACTCTGTAGTGGGCATGTTTGCTAAGCTGCCTTCCAAGGAGAAAGGTTTCTGAGTTTTTGAATGACCTAAGTAAATTCAGTGCCAGAGTTAAAATATCCTGAATAGAGAAGTAATTTTCCATTTCCACAGCATTCTTTCACAGAACTTCCCCCCAATCCTACATCAACTTCATCAATCCTTCATAAAGAAGTTGATGAAGAGCATCAACTTCTTCCCTAAATAAATGCTCAACAGATCTTAAGCTTGGGTTTCAGAGCAGGGTTGCTATGCTATTTTGTGCACAAATGTGGACTGAAATGCTAAGAGTTCAATTTCAAGGAACAAATTTTTGTTTTAGGACATAGATCTAGAAGAATCAGGCACTTTCTGTACCCCACCCCGTCCCTGAAAACATAGACACATGCACTAACACACACACACACACACACACACACACACACACACAGAGCTCATTGACGTTCTATTGGTGAAACAAAGGAGATAGAGAAAAGGAGTCTTTATAGAGTCCTCACTTAAAATCTGTTTTTCCTGAGTTAGGTGCATATTTAGATCCCTTATTATTAGCATCCATATTCAAGCCCATTCTTACCTTCACTGAATATTTAGATTTAGCTTCATGTTTTTTAAATAATTTATACAGTTAATATTTATATTATATAAATTTGCTGAGATCTCTTACATTCAATGTGTAAATTTATTAAAGAAAGTGTACATTCCAATTCCCTGGACTAAAAGGCTGAACTGAATATCCTATTTGGTGTATCTGTCAAGGAAGAAGAATTAGGTAAAAACATTCTGAATTATTTCACAAATCTCCAGGATCACAGTCAGTTGCTAGAAAGACTGGGTTTTCTTTGGAAATATAAAACAGATGGGAGAAATAAAACAGAGGGAAAAAGAAAGAACAAGTATTTGAAAGAATGTAAACAGGAAAGAATGAGAATTATGGAAATAAATGAAAGATGAGAAATCTATGAAGGCTGAGAAATTAAGAGAATATATAAAGCAGGGTAAGACTCAGAATTCTAAGGAAATAGAAACAAGGGTATCTGGAGAAATCTAGAGAGAACTAAGGAAGTAAGTAATTATAAAAAGAGAATAGCAGATATAAAGATAAAGAGACAGTGGAAGAGGAATGCAAATATGAGCAAGAAATGAAGAGGTGGAAAAGCAGAACCTGGTGGCTAAGATTTTTTTTATTATTATTCTACGGAGTACATTTTCTTTCAATCCTAAGGGAAGAAAAAAGAGAATGTATGATTAGACTATGATAAAAAGTGAAGAGATGATGGCAGCCAGAGGGCCAGAAGCTTCTCAGGCCACTTGGAGGACGCCACATTCTGACTTTGAACATTGGCTGGAATTCATTCTTGCTAACATGAATCCAGGAATGATGAATCTCTGGGCACTGCACAACAGCCCCAGATTCATAAGTCACCCATAGACTTTGCACATATGAGTTTTATAAATGATTCTCCAGGCATAGTAATCACAGGCGGTGGGAAAGGAAAATGAGCCTCTCCTTTGCAGCAAATTTCCTCTGTGAAGTTGTCATCCTATGACCACAGTGCAGTCCCCCAAGAGGAGCTGCCTATGTAGTCGCTACAAGTTTGCAAGGTTATTGGATCCTTAAGTGACTTCTAAAGGCTTCACTATATGTCATTTTCAAAGAATGCTGGGGGAAGTCAAAATTTACCTTTCAACACTGTTTAAAGATTGAATGATGTAAGCATTTAGGAGATAGGCCAAATTAATGAAATAAAATAAAAACCTAAGCCTTGAATGTGTAAATGTCCAACCAAGTGACCTAGTGGCTTCCATCTAAATTTGGTGTTCTTCCATGTAGATTCTGACTCCACACAGATACACTCAATATGTGTGAATCTACAACTGAATGGTGATCTGCATTATAGAATCTTCTCGTTCTCTTAGGATTGTGAGAGAGTGTGTGTGTGTGTGTGTGTGTGTGTGTGTGTGTGTGTGTAGTCAAGACACTACCTAGATCCAGGGTAGTTTTTGAAATTGTTTCTTATTTGCTTGCCACTAGGAAAGAAAGTCTCATGTTGCAAGCTACACGTGTTTCCAAAGTTCTTTCCTTTTCAAATAGATATTTTCTCATTAAAATTTACAAGTAAAGCCATACTTTTTATTCTTCCGTCATTCAAATACCCAGATAGATGTAAAATGAAAAGAAAGGGAGAGACTGCTGTGCCAAGAACTCTAGGATTATCTATCATGAAATCTTTTATATTGCTTACATACAAACTGACTGAAATTTAAAAATAAATTAAAAAAAATCTTTTTAGCATGTTTTTTTCTTTATAGGTATCTGAAAATACCAAAGAACGTACAATCTTATGAAGTGAGTCAAGATGCATGTTTGTGTTACACAAATGTTGTCATATTTGTTGCCTGTGTAGTGATTAGTAGTAGTTGGCTAGATGTATAGTTCTCTTAGGGAGCAACAAGAAAGTTTAAAATCCAAAGAACTCAAAACAATTTAAAGCATTTTGAATTATGTTTTACAACTAGGTATGATCCTCATAACTGTGAGCCAAAGCATTGCATTTCCTGGATCTAAGCCAACATAAAAATAAAGTCTGAAACCCACAGCTGGGAGTCTCTTTAGAATGCCTTCTTTAAACATTGGTTCATGGAGAAGTGCCAAGAAAATAAATTAAAGTGTGTGTGTGTGTGTGTGTGTGAGAGAGAGAGAGAGAGAAGAAACAAGATCTCAAAGAAGTGCCATAAGATCCAGATAGTCACATTGCCTCCAACCATTTTTGGTATAGTTATGAGTTTGGAGAAAAGAAATAATAATCTCAATCACTTGCCTATCTTAACTCCAGCTGCTTAAAATAATTACTTTTAATATGCTTCTTATTAGATTTCAAACAAACTGCTCTTGGCAACTACCTCTAGAAATGTCTTAGTGTTTTCCTTTCTATTTCATAATGAAATGTTTAACCCACTCCAAGAGTGACACTGCAAACAGACATTGCTTCACTCAGATACATATGAAAAACAAAATCTGTAGAAGAGCTCCTAAGTGCTACCTTAATCCTTTTTCCCCTCCTCTCCCTTCTTCTCTCCTCCTCTCCTCTCTCTCTTCCTTCACTCTTTCTTTCCCAACCTCCCTTCCTCCCTTCCTTCTTTCCATTAATCTGAAATCCTGTGGTGGAAATAGCAAAAAGCTAAAACTGGACTCTAGCATTAGGAGTATTTTCAGAGATCTTGAAACATGACACATAATTTTGAGGCTGAGCATAACTTTCTTTAGTTTTTTTAACTAATAGACTTTATGTTTTGAGAAATTTGAGTTTTAAGGAACTATGAGCAGAAAGTACAAATAGTTTCCTTATACAATCCCCCACCCCAGTTTCCCGTATTATTAGCATCTTGTGTGGTACATTTGTTACAAATGATGAGTCGATATTGGTGCATTATTATTATTAAATAAATTCTATAGTTTATGGTAGGGTTCACTCTTTGTGTTATTATTTTTATTACCAAAATATAAAGGATGGAGCCCTGATATTCCCAGAGGCCCTGGTTAGTAGAAGCAGTAGAATTGCAGTAATGCCACTGCATGTGCCTGAAAGAGTGGTTCTTGTGAGAGAAGACTTGAAGGAGCTAGAATGATGGGTAGGCAGACAGGAGAGGAGGGCTAATGAAACTGCTGAGTTCATGGTGGGACCTGATGAGGGAGGCTGCCCATTAGTTACTCTGTATCATGATGCTCCAGGCTCGGAGCCAGCCGTGTGCTATGTAGTAGGTATAATTCGACTTAGTACTTTCTCTTATCATACACTCCTCATAGAGTTTTTTTTTCTCTCTACATTGATTCTGAGGAAGTCTGTGAGGGTAGATTATCAATCTCTGGTGAGTATTTTTAACTTTTCAAATGAAGTGATTATACAATGACAAAAGCTCTGCACTTAGAATATAGCTTCTCAACAAATATATTAAAGTTATTTTGAAGAATAAATTGTTTGTTTTAAACAATTTTTTAGCTATTAAAAACGTTGATTCCCAAATAACTGCATCCTCACTATACATAATCTCTTTTACTAGGCCAATACATACTGTTATTATCTAACTCTTGAGGAGTGCTGTGAGTGCAGGGGATACTGGAAAAAGTACAGGAAGAAGCCCCCAGTGTTACACAGGCTTAAATTAATTTTGGTGGGCAAAAATTAAAGATATATAATTAGTTCTATTTATTATTATTATAAGTTGAATTGTGTCCCGTTCTCCTCCAACCAAAAAGAAAGAAAAACCCAAAACTGAAACCCCTGTAGCTCGGAATGTGACTTTAGAGATGAAGTCTTTACAGAAGTAATCAAGTTAAAATAAGGTCACTGGGCAGAAGGTTAATCCAAAATGACTGGTGTCTTTACAAAAAGGGAAAATTTGCACACGAAGACACTGTGTAGAGGGAAGATGATATTGAGGACACAGGAAGAAGATGGCCCTGAAGCCAGGCAGAAAAGAAGTCTGGAAGAGCCTTCCCTCACAGCCCTCAGAGGGAGTCAACCCTGTCAACACCGTGATTTCAAACTTCTAGTCTACAGAAGTGTGAGACAATATATTTCTTTTGTTTAAGCCACTGACTTTGTAGTACTTTGTTATGGTAGCCCTAGTGAACTGATACAATTATGTTTGTTTGTTTTTTTAAAAATTGCTTTCTGTTTGTGCCATATGTAGAATTCTCATTTTCAACTTCAACTGTTTTGGACTGGTAAATAAATTTTGAGTTGTAATAGCAATTTTCACCCAAAGCACAATTTATAAAGCATGTATTGCCAGGTACACAAGAGGTATTTAATTTTTCTTTAGTTGTATTTTTAAAAGGTTTTACATACTCCTACAGGACTGCCATGAACATAAATAATGCCTGTAATTGTCTGACACATAGAAATGCTCTATAAATATTAGGTAATGTTATTTTTAAACATGCTGTCCACAACAGTCTTCTGAGTGTTGTATACGGTAAAAGAGACTTTAGAGCAACAGGCTGTAAGACAGAGGAGCCAAAAGAGACGCTTACATATTCCTCAAGCTGTCCACTCTCCTAAAAATACAATGTATCTTGAATAATTTATCTGAATAAAAACAACACGTGGCTTAAGAAAAGGTTTTGGGTAATAATTTGTTGATGTAAAAGACACATACAGTGGAAAATATTCACAAAGCACTAACGTACAATCTGTGATTCAGGTCTGCTTCCCCGCCCGCCCCCCGCCCCCCGTCCCCCCACCCCCAGTTCTTCTAAAGGAGCACTAGGCTCATAACCTCTGATCTTGTGTGAAGCCTTGCTCTCCAGAGTTTCTGTTTACTTCCATTATTCCATGTAGAGCCATATATTTACGGATTTTATGCCTACTTGGACACCAGATATTCTTGCCTCTCCCTTGGGGTAATGGTAACAATCGTTTGCACCAAAAAATGTAAATGGGCTGGGCATGGTGACTCATGCCTGTAATCCCAGCACCTTGGGAGGCCTAGGTGGGTGGATCACTTGAGGCCAGGAGTTTGAGACCACCCTGGACAACATGGTGAAACCTGGCTCTACTAAAAACGCAAAACTCAGCCGGGCATGGTGGCGGGCACCTGTAATCCCAGCTACTCGGGAGGCTGAGGCAGGAGAATTGCTTAAACTCGGGAGGTGGAGGTTGCAGTGAGCCTAGATCATGCCATTGCACTCCAACCTGGGCGACAGAGCAAGACTGTCAAAAAAAAATAAATAAATAAATAAAAAGGAAATGGTCTTGGCTATCTTGTTGCAGTAGCAGAAGCAGCTGAATCTGTTGGGCTAATAAAGACAAAAAAGAAGCCATTCTCATTCTTGTAATGCCTACATGCAATCTTCATTATCTAGATGAACAAAACTTCATCAACCCCAGTCAGTAAGTCAATCTGCCCATCAGGAGACAGCCCCACTCACCTCAAGTGTCACACAGTCTTGGATTGGGTTCTCTTACCATGAGAAAGACGCTTGAAAACTCCAACCATAAACATCCACATCCAACAGATCAAGTCCATTTCTTCCTTTCTCTGGGGTATTGAATTTCAGAACTATAACCAAGTTGTATTTCAAACTTTTGAGAGAAACCAGAGTTGAATGTTTTGGCTTTGCTTGCTGGTTGACATTTTTTATAAATTACCTCTGTCTTCCCAGACAGAACTATTCATTTAAATAATAAAGTGTGAACTTTGACTTCTGTTTAGCTGGTTTATAAGATACAAGGCTCTCCTTTCAATGTATTAAACAAAATACCTAAACCAGGCATTGTTTTAATCAATGTATACTCAAAATCTTTACTATTCTATTCTGATTAAAATTCCAGCTGAAATAATTTTTATTCAAAAGATAAATTTTAATGCAGTGATTTTAAAGCCTGATTCTAAGTTTTACAGAGCTAGTGGAGTTAGTAAAAAAAATAAATTCTCAGCCCTTCAAAGCTTTTGGGGTCAGACTCTCAGATTAGGTCATATATTTTAATAACCTCACAAATGAGTCTAGTGCACTCAGCCTGACATAGGAACTGAAGACCATATGCAATACATTTTAGTATTAGTGGAACCCTGAAGTAATTTCAATAATAACTTCTCATGAGATAATTGCAATTTTTATGATTTAAAAATTTCTTAGCAATGATAAATCTCTAAAAACCAGTTTAGTATAGTGAACATAGATGGCCTTCAGGGTCAGATAAACCTTGACCAAGTTTCCTTGTATTTTAAGTGGGGATTATAATAGTCTTGCAAGTAGAGTGGAGATGATGTGTACTGAATACCATTACAGTGCCAGGCACACACAGAATGCTCAACAAAGGATACCCATTACTATAGAAGACATGTAAAACCACTCCCCTAGGGAAAGAGTGTAACTTTTGAATTTTCCTGATTTTTTCTGTATTACCTACAAACAGCAGAAATTTAGGTGTCTAAACTTCATTGTTTTTTATTTCTACAGAAATGCGTTAATAGAATCCTCATATAACAAAACGTTCTTGATTTTTATCAAGGTGTACTAAAAGAAAGCCACACTATTACTTTTTCATCTTTGGCTAAATTGCTGAAAATATTGGTCACTGACCCTATATAAAGGTTCACCTGTTGTTAAATACAAGGAAACATATTTTTCTTTTAACATACCAGCATTCTTCCAATTATACATAATAATTATTATAGGATTTATTTTTTCTTTAAGCCATCACTGCCAGGAAAGTGAATTCTGACCTAAATTTAATGCTTAACTACAATAATTCTTCTTGTATTATTTGCAATAGGTTCCTTTGACTTTACCTCTCAACTCTTATTTTCCTGTCCGTATCATTCTTTCCTAGTTTTTTAAAATTTTATTTTAAAATAATCTAAAATAATGCAGGAAGTATGTAGGCATAAATGAATCAACTAATCAACCAAATTTCATAGTCACTTATTTCAGTAATAATGCTGCATAACAAACCTTCCCAAAACTCACTATCCTATGACACAAACATTTATTCTGTCAAAACAAAACTTGCACTTGGCAAAGTGAAACAGGCAAGGAAGATTCTTCAAGACTATTGCAACAGAAGAATGATTAATACTCAGTTTGAACCCAACTCCACTCAAACAAAGAGCTGGAGAATTTTTAAAGCAAGGGTATTTTGGGGAGTTGAGGAGTAGATAGTAGCCTAAATATGCTTACTAATTGGCTTACCCAAAGGAAACCTAAACTTCCTTCAAGACAGGAGGTAGTTTTGTAGCTTGGAGCAAAGTACCTGCTGAAGTTAGGCTCCTATCCTGCCACAGAAAAGGGGAGATAGGGATGCTATCTTCCTTGATGATTACATTTCAAAGAGAGGTTCCCAGGTCCTTGAGAAATACATTCATGAGGCTTTTTTAAATGATTTACATTTCGAAGGGGCAGAGAAAGAATTTACAATGACAAATTTTGCAAAATAAATTCTTTAAGGGAAGGGAGGTCAGGGCCCCAGAAAAAGCCTATCTAAAGTTTAGAGAAGCTGAGAGGAAAGTTAAGGTCTTCTTAACTTACAGAGTCTGTGGTTGACGTGCTCTGCTGATTAAGGCTGGGCTCACTCAGGCAGTTCTATTTAGGGCTGCAACTTAGCTAGACTTGGCTCTGGGATGTGGCTTGCAGGTTGTTCAGCCTGGGGTCTATTTTTCTCAAAGTATATTACCAACATGAAAGAGTCAAACTTTACCATGCGATCAATTTAAATCCACTAAGTGCATAACATCTGCCAATATGTTTGACCAAAGCCAACAGACTTGGCCAATGGGTATTGGCCTTAAATATCAAAGAGTTAGGGAAGCATATTCTGCCTTCAATAATAGGGGAGGAATGTGAATATTTGTTGAAAAATAATTCAAACTATCTCAGCAATCAACTATCCAACAGAAGTGAATAATTAGCTGGAAAAGTAGAAACCTTCTCAGAATTAAAAATATATATATTGTTTAGGTGGTCCAACCTCTTTCTCAGCCTCACTTCCATCCTAAGATAGGGGTAAGAAAAACAGACAAAAATACAACAAAGAAATATTACAGAAGAGACAAATGAAAATGAAGAGGAGGGCCTCCAGTCTTTCAAATTCTTTGATGCACCACTTCAAATTCATGATGGCATAGTGGAAAAAAAAAATCTTAAAATAACTGAGTAGTCAGACACACACAGGGAGACTGCAGCAAGCCATTATTGGAAAAATTCAGAGAAGAGAAAACCTATTACCTTCATATAAGAAAACATGAATCATTATCATTTGGTGAAGCATACAGATATGAAAACAGGTAACAACAATACAGTTTAATAACAGCATACTAGACTGGATGCTGTATGAAAACAATAAAAGGGAAATAGGAGGCAAATATTTGAAAAGTTCAGTTTTCAAGAAAGCAAGCATAAAAGTTTTTTTTTTTAATGAGGGCACAAAAAGAAGGATGTATATAAACTACTGCTACTCAAAAATGTTTTAGTTCAGAAATCCTTCATATTCTTAAATATTACTGAGAACTCCAAAGAGTTTTTGTTTTTGTGCATTATGATATTGATATTTAACATATAGAAATTAAAAATAAAAACTTTACATGTTTATTAATTTATTGTAAAATAAAATAAGCCATTATATATCCACATAAATAACATTTAATGAGTATAATTATATTTTAAAAATAAAATTTAGTATAAAGAGAGGCATTATTTTTCATTTAAAAAACATCTATGTGTCTGGTTTAAGAGAAGGTCATTGCATTCTCATATCCACCTCTGCATTCAATTTCTCATTTCAAAGTATTTGAAGAAAATGTGTTTTTTCAGATATGTAGATGGAAAAAGAAGGAATATTTTAATAACTTTTTCAGATAATTATAATTTATTTTTCTTGATACCACAATAAAACTTGACAAGTGGTAGCCTCTTAAAGGCTAATTGAAATACGGAATCTGAAATGATATCAATGAACTTTACATACTCTGTTACATTAAATGTAATTGATCACTCTCGCACTTTGAATAAATCTTTTATTCTGGCATGATTTGGCAATGTTATGCATTTGATCATTTGAAATCAGTTATAGTTTTCATTTTACAACATGAAATAATCATATTTGTTACTATTACTACCAATCTCATCAGAAGAGTCAAGTACTGGAAAGCATTCAAGTTCATGGTGGTAAGATAAAAGTTTTTTTTCCTGAAGCTATTTTTTTTCCTGAAACCTCACATTTTATTATTGGCAACAAATTATGTGAGTTGTTTTATTCAAGTAACATGTTCATTTTAAAAAATTATAAATAGGTATGGCAGATAACCCAAGACAATAGCTTTTCAATTGCTCTTTAAGGCAAAAAAAACTTTTTTTTTAAGTAGCCAGTTCAACTCACAACTCAAACAAATATATGAATGATTTTCCCGAAGCTCATCATTCTTGACTATGCAACAGAACCACCATGCACATACTTTTCATTTCATCACATGGATTGTTAAAAATGTGTGTATACCAACATAGAGAAACCCCATCTCTACTAAAAACACAAAATTAGCCAGGCGTGGTGGCACATGCCTGTAATCCCAGCTACTTGGGAGGCTGAGGCAGGAGAATAACTTGAACTCAGGAGGTGGAGGTTGCGGTGAGCCAAGATCATGCCGTTGCACTCCATCCTGGGCAAAAAGAGCTAAACACCGTCTCAAAAAAAAAAAAAAAAAAAAGTGTGTATATAAGTGTTGAGATCTAATTGAACCAATGATATTTACTATCTCATCAAGGACATTCTTAACTGAAATCCAGTTTCACTTCTTTCTTTTACTGTGAGTGCAGATTGTGAAGGATACAACAGCTAGCATTGGGTACAGCCTTGATTACTACTAAGGTACTGGAAGTTTTACCCATCATTGATTTCTTCCATTAGCACAAATGTTTACACAGTACAAAAGGCAAATATCTTAGTATCATTATGAAAATAGATATGACCTCTTGGACCCAGTAAAAAGGTCTCTCAAAGACCACATGTTGAAAACTAGGGATGAAAAAGATAAAATCATAGCATAGAGTCTTAAATTTGTTTCTTTATGCATTTTCTTTCTTTCCTCAGGATGCAAACTCCAGAAAAGCAGTCACTGTTTCTATATTGTTTTTCTTGTATCTTAGCACCTAATACTAGAGGCAGATTAATTGAATAGCTATCTATAATATCTATAGTGTTTATATATGTTAAGTGTTTATATATAAGTTCATGTATTTGTAAAGCTTCATGTTTTATGTATTTGGTCAATAATAGTTAAGACCAATTCTGATAAAACATGTTAGAAGAAAGAATATATTTTTCTATATAAAGTTATAAAATTACTGCCATTTGCTATTTAAGATACAATTAAAGGATCTGCAGCCGAAATACATAGGAAAAAATGTTTCAGGAATGTGTTATGCAATTATTTAATGAAAATGTTGTTTTATTCTGATTTAATAGTTTTCAAATTTGTATTTTCATTCTCTTCTTATTCTAAACAACTATTTTTTGTACCTAATTTTGTATTCTTGTTGTTAAACAACCTCCTCTCTCAACTGTATAAACTTCAAGACTTCAAAACCTAGATCCACTTCTGCATAAAATAATATCTCACAAACAGTAAGTACTGTTCACTAAGCACTGATTGAGTTAATGGATCTATTCAAGTCTTGTAGTAAAACCTAAATCCCTAATTGAGCTTTAAAAATTTTATTTGGACCAAGCAGTCAAAATAAGGGACAAATTATATAATGATGATGGATAACAAAAAAAACCACTTTATATATTTCAAGAATAATAATATTTATACTAAAAAGAATAAATATTGGAAAGGGACAACTGACATCCAAGATAGGAATAGGAGATAAACTGTAAAGAACACAGAGTTGATCAACACTCCCTGTAGTTTCAATCATGCACCCCCACCCCGCCCTCCACAAGGTGTGAAAGCCCTAACCTGCAATTGGCAACAGCTCCTGATATTTATGGACCAAATTCCCTCAATGGGAATCACCACTGATAAAATTTGCACACTTCAGCCCATATGTATTCCACTACAACAAAGTATTTACTTCTGGGCATTGTATATTAGGAAACGAAGTGAAAAAAATGAGTAGAAATGATTGACAAGGAGAGTCAAGAAATTATCTCATATGAAAAAAGAATAGAGTACTTGGGTTTTAAGGAAAACATACATAAAAGATATGGGAAAAGGCATTAATCAAGGATTAAGGAAATTCACATTAAACCACAGCAATAAATTCTGGAAGATCAAGGCCCCAAGTGAGATATGACTTACTCCCACCCTCAATACACCATGAAACATGTGATAGCCATTTTCATATACTGAATATGAATATCAAGACAGAGATAGATCCTATTTATCTAGTCAAAGAAAAGATTCTAGTGGCAAATGAGGGACTAATTCACAGATTTAAAGGTCTGCAGTGTAGAAGAACTAGATTTATGTAACCCAGAGGTTAGATTTTGAGCTATGATAAAGAAGCTACAGAAAGACACAAGAAAAGGCATTTTTAAATTTCTCACTCTTTGTATTTGATTCTCTAATTTCAAAGTTAACTTAAAAAAAACAGAAAAAATTTCAAGCATCCTAAATTACAGAAAATGTTGATATTTTTGTATTTATCCTGTATTTTCTTATAAAAATTTAATTTACATGTTTTAAAAAAGTGCTTATAAACCTATACTAGGTATGTTATATGGTGGGAGAGTTTCAATGACTACATGGAAGGTTGGGCTAGGTTATGTTGATAATCCTTACCAAACCTTACATTCTAGGGTTCTTTTTAATAAATTATAGTTTTTATTTCCTGCATTGCTAAATACTACTATGAAAGTTTTAAGACAAATGACCAATTAAAATAGAGATGCAATTTTAACAGCCTTAGTTATTAAAATTTTTATCCTAATTATATACATATGCCTACATTCACTTGCACAAACACACACATATACACACACTCTTGTATATTTAATCAACAGTTATTATAGCAGCTGATATTAAGGGCCAGTATGCTAGGAAGGTAAACTAGTGGAGCTTTTCAACTGAGTTTCTATGTAGTGTCTCTGAGAAGTCAGAATGTTACAGATTTAGGAGAAGCCTCTGTTAAGTGAGATGAAAATACTTTGGCATTACCACTTCCTATGTTTGACAGTTCTCAAAGTCTGTTATCTAAGTGAATAGATTGAAGCTTCCTATGAGGTGATTTTGTCTTAAAAGATAATCTCAGGGAAGTTACAAGATGGCCGAATAGGAACAGCTCCAGTCTACAGCTCCCAGCGTGAGCAACGCAGATGACAGATGATTTCTGCATTTACAACTGAGGTACCAGGTTCATCTCACTGGGGCTTGTCAGACAGTGGGTGCAGTCCATGGAGAAGGGCAGGGCATCGCCTCAACCGGGAAGTGCAAGGGGTTAGGGAATTCCCTTTCCTAGCCAAGGGAAGCCGTGACAGACGGTACCTGGAAAATTGGGACACTCCCACACTAATACTGTGCTTTTCCAATAGCCTTACAAATGGCACACGAGGAGATTATATCCTGTGCCTGGTTCTGAGGGTCCCACGCCCACAAAGCCTTGCTCACTGCTAGCACAGCAGTCTGAGATAAAACTGCAAGGCAGCGGCAAGGCTGGGGGAGGGGCATCCACCATTGCTGAGGCTTGAGTAGGTAAACAAAGCCGCCAGGAAACTTGAACTGGGTGGAGCCCACCACAGCTCAAGGAGGCCTGCCTGCCTCTGTAGACTCCACCTCTGGGTGCAGGGCATAGCCAAACAAAAGGCAGCAGAAACTTCTGCAGACTTAAACATCCCTGTCTGACAGCTTTGAAAACAATAGTGGTTCTCCCAGCAGGGAGTTTGAGATCTGAGAACAGACAGACTGCCTCCTCAAGTGGGTCTCTGACCCCCAAGTAGCCTAACTGGGAGACACCTCCCAGTAGGGGCCAACTGACACCTCATACAGCCTGATGCCCCTCTGAGACGAAGCTTCTAGAGGAAGGATCAGGCAGCAACATTTGCCGTTCTGCAATATTTGCTGTTCTGCAGCCTCCACTGGTGATACCCAGGCAAATAGGGTCTGGAGTGGACCTCCAGCAAACTCCAACAGACCTTCAGCTAGGGGTCCTGACTGTTAGAAGGAAAACTAACAAACAGAAAGGACGTTGACACCAAAACCCCATCTGTTCGTCACCATCATCAAAGACCAAAGGTAGATAAAACCACAAAGATGGGGAGAGACCAGAGCAGAAAAGCTGAAAATTTTAAAATTCAGAGTGCCTCTTCTCCTCCAGAGGAACACGGCTCCTCGCCAGCAGTGGAACAAAGCTGGGCGGAGAATGAGTTTGATGAGTTGAAATAAGAAGGCTTCAGACAATCAGTAATAACAAACTTCTCCAAGCTAAAGGAGGATGTTTGAACCCATTGCAAAGAAGCTAAAAACCTTGAAAAAAGATTAGATGAATGGCTAACTAGAATAAACAGTGTAGAGAAGTCCTTAAATGACCTGATGGAGCTGAAAACCATGGCACGAGAACTACGTGACACATGCGCAAGCTTCAGTAGCTGATTTGATCAAGTGGAAGAAAGAGTATCAGTGATTGAAGATCAAATGAATGAAATGAAGTGAGAAGAGAAGTTTAAAGAAAAAAGAGTAAAAAGAAATGAACAAAGCCTCCAGGAAATATGGGACTATGTGAAAAGATCAAATCTACGTCTGATTGGTGTACCTGAAAGTGACAGGGAGAATGGAACCAAGTTGGAAAACACTCTGCAGGACATTACCCAGGAGAACTTCCCCAATCTAGCAAGGCAGGCCAACATTCAAATTCAGGAAACACAGAGAACGCCACACAGGTACTCCTTGAGAAGAGCAACTCCAAGACAAATAATTGTCAGATTCACCAAAGTTGAAATGAAGGAAAAAATGTTAAGGGCAGCCAGAGAGAAAGGTCAGGTTACCCACAAAGGGAAGCCCATCAGACTAACAGCAGATCTCTCGGCAGAAACTCTACGAGCCAGAAGAGAGTGGGGGCCAATATTCAACATTCTTAAAGACAAGAATTTTCGGCCGGGCGCAGTGGCTCATGCCTGTAATCCTAGCACTTTGAGAGGCCGAGGTGGGCGGATCACGAGGTCGGGAGATCGAGACCATCCTGGCTAACACGGTGAAACCATGTCTCTACTAAAAATACAAACAATTAGCCAGGCATGGTGGTAGGCACCTGTAGTCCTAGCTACTCAGGAGGCTGAGGCAGGAGAATGCAGTGAACCCAGGAGGTGGAGCTTGCAGTAAGCCGAGATCACACCACTGCACTCCAGCCTGGGTGACAGAGTGAGACTCCATCTCCAAAAAAAAAAAAAAAAAAAAAAAAAAAGAAAGAAAAGAATTTTCAACCCAGAATTTCATATCCAGCCAAACTAAGCTTCATAAGTGAAGGGGAAATAACATCCTTTACAGACAAACAAATGCTGAGAGATTTTGTCACCACCAGGCCTGCCTTACAAGAGCTCCTGAAGGAAGCCCTAAACATGGAAAGGAACAACCAGTACCGCCACTGCAAAGACATGCCAAATTGTAAAGACCATCGATGCTAGGAAGAAACTGCATCAACTAACAAGCAAAATAACCAGCTAACATCATAATGACAGGATCAAGTTCACACATAACAATATTAACCTTAAATGTAAATGGGCTAAATGCTTCAATTAAAAGACACAGACTGGTAAATTTGATAAAGAGTCAAAACCCATCAGTGTGCTGTATTCAGAAGACCCATCTCATGTACAGAGATACATATAGGCTCAAAATAAAGGGATGGAGGAAGATCTACCAAGCAAATGGAAAACAAAAAAAAGCAGGGGTTGCAATCCTAGTCTCTGATAGAAAAGACTTTAAACCAACAAAGATCAAAAGAGACAAAGAAGGCCATTACATAATGGTAAAGGGATCAATTCAACAAGAAGAGCTAACTATTCTGAATATATATGCACCCAATACAGGAGCACCCAGATTCATAAAGCAAGTCCTTAGAGACCTACAAAGAGACTTAGACTCCCACACAATAATAATGGGAGACTTTAACACCCTACTGTCAATATTAGACAGATCAACAAGACAGAAAATTAACAAGGATATCCAGGAACTGAACTCAGCTCTGCACCAAGTGGACCTAATAGACATCTACAGGACTCTCCACCCCAAATCAACAGAATATACATTGTTCTTAGCACCACATCACACTTATTCCAAAACTGGCCACATAGTTGGAAGTAAAGCACTCCTCAGCAAATGTAAAAGAACAGAAATTATAACAAACTGTCTCTCAGACTACAGTGCAATCAAACTAGAACTCAGGATTAAGAAACTCACTCGAAACCACTCAACTACATGGAAACTGAACAACCTCCTCCTGAATGACTACTGGGTACATATGAAATGAAGGCAGAAATAAAGATGTTCTTTGAAACCAGTGAGAACAAGGACAAAACATACCAGAATCTCTGGGACACATTTACAGCAATGTGTAGAGTGAAATTTATAGCACTAAATGCCCACAAGAGAAAGCAGGAAAGATCCAAAATTGACACCCTAACATCACAATTAAAAGAACTAGAGAAGCAAGAGCAAACACATTCAAAAGCTAGCAGAAGGCAGGACATAACTAAGATCAGAGCAGAATTGAAGGAGATAGAGACACAAAAAACACTTCAAAAAAATCAATGAATCCAGGAGCTTGTTTTTTGAAAAGATCAACAAAATTGATAGACTGAAAGCAAGACTAACAAAGAAGAAAAGAGAGAAGAATCAAATAGATGCAATAAAAAGTGATAATGGGCATATCACCACCCATCTCACAGAAATACAAACTACCATCAAAGAATACTATAAACACCTCTACGCAAATAAACTAGAAAATCTAGAAGAAATGGATAAATTCCTAGACAAATACACCCTCCCAAGACTAAACCAGGAAGAAGTTGAATCTCTGAATAGACCAATAACAGGCTCTGAAATTGGCAATAATTAATAGCCACTTAACCAAAAAAAAGTCCAGGACCAGATGGATTCACAGCCGAATTCTACCAGAAATACAAAAAGATGCTGGTACCATTCCTTCTGAAAACATTCCAATCAATAGAAAAAGAAGGAATCCCCCCTCACTCATTTTATGAGGTCAGCATCATCCTAATACCAAAGCCTAGCAGAGACACAACAAAGAAAGAGAATTATAGACCAATATCCCTGATGAACATCGATCTAAAAATCCTCAATAAAATACTGGCAAACCAAATCCAGCAGCACATCAAAAATCTTATCCACCAAGATCAAGTTGGCTTCATCCCTGAGATGCAAGGCTGGTTCAACATACACAAATCAATAACATAATCCATCATATAAACAGAACTAAAGACAAAAACCACATGATTATCTCAATAGATGCAGAAAGGCCTTCGACAAAATTCAACAGCCCTTCATGCTAAAAACTCTCAATAAATTAGGTATTGATGGGACGTATCTCAAAATAATAAGAGCTATCTATGACAAACCCACAGCCAATATCATACTGAATGGGCAAAAAAAACTGGTAGCATTCCCTTTGAAAACTGGCACAAGACAGGGATGCCCTCTCTCATCACTCCTATTCAACATAGTGTTGGAAGTTCTGGCCAGGGCAATCAGGCAGGAAAAGGAAATAAAGGATATTCAATTAGGAAAAGAGGAAGTCAAATTGTCCCTGTTTGGAGATGACATGATTGTATATCTAGAAAACCCCATTGTCTCAGCCCAAAATCTCCTTAAGCTGATAAGCAACTTCAGCAAAGTCTCAGGATACAAAATCAATGTACAAAAATCACAAGCATTCTTGTACACCAATCACAGACAAACAGAGAGCCAAATCATGAGTGAACTCCCATTCACAACTGCTTCAAAGAGAATAAAATACCTAGGAATCCAACTTACAAGGGACATGAAGGACCTCTTCAAGGAGAACTACAAACCACTGCTCAATGAAATCAAAGAGAATACAAACAAATGGAAGAACATTCCATGCTCATGGGTTGGAAGAATCAATATCGTGAAAATGGCCATACTGCCCAAGGTAATTTATAGATTCAATGCCATCCCCATCAAGCTACCAATGACTTTCTTCACAGAATTGGAAAAAACTACTTTAAAGTTCATATGGAACCAAAAAAGAGCCCGCATCACCAAGTCAATCCTAAGCCAAAAGAACAAAGCTGGAGGCATCACGTTACCTGACTTCAAACTATACTATAAGTCTACAGTAATCAAAACAGCATGGTACTGGTACCAAAACAGAAACATAGATCAATGGAACAGAACAGAGCCCTCAGAAATAATGCCACATATCTACAACTATCTGATATTTGACAAACCTGACAAAAACAAGCAATGGGATAAGAATTCCCTATTTAATAAATGATGCTGGGAAAACTGGCTAGCCATATGTAGAAAGCTGAAACTGGATCTCTTCCTTACACCTTATACAAAAATTAATTCAAGATGGATTAAAGACTTACATGTTAGACCTAAAACCATAAAAACCCTAGAAGAAAACCTAGGCAATACCATTCAGGCCACAGGCATGGTCAAGGACTTCATGTCTAAAACACCAAAAGCAATGGCAACAAAAGCCAAAATTGACAAATGGGATCTCATTAAACGAAAGAGCTTCTGCACAGCAAAAGAAACCACCATCAGAGTGAATAGGCAACCTACAGAATGGGAGAAAATTTTTGCAACCTACTCATCTGACAAAGGGCTAATATCCAGAATCTACAATGAACTCAAACAAATTTACAAGAAAAAACAAACAACCCCATCAAAAAGTGGGCAAAGTACATGAACAGACACTTCTCAAAAGAAGACATTTAGGCAGCCAAAAAACACATGAAAAAATGCTCATCATCACTGGCCATCAGAGAAATGCAAATCAAAACCACAATGAGATACCATCTCACACCAGTTAGAATGGCAATGATTAAAAAGTCAGGAAACAACAGGTGCTGGAGAGGATGTGGAGAAATAGGAACACTTTTACACTGGTGGTGGGACTGTAAACTAGTTCAACCATTATGGAAGTCAGTGTGGCGATTCCTCAGGGACCTAGAACTAGAAATACCATTTGACCCAGCCATCCCATTACTGGGTATATACCCAAAGGACTATAAATCATGCTGCTATAAAGACACATGTACACGTATGTTTATTGCGGCGCTATTCACAATAGCAAAGACTTGGAACCAACCCAAATGTCCAACAACGATAGACTGGATTAGACACATTTTCTTAATGTGGCACATATACACCATGGAATACTATGCAGCCATAAAAAATGATGAGTTCATGTCCTTTGTAGGGACATGGATGATGCTGGAAACCATCACTCTCAGTAAACTATCGCAAGGACAAAAAACCAAACGCCACATGTTCTCACTCATAGGTGGGAAGTGAACAATGAGAACACATGGACACAGGAAGGGGAACATCACACTCAGGGGACTATTGTGGGGTGGGGGGAGGGGGGAGGGACAGCATTAGGAGATACACCTAATGCTAAATGACGAGTTAATGGGTGCAGCACACCAACATATCACATGGATACATATGTAACAAACCTGCACATTGTGCACATGTACTCTAAAAGTTAAAGTATAATAATAATAATATAAAAGAAAAGCCTATACTAAAAAGTTAAAAAAATATAGATTAAGGTTTTGAAAAAAAAATGAGTAACACTACACACAATTATAATTCGAACAGTAAGTGTGCAAGAATACCTATCTGGCAAGAAAGCAAATGAACTGTTGGAGAATCTGAATTTAGAAAATTTTTGCAGCTCAAAAATAGGAAAAATAATTTTTTGAGTCAGTCCTTACATCAACTGCCATATTTTCTTAATTTGGGGATTACATTCTTATTTTGGGTGGTTACATTCTTATTAACTATAATGTTGCTTCTGAATTTAAGATATTATACAGAGTCAGAACTGGCATAACACCAAAATTCACATTCTAATCATACTTCTCTCATGGGGCTTTGATCACATAATCTAACCATTCCAAGCTTCATTATTTGTCAACTGAAATATAGGGGGACTCTGCTAGGTGACATGTAAGGGTCCCTTTACACTCTATTAGTTACATGATTTTAAGAGGATATGCCTCTTATAGATTAAATTGGACAAAAGTAGGCTGACAATAGTGATTGAATGACAGAAAAAAATTGAAGAGAGGATAAGGATAAAGAAAATGTGAGAATGACAACTGATTGTATACTTAGAAATGATTTTTTTATTATACTTTAAGTTCTGGGGTGCCTGTGCAGAACGTGCAGGTTTGTTACATTGGTATACATGTGCCATGGTGGTTTGCTGCACCCATCAACCCGTCATCTACATTAGGTATTTCTCCTAATGCTATCTTTCCCCAGCCCTCCAACCCCTGACAGGCCCTGGTGTGTGATCTTCCCCTCCCTATCTCCATGTGTTCTCTTTGTTCAACTCCCACTTATGAGTGAGAACATGCAGTATTTAGTTTCTGTGCATAAAACCTTGAACTACTGCTTTAAAGTTTTTAGCAGAAAACAGAAAGAGATGCTCCTGTAACACCCCATACTTACCCAAATCATAGAATCTATCACAATTTTTAACCCAGTACAATAAACATTCTATGTTATAATTTGCTTTCCTTATCTCCTTTTTGTGTATAAGCTTCTTGGAGTGGCGGGAAGGGGGCCAGGAATGCAGAAGGTATTGCAGTTTCTTCATCATTGATTTCCTGACACTTAGTACTGGGCTTGACACATAGTAATTGCTCTGTAAATATTTGTTGAATGTAAGAATTTTCTCTCTTATCTTCTGTATTAATATCATTTTAACTCCCTTTTTTGATACTGTATCAGACATCACTGAACTGAGCACATCAACTCATTTATAGAGTCAGAGAAGGGATGAGCAAACTTCACCCTGTAGTCCAAACTTGCCCCACCATCTGTTTTTGTAAATAAAGTTTTATTGGCATACAGTCACATTCATTTTTTTTTTACATGCTGTCTAGCACTATTTTTGCTTTACAATGGCAAAGTTGATGAGTTGTGGCAAAGCCTAGTTAGCCTACAAAGCAAGAAATATTTAATTGTTGGTCTAATCGGTAACCCAGAAAAAGGTTACTGATTTCCAGTCTGGAGTTGTAAAAAAAACATGACTATTTAAAATAAGATAACTTTAGTGAATACTAAAAGCCTATTATCCTGTGAAGTTAGTTTTGTAAAGATTACAATAAGTGTGTGTAGTTAACAAAGAGGTTTCTTTTTCATCATTTGCAAGACAAAACTTTAGCTTTCTTTGTATATGTCATGAAAATTTTATGTTAAAAAGTACATAGTAATCATCTGGCCTAGGAAGATCTATATCTTTCATACAAGTAATGCATTTCATTCATCATTAAAAAAAATTTATTCTCTCTGGTTTCCGTGATCTGCTGGCTGATATCTGACCTGCACACCAGGACATCCAGCAAGCTTTTCATTATCAGCATCCTCATGCTCAGTTTCTTATTACTTATTTCTCAAGTATGGTATATTTCATGATTAAAGAAGCTAAACAAAAATAACAGAGAAAATTGGCATCACAAGTAGGCTATAATATCCAGGGGAAATAATTTTGTATTTTCTTGCTTGGAAATCACTAAGCAGGTGATAGAAACAACAAAATCCAATATGTGATACGTTTGTTTTTACATCTGGGAACATGGTAAAAGCAGCCCAAATTTTGTTGTATCAATTTTCTTTCTTGATTAAATGACTTAGATAGTGCCACTTAGGAAGGCCGATAAAGACAATCTGTTACTTTTTTTAAAAAATGAGGGAATGACATGCAGAGTCCCTGTATGTTAGCCAGGACATCGGCCAAACTGGACTGGATTTTACCCTCTGGGCTCCTTACATAAAATGTAACTTGCACATAATAAATGCTGTGATCTTACTAAGAAAGCAAGGGTAAACATATGAAAATAAACATTTACAAACAAAAAAAGCATAGTCCCCTGTTTACATTTCAGAGAAAAATAATTTTATTTTGAAAACGGTCTATAGTAGAAAGACTACATATAAAATGGCTCTCTGAATAAATGCACCTTTATGAATATCTTAGTAGGCCTACTGCTGAATTACTCTCTAGGTATCGTAAACTATCATGCATGACTTATTCACGAGCATCTGAACAACTAAATTATTTAGAAAACAGAAAGGAGAGGAACAGTCTTAATGTTTTTAACAAGAAAGTAAAACTGTTAAGTTTATTTGCACCAGGAAATTTCTTGACTTTTGTGGGGGGGCGGGGGCAAAAGTGGGGGTCGTCAGGTGTTTGAGAATAATTTGCAGGAGAATTCTTAGTGTTAAATATCTAGCTGAAAAGAACTTTTCTCACTAAAATGCTATTCATAAAATCTTTTACATTTCTGATCTTTCTTTCTAATGAAGGACTTACATGCATTTATTTTACAAAAACTCAGCGTGTTTTCTTTGTAGACAAAAATGTAAGAAATATTTATATGCATTCACTTTTGTGTTAGCTGTAAAAATATCTGTGAGAACATTCTCCATTATATCTCCCAGATCTAATTCCCAGTGACAGATATTTTCCTTGAGTTTAGGATAAAGATAAATTTGTCTTCACTGAGAAACATAATTTTCCTCCCATTACTCTACAAGGTTGGAGTAATGTTTTATGTTTCTCCCTTCCCTATGTCTCTTGGGAAACTCAAGGCTAAATATTATGGTCAAATATAATAGCTGTATTTTTTTTCCATCTGTTTGTCATGTTAGCTTTTATCTCTTTTTGTTTGTCATGTTAGCTTTTATCTCTTTTTCAGACTTGATTTCTCCCTTGTTCTCCTACCCTCAATTTTGTCAAAAACTTAATTTTATTTTCCTGGCTTTACAGATGCTTTAAATCTCTTTTCTCTATTAAAGAGAGTCAATGAGTATTGAACCTAGACAAGCATTGATCAAATACCTTGCTTGTGTGTGTTATTTGTCAAGGAATTACTGTTTTCCTCTCTGAGACTTCCTTTTCCTTATCAGCTAGATTAATGCCTGCCCATCCCTAAAGGCTGAGCTTAAGAATTTCCCCTTCTGTACTCCTTTCTTTCATCTATAAAGCAGAGTTGATCACTTTGTAGCAGCACTGCACCTGCCTCTGTGGATTCACTCATCACACAGCATCTTTCTGTTTGCATCTGTCTGTGTTTATAGATTATCAGCCTCTTTTGAGTAATGGCTACACGTCTTTCACGTTTCTATGACCAATATCTAGTCCCTGGTAGGTCAATACGAGACAAGCAGTAGGTATTAACCAATGTGTGTAGATGGTACAAATAAATTGATGAATTTTAAAATAATGAAAAAATTGAGTATTTTGGAAGTGTTTATAATAGTAAATACACCGATTGGCAAGCATCCATTGTGTTCCCTCTGAATAACACCATACTATGAGTTATTAGGGGACAGGAGGAGGACATAATAGTACTTACTTGGCTAGGGATACAAAATTCCAATTTGTGATATTTTCCAGAAGTTAACTGTCCTGAGAGGGTTAAAATTAATATGAGTTTAAGTAGTTAATTTTTGAAAAGTGGAATGATCTTAACAATATGCATTCTCTGTTGGGTGGTAAAACCAATTAAGCTATGATATGAAGACAAAACAGCAAAAGTGGTTTATTCAAAGAATGGTAAGAAGATCTGTTTGAGAGACTGGAAAGGCGGGTGACAATTAAAGATCAGTGGACAATACGATTAAGTAGTTGTGTGGATGACCATTAGAAGGTAGGAGTCAGATTATGGGAATGTTTAAGACTCAGAGAAAGTTCTATTTGATGTTAATAGAAAGCTATTGTTCAGTTTTGAACAAGAGATTAACTTGATTAAAAAGTCAATTTGTTGAGAATGGTATAACAAGTGTATTAGAGCATTATAAACTAAAGAGAGGAAGATTATGCAAGAGACATTAGAAATACAGGTATAGGAAGAAAGGGGCCAAGATTAGAGTGTTTACAACCCAAATTGAAGCAAAAATATCGATCTGGAAAATGTTTCAAGGCAAAAATCATGAGCCGTATTAGATGATATGGTGTGGGTGAATAATAATCCTACTTAAAAGTCAAAACCTCACCATAAAAATACTGAAAATTAATAAATTTGATATATGCTATTCCAGTGTTAGCCTTGAATATCACAAATCAGTAAAGAAAATGTAATCCCCTGACGTTCAATGATGCTAGACATTGATCTTTTCCTGTAATTGTTTGACATGAAGGATAATTCGCACTCATTATTTTAATATTGATTATGTGTAAAGCTGTAGTTTATAGACTTTGCAAATGATTATAACAGAATTGTTCATCTGTGCATAATTTACCCACCCAAGAAAGGGTTTATGCTCATCTACTGGGGTTGCCATAATAAAATATCACATACGAGGAAACTTAACAGAAACTTATTTTCTCACAGTTCTAGATGGTGGAAGTCCGAGATCAAGACGTTAGCAGGTATTGTTCCTCCTGAGACTTCTCTCCTTTGTTTGTAGATGGTCTCTCCACTGTGTGTGCATGCACCTTTCATGTCTCTTCCTTTCTTACAAAGACACAAGTCTATTGGATCCTCATTTTAACTTAACCTTATCTTTAAAGACCTTCTCTTCCAATATCGTTACACTATGAGGTACTGGGGATTGGGACTTCAACATATGAATTTTAAGTAAATATCATTCAGCCAGTAACAAGATTTATGGCAGATTTTTTTAAACACAGTATTTGATATAGCTTGGCTCTGTGTCCCCACCCAAATTTCATCTTGAATTGTAGCTCCCATAATTCCCATGTGTTGTGGGAGGGATCTGGTGGGAGATAATTGAATCATGGGGTTTTTTTTCCCCTATACTATTCTCATGGTAGTCAATAAGTCTCATGAGATCTGATGGTTGTATAAGTGGAAACCCCTTTCACTTGGCTTTCATTCTCTCTTTGCCAGCTGCCATGAAATATGTCCCTCTGCTCTTCCTTCATCTTCCACCATGATTGTGAGGCCTCCCAAGCCATGTGGAACTGTAAGTCAATTAAACCTCTTTTCTTTATAAATTACCCAGTCTCCAGTACGCAGCATGAAAATGGACTAAGACACGAAATTTGTACCAGTAGACTGGAGTGCTGCTGTTAAGATACTCAAAAATGTAGAAGCAACTTTGGAACTGGATAACAGGCAGAAGTTGGAACAATTTGGAGGGCTCAGAAGAAGACGGGAAAATGTAGGAAAGTTTGGAACTTCCTAGAGAGCCTTGTTGAATGGCTTTGACCAAAAAGCTGATACCTATTGACTATGAAATCCAGACTGAGGTAGTCTCAGATGGAGATGAGGAACTTGTTAGGAACTGGAGTAAACATGACTCTTGCTATGCTTTAGCAAAGAGACTGGTGGTATTTTGCTCCTGCCCTAGAGATTTGTGGGACTTCAAACTTGAGGGAAATGATTTAGGGTATCTGATGGAAGAAATTTCTAAGCAGCAAAGCCTTCAAGAGGTTACTTGGGTGCTGTCAAAAGGATTCAGTTTTAAAAGGGAAACAGAGCATAAAAGTTCAGAAAATTTGCAGCTTGACGATGCAGTAGGAAAGAAAACCCCATTTTCTGAGGAGAAATTCAAGCTGGCTGCAGAAATCTGTGTAAGTAATGAGGAGCCAAATATTAATCACCAAGGCAATGAGGAAAATGTCTCCAGGACATGTCAGAGACCTTTGTGGCAGCCTCTTGCATCACAGGCACTGAGGCCTAGAAGGAAAAAATGGTTTCTTGGGCCGGGACCGGGCCCCCCACTACTGTGTGCAGCCTAGGGACTTGGCGCCCTGCCTCCCAGCCACTCTAGCCATGGCTAAAAGGGGCCAAGGTATAGTTTAGGCTGTGGCTTCAGAGTGTGCAAGCCCCAGGTCTTGGAAGGTTCCAGGTGGTATTGAGGCTGCAGGTGCACAGAAGTCAAGAACTGAGGTTTGGGAACCTCTGCCTAAATTTCAGAGGATATATGGAAACACCTGGATGTCCAGGCAAAAGTTTGCTGCAGGGGCGGGGTTCTCATGGGGAACCTCTGCTAGGGCCGTGCAGAAGGAAAACATGGGGTCAGAGGCCCCACACAGAGTCCCTACTGGGGCACTAGTGGAGTCCCTAGTGGAGCTGTGAGAAGAGGGCCACCGTCCTCCAGACTCCAGAATGGTAGATCCACCAACAGCTTGAACTGTGCACCTGGAAAAGTCACACACACTCAACATCAACCCATGAAAGCAGCCAAGAAGGTGGTTGCACCCTGCAAAGCCACAGGGGTGGTGCTGCCCAAGACCATGGGAATCCACCTCTTGCATCAGTGTGACATGGATGTGAGATATGGAGTCAAAGGAGATCATTTTGAAGCTTCAAAATTTGACTGCCCTGCTGGATTATGAACTTACATGGGGCCTGTGACCCCTGCATTTTGGCCAATTTCTCCCATTTGGAATGGCTGTATTTACCCGACGCATGTAACCTCATTGTATTTAGGAAGTAACTAACTTGCTTTTGATTTTACAGGCTCATAGGTGGAAGGGATTTGCCTTAACTCAGATGAGACTTTAGATTGTGGACTTTTGAGTTAATACTGAAATGAGTTAAGACTTTGGGAGACTGTTGGGAAGGCAGGATTGGTTTCGAAATGTGAGAGCATGAGATTTGGAGGGACCAGGGGCAGAATGATACGGTTTGGCTCTATGTCCCCACCCAAATCTCATCTTGAGTTGTAGCTCCCATAATTCCCACATGTTGTGGGAGGGATCTGGTGGGAGATAATTGAATCATGCAGACGGTTTTCCCCATAATGTTCTCATGGTAGTGAATAAGTCTTATGCGACCTCATGGTTTTATAAGGGGAAATCCTTTTTGCTTGGCTCTCTTTCTCTCTCTTTGCTGGCTGCCATGAAAGATATCCCTTTGCTCTTCCTCTGTCTTCTACCATGATTGTGAGGCCTCCCCAGCCATGTGGAACTGTGAGTCAATTAAACTTCTTTTCTTTGTAAATTACCCAGTCACAGGTATGCGTGTGAAAATGGACTAATACGATAATCTATATTTTATTACTTCTTTGATGGTTCCAATACCTATTAAACGTTTCTTCATGTGATATAAAATTGCTTTCTAAAATCCGAAGAACCTCAGAAAATATGCTTATGTAATCCATATAATTTTGTTATTTTCCCTCCTCTGCATGAGCTAATAATTTAAATTCCTTGAGTTTACAAATTTTTTACCTCTAAATTGGCCCATATTTTATCTTCTCCTTTCTATAATAGCTAGAAAAATAAGTTGTCCCATGTACATGTTTAGATTCTAATCATGCTTTCCTGAAAATCTTTTACAAAAAATAGACTGCTTTCTCTGATGTGTGAGCTTGGGATGTTACTTAATTTTTCTGCACCTCAGTTTTCTACTCTTTGAGGTAGAATAAAAATATTTACCTCATAGTTTCTGTAAAAACCAACTAAGATCCTATGTGGGAAGATATATGCACAGGCTGTTTTCTCACTTTTTGCCCTCACTCCCTCTCCTTAAATATGAGAATACAACCTGTTCTTAAGTAGCTCAAAATCCAGTAGCTCAAGAAGATCTCTGTTAAAAACATTGTTTATTATACTGTGTTAGAGATTGTGATTTCTCATAACTTTTGAGTTTTGTATGGTTGTTTGTTGCGTAATTAAATGTCCCAGATTTCTTTGTATTTCTAAAATACCTTATATCTGTTTTTAATTTTTCTTCTATTGCTTGTGCCACATCGGTTTACCAGCCATCACTTTTTATTAAAATCAGTGAAACTTCTTCCATCAGCCTCCCTCACTTTAATTTGCTGTTCCAAATAACCTGTGAGCTGGAAAATCAGATAATCAAGTCTATTGGAATTTGAGCAGATGTAGGAGAATAGGAGTTATCAAGTCTCAACCCTGGATTTGGGTCTATGCTGGATTTTTTTTTTATCATTTAATCCTCATAACAGCCCAAGGAGGGGGTACTATTACTACTGTCATTTTGCAGATGAGGACACTGAAACTTCAGGAAATAATTTACTAAAAGGTAAATATGTAGGAAAAAATAGAGTCAGCAGCTGAAATCAGATCTTCCAATGCCAGGTTCAATACCACTACACCATATACCCCGAAGTGAGATATTCCTATAATGAATTCCTAAGGGCCCCAGGCTTGTTGCACCATATTAATTTATTTATGATTTTGTATTATAGCACTTCTCTCAAAGATTATCTAAGAACTGTTCCGACATTTAATTAGACATCATAACACTAGTTCTCTGCAAATTTATGTACAATAAAATTTCATAAGGTAAAAATATTACTCAAGGAAATCTTGTTCAACAATAATCATAGAAAACAGCTGATGTTCATTGAGTGATGTGTCTCTGTTCTATATTCTTTACCTTTACTTACATGTATCACCATATTCAATCTTCACTATCACCTGTGAGTTCAATACTGTTATTATACCTATTTTACAAGTAAAGAAACAGGTTTTGAGTAGTTAGTAATTTTCTGGGATTCAAATCCAGTCAGGTGAAACTAGTAGGAGAATCAAAATCAGAGAAGCTTCCTTTAGCACTCAACACTGAAAACACAGAACATTTCAAAAGTGGTACTCGTTATTTATTAATGGTTTGGGTTCACTGAGCAAAACATACCTTGCCTTGACAGAAATCAGTCTCGGGACCCCCGAAGTGATTATATAAAGCTGTGGGTCAAACTAGAAGTCTGGGGGATGAAACCTACATATTTATTGGAATTTTATTAATAAGTAACCCAAATTAACAGATTTCTACTGTTATCCCTAGAACTGTTGGTCAGGCCTAAATTTAACCCCTGTGCTTTCCTTATAGAAGAAGGCTTCCAAGGCTCAATCTGTTTTCTGCACTCTGTGGTTGCTTCCTGCAATAATTCTATCTTATTTTGTGGGGTTAGGGGAGTCCTACCATCTCCATAACTACTCCCCTCCTCTCTTTTTGCTTTTAAGATCATCAAACATTTGAAATCTCATGCACAAGTCATCTTACCTTTTCCACTTTCTGCCTACATCATTGAGGACTCAAGTTCTCGACTGGAGCAGAATGGACGAATAAAAAAAGGTTTCTTGATATTTACAAATTTAGCCATCCTAACCTTCACCAAACTAAACCAATACCTATTTATTTCTTACTTCCAATTCGTAACCATAGCTCACTACCTTCCCAATTCTGTTATTATCTCATCTCTACTATATTGGCTTCTCTACCTCATAAAACCTTGCTCCATGCTCTCCTTTTTCTCCAAGGCTATCCCCAGTCCCCAGCTCTTTCCTTTCACCTCATATCCTCAACCCATTCTTCCCTCATTTTCTTCTCCATTCAGTCTAGACCCTACAGACCAACATTCCATTCTTAAAATATCTCTGTCCCATCACTGAAATCAGCTTCACAGAGTCTCTCCTCTGCTTTAATACCAGCAGTTGTTTCCTTTCCTATTTCTTGACTGCAAACAGAGAAAAGCTGAAAGCAGCATAGCTGAATACAATGACAAATGTACCATCATCATCCTCAGCCTTTGCTAAATGTTTTCTCCCATGCTTCGCAATGGCCATTTTCAGATATTCACTGTTACCTTCAAGCCTTCAAAGCCTGTTGACTTTCAACAGTCACACTGTATTCTATTTCCAGAAAAAAAGAGAAGTTACTAGGAATGAATAACACATCCATCTTAATTTTCTTTCCTAATGTCTCAGAGAAGAAGATATATCTACTCATAACCAGTCAGTTCTTCTACCTAGGTTGAGATTCACTTCCCCTCTCATAATAATCTTGCTCCATCAATAATCTAATTTGTCAACTAAATCTTCAACCTGTTTACAGAACTGAAGGCCACAGTCTATACAGTGGTGATTTCCCACCAAGCATCACTGTCTCCACTAGCATTTTCCTCCAGATGAATGCTGTCTGTCATTGTTGCTATCCTGAACCAAGTCTTCCAAAATGACCAAAACCTCATGGCACCAAGGCATCTACATGCATAAGTGTATGTGTGTGTGTGTTTGTGTGTGTGTGAGAGAGAGAGAGAGTGGGAGAAGGGGGAAGAAAGTGAGGGACACAACTTAGTTTTCTGCTTATTCCTTTTCTGTTGGCCCCAAGGGGTATTTTAATCCAAAGACCAAACCCCTGAGTCCAAAGATCTCATTTGCAACAGAAGTAAATAAATGGTAAAACTGCCATCAAGAAATAGGTCCTAAATGTGTAGAACAGATAAATTGACTTAATAATTTTGCCACCCACTATACTTGTAAAAAACCTCATGCCTAGTTTAAATGTACAGTTTTCTAAATAAAAGTCTAGAAGGCCTCAAATATCTTTTTATGTTTTGTTTTTATCATCAAATGCATTTATAAAGTAGACACATAAAATTTTACCAAATGTATTTTTAAAACGGTGGGATAAAGGGGTTATATACCTAAAAAGTCTGGTTATAAATAAATAAATAAACCCACTCATGAGGACATGTCATTTTATGCTGAAATAAGTGTGCTAAAAGCAATAATGAATATATGTAGTATGCTTACAGATTCCTTGTAAAATATTTAAAAGTTTAAGAGTTGTCATATTGAACCCATTATAATCTGTCCATCAGAGAAAAAAGTTGGCATTTTCTTTCACAGCCATAGAAATGGTCATTTTCAGCAGAAATGTCATGATAGAAGCCTCAAGTAATAAAATAAAATTACCAATAAAATAATTCAAGATGATTTTTTCGATGCCCTCATAGCTCCATTGAATAAGAGCAGGGGTATAGGATGCATACAACTCCAAAAAAACAAAACTTCCTTTCCTCTGGCTTAAGAATCAAGATGGAATTTTTGTTTGGCTTCCTTCAAGTAAAACCAAGCATAAAATATAATAGTTATGAATGTCAGCAAAAAGCAGAGAAATAGATACTAAGTGACAAAAAGATTCTGATTTCTAGAACCATAAAGCAAGGGAGTTTAGAGTGACAAAATAGAATCAGAAAAGTATGTCAATGTGTATGTTGAGTGTGGGTAGTGCTTCCTTTGGCAAGAATGCTCTAGAATCACAGTGGGAGGCAGCCTTCCAGCACTGAGGTTTGAAAGGGGTCACATCTTGAGAAGCTGCAAGCAGAACTGGATATCCCCCTGTATATGCAGGATGAGAAAAAATGGCCTGGCCCACGAGGAGCAAATTGTGAGTTAAATCCATTTCTGCCACTTGCAAAAAATTTCCTTCCATCTCTTTGGTTTTTATTTGAAATCCCAACTGCACTCTCCGTTTCACTAGGAAATCTGGAAGTCACTTTGGTTGAGGAAGGAGTGGAAAGGACAGGAAGAACAGATATTAAACTTGGAGAGTATGTGGAGCATGGGCAAGGGAATCTGCCCATGGGGCGGTGAGGAAGCCGTCTAGAAACCCAGGCCCATTGAGGACCATGCTTTACCCCCGACCTTTCCAGAAGCATCCCTAGCAACAGAGAGGAGGTAAGGGGCACACACAGCTGGGTCAAGGAGTGCGTGAGCAGAAGGACAACTTATCAATGTGATAAAATATGCGCTTGGCCATTTCATCAAATGACATTGGCAAATGCTATCACCTCTCCTTCTGTGCATTTGTTTAAAAAAAAAAAAATGCTACACCCCCTTCTCATCAAATTAAGTTGGGAAAATGATTGATAATGTGCTTTTCACGATTGCAATTCAATTCTGAGGAAGTTTCCATATAAATAAAAGTTAAGGTTATTACATTTCCAGTTGCCCAGGTTTCATAATAAAGTTCAGAAATTTTGCTAGGAGCACCGGGGTAAGGTGGTTTTGAAAAGCATCATGAATACTTCAGACTTCCCCTGGAGCAGGCTTTGGAAAATATTTTTGCTTCCCTCTGTACTCTCTTCATTTTCCTGACAGTAAAATGAACTTTGAAAATGATGGCATCTGCTGTCCCCTCATCAAAAGGTGGGGCTCCAGACCATCTGTGTGACATTTTGCTAAAATAAGGAAATTTGATTTTAAAATTTGTTGCTAAATGTTTAAAAAAATCCCCTGCAAAGGTTAAAACCATAGTGAGGGACATCCTGGTGGCTAAAATTAGGCTTGTTCCTATTAGCAAAGGCCAAGGCCTGCAGTGGGGAAATGTGGAGCCACCTTTGTTGAAAACATCCTGACCTTTTTGTCATTGCTGGATTCCTAGGGAGCAACAGACATGTGTCCTGCTTTCAGCTACATGTTGCCCTCTTCTGTGCTATCTTAAATTAATGATTGGTAAGACCACAAAAAAAAAAAAAAACTATTGAACTGAGTTCTGTTAATTATATCTTTTTGGAACCTAAAATCTTTTTTAAAGATTTTAAAATAAAAATATATAATCCCTGGTAATATGTTAGTGGTGTGTGTGTGTGTGTGTGTGAGTGTGTCATAGCTAGAAATAAAAGTAGAGCAGCTTCTTTGAGCCATTCCCTTTGAGCAACTTAAAACCTGGGGAAAATAACTTCAGCTCTTTCTCACTTACTTTATATCTCTCCTTCTCAAGGTGCAGGAAGCTGCACAAGCTAGAAAACTGAGAATTTAGAATTCACGGTGTTGGGCATTTTTTAAAGTCACTTTTATTTAGTGAAGGGCCTTTATTCAGTACTGAAGAAACCCAGTTTCTGACTTTTCCTCAATTTCTCCATCTGTTCAAAATAGAGAGAAACGGGCCAGGTGCAGTGGCTCACGCCTGTAATCCCAGCACTTTAGGAGGCTGAGGTGGGAAGATCATGAGGTCAGGAGATCAAGATCATCCTGGCCAACATGGTGAAACTCTGTCTCTACTAAAAATACAAAAATTAGCCAGCCATGGTGGTGTGCACCCGTAGTCCTAGCTACTCAGGAGGCTGAGGCAGGAGAATCGCTTGAACCCGGGAGGTGGAGGTTGCAGTGAGCCGAAGATCATGCCACTGCACTCCAGCCTGGGCAACAGAGTGAGACTCTGTCAAAAAAAAAAAAATAGAGACAAATGAAGAAAAATCATAGAAATAGCATCATATGAAGACAAAGTTGGTAAGATTAGCACAGTAGCCTTTAATGAAAGGCTTTCCGGCTTTGTCCTTAACGGCATGGCAGTCTTTGATAGGAAATAATTTTCATCATGTTACGATGAGTAGAAGGAAAAATTAAACATATTGGTAGCATATCTTCAAGCGGAAATATCTCTAGGGATACAATCGACCTGCAGCCCTGCTATAGGAGGAAAGGCAATGACATGTATTTCATCAAGGCATCTTTATAAAGGTGGAAAAGTTTGGTTTCTGATCATGGAAGCCTCTCCCAAATAATCAGAATATTCTGTGAGGCTGTGAGTTATCCAGAGAGTTGCTAATAAAACATCCATTTCATTTTCAAGTTCTAAATTGGGAATTTTAACAAGGTTCAAACACCTGAATTGCTTTTCTTAGAAGTATTCTCTTTTTTTGGAGAGTAGGAATTACGATTGCTTACACAGTCTCTTTACAGTGATAAAATCAGCTTTGGTTTGAGGATTCCTATGGTAATAATATTAATTTATTTAATTTTAGTTGTATATAAATTATTTCATAGATCATGACATGAAAATTTTTTAAGGAAATGAATTAGAAACTTCTTATTTTAATGATGGACTTATGTTTCTGTCCCCTTCTGCTCTCTAAAATAACAAGAAGAACAAGAAACAGAAAAAAGAAGTATAAACTTGCATTTCAACAAAATTGGAGGCATTGGTAACCAGAACTACGTTAGTAATTAGAAAGACTGCCAACTGTAGTTAAGGTCAAATGGAGATGAGTGAAGATGCTGAGGAAGCACATCTGAAGTTAGAATTTCAAGCAATGGCCCAGAACACAGTTCTT
The DNA here is from genome assembly GCF_028878055.3 of Symphalangus syndactylus. NCBI lineage: Eukaryota > Metazoa > Chordata > Mammalia > Primates > Hylobatidae > Symphalangus > Symphalangus syndactylus. Next base: position 45,104,740 of record NC_072437.2, on the reverse strand, counting down.
TCAAAGCAGGCTGCCTCCACTTAACTATGTGATCAGTGTTAATGTCAGCACTAACAGGAAAAGCTGATGCCATGGATCTCCTTAGAAAGGTGCAAGATTGCATATTTCTATCCCTTGAAAAAGACAGCCTGAAATGAATCACAAGGAAACAATAGACTATATAAATCAAGGATGTTGTGGACATTCAGCAGAAATGAAGTGGACCACCACCCAAAATTTGGTTTGAAAGTTCAAATTGATGATGTAACACATGCATACCTAGAAGGTATAGAAAGGCATGAATAGGTTTATTACTCACATAATGAGACTTTCTGGATGAAATGAAGTGGCTCCCATGAATACGCAAAAAATGCTTTAGAGAGAGGTCCAAGAGCTTGGGATTTTTATTGTGGTTAGGAGGTGAGGTCAGAGTGAAGGTTCTCACACAAGGGCAGGAGCTTGCATAGTTTTATCAACTTAAATAACAAACCAGCAGTCTAAAAGAGAGGATATATACTTAAGAATGAAGCATTGCAATGGGAACATGTGTGCCATAGTAAACTATGTGCATATTCATGGAGGTAAAGGAAGCAAATGTTTTTAAAATAAAAATGAGGAGAATTAAATAATTGCTTTGAAATAATTATTTGTGGCTATAAGGATCAATAACAAGGATGATGCCAGTCTGAGGTTGGACAGGCAGCTGTTGGGCAGACGTCCTTGCAGAAGTATTTTTGTGGAAGGTTGCAATGGCCTTTGTGCAAAGTTGTGTTTTCATAGTCTTTTTTGTTATCAAAAAAAAAAATAAATGTGAGAACCCTGTCTTCATGGCCTTTCCTGGCTCTGTTCATCAGGGTTTTCTTAACATTAATGACTCCATTTTGATTCTGACAACGTTCACAGTTTGAAACTCCAACTGCACCATAAAGGCAACACTTGGGCTTTTTTGTCAGCTTGCCTAAGTGTGGGGCAGAAGAGGAAGAGGCAAGGTGAGTCTCAAAAGTTGTCAGCAGTCAAACATCAAAAAGTAGAGTCAGACTCTTTCTTCCAAAGGGGCATTTTACAGAAGCAATGCCTATGGCTCTTCCAAAATGTCAATATAAAGATGCAAAAGCATACAAATCTGTTCAATATTAAAGATGAAAGAGACATGAAAAATAAATTCAGTGTGTGATCTTGGATTGGAAGCTGGATCAGAAAAACATACTCTAAAATACATTATTGGGACAGGTGGTGAATTGTGAATATAAATGATATAGTTATTATGTATCAGGGTTAAATTTCCTCAATTGAATAATTCTGTTTTGGTTGTTTCAGAGAATTTTTTTCTTAAGCTATACATCAAGTATTTCTGAGTAAAGAATCATGAAATTTGCAACTGGTTCAGTAAATGATAATTTTTATATATGTACATTACAAGCGTGTATATACTTTTAATGGAGAGAAAGAGAGAAAAATTATCTCAAATAGTAAATCTAGGAGAAGAGTATATGTAGGGTTACTTTCTTGCAAATTTTCTGTACCTTCAAATTTTTTTACAAAATAAAAAGACTAAATAACAGAGGTAGCGTGAATTCTCTTTACTGGAAATAAAGGAGCAGAATTCATGGACTGACAGGTGAAGGTTTCTTGGGCCCTTTGTACCACTAAGGATACCGGAAAGGGTCTGCTAATTGAGGACACACATAGGAGATGACGTTTGCAGGTGGAGGATAGAGACTAGGTTCAGAGCTGCTACTTGCTATTGAGTGTGGAGAAGACAAAAACAACTTATGCCCTCACACACAGCCTGGGTCAGGCTAAAAATATTTACTCTATGCCAGGAAACAAATATACCAATCCAGATGACTTGCTGGCCAATCTGAACACAAAGCTTTGGCAGTAGCCAGTCCAGGAAAAATTTATCTCATGCGGTCAATATAAAGAAACCAACTAGAAGAAATGGATACATTCCTAGAGACATACAACATACACAGATTGAATCTAGAAAAAATAGCCTGAACAGAACAATAACAAGTAAAGAGATTAAATCAATAATAAAAAATCCTCCTAACAAAGAAGAGTCTAGGGCCAGGTAGCTTCACAGGTGAATTCTACCAAACATTCAAAAAAGAATTGATAGCAATCCTAAATTCTTCCAAAAAAATAGAAGAGGGAACATCTCCAAATTTATTTTATGAGGCCAGTGTCACCCTGATACCAAAGCCAGACAAAGACATTGCAAGAAATCACAGGTCAATGTCCTTGAACATAGATGCAAAAATCTTCAATAAAATATCAGCAAACCTAATCCAAAAGCACATTCCGAGGATTATACACAGTGACCAAGTACAATTTATCCCTGGGAACCAAAGAACAGTTCAACATATGCAATATGGTTTGCATCTCTGTCTCTACCCAAATCCCCTGTGGGACTGTAATCCCCATTGTTGGAGGTGAGGCCTGGTGGGAAGTGACAGGATCATGGGGGCGGGTTTCACATAAATGGTTTGGTACCATCCTCTTGGTGCTATCCTCAACATAGTTGAGTTCTCACAAGATATGGTCTTTTAAAAGTGTGTAGCACCTGTCTCCCGCCTTGCTCCTGCTTTTGCCGTATGATATGCAAGCTCCAGCACTGCCCTCTGCCATGATTGTAAGCTTCCAGAGGCATCTGCAGAAGCAGATGCCTGTGTTATGCTTCCTTGTGCAGCCTACAGAACAGTGAACCAATTAAATTCCTTTTCTTTATAAATTACTCAGTCTCAGGTATTTTTTATAGCAATCCAAGAACCACCTACTACAATATGCAGATCTATAGATGTGATACACTACATTAACAAAATGAAAGACAAAAACCACAATCTTCTCAACAGATGCAGAAAAGGCATTTGAAAAAATCTAACATCCTTTCATGATAAAAAATCTTGGCCAGGTGTGGTGGCAAACACCTGTAACCCCACCATATTGGGAGGTCGAGGCAGGTGGATCACCTGAGGTTGGGAGTTTGAGACCAGTCTGGCCAACATGGCAAAACCCTGTCTCTACTAAAAATACAAAAATTAACCAGGCATGGTGGTGTGCGCCTGGAATCCCAGCTACTCTGGAGGCTGAGGCAGGAGAATCACTTGAACCCCAGAGGCGGAGGTTGCAGGGAGCCGAGATTGCACCATTGCACTCCAGCGAAACTCCAACTCAGAAAAAAAAAAAAAAGGAGGAATGTACCTTACATTAATGGACACATGATAAGCCCATAGCTAACATCATAATCAATAGGACAAAACTGAAAGCTTTTTTTTCTACTAAAGGAAAAAATGCAAGAATGCTCACTCTTACCACTTCTATGTAACATAGTACTAGAAGTCCTAGCTAGAGAATTAGGCAAAAAAAAAAAAAAAACCCAAAAAGATAAACAGCATCTGAGTAGGAAATAAAGAAGTAAAATTATCTCTGCAGATAACACACTACATGTAGAAAACCCTAAAATCTCAACAAAAACTGTTAGAACTAATACATTTAATACAATTGCAAGATATAAAATCAATATACAAAAATTGTGGCATTTTTTATACACTAAGAATAAACTAGCCAAAAAGCAAAAGAAAACGATCTCATTTACAATAGCAACAAAAATAATAAAATACTTAGGCAAAAAGTTACTGAAAGGGATGAAAGTCGTGTACACTGAAAACTATAAAACGTTGATTTAGGAAACTAAAGAAGACATAGATAAATGAGGATAACTCATGTTCATGGACTGGAAGAATTAATATTGTTAAAATGTCCATACTACTCAAAGTGTTCTACAGATTCAATGCAATACCTATCAAAATTCCAATGGCATTCTTTATGGAAATAGAAAAAAAATTCCTAAAATTCATATAAACCACAGAAGACTCCAAGTAGCCAAAGCAATCTTGAGGAAGAAGGAACAAGCTGGAGGCATCACACTTTATGATTTAAAAATATTTTACAGAGGTACAGAAATCAAAACAGTATGGTACTGGCATAAACCAAACATACAGATCAATGGAACAAAATAGAGATGCCAGAAATATATCCAAACATTTATGGTCAATTGATCTTCCACCAGGGTGCCAAGAACACACAGTGGGGAAAGGACAGTCTCTTCGATAAAGGTGCTGGGAAAACTGAATACTCACATGCAGAAGAATAAAATTGGAACTTTATTGCACACCATATACAAAAATCAACTCAAAGTGGATTAAAGGCAAATATAAGATCTGAAACTGTGAAACTACTAACAAGGGAAAAAATATTTTTGACATTGATTTGGTAAAGATTTTTTGGCTGTGACAGCAAAAGTAGAGGAAAAAAGAGAATTGATAAGTGGAATTCCAACAAACTAAAATTGATAAGTACTATTCCAATAAACTAAAAATCTTCTGCATACCAAAAGAAACAATCAACAGAGTGAAAAGGTAACCTAAGAAATGGGAAAAAATATTTGCAAACCATACACGTGGTAAGTGTTAATATTCAAAATATATAAGCAATTCAAACAACTCAATCCAAAAAAAAAAAAAAAACTCAGTTAAAACTGGGGAAAAAACCTGAATAGATATTTATCCAAAGAAGACATACAAATGGACAACAAATAAATGAAGAAGTGCTCAAAATCACAAATCATCAGGAAAATGCAAGTCAAAATTACCATGAACTATCACCTCACATCTATTAGAATGACCATTATCAAAATTACAAGGAATAAAAAGTGTTTGCAATGGCGTGGAGAAAAGTGAACCCTTGCACACTGTTGGTGATGCTGTAAATTGGTACAGTCATTATGGAAAACAGTATGTAGATTCTTCAAAAAATTAAAAATTGAAGTACGAAATGATCAGCAATCATCCACTTCTGGATGTATATCCAAAGGAAATGGAATTTGGATTTCAAAGAGATATCTCCCCTTCAGTGTTCACTGTAGCATTGTTCACAATGGCCAATATATGGAAACAACTTAAATAACCATCAACAGATGGCTGGATAAGGCAAATGTGCTATGCGTGTATATATACAGAGATATGTATTTATGTTTATATATATATAACATTATTGAGGCTTAAAAAGAAGAAAATCCTGCCATTTTTAGCAACATGGATGAACATCGAAGACATTATGCTAAGTGAAATAAGCCAGACACAGAAAGATAAGTACTGCATGATCTCATTTACATATGGAATCTAAATAGTCAAACACATAGAAGAAGCAAGTAGCATGTTGGTTGCCAGGGGTTGGGGGCAGGGGGAAATGGTGAGATGTTGGTCAAAGAATACAAGTTTCCAGTTGTGCAAGATGAATGAGTTCTGATCTAACATATAGGAGGGTGATTACAGTTGACAGCATTATATTGTATACTTGAAATTTTCTAAGAGGGTAGATCTTAAATATTCTTACCACACCCGTAGAAAAGGAAAGAAAATGGTAACTCTGTGACATGACAGACACATGAATTAGCTTTATGGTGATGATCATTTCAGAATGTATACATATATCAAAACATCAAGTTGTACACCTTAAATATATATAATTCCTATATGTCAATTAGACCTCAATACAACTGAACGTTTTTTTAAAAAAAGAAACCAACATATCATCCATCCAAAGACCAAATAACCAGTATTTTGAGAAACCTGTACTGTACAAATCGGAATAGTTTTTATTGTTCTTGAATCAATGCCTTCAGGCATGCTATGTCAAATTCCTTTTCCAGTTTCTTAAGGACACTTTGGGGAAATTCCATTAATTTTCAGTCACTTTTGGTAATTAACAATCCAGCCCAATGTTAATATTTCAACTGGACACTCTGTTTAAAGCTTCCCCCCGATCCACTCAACATAGACCAGACCTGAGCTGGAGAAACCTGAAAGGACAAGAGGAGGATGAAGAATACTCCTCCACTCCCCATTTTTTCCCTCCTTCTTATAGATCCAACTACTCCAGCACTGGAAGCAGACAGAAGGAAATACAAGAAAAGCTGCTTATCCTTTATTTATTGTGACACTGTCATAAACCTCATTTATTTGTTGTGAGCCTCTTTTGGCTAATACTGAGTGGCTATAGATTTCTTTTGTGTCTCAAGAGCTTAAATGCTAGCCTACCAACAATAAACTATACATGAGGCTCTGGGAGAGTCTACTTTGTGTTCAAGTCTGGCTTTGGCTCAACCTTTACCACTGTCTCCATAGTATATTTAATAGCATCTTGTTGCTGGGATCTCCTCAACCAAAAGACGGCTGGCCTGGAGAGCTGATCATAGCCAAACAGCTCAAGCCTAGATAACCCCCAGAGTGCCCTGGACACACAGGATACTTTGTCTTCTTGCCACATCAAATAGAGAGAGAGTAGGGTGCTTTCCCACAAGTCCTTCCAACTCCATCATATTCCTCTGATCCTCTTATCACTGTTTAAGGAGGAGTGCACTTGTGGTGCCTAAACAAATGGCCACCTAGGAGTGTCAGGTTCCTTCCTGTAAGCACTCTCTGTCATATAATTCTCTTCTAGCATTTCCTTACAATTTGACTTTGGGTTGGATTAGGAAATAGCTTCCTACCACCAATATAAGCTGGAGACTGTCTATGGTGATTTTTCTTCTCCACATCCTTCTGGTTACAGAGAGAGACTGCAAATAACAAAAACTATGTATCACTAAAATTAGGAAAGAGAGGAGAAAGAAGGCAGAAGATAACATAAGTCTTATGTCGTCTTCACTGTGAAGAAACAGTGGACAAAAGGCAGACATTTAAGTTGTTAATTAAAGTTAGAGACGTGAGTATATATATAAGTAAAAAGTAAACATACCAAGAAAATGGTAAAATGTAATATAAAAATAATGTTAAATAGTGAAAAGAGGAAGGGAAGGAAAAGGCAATAAAAATGTGCTCATTTCGTTAATGTTCATAGTGGCTACAGAAATAGAAGTTTATGTACATAAAGTTACAGATATACAAGTAATATCTGAAGTGTAATAAAAATATCAACATTCTAAATTACAAGCCGACAGATAGCAGATAAAGGAAACCATACCACGTAATAAAAGTTGAAAAACAAAAGAAACATAAGAACAGAACATTTAACATAATATATGAAGACTGATACAAAACAACTACATCCTGTCAATTAATATAAGTGGGCTAAAACTTCACTTTTTAAATGAGAAAAACAAAATCAAATACTTTTGGTTTACAGTCTATCTCCAGCCGCCAAATAAAAAGATACTCAGAAAAGTTGAAAATCAAAAGATGAGCAAAAACCAAAAACAATCAAATAAAACAGGCGAATAGCACAAAAAAGCAATAATCACTATCTTATCAGAAATGATTGACAAATAAAGTCACTTTATAATGATAAATGGTACATTTCATAATAGAAATCAAATAATTATAAAATTTTCTTCTCCAAATAACAGTAATATAAATATAGTCAACCACAATGATAAGAACACAATCTAAACATATTAGTAATAGTAAAAATCTAATTTACCTCCTCAATTCTTAAAAGTTAAAGTGAATAAATGCATAAAGGGTGGGAGACCTAAATAAACACAAGCATATTGTGATAATTATGTATTTAACTCTGTATCCTAAAAAAAGAACATCTTCTCAACTGCTGGTGGAATATTTATAAAAATTGACCATATATTCAGGAACAATGTAAGCATCATCAAATTCCAATACTCTGTGATCACAAAATAGAAAAAAACTCACAAAACTGAATGTGAAAATAAACAGTAAGAAAACAAAAATGTTCCATATCAAAAGATTTGAGATCGCTCAATCAATGTTGAAAGAAAATTAGAAAAATCCATTGTCTTAAAAAGACATATTAATTTATCAGGTAGAATAAAAATTAATTAGTTATTGAGCTAAGTAAGTTTTAAAAAAACATAGAAAAACATTTAAAAAGAACCCAAGAAAAGTAGAAGAAAAATTAATAAAAGCAACAAGAAGAAATGTATCAATTATCAAGCAGAAAGCAGTAGGACTAGTGAATAAATTTAAAGGCATAAATATTAGAAGAAAACACAATACAAGAAATATTTACCAAAAAAATTCTCAAAAAAAAGGGCTAAAGAACATATATAATACATAAGAAATAAGAATGGGGAACTAACCACCTAAAGATAGAACATGAAGATATTCCTGTGAGATGATTTTAACTGCACAAATAAGCTTGAAAATATACATGAAATATATAACCTCCCAGGTAATTATAACTTTCTAAACTGGCCAAAGATGAAATAGAGAATCTGAAAGAACAATACTGTATGAAAATTAGAGGATTGCTAGAGTGTCCTTCTTAAAAGGATAGCCATGGAGAGTTATGAATGCTATTTAAACTGTTCCAATGCTGTTTAAACTGTTCTGGCGCATGTAAAAGGAAGAAAAGTTTTCTAATTATTATTTAATAAAATGCGCATTAAAGTGATAGTATTAAAACGTGAAAAAATAGTCCTCCAAGAAAAATTATTAGACAAATCTCAAATATAAACCAACATAATTTAAGAGCAAATATTAACTGATCGAAAGATACCTATTAGTTGAAAGAGACGTACACCATGACCAGATGTGATCTGTGAAATAAATGTAAGCTTAACACTGAGAAATGTGTTAATACAGTTTATCATGTTTTATAATATAAAGTTTTAAAATAACTTCCTTATATGTTGCAAAGACATTTAGAAAAATTGAACAATCTTAAAAACCAAAAACTTCATTAAAATAGGACTGTCTCTGTACATTCCAAAGAGATTGTATCTCTCCCTCCCTCTCCTCATCTCTCTCTCTCTCACTTTTCTCTCTCACTTTTCTCTCTTTCCTTTCTCCATAGGGAGATACAAGAAGCCTCTAGGGTCCTGAATGTACCCTAAGATAGAGATATAAGAGATTAATTGTGGGATATGATTTGCATACATACATAACTTCAACCCCAATAATGCAAGGTAGTTAGCTCATCATATCTTATCTGTAGTTGATTCTACTACGTAAAATAAGTTAAATATATCAATACTTTGGTGTTGATCTGGTAGGGTTGGTGTAAGGCAATTGAGCAAGATGTTTGATGGAAACACATCATTTGGAAGAAAATTATGAGACAAATACAAAAGCTTACTAATTACTGGTAGAGCTCCCTCTCTTATAATGCAGACTGAGAAAAATAGTATAGCATGAAATTGCTTTACACATCTGTCAAAAGCAAACTAAAATGATTATATTCGATTTCATGCTGTTTTAAACTTAGAGATTTTTTTCTTCTAGAATCATAATCTTATTGCTGTGACAGCATGACACCAGTTCCACTTTAATGTAATGTAAAAAATAAAGAATAATTTAAAATGTTATCAAAAACAAGAAATTTTATTCAAATAATTGAATTGGACAAGAATGAAAAGAACAAGACACTAAATAATAAAAATATTATAGATGATGTCCACATACACAAGCAGTCAGTATGTAATAATTCTTAGCATCATATGTTGCATAGAAAGATGTCATCTCTGAGTAGTATATAACACATTTTAACATCATAATCACAGCTTAATAGTTTAATATAACTGTACACACTGCTAGAAATATATAAAGTAGCATTTCTTCTTTAAGATTTCTGTAGCACCAACTAATCCTCTTCTAGGCAAAGCTCTGATTCTAATTTATTTTTATCTAGAATTGAGAAACATAAAGCGGTGAGAAATATACTATTAAATGGAAATAAATGTGCCGGATTGCTAGAGGTGCAGATTTGGTGCCATATAAAGTGCTGAAGTGGGAAAGGAAGCCTTCACGGAGCATATAATGATGGATCTTTATCATCAAAGGGGAGTCAATCCTCTTTCAATAAGAGTCATCCATGCATCAGTCAGAGGGAAACAGAAAGGCATTATCAGGAAAGTGAGCAGAAGCATAGAGGTGTGAAATAGGCTGGCTCGTCACGGGCACTGCAGGTAGTTTTGTACAAAAAGAATAGAGTCTAAGAAATGATGCAGTGAAAGACAAGATGGAGGAGCAGATAAGAGTGAGAGGGTCTTTGGTGCCATACCAAGAATTATAAACTTCATTCAGAGTAAAATGTGTAATAAATGATTTTAACCTGGATGGGATGTAATATTAGGATTTAGATGGTCGATTTGATGATAGAATGGAGGATGGATAGCAGGAGTGTGAGATTAGAGGAAAAATGGCCTGTCAGGAAATCATTCCAAGAAATGATGAATACCTGAACGAAGGCAATAGAAGTTAAGGTGCAGAGAAAAACTCACGTATAGGTGATGCTGTGGATAGGCAAGCTATAGAACTTGGCAGCTGATGGAATACTAGGAGAATATTCTAAAGTGTAATCTAGATTTCTGTCTTGGGTGATTGGACGGATGAGGGTCTTCATTAATATCAGGAATAAGTTGGTTCTGGAGAAATCAGGTGAGCTTTTTCAGTCAAGTAATTAGAAGGGTGTGAGGCACCAGTGAGGAAGTTGGAGCTCAGTAGAGAGATGAGACTGTGAGAGAGATGTGTTTATTTCAAGACACAGATGGGAATCACAGAACTTATCAATAAGTACTTTATAAACGACAAATGCTGGAAAACAGCATTATTGATCTGAATGTTCAGAGTGCCATGATTGTCCTCATCTAAATGTGTGTTCTTGGAGGTCTTCATTGTAGGACTCATTTACCCCCTGTCTATGTCTCTGTCTCCACCTTTTATTTCTCTTTAAGATTTCTGTAGCCCCAACTAATCCTTTTCTAGGCAAAGCTCTGATTCTAATTTATTTTTATCTAGAATTGAGAAACATAAAGTGGTGAGAAATATACTATGAAATGGAAATAAATTTGCTGGATTGCTAGAGGTACAGATTTGGTGCCAAATAAAGTGCTGAAGTGCAACTTCCCTTTTCGCATTCTGCTCCAGCCACATTGGCATTTTTTTTCCGGCTTTTCAAGCAATGTTTTGTTGGTTACAAAAATCTTCCCATTCCATTTGCCTGGAATTCCCCATGTTTTCCACCCCCATCCACCAAACCAAACCTTTCACATCCCAACCCTTTCTCATGCCCTCAGTGAAAGATACCTTACTTGACATTATAGTTCAGTGTAGGTTCTTCCACCCTGTTATTTCAAGTCCTTGATTATTTCATTCACCACCTATATTTATAATAATTTGCTTTTACAAATACCCTTCCCTTTATTAGATCAGACAATATACTGCATTAGGCAGGAGCCTGCTCTGCTTTGTACAGTCTTATCTTGAAGCCTTAGAGCAGCGCTGGGCACATGAAAGCAATTCAAGAAATACTGTTGCATGAAGGAATAAAGGAATGAGGAAATAATCATGAATCTAATCATTATAGAGGACAAAAAGGTGCAGATCATGAAATTTTCTTGGCTTAATTCAGGTGTCCCTCTACCAAATAGCTAAATGCCTGATTGATAGATCTCTACTTTTCTCTGTGCAATAAATAGCCCAACATGTAGCCCTGCGTGAGACTGGGAAAGACCCACAGGCTCTCCTAGGTTCAAATGCCAGATCTGAGATTTGGGTTGTGTGACCTTGAACTAATCACTCATTTCTCCAAGCTTCAACTTTCTTATCCTCAAATAGTATAAATAATACCTATCTCATGGGTTCAAGGTGTACAGTAAATGATAAAATGATATAATTCCTATCCAGATCCTGACTCTCAGGTACTAGGGGTGACTGGCATTCTGCACACACACCTGAAGCAAATAAACTACAACTTTCTGTAACAGGTGACAGTAATTTTTTTCTAATTTCAAATATTAAAAGTTACCAATATAGGCAAAATTAGAGAAAATATGTGATGAATCACCATGCACCTACCAAGTAACTTCAACACATATCAGTTCACAGTAAAGGTTATTTCATCTATAACCCACCTACTTCACCTCTTTTAGATTATTTAAAGCAAATTTCAGATATGAGATCACTTTATACAAGTTTTTAGATATACGTATAAAACATGTTTTAACATATCCACAATATCACTTCATATTTTAAAATAACAATAATTTCTTAATATAATTAATATTCAGTCAGGATGATCAGTATTTAAATGTTCTCAGTTGTAATCACACCCACATATACATAGCTGTTGCTGCTGGGTGTAGACTAGGGTTTATTCTTTTTTTCTCTGCTTTATTGAGGTATAATTGACAAATTAAAATTGCATATATTCAAGGTGTACAACATTCCATTGTGTAATGATTATCATAATTGAACTAATGCATCCATCAACACACATAGTTATCATTTGTGTGTGTAGGGGAGTGAGACACAAATACACTCTCATCAATTTGAAGTACACAATACAGTATTATTAACTATAATCACCATGCTACACTATAGATCCCCAAAACTTATTCATGTAACTAAAGGACTGTACCCTTTGATCAACATCTCCCCATTTCACTCTCTTCTTGGCCTCTGGAAACCACCATTCTACTATCTTCTTCCTTGAGTTTGATTTTTATTTTATGTTTTGATTTGTATTTTTAATGATATGGATACATACTAGTTGTACATATTTATGAGGTAAACGTGATATTTTGATACAAGCATATAATGTATGATGGTAATGATCACATTAGGATAACTGCATTAATCACTTCTTTGTGTTAGGAACGTTCCAATCCACTCTTTTAGTTATTTTGAAATATACAATCAGTTGTTGTTAATTATAGCCACCCTATTGTGCTACCAAACACAATCTTATTCCTTCTTCTAACTGTATTTTTGCACCTGTTAACCCTCTCAACTATCCTTGCCACCCTCAGGTAACCATCATTCCATCTAATGTCTCCACGAGTCCAGTATTTTTCTTTAGCTCCCCCATGTTAGTGATAACATGCAATATTTGTCTTTCTGTGCCTGGCTTATTTTACTTAGCAAAGTATTCTTCAAGTTCGTCCATATTATCACTAATGACCATATTTCCTGCTTTTTATGGCAGAATAATATTCCATTGTGTATACATACACCAAAATACCTGTATTCACTCATTTGTTGACAGACACTTAGGTTGTTTCTATAATCTTGGCTATTATGCAATGAACCTTGGAGTGCAGATGTCTCTTTGAGATACTGATTTCATTTCCTTTAGACACATACCCAGAAATGGGGTTGCTGGATCATATGGTAGTTCTATTTTTAATTTTCAGAAGAACCTCTATACCGTTTTTCATAACAGCTATACTAATTTACAATCCCATCAACAGTGAACAAGGGTACTCTTTCCTCCATGACCTCGCTAACACTTACCTTTTGTCTTTTTATAATAATCATTCTAACAGCTGTGATGTGACGTTTCATTGTGGTTTTGATTTGCATTTCCCTGATGATTAGTGATGCTGAGCATTTGCAATATACTTGTTGGCCATCTATATATCTTCTTTGGAAAAAATATCTGTTTAGGTCCTTTGCCTATTTTTAAATCAGATTATTTATTGTAGGGTTTTGTTTGCTGTTTTTCACTTTCTTTGCTATTGAGTTGAATGAATTCCTTATACATTTTGGATTTTAACACTTTCCTAGATACATGGTTTGCAGATATTTTCTTCCATTCCTTAGGTTGCCTTTTCACTCTGTTGATCATTTCCTTTGCTTTGTAGAAGCTTTGTAGCTTGATTAAATGCTATTTGTCTATTTTTGCTTTTGTTTCCTGTGTTTTTGGTGTCATAGCCAAAATAACGTTGAAATTTTTTAAAGGAGATTTTTCCATGTTTATCTTCTAGGAGTTTTATGGTTAAAGGTCTTACATTCAAGTTTTCGGTCCACTACAAAGTAATTTTTTGTATATGGTATAAGGGTCCAATTGCATTCTTTTGCATGTGGTCATCCAATTTTCCCAACATCATTTATTGAAGAGACTTTTCTTTCCCCATTGTATGTTCTTGGCAGTCTTTTCAAAGATTAGTTGACTATATATGCTTATGTTTATTTCTGGGCTCTCTATTCAGTTCCATTGTTCTATGTGTCTCTTTTTATGCAAAACCACACTGCTGTGATTACTATCAAGCAGTGTTTTTGTATTTATATCTTTTCAAGTTAAAGGAACAATGGCCATCAGTTGAGGCACAAATCATCTTGATATGTCTTCACAGGGAAGAAACTGTAGTTTGAGTAAATAGCAGCCTCACTACACAGCTATACTCTGATCTCCTGTTTAGGCTCCTGACTGGCTTAAGCTAATTGGAAGCCCCAGAACATGAAAATCCTGTTGATATATTTCATACAGATCAATTACACAGAGTAAAGAGCAGGGTTGAAAGTGGGGAAAAATAGATCTATAGGGGCAAACAAACATATTAGCATACCAGCAACCTATGCAACCCTTCCAGAGTTTGCACAGACATGCAAATACATACACACATTTTCTTCTTCACTAAACTATTACTCATACATCACAAACACTGTTATGAACCTGTACATTGACACAGTGAAGTACTGAAGAACACATGGATTAAAGTAAGTGGGTAGTAGGAACAATTAAGAAGAAAGATTATGAAGTAGAATTTTTAAGAAATGGAAAATAAACAATGTGAAATTTCAGCTTCATCACCTCAATGAAACATGATTACTTTCTGCAAAAGACTATGTGAATTGGTTTTCTCTAAAACATTCTTGATCTCATTCTCTTTTTTCCTTTCTCTACTAGAAAGCCTGGAAAGCCCAAAATACTCACTTATCCAGACTCTCTTGTAGCTAGGTATGGTCATGTGACATGAGTTTGGTCAGTGAGAAATAAGTAGCAGAAATTGGGTAAGAATTCTGATAAATTTTTAAATAGAACAGGCAACTCTCACATCTATTCTTTAACATTTTTTCTTTTCTCCTCATCTTGCCTGGCCAGCCGATGCAATGCTTAGAGAGACAGCAAACATACTGCATGCATTAGGATGAAAGCCTCCCACTGAGAGTAGTGGAGCCGAAAGAATGGAGGAGCCTGGGTTCTGAATGACATCTTTGAGCAATTTCACCACACCTAAGCTGCCACCTCTTATTTTGGGGAAATAAAAGCCCTTGTCTATTTAAGCTGGTGGTAGATCTACATTCTGTCACTTCAAGTGAAAAACGTAAAAACCTTTCTGGTTGATATGTTTGCTCTTTTTCTTATTTTTAACAAGAACTGTCCATCAAAAAGATAGGCTCTTGGCAGGTAGCCAGTGGACACTGGGATGCCTCCTAGGTTTTTTATTCTTTTGGGAGTCTGTTGGCGTTCATTCTGGCCATCTGTATTTTAATACTATAGGAAGTGTGACAGAAGATGGTTTATTTACTCTGGATTCATTCACTGGAATAAAGTTTGGTCTAGGACCCAGATGTCTCTCTTCTTACAGCAACTTTAACTACAGTAGTGATGATTAAAATAGGTACTTGAGTTATCTCCCAAAGGCTAAAGAGCTAGTTCTGCAAAGAGAATGCATCAGTATGATTCTCTGTCATTTAAGGAAGTAGGGTTTCTTATATAAAATTTTTATAAATCTTCCTTTTAAGATGAGTTGTCACGTGTCTTTTTGCCATCTTCTTTTTGTCCTCAGGATTTCTCTCAGTAAAATTAAAGGTGCAGTTCAGTAATATAAGAAAGCCCATACACTCAGTGAATAGCAATTCTAGATCTTTCTAATTCAGCTCCTCTTGTCCAGAGTCATCTGACATCTGGTTAAAGATGGTTCCTGAAATAAGTGGAATGCATTTTATATTTATTTTTAAAAACACTATTTTAAAATATTTTTAAAATGTGCTTTAGAGTTGCTCAGTTCTCAACGCTAGAAATTTTATTCTCTCACTTTTGCTGACATTATTATTTCCATCAGTTTTCATATCTATAACTCTTTTTAATCTATCCTTTTTCTTTAAAATAAAGTGGCATAGAATAAAAACAGTACATACAGAGGCAAAGCACTCAGTTTCTCCCTTGGCCACAGCATGTCTGATCTTAACAGGGGATCTCAGGAATCCTACTTAGGTGAGGCGCAGTACCGGCAGTCTGGTTGGCGATGGAGGACTGAACATTTATTGGCACAATACTTTATATTTATGTTGAAGATTTAGGGAAGAGCTAAGCCCTCCCTATTTCTACTTTGCCCACCGTGGATCCTCCACATCTCCATTTCCTCATCTGTAAAACACAGAGGCTGATTTAAGTATAAGCATTTTAAAATGTGAATTCCTGACTGTCTATTATTTTATTCCCTAACTTCCATCATAGTTTCACCACTTGCATGCTTCTGATCGCAACACTTATTTTCCTGTTGTTGAGTCACTACCCAACGTTCTCTTCCATATATAGTTTCTACTGTAGCATTGCTAGCTAAAGCCATGCATTCCAGAAAGCTCATTTTATCTCATGTGTTAGTCTGTCTAAAAGTCTGTATTTATATACTTTTAAATTGTTTTATAATGTTGATGAGTTCCAGAGAAATTTGTCATATTAATACATTGCACAATGGCTCTAATGTATGGTTACCCGATTTTCAAGACTAAAAAGTACTTTTAAAGTTATACATTATTAATTTAATAAAACAACCACTTCTTCAGCTTTTGTATGTACCGAAGACTATTTCCTGGTGGTTTGCACATATTATATTACTTAATGTTTCCATTACGAATATCCCTAGTCCGTAGATCTTACTCCTTTTGTATGGGTGAAAAATCTGAGGTTTAGAATGGATTGACTACCTTATTCAAGGTCACATGGGTAGTCACTCGAATAATTCTGATTAAAGTCTGAATCTCTTTGGCTCCAAGTCTATGTTTTCAAACTCAGGGTTCTGCTGCCCACTAGACTACACCACTTTTTAATGCATACATCAGCTGGTATCCTTATAAATAAAGGGGAAATTTGGAAACAGATATTCACACAGGGAGAATGCCAGGTGAAGATAAAAGTGTGTGTGAATAAGGGTAATGCTTCCACAAGCCAAGGAATGCCAAACATTGCCAGCAACCCACCATAAATGAGAGGAGAGCATGAAGCAGATTATCTCTCACAGCCCTCAGAAAGAACCACCCCTGCCAACACCTCGATCTTGGATTTCAGCCTGCAGAACTGTGAGACAATAGACTTCTGTTGTTTAAGGCACCCAGTTTGTGGTATTTTTCACAGCTGCCCTAACAAACTAAAATAGAAAGAATGTGTGTTTCTATAGATGGAATACAGTACCACATGTCCTTTACTGTGGTTTAATGAAAAATTCCTAAAATATCCCTTAACTCTGAAAGTTTATCCCCTCTTCCATAGACAAAGCCTTTTTTTTTCCTATCATTATCATACTTTTGCATTTTAAAGCTGGTGTTTGGGTTATTTAGCCATCTGGGAACCACAAAGATCAACTTCTTTCCAACTTGAATAGACACTACTGTTATGGCTTTCTAAGCCTCAAGAGGAAAAAGGCTAGAAAAAAATAAAGCAAAACAAAAAAACCTTGTGTTCCCACAGTGACTTTTCCAAAGAACTTCACACTGATAAAGCATTCGTCATTTTTTAAGATCTCTAGATATGTGTGTGTATATATATATATATATTATATATCTATATCTATTTCATAAAGTCTAAGGATAACTCCTCCTCTGGACAGACTGGAGAACTTAGACTTTTGTGGCCATCACTGCCATTAATATTCTCTTCATTTCCTTGCTACCCTTATCTAGTTACTTGGTATGATGTCTGGCTACAACTATGGAGCTGAAGCTCCATCAGCAGGCCTTCTGTAATGTATAATTAGGACACTCATTTCCTTTTTAGATAGATGACGCATATTATGATTTACTGCGCTTTAAGAGACAATAAGACTAACAAAATATCAACTCTTTTTTTTTTTTTTTTTGATGTCTCACTCTGTTGCTCAGGCTGGAGTACAGTGGTGTGATCTTGGCTCACTGCAATCTCCGCCTTCCCAGTTCAAGTGATTCTCCTGCCTCAGCCTCCTGAGTAGCTGGGATTACAAGCACCTGCTGCCACACCCGGCTAATTTTTATATTTTTAGTAGAGACGGTGTTTCGCCATGTTGGCCAGACTGGTCTCGAACTCTTGACCTTAGGTGATCCACCCACCTCAGCCTCCCAAAGTGCTGAGATTAAGATTACAGGTGAGAGCCACTGCATGCAGCCAACCCTTATTTTGATTAGAAAAACGATGAAAAGGCCGGGCGCGGTGGCTCACGCTTGTAATCCCGGCACTTTGGGAGGCCGAGGCTGGCGGATCACAAGGTCAGGAGATCGAGACCACGGTGAAACCCTGTCTCTACTAAAAATACAAAAAAAAAAAAAATTAGCCGGTCATGGTGGCGGGTGCTTGTAGTCCCAGCTACTCGGGGAGGCTGAGGCAGGAGAATGGCATGAACCCACGAGGCGGAGCTTGCAGTGAGCCGAGATCGCGCCACTTCACTCCAGCCTGGGTGACAGAGCGAGACTCCGTCTCAAAAAAAAAAAAAAAAAGAAAGAAAACCGATGAAAGTATAATAGAGGTATGACCGACTTACTGTAAAAGGCTCAGTATATCATATAAAAACAAAAATTCAACTGGACAAAGTTAAACAGTCAAGGAAGATTAAATGCAAGGCTGGTGCAATAGGAGAGAGAGACAAGAACTTAGTCTGAGCTCAACTCTGCTGAAAGGAAGGGCTGGAGAGTTTTTAAGAGCTGGGATAGAGAGCATTACAGGCCACCAGTACTTGGTAATTGGCCTTACCCAAAGGAAAAGTACACCTTCTTGTATCTTCATGACAGGAGGTAGTTTAATAACTTGGAATGAGATGCCCTCTGAAGTTAGATTCCTACTGTCTCAGAGAAACTGAAGGATAGGGCCACTACATTTCAAAGAGATGGCTTCCAAGTTCTTAAGAAAGATTGCATGTTCTCACTCATAGGTGGGAATTGAACAATGAGAACACATGGACACAGGAAGGGGAACATCACACACCAGGGCCCGTTGTGGGGTGGGGGAAGGGGGGAGGGAAAGCATTAGGAGATATACCTAATGTAAATGACGAGTTAATGGGTGCAGCACACCAACATGGCACATGTATACATATGTAACAAACCTACACGTTGTGCACATGTACCCCAGAACTTAAATTAAAAAAAAAAAAAAAGAAAGTAGAAAGAAAGATCGTCCAGCGACGGTTCAGTGTTGTAACACTGACAAGAAGTTTTTAGAAAGACTTACATCTTAAAGGAACAGAGAAAGATTTTATGATTACAAGTTTCTAATGTAAATGAACTAAGGAAAAGGAAGTCAGGGGCCTAAAGGCCAGAAATATGTCTAAAGTTTAGTCAAGCTAAATATCAAGGCCCTCTTGGTCACCTGATACGCATGTGGGTAGAAAATTCACAGCACAGGTTTAAAATTATAAAGTTGGCGGCCGGGTGCGGTGGCTCACGCCTGTAATCCCAGCACTTTGGGAGGCCGAGGCAGGCAGATCACGAGGTCAGGAGATCGAGACCATCCTGGCTAACACGGTGAAACCCCGTCTCTACTAAAAAATACAAAAAATTAGCCCGGAGTGGTGGCGCGTGCCTGTAGTCCCAGCTACTCGGGAGGCTGAGGCAGGAGAATGGCGTGAACCCGGAAGGCAGAGCTTGCAGTGAGCCGAGATCACGCCACTGCACTCCAGCCTGGGTGACAGAGCAAGACTCTGACTCAAAAAAAAAAAAAAGGAAAACAAAACTATAAAGCTGGCAATGCTAGGAGGCATTGAAGATCACAAATGGAGCCCATATTGTGTACTTGAAATCAAGTCCAGATGTGCTTATTTCAAATGTTCCATCATCTCTTTGGGCCTCAGAATCCTAATGTAGAAAATAAATACTTGAGGTAATTTTCTGAACCTCTTAGAGTTACAACCCTTCCTCTTTGCAGTGTAGTCAATTCTTTAGATCTAAATTTGAATGCGAGTTCACAGGGCAAAATTCTAGGCACCTTAGCATCAAGTGTTGGCTTTTTGCTATGAAACATCCCGTAGCAATTTGCCTTGATGCAACCAACCAGGCAATTGACAAATCTCTTAGGGGGATGAGTGTTTCTCAAATTAAGTTAGTGACCAAAATCAGTTGAGGATTTTGAAAAATACAAATTTTCAGACTCTGCCCCTGGTTATTTTGATTTTATAAATTTGAGGTTGCTTTAGAGAATTGAAGTTTTTGTAAAACATCCCAAATTACAAATAATCAGACATGTTTGGGAACTAGTGGATGAAGTTAACATTGTGGTGACAGCATGTTACATGAGATAATTATGAGATCTGATGTAGAAATTGTTCCCCTCTCTTCTAGTTTCTATAGTGATTTTTTTACATTTTAGTGTTTATAGAATAAATTGCTTCACTAGTCGGTACACTGGAGAAAAGCAAAGACACTTTATAAACTGTTCACTATTCATAATTACTCCTACAGGCTTTCAGTTTCACAGACTAATATTGCCAAAATAGAATGTATCAAATAAACAAGAAAACTGGCCTATTACATTTGTTATAAATTCACTAATATCTTTTTAAGTGGGAGGAATGAGAGAATGGCTTTAACCCACCTCTCCAAGCCACCCAGCCTGAGGCCTTTGGTTTGATGAATAAACAAAAACGTGGCCGCTTCAGAGAAGAGCAAGGCTTCCAGCACCTTCCCACAGCCTGAATTCCATTAGCATGAGACTTTGAAACCCCATCTGTTTTTCCTTATGAAATTCAAACAATTGTCTAACCTCTTGGCTCTTAAGTCAAATGTTCAAGGGCTCACATGACAACACTTTGTTGTATATAAAAATTTGTTAAATTTAAATTGTTTTTGCAAAAAGAGGAAAAGGGGGGAATAAATAAATAGCTATAACACATCTGGTTAGGATCTGCACAAGGTTGCATTCTGTCCGTGTCTCCAGAAGGTTTGTTCTATCTGTCACCCATCACTTCATTGGAGCTCCTGCAGGCAGCAAAATCATGCAGAAGTTCTGTGTATAGAAATACAGTGTCTGGAGCCTAGTCTGACTTCCTGTTTGGCTGGAGCTGAGCTAGTCCACGGATAGGCAGAAAGCAGCTGTAGGAATCTGTGTTTAGAGTGGGGCTGTTTAATAGACACAAGGGCAACCCACAGGGACCTGTGACACATCTCTATTGAAATATGGCATGATGTGCTGATTTGTTTGTCCAAGATTTAATTATAGATGTTTAGCAGGGTTGCATAAACAACAGAGAGATAGGAGAGATACGGAGGGAAGGTTCAGGAAAAAAAAATCAATGGCTTATATTTTTGATCAGTGTATCATGTGCCAGAATGAACCTCTGTCATGCTTTGAGATTGTGCGTGTGCTTGTGTGTGTGTGTGTGTGTGTGTGTAGACACATCAAAGGTCTATACAATCTTTAAGGTTTTAAATTTCTTCAAGGAATTTTAAGGTCTTAAACTTTAAAGTCGTACAGACCTTTAACCTCTATAAGGTGAACGGGGGAATTTAAAAGAATTTAAAGGATGGAAAACTTCAACTGCTTAAAACTGAGAAATCCAGGTATTTGAAGCATTATGATTTTTGAATTAAGAAAATAAATATTAATTTCATGTTACAGGTACTTCCTTTATATTTGCTACTATATAAAATTGAATGCTAATAGACAAAGAAAAATGTATAGTTAAGATAGTTTAAAATGATCAATATTCAGCAAAACCTCAATCATAGCAATGACTTCAAGCTCATAAAACTTAGAAATTTAAGTTTTATAAGCCTATCTGATCTTAGCTAATACTTATTGAACATTTGGTACATGTCAGGTGATACTCTAGATGCTTTACGCAGATTAATTTAATTCCCCTTGGCTAGGCACAGTGGCTCAGGCCTATAATCCCAGCATTTTGGGAGGCCACAACGGGCTGATCACTTGAGGACAGGACTTTGAGACCAGCCTGGACAACATAGTAAAACCAGTCTCTACTAAAAATACAAAAATTAGCCAGGCGTGGTGGTGGGCACCTATAATCCCAGCTACTCTGGAGGCTGAGGCAGGAGAATTGCTTGAACCCAGGAGGCAGAGGTTGCAGTGAGCCGAGATCGCGCCACTGCACTCCAGCCTGGGTAACAGAGCAAGATTCTGTCTCAAAATCAATCAATCGATCAATCAATCTCCCCTTGCATTGCATGACTATAGGATTATAACAGCCATTTTACCGGTGAGGAAATCAAAGTTCAGAGTGGTCAATACCTTGAACAAGTTAAAAGCTCGCAAGTGATAAAGCTGGAATTCTCTATCTAAGCTTTTAAACGCTCTCTGTCCTTATCCTGAATCTAGAGTCTGAGGTATGTATGTATGAATTATGTAAATTAAAAGCTTTTTAAGTATTTAAACTCAACCAGGCCACCCAGAGGCAAAAAAAAAAGTACTGTTTTTACTTCAGACTCATAGCAAAACAATACTGCTTTGACCTATATTCTGTCTACCCTGTTTCTATTAATAACTATTGGAAGTGGTTGGTGATTTAAAAAACATATTTTTGTACAACAAAAGTTTTCTATGAAAAATTGCCAGGCAATGAATTTGATTTGCCAAGTGAATGAGTCAGATGGGGCTGATCTAAATCATTGCATCCTAGATTAAAATGCAAACTGACATTAATGCCTAGCGTGCCTCAAGTACAAAAAAAAAAAAAAAAGGAAGGGAAAAATTTTTATTAGATAGACATTTCAGCCAGTTAATTGAGTTGGCTGGATTATTTTTTAATCCATGGAGTTGCCTTTTTGATTTACTAGTTGTGCTGGTGTGATATAAACACAGGCTGAATATTAGTATATAATAATAGCAAAAATTCTATGTAGCTCTAAACATGTTAAACCACAACAATATAAAGATAAAAGGGCCCTTATGAGTCACTGAGCCCCACTCAATATAGGTACCCCCATCCCTGTAATGATGTATAGTCTAATTTTCTCTCTAAACATACAAGGAAACGGAAGCTGAGTTTAAGTGCTTTAAGGTCAGAAAGGTGTTAGGCCTCAGACTTCCCAATCTTAAACCCACTCTTTTTATTTCAGTCATGTTCCCTCACAGTGGCCTCTGCTTTACCCTATTATAAAGTGGTTTATACCGTCAACTACCAAATGGCAACAAAATGTGAAAGGGGAAATTATCTATGTATCAAGAGAGATAGCAAGGTACAATCAAAAAGAAAACATAAGTGGTGTTAAAGAGTACTTAGATTGAATCCTGGATTCTCCATGATTTTACAACCATCCTCTCCTCCTGCCAAGCAGCGTGCACACCTCTGCGTGCATATAAACTCATCACTCACACAACTAAGCTCCCGCCTTGCTTCCAACCTGATTGTACACTCCCCATCCCCTTATGCAATCTCACTGCCTCTTTCATAGTCACAGTGGAGATATTTCCAAGATGCTTTGAATCTATATTTTATTCTCAGGGGAAGAAAGGAACCCTGGTCATAATGATTCCCTGCTAGCAGGGCAAAGACAACAAGCAGACCCATGACAGGAAATACTAGGGTTGACCAGGGACACAGTCTGCATGGGTTTAAACTGTACAAATAGTGAGGACAGGCTCCAGTACACAACAGCTCAGAATCTCTCAAAAATTTGGAATCCCTCATTCCTGCCCAGCTGCTGAAGCTGTTAGCAATTTGCTAAAACTATATTTAAGATAGTAAATAATAAAAAGTGATGTAGTGAAGAAATGTAATCCCTCATACCCAACTCCCTATCGTTATTAGAGTCTCCTTCAAGTTGATGGCTTTGATCATTGGTGATGCAGAACTACTGATGTGGGTGTGAAGGCTTAAATTGAGCTTGGTGTCATGTAGTTATTCTTTGTAGTCCAAGATGCTGCTGATGCTGGCATTGTTGCCTGCACTTTGCTTCTTAGCATTAGCTGTATTTACACATGACCTGATTTTTAGCAGAACTTGGATGCAATTTCCAGCATTGTTTGCATTAGCTTGTTACACTGGGAATTAATGACAACTTGAGTAATTGTCAGTTCCTAGAGAAAGGCATTTTGTGGCAATCATAGTTTCAAAAGCTACATTTTCCCTAGGGTCTATGTTGCAGTTTAGGTGTCATTAAGGGCATCACTTATATGCGCAGGGAAGCTCATTAGCAATACTGGGGCTTTGTGATATTATTGGGTGCCTTCCTGTTTCCTGAGTACTCAGTCTCTTTGGGAACAAAATCTACCACAAAGCGGGTGAGGCTATTCATTTCACTGTCCCTAGCTATTCTGGAAGCAAAGTGTTGTCTGTACCAATATATAACTTTTATCCAGCTTATATTCATTTTCTCTCCAATTGTCCTTTGGATATAGTTTTAGGAGGTTTTGTTTTGTTTGCACAGAATACTATAGACAATTTAGTGGTTTTCCTTGTTCTGGCAATTAAAGTTCATGGTTATAAATTCCTCACCAAGGGGCTCCTTTAGAATACCTGAAATAGGTTTCTCACACTTCCCCACTCATTCTAAAACTGACATAACTGGGTACATACCAGAGTGGGTAGAGGAAGTCTGGGAATAGAAACCAGCCAGAATTGCCCAATGTCTGCGCTGCTGCACTGTGGCCCTGCAGACCTGTTTTTATCCATCTGAGCTTTAGTTTCTCTGCCTATTAAACCTATGTATCCAACCCCAACTTCATAGGATAATTGTGAGGATACAATTGAAAGACATATATGAAAGTGCTTAGTGCAAAGAGAACATTTGAGAATTGATGCTAGATAAATAATGATAATATTTAATAATGCTTTCAAAAGTTACAATCTACATTTGCATATATTGTATTGATCCTCTACAGTCTTTTAGTTGGGTAGACATTATCATGATTTCAACATTAGAGTGGGAAAATCAAATTTAAAATGGGTAAAAATATTTTGTGTATGTTCATAAGCACTCAAAACCAAGTCTTCTGACTGGGTCACCAGTCTCCACTGTAGTTTTAACTTTTCCTTGCTCAGTGGCTTGTAGTATATGTCACAACCTTTGCTCCTCCAAACATATTGTTGTACCTTCCTAAGGTTTTCATTTAAGACCTTAACTGTACTGAAACACACACAGCTGCCAAATGCTCAGGCTGTATATTTAGAATATTTTGCTCAGGGAGACTTATGGATTTCACTAGAAGTCACCTTTTACTTCATTCCGGAAGACTTCACAAATCCAGAGAAAATTCCAGAACAACACGCAAAAGAAGATCCAAATCTAGTAAATCACAATTCCCAGAGCTGGGATAGCCATCTCTGTGTTAAAAATATTTGTAGTGTACTCTGAGATGGTCAAAATTTAAAAATCACCAGAGTAAACTGTCTCCTATGAATGGCATGTTTTAAAAATCCTATTTCTTGCTAACTTTTTAGATTAAGAATGGGTAATGAGCAAATCTGAATGAGAATGCAGTAATTCATCCCAAATTCTTGTGAATTTCTACCACAGTTTATAGGATTATGGGCTTTTGTACATTATACTCAGAATAAAAATTGCCAGCTTATTTTTATATCTTTGGAAGTAGATAAATATAATATCACAATGTGTCCCAGTTAAAGACCAAGACACATTTAGACTTGTAAGACCAACTCACTCATAGCAGGATTCATTCGATCTGTTTTTAATTTTTTTCAGTTTCTTAAACAGCATTAAGATATAATTGACTTGAAATAAACTGACATTTAAAGTACACAATTTGATGAGTGTTCACATATATACACACCTGTGAAACCTTAATCATGATCAAAATAATAAACACGTCCATTATTTCTAAGCAAGATAATAAATATATACATCCCTCCCCAAATTGCTCTTGTGAACTATTGTAATCTCTCTACCCAAGGATTCTCCAAGGAGGATCCTGAGCCTCTCCTTCTCACTCACTCAGACTCCTCTGTGCCTTCTATACTTATAGATGAGTTCTGCTATTGTTAATACAAAATTTCATATAAACGGAAGCATACAGCATGTACTCATTTTTTGTCTGACTTCATTTACTCAGCAATTTGCTACAGTGTATATCTATAGTTCACTTATTATATTGCTTACTAGTGTTCCACTATAAAGCTATACCACAATTTTGATTATCTATTTATCTTCTGATGGATGTTTAGGTTGTTTTCAGGTTGGAACTATTACAGAGAAGGTTGCTATGAATATTTACATGCAAGTCTTTTACTGAACTGATGCTTTTGTTATTCTGGGTAAATAGCACAGCAAGCTCGTCTGTGTACCCTACTCAGTGCTCTGTGAATCATGAAGTTTTCCAGCCTGGCTTGTGAGAACAAGCACTGTTCCAGTAAGTTATGAGCACTGTTGTCTCTAATTCTTCTGAGTAGTTCTTTCTCTACCTCAAGTTTTTTTCTTATATGCATGCACTGATTAGTATGGCACTGAAGAATCATGAGGGCCCTCTGAAGACCTCGAAATTTATCTCATTTCTGCAGCCCCCTCATTGTAGAGTACCACCCCACAAACTCCATGTGCCTTGTCTACTTGTAAACCCAGTTCTGTCTCTTCAATTCAGGTTGTCCACCAGGCTCTGTATGGACTTTCCTTCTCAGCTCGTGGCCTGGGGCTCTCTTCAGGCAGCGAGCTAGTGCAACTGCAAGGCTTACCTTGCTCATTTTCCATCTCTAAGGGATTCTTATCCTTCCTTGACAGTGATGTTCAGTGTCTTGAAAAATACTGTTTCATTCTTTTTGTCTGTATCTTGGTTATTTCAGATGGATGGTAAATCTCGTCCCTGTTACTCCAGATTGAAAGCAGACATCTCTAATCTATTATTAGATTTTTGAATCAAACTTTGGGATATACAGGAGTATTTTGCAGGTAACTTTTGTTTTCTTTTACACCGTGGGAACAGGAAGAGAAATGGCAGAGATAAGATGATAAATCTGAGTACAGAGCCCTGGGATTTCCCTTTTCAGTATTATAAGGCTGTTGTTATTTTCCTTTATGTTGTATGTTTCAGATGGACAGTGGAATTTAAGTTGTGGAAGACTTGACATGTGATAAAACTGAATGCATCTACAGACTGGTTGGAAACAGATAACACTAATGAGGACCTGGGAGAGACTGAAGACTTTGAAAGGTAGCTAACTTCTACTATCACTCCACAGTGGCTCTGGGGTTCTAACAGGGGTTCTCCCTGACTCATCACCAAACAAATGAAGAAATGCCATTCAAAAATCATAACTATGTTATTCTCTGCAGCCTCAACACTTGCTGCTGTTACTCTCCACAGTGCAAAAAATATATATATATAAAAATTTACAAATCAATAATTATACAAACTGTGAAATATAGTAGTGATTTTGTTTGTTTTGTGACAGTGTATAAAAGACTTTTTATTAAGATATAAATCAAATTATAAAAAACATGAACAAATGAAAAATAGTTGATATTTTAATTGCATAACCTCTCCACATAAATCTGTTTATTCATGTCAACACTGCACAGCTTAAAACACTTTGTGCTTGCTTTGCTCTTTTAATATTTGAATTTTTGTCTAGTTGGTTTGTAGTTATGATGGATTTTTCTAGGCATCTATAATTACTTGGAAACAAAACCAGAAACTTCCAATAGAAAAAATAATACTAGAAAATTAGAACCCATGAAAAAGTAGTATGCATTTGAAACCATTGCTTTTGGAGTGAAAGTGGATTTTGTGATGGAACTCTTACAGATAAATGATCTTTTCACACAAAACACATTGAAGTAAATGGAAAAAACCTGACATTCAATGTTGACAATATTTGTTTGCTAGGAAATAGTGCTCACTGTTAAAGGAATATGATGAATCTATTCCATTTGTAAAGAAAACTTTTTTTTAGTTGTTTGAAACCAGAAATATAAAAAGAAATGTTTGCATTTATGAGTTCACAGAATGATCTGAACAATTCTGTAGCAGAAAAATAAATCCATGTAGATAATAACATCCAAAATGATGCAGAAAGTGTGAATGTATTGTTTCCATTAACTCAACTGAATGTGATACAATAACCACTGGAATAATAGTGGTCTGGCTGTCAATTTGGATAAAATGCCTTCATAAAGCATCAAAGACTGTCTTAATTAAAGAGAGTCTCTTCATTTTCATTGTATGAGAGAGAGGACTGATGCTAACCTACAGCAAATCAGGGTTTTCACATAATTGAGTGGTCAGAAATAATGATAATGTTGATAATGGGTAGATGTCTAATGGTTTCTCCAAAGTTTAGGAAGGCAAAGAACTTTTTACATATAATGTCATTATTATCATTTAAAAGTAATTTAAATAAGTTTCTGACAAAAAATTGAGGAGCTCCAAAATTGTGTGAATATTGATAATTCTTTATACAACAGTATTCTGGAGTCTGCAAAATAAATGACAATATTTCAATGCATTTATAAGCAATACACTGAGAAGGTTATGTGGTTCATAAAAGATAGGTTGAATTGCATGTTAGCATAGACTCTGTGAGCCCTGTCTAAGAAATTGCAGATAATACTGAAATATTAGAAGTGGTATCAAATGAATATCTCAGATATAGAGGTGACGGGTAAATGCAATGATTTGCTTAATTTGGTTTTCAAGTTGAAAATTATTATTTCTCTAAAAAATTTTAGCACAAGTTCAGTACAAATATTAGGAAACTTCTTTCTGAGGAACTTCAAAGTAAAACTATATATTTTTCTTTAAAATGGAAATTTTGTACTGTTTAACATCTTTAAAAAATGGGGAATGTTTCAAAACTTGACAGGTAGAAGAGGAAGTATACTTCCCTAAATTCCTTTTCTAAATCTAAAGAGTTTGAGAGTTAATAAAGAAATTGTGATATACACATGTGTGGAATGTTATTGACCCTTAAAAGAGAAGGAAATCCCACCATTTGCAACACCATGAAGAAACCTAGAGAACACTGTGCTAAGTGCAATAAGCCAGACACAAAAGGACAAGTACTATAGGATCCCATTTATACGAGGGATCTAAAATATAAGCAGAGAGTAGAAGGGCGGTTACCAGGGGCTGGGAGAGCGGGAAACAGGGAGGTGTTGGTCAAAGGGTACAATATTTTAGTTGTGCAAAATGAGTAAGTCTTAAAGATCTGCTGTATAACATAGTGGCTGTAGTTAACAACACTGTATTATATACTTAAAAATTTGGGCTGAGCGCAGTCGCTCATAGCCGTCATCTTAGCACCTTGGGAGGCCTAGGCAGGCGGATTGTCTGAGCTCAGGAGTTTGAGACCAGCCTGGGCAACGTGGCAAAATGCTGTCTCTACTAAAAATACAAAAAAAAAAAAAAAAAAAAAAAAAAATACCCGGGCATGGTAGCACACGCCTGTAATGTCTTAAGCCTGGGAAGTGGAGGTTGCAGTGAGACGAGATTGCACCCCTGTGCTCCAGCCTGAATGACAAGAGTGAGACTCTGTCTCAAAAAAAAAAAAAAAAAAAAATGCTAAGAGGGTAGATCTTACGTTAAGTGTTATTATCACACAAAATAATAAAGAGTGCAGGAGGAAATATTTGGAGATGATAGATAGATTTTTATGACATAGATTGTTATGATGGTTTCATGGGTATATACTTATCTCCAAACTCATCAAGTTGTATACATAATATATGTAAAGCTTCTCATACCAACCATACCTCAATAAGCTGTTTTTTCTTTAAAAAATCTTCAAAAGAAAAAATATTTTTAAAAATTTCACATTTTTTTCTACTTCATCAAAACATAATACAACTCATATTTAGGTTTCAGGACTCTTTAAATTGAATGAAAATGTAGTTTAAACAATGATTAAATCTGTATAAATGTTTTAAAGACTTAACACAAATAAGATTACACTTGATTGATTGATTGAGACAGGGTCTTGCTCTGTTGCCCAGGCTGGAGTGCAGTGGCATCATCTTGGCTCACTGCAACCTCCTCCTCCTGGATTCAAGTGATTCTCCTGCCTCATCCTCCCAAGTAGCTGGAATTACAGGTGCCCGCCACCACTCCTGGCTAATTTTTCTATTTTTAGTAGAGACGGGGTTTCATCATGTTGGCAAGGCTAGTCTCAAACTCCTGACCTTAAGTGATCCACCCACCTCAGCCTCCCAAAATGCTGGGGATTATAGGCGTGAGCCACCATGCCTGGCCATACCTTTGATTATTGAGGGAACTATGCAATGTTTGGTTTCATCATAGAACATGACGAATAATACTTTCTGCTCCTGACAGCTATCGCATATTGTGTTATTTTCACCAGTCTCTACATCAGCACAAAATGCTCATTTTCTACCTTCTATCACTAAAAAAAAAAAATAATAAATAAATAAAATGTTTCCTAATACCAAGGAAGAAGACAGATTTAGTGTTTTGAAATTGAGGGTTGTTGAACAGACATTGGTAAACAATTTATCTAGCCTGAAAGACTTTTCATTCCTGGAGGAGAGGTTTCCAACTTCTGTTTGAACAGGGATCATATGGTACTTTTCAAAGCTCAACCATAAAAACTGTACATTCCCTGACTTGATATATTACCCTATGTAACTGTCCAACTTCTAATAATAAGTTTAAAACCTTCTATGTTACTTTTGGAATTGTGTTATGCTCACTCTTCTTGGGGATTACTGGAATTAACAGGTTGTTTTATGAAAATACTATTTTACGGTCAAAATAATCAATTTGAAAAAGGTGTTTGTTTGTTTGTTTGTTTGTTTTTACCGAGATTTTGCTCTTGTCACCAAGGCTGGAGTGCAATGGCATGATCTCAGCTCACTGCAGCCTCTACCTCCCAGGTTCAAGCAATTCTCCTGCTTCAGCCTCCCGAGTACCTGGGATTACGGGTGCACACCACCACACCCAGCTAATTTTTGTACTTTTAGTAGAGACGGGGTTTCACCATGTCAGCCAGGCTGGTCTCGAGCTCCTTACCTCAGGAGATCCACCCACCTCGGCCTCCCAAAGTGCTGGGATTATAGGCATGAGCCAAAGCACCCGGCTGAAAAAGGATAACATGAAATTGTGCACAAAGCTACTTGCTTATTAGTGATCGGACAAATATTTCATTATTTTTCTATATGATCTCTGTAATCTCAGTCATAATTTAAAAAATTTTTTTGAATTTATAACTGACAAATAATTATACATATTTATGGGGTACAATATGATGTTTCAACACATGTATACGTAGTATAGTGATCACATCAGGGTAATTACCATACATATTACCATAAATATGTATCATTCTTTGTGATGACAACATTCAAAATCTTCTATCTTAGCTGCCTTGAAATATACATCACATTATTATTTGATATAGTCACTTTACCGTGTAATAGAACACCAGAACGTATTCTTCCTGTCTAAATGTAACTATGCACCTGGTGACCAGTCTCTCTCAGACCTCCCCACTTTCTTTCCCAGCCTCTAGTGACCACTCTTCTACTCTCTATTTCTCTGAAATCAACTTTTTTGGATTACACATAGGAGTGAGATCATGCAGTGTTTGTCTCCCTGCCCCTGGCTTATTTCACTTAACATAATGTCCTCCAGGCTCATCCATGTTGCAGCAAATAAAAGGATTTCATTCTGTTTTATGGCTGAATAGTATTCCAATGTGGGATATATACCACATTTTCTTTATTCATTTATATGTAGATGGACATTTAGGTTGATTCTATATCTTGGCTATTGTGAATAGTGCTGCACTGAACATGGGTGTGCAGATGTCTCTTCAACACAGATTGCAATAATGCCCAGCTTTTGGTCCAATAACTGGAATTTTGGCAGCACCAGGAATTTTCAAGTTCCTTATACCATCTGCCCTAGTGAGTACTGCCTTATTTTCTGTTAGTTAGACTTTTAGGTATCACACATCTGATTTACGTAAGAAAAGTATGCATGGGGGAATTTTTTTCTATTTATAATAATAGATAGTCCCACATGTGAAATGGTAAGGCAAAGACCAAGAAAAATGCGATACTTATAAACTCAATAATTAGACATTTTGCTGTCAATTTGGGAAAAAATAATTGTTTTAAAATTGATTTTTAATCACTTCTTATTTTTTAACCAGGTATTGAAAATTCAAAATCTATTTACCATACCTACATTTTCCCAACATACAGATTGAATTCACAAGATGCCTTAGACTTCTCGTGCATAAAAATCACCAAAAATGGTCCCAAGTCTTGTTGTTTCTTACGTCCCCATCATAAAGTCCATTTCCAACAAATTTTACTTCATATTTTTATTTAAAGGATATGTGACTTTTTGTCATACACTTAAGGAAAAGCTCTTTCAAAAAACTTTCACAATAATCATATAGTCCTTTTTGGTCCTATTGGGTTGAAATTTCTAATGCTGCTATTAAGCTCTAGATATTTTGTATGCCTTTATTTTCCATTTTTAAGAGTTGAGAAGGAAGTGGGAAGAGACTCATATTCTCTTCCTACTTCCAAGTCTCTGTTCTCATAAAATATTGCATCACTGATATAATAAACGGTGGATTTAGCCAAGCAAACAGCCACTTCTGTTGTAATTTGCCTTGGAAGGCATTAGTATTGTAAAAGGGTTTTTTGTTAGCTCATCAAAGGAATCTTCACATTTCTCTCTAATCTGCCCATATAGTTTCATCGTACAACACAAAGAGCTATACATAAGGTAAAGGACTTTTCTTAATATATAGTACATAAGAAAGGAAAGTGCAGAAATGACTTTTTCCTGCTCCCGTTGGTACCCACAATCCCATTCTCCCAAACTTGATCCCAAAGCATGCTCCTTTTCTGTGAATGCCATCTCCTTTTTTAAGATGGAAGTTGTCAATAATGGTCTTTGTATTAAATGCTCTTTTTGTGTTGTGATTTGGCTAGGCCTCACCCTCTAATTTGATTCTTGTTTTAGTGTGAGGATTGGCAAACTATGACTTGCATGCCATATGTAGCCTGCCAACTATGTTTGTAAAGATAGTTTTATGAGAACACAGGCATGGCTTTTGTATATGGCTGCTTTCTCACTACAACAGCAGAGTTAAAGAGTTGCTCTATGGCCCTTAAAATAAAAGTTTGCCACTCCTTGTTCTAGGGTAAGAAAGGGAACCGGAAAGGTATTGGAAGAACAGAGTTGGTTTCCAGGGCTAAAGCAACATCTGGAAGAACATCCACAGAACTCCACTGGGCCACATCTGGGCAGGCAGGCCTTGCTTCCCATGGGCTTCGCTATCCAGAGATGTCTATACTACTGGTAGAGGTTTATTTACTCTGAACACCTAGTCCACAGAGAAGTTTAATTTTTATTGGCTTAAGGGCTTTATCTCATCAGAGAATAAGAGGTTCAATAAAAACTTGAAATTAAAACAATTTGAGCTTTTGCTGAAAGTGCTTTTTAACTTAAATACAAGCCTAAGCACAGGCAGTCTGAGTGTCTGAACCTAAACATATCAGCGTGATTCTTATTTCTCTTTTCACAGGGTGACAAGATTGTAACAACATAGTTTTAAAAGCTATGATCTTGTACCGAGGCTAACACTTACTCCCTCTCTCTAACCTTCCAAGGGACCCAATCTCAAAAAAATGTTAAGAAGTTTCTCAGAGGCCGGGCGCGGTGGCTCACACTTGTAATCCCAGCACTTTGGGAGGCCAAGGCGGGTGGATCACGAGGTCAGGAGATCAAGACCACGGTGAAACCCCATCTCTACTAAAAATATAAAAAATTAGGTGAAACCCCATCTCTACTAAAAATATAAAAAATTAGCTGGGTATGGTGGCCGGCGCCTGTAATCCCAGCTACTCGGAGAGGCTGAGGCAGGAGAACGGCGTGAACCCGGGAGGCGGAGCTTGCAGTGAGCTGAGATCGCGCCTCTGCACTCCAGCCTGGGCGACAGAGCGAGACTCCATCTAAAAAATAAAAATTAAAAAAAACAAATAAATAAAAAATAAAAAAAAGGAAAAGAAGTTTCTCAGAAACCTATTGAACACACCAACAGTATTAAAGAAGATAGAATTCGAGGAAGAAAGCCAAGGCTTTTTGGTGGCAGAGAAACTAAGCCACATTTGAATTGTATGCATTTTCCCCTACTACCTGTAATTCTAGACTCCTGTTATGCATCAATTTGGTATGTCATAAAGTTTAGAAACAAAAATATCCATTAAGCTAAGGGTGTTAAACATTAATTCATGAAATAGTCTGGAAATCTCCTGGCCTTTTCAATTTATAAGCCAAGCAGTTCATAAATCTGTTACATTCCTCAAGAGCTAATTAGTAAGACCCAAACTGATAATCCAAATCATTAACTCAGTTTGCCAGATGTTGGAAGTTTGTTCCACTTTTTGTTCTCTCTCTTGCACTCTCTCTCTCTCTCTGTGTTTGTGTATACCCATACATACATATTATATATAGTTTTTCCTCTTTAAACATAAATGCTAAATATAGCCAAATTTGGAGTATTCTGGAAAGATGGTGATGGTACAGCTTTTAAATCTCCCTAAATTGAACCATAAACCAGACAGCAATTAGACCAGAAATTCCAAAACCTAGAGTCAACATATACAACAAAATTAGGCAAAAATGTCTCATCACTAATCCTCAAACTTGAGAAGATGGAGACAAGTCGATGACAACAATAAAATCCACAAGGAATCAGCAACTGAGCTGGAAGAGTCAGAGAGATGGTAACGTGATTACAACTATGCTGAAAACCAAAGAACCGCCACTCCCCCAACATTGTCATCAACAACTTCTCCCTGAAAACCACATGGCCAGTCAGAGAAGACTAACTGAAACCGAGACAGAGGTAGACAGGCATCAATTCATGATTGTGTGGGGTGGCTCAAAAGGTCAGATGGCACTGGAGTTATCTGGGCCCCTTAAACACTAGAAACAAACTAAAGCTCCCTTTCAGGATAGTCTCCCTGAGAGAAACTGCTAGCAATACAATCTATACTATGGAGAAATTGCAAAAAGTAGAATGGAAAAATAGTAGGGAAAAATACGAAGTTTCATCTAAAATTGGGAAAGAAGAAGCTGGCATATTTCAGCAATTACAGTCATAATTTTAATTACCCTGCAAATGAAGCAGACGAAGGATCTCAAGAGCTGTGAAGGTAGAAAAGCAATTCTAGTTTACCTTTCCTCCTAAAATTAAAAAAAATTACTCATCTAAATGAACAAAGGCAGATATTGCTGTTGAATCTTATGCATTACTTTAGGAAAAAAGAAACTAAGGAGCAAAATAACCATTAAATAGACAGTGAAGGTAATCTAAAAAGAATACCCATTAAACAAGTGAAAAGAGTAATATTTCACAAAGCGTTAAGGAAAGTCTAAAAAATAATATAATCAATGAAAAAGCACCATAAACTGGAAACACTACTCAGAAATGAGGTGAATGAAGAAAAGGAACATTTGAAAAGGGGTGATTCCCTAGAAACAGCCTGAGACAGAAATTTGGGTATATGTGATTTATTGAGAATATATTCTTTAGTAAAAAGCAAAATCTATGAAGGAGTGAGGAAAGCTGGGTAGGAAAGGAGACCATGAGTAAGAATTTAGGCTTGATATTGTCCAAGGTGTAGAGGAGGAAGAGTGCCTTGGAGGATACGCACACTGCAAATTTGTCTCTATGTTTAGGCAAGAGGTCTAGTCTTTTAATACATAGTACATAAGAAAGTCTTCTGTACAAAAGACTATGTATGTACTACAGTCTTTTGTAAGTGAGTCATTAGCTGTTGGCCATATTCAAAGGAGGATACTACTTCCCAGCAAGATGGTCCCGATCAGCTAAGAGCAATCCTCTGGAGAAAAAGGGCAGTTGTTTTTTGGCAGCCAACACTCACAGCAGCTGGGGGATGAGTGTACCATCTTCCTAGAGGGCATCTACTGTCTGCTATAAAGATAAATTTTAAGGAAATGATATCAAGTTGATTTCATTTTGTGACAGCAAAACTTTATACCAGAAGACAATGAAGTAACGTATTTGAGATACTCAAAGAAATAAATTACTAGAATTCTATACCTAGTCAGCATGTCCTTCAAGTTTAAAGGTTCTAAACAAACTGTTAAGAAGACAGAGAAATTTAAGGAGTATTTTTCCAATGAGCACTTCCTAGTATATCTACTTGAGTGTGAATTTCATGAAATTAGAAACACTAAAGGGATATCAATATTATATTATATGGACAAAGTGGTTATATGCTTACCTAAAGTAACAATGCAGATACAGTAACACTTTGCAGAATAAGAATGTATGCACAAAGAACAAGATCACCAACAGAGATTTAAAAATATATATTTTTCAAATTATATTGTAAAGGAAAAAGAAGATAGAGAAGAAAGAATTACTAGCTAATATCAATAATAATAATTGATATAATAAAACAAGGTAAAAACAAAAAACACAAGATCCTATAAAAGAGGAGACTAAAAGCAATATTCAAGTAAATAGACTAAAATGCAAATATGTGCCAATAGCCAGACGTACAGATAGGTAGACGATAGGTATTACAAACATATATTTGTACATGCATTGGTGTGTGTATGAATGTATATGTACAAAGGTATATACATGTGAGTATCAGTTTATCTCTCTATAAAATACTACTGTAGAACTGAGGGCAAACATTTTGATAGTATTACCAAATGTCAATTAACCTTGTTAAACTATTAAGAAAATATACTTCGGCCGGGTGCAGTGGCTCATGCCTGTAATCCCAGCACTTTGGGAGGCCAAGGTGGGCAGATCACCTGAGGTTGAGAGTTTGAGACCAGCCTGACCAACATGCAGAAACCCTGTATCTACTAAAAATACAAAATTAGTCAGGCAAGTTGGCGCATGCCTGTAATCCCAGCTACTTGGGAGGCTGAGGCAGGAGAATCGCTTGAACTCAGAAGGTGGAGGTTGCAGTGAGCTGAAATTGTGCCATTACGCTACAGCCTGGACAACAAGAGCAAAAGTCCATCAAAAAAAAAAAAAAAAAGAAGAAGAAGAAGAAGAAAATATACTTCTGATAGGCTATGAAACAAAATGCAATACACTATATACAAGAGACAATATTTAAAGCAAAGAGAATCATAAGTGTTAAAAATACAAGATGGACAAATATATGCCAGGACAAATGAAACACATGGTCAGAGGGTCTTAATCTTACTATCAATGAAGAATGCAGACCAAAAAAAAAGCATTAAAAGAAACAAATGGGACACTTAAAATGAATATATTCAAGAGATATTCATATTTATGTAACTTATAATAGGGCAACAATATACATCATAGCAGAAGATACAGCAGATGCAAGGAAACATACAAATATTTATAAATCTCTCTCAATCCAAGACAATCAAGTGGAAAAAAATAGTACATAGAAGAGGTAAACAACATATTACCTAGAAACACATCGAATTGTAAACCTTGAAGATAGAAAGTATGCATTTTAAAAAGGGCGTGTAACATTTGCAAATACTGACCTTTTCTTAGTACACATATAAAATCTAATAATTTCCAAAGAATTGAAATAATACAAATAAAACCAAATCAAGAAATAAAATTGGCCTGCTATAGTCTGAATATTTGTATCTTCCAAAAATTTATATATGAGAACCTGATCCCCAGTGTGAGAGTATTAGAAGGTGGGGCTTTTGGGAGGTGATTAGGTCATAAAGGCTGTGCCCTCACACATGAGATTAGTGCCCTTATAAAAGAGACCCCAGAGAGCAATCTAGGCCCTGTATCCATGTGAGGACACATAGAAGGCACTATCTATGAGGAACAAGCTCTCACCAGACATTGAATCTTCTGGCACCTTGATCTTAGACTTCCCAGCTTCTAGACTGTAAGAAATAAATTTCTCATGTTTATAAGTCACCCAGTTTATGGCATTTTTGCTATAACAGCCTGCATAAATTAAGACAAGGTCTCTCCACACCAATAATTTAAAATACGCTGTTAAATAACAATTATGTCAAAATATATAAAACTAAATTACAAAAATACTTGAAAATGAAAATAGTATCAGAATCTATGGAACATAGCTTAGTTATCTGAGTAAACTTAAAGCATTAAATATTTATATCAAAAAATTAAAATGTATAAATACCAACTCAAAAAATAGAAAGACAACAATAGTAAACCAAAAGAAAGTGTACATCATGAACTATTAGGGAAAATGCAGAAATTAATTTTAGAAAATAGAAACCCAGTAGAAATAATGAACTTACATTTTAATTCTTAAAAAAAAATGACTGTTAATTTAAATAAGTAACCATGCAAATGAACTTGCATACTTTGATAAACTAATGATTTTGTACAGAAATCCAACCTACAAAATCTGACCACAGTAGAGACAAAGATTCCAAACAGATAAATTGCTACAGAAAAAAAAGTAGACGAAATTTTACTGAACCTTTAAAAGTCAGACAACCCTAATGCTACTTAAATTATTCCAGAGCACAGAAAATAAAGAAAAACTTCCAAATTATTTATAAAGAGAGATCCTGAAAACGACTGAGAAAAAATTAGCCCAAACTCACTTATAAATAGCAATGCAAAAATATTAAATTTAAATTATCAAACAGAAGTAAACAGTTCATTTAAAAATGATACATTATGATCAAGTGAGTTGTATCTCAGAATTGCAGGGTCATAAGTTACCTAAGGCAACTTATTAATACTAATCATCATAGTTATAAGGCTAAGGAGAAAAAAACATTAACTATTGCCATAAAATCTGACAAGACTTGAAAAATTCAACTCTACTTCCTGTTGAAAGTGCCAATTAAGGTAGTAATTAGTGGTTACTTCATTAACTGGCTCTTTATCAGGTATACATACATGCAAACACACACAACTATCGTACATTTATACTTGGATGTGTGTATGTATCTCAAAGCCAGCTTGCCTGATAAAGTCAGGAAGAAGAAAAGAAAGGATGCTAACGATATCTAGACTATTTAACATTGCACTGAAGCTATTAGCCAACATAACTGACAAGAAAATTAACTGCATTAAAATTGGAAATGAAGAGGTAGAACTAATTCAATGTTCCAAAGATATGATTAATATCTGGACACCTCAAATAATCTATGGTAAGTTACTATAATTATATAAGATTTTAAATAAAATTATATGTTATAAAATCATGGAACAGAAATGAATAGCCTTTTATAATAAAACCAAAACTAGTTGGAAGATAAAATGAAAAATAAG
The DNA here is from genome assembly GCF_028878055.3 of Symphalangus syndactylus. Classification (NCBI taxonomy): domain Eukaryota; kingdom Metazoa; phylum Chordata; class Mammalia; order Primates; family Hylobatidae; genus Symphalangus; species Symphalangus syndactylus. The sequence continues at coordinate 45,065,622 of NC_072437.2, read as the reverse complement.
ACATCATTTAAGAGAGTTAATAAAAATTACCTAGGCAACAATCTAAAAATAATTAAAGCTTCTATTAATTACTCTTGAAATAATTTTAAAAATGGAGTTGAGGCCAGGCTGGGTGGCTTACACCTGTAATCCAGCACTTTGGGAGGCCGAGGCTGGTAGATCACAAGGTCAGGAGTTCGAGACCAGCCTGACTAACATGGTGAAACCCCGTCTCTACCAAAAATACAAAAATTAGCCAGACACGGTGGCAGGCGCCTGTAATTCCAGCTACTCAGGAGGCTGAGGCAGGAGAATTGCTTGAACCTGGGAGGCAGAGTTTGCAGTGTGCTGAGGTCGTGCCACTGAACTCCAGCCTGGGCGACAGAGTGAGACTCCATCTCGAAAAAAAAAAAATAAATAAATAAAAAAGAGTCAAACAAAAGGAGGGGGAAAAAATCTCACAGGAGAATGCTCAGAAGGCAACTCATTATTTTGAAAATTGCTTAAAAAATGGAATTGGTAATGAGTAAAGAGGAGTTGTTCAAGATCTATCCTGCCTTTTCTCTAAGCATTATCCCACTAGATAACCAAATAGTTGACAGAAAATGTTTAATTTTTTAAGGTATACCACCTTAAAAATGAATAAAGTTGCTCTCCTGTACAAAGACATTTTTCTCTTTCTGCTTTTCACATTTTCCTTTTATTTTTGGCTTTAAGATCAACTGGTGAGTGTAGGTGTAGATCTTTGTGTTTATCCTAGTTAGAATTTATTGAGTTTTTGGCATATTAATATTTAAAAATCAAATCTGGGAAGTTTTTGGCATTATTTCTACTCCTTTCTCTCTCTCCTCTTCTTCTAGAACTTCAACTATCCATATGTCAGTGTGTTTGACAATGTCCCCATAGGATGAGATTTTGTTCACTTTTTCTTTCATCTCCAATCTTTTTTCTCTCTGTTCTTTGAACTTCTATGGCTTTATATTTAGTGTGCTGACTCTTTTCTTCTAGCATCTCATAATTGCTTCTGAGACCATTTCAGTCATCGTATTCCTCGCCTCTAAAATTTGATTCTTTTTTATAGTTATAATTCCCTATTGAGATTCCCTATTTGCTCAGCCACTGTCATAGTTTCCTTTAATTATTGGAATATATTTATAATGGCTTCTTTGGAGTGTTTGCTAAATCCAACTTCTAGGCCCATCCAAGGGTCTATTTTTATTGGCTGCTTTCTTTGCCATTCTTTCGTATATCTCATAATGTTTGTTTAAAAACCAAACACTTTAGACAGTATCATGTAGCAGTCTTGGATTTAGTTTTTATTTTTCTGAGAGTTGATTTTTTTTTACTATTCTTTTCTTATTCCTTGTTTTTGTTTTGTGTTGGTAACTTGCCTGGACTTAAGTTTCAAGATCTTTGTCCTTACATTATTTGTCCACTCATGTCTTTGCACAATTTTTAAGAATTCTTGTTTACATTTTTTAGCGTAATTTCCTATGGTCCACTCTTCTGTCTGCATAGCAAAGTACTCAGCCAATGACCTGGGTAGAGTTTGTGTTTCAGTGCTTCATACTATTATGGTCCTGTAGATCAGTCTCTGTGGAGTCTTGTAAGTGCATTAAACTGTTCCCTCAGCTCCAAGTATGACTTGGGTTTTAATTTTTCCCCGGGTTCTCTAGAGTCTCCCTCATGTATGCATGTAGTTTTCCAGTTCGCCTAAGATGTATGAAAAGCCTGTTTCAGCTTCTCCATGGCTCTCCCGTTTTCTAGATGTGAGACCACAACCAGACCTAGCAAAGCTGTGAGTTTTCCCTTGTCATTTTTTACCAAATTTACCACATTTAGCAGACAAAGCTTGTCCTTCTAGCTTCTCTCTCCCTGGCAGCAAATATGATACTTTTTATGGCCAAACCCACCCACGCTGGGAAGCTACACTTTTCCATGGCCATGCTCCCTGAAAGAAGATGAGAGAAGTCCCAGGCAAGAACTCGAATTTCTAGCAGTTTTTAAAGAAATAATGCTTCCCAATTTGTTTTCTACATGGTTGATTTTCAACAGCTGAAATTGTTGTTTTGACAATTTTGTTCAGTTTTTTACTTTTCTTTTTGTTTGCTTTGCAAAGACAGATGTGCCCATTTCCTTATGCTGCTATACAGAATTCACTAGTTTTTTATGTTGTTGTTTGTTTTTCTGTTTGTTTGTTTTTATTTTCTGAAGACTGCGTCTTGCTCTGTCATTCAGGCTGGAGCACAGTGTCACCATCTTGGCTCACTGCAACCTCCGCCTTTCAGGTTTGAGCAATTCTCCTGCCTCAGCCTCCTGAGTAGCTGGGATTACAGGTGCCCGCCACCAGGCTCATCTTAGTTTTCTATTTTTAATAGAGATGGGGTTTCACCATGTTGGCCAGGCTGCTCTTGAACCCCATACCTCAAGTTATCTGCCTGCCTCGGACCCCTGAAGTGCTGGGATTACAGATGTGAGCCACCATGCCTGGCCTGAATTCACTCGTTTTTTAAAAAAATTACTGAATTTTTAGGTGTGATAATATTACGGTTACAATTTTTAAAAGTCTTATCAGCATAAAATACATACTGAAGTATTTATGATGAAGTCATATCACACTGATACTGGCTTTAAAATAATTTGTGTCTCAAAGAACAGGTGGAGATATTGATGGAGCAAGACTGAATGTGAGATAATAATTATTGAATCAGGGAACAATTGGAAATTGTTTGAAATGCATCATAATTTTCTCTAGTTTTGTATATTTTGAGATTATTTACTCAATAAAATGTTAAGAGAAATAATTAAATGCTGAGATTCTATTAGTTATACACGGCATCAGGAATGAAACGAGACAAATAGAACTCATTCTAACACAGTATATTATAGTGAATTACTACGTAGGCAACTCAAGTTCCCTTAACATATTAAATCTAACTCCTTCAAAAGGCAACCTGTTAGCCTATGATATTGCAATAATAATGCCTATCATCCCTATATTTGCTTTACCTCTTTATCAAAAACCATTATATCATAAATATGATAGCTTTGCATTTATCGAGTGCTTACTTGAGCCAGGTACTGTGTTTAGCATTTGATATATATTGCCAATGGACAATGCTTGGGGTTCAGAGTTTCTGATGGGCCTGTCACTATTTCTTGCTCTTCTATTCAAGTTTGAAGAAAAAAAGGTAGCAGGAAGTAAAAAATACAGTAAGTTTGATTAATAATCTTCTATTAAATATTTTGTATCAGTTAAGGAGGTTTTGGGAAACTTTGAAGACAAGTTTATTGAGATGGAAAAACATGTTTTGATATCACTAATGTCCAAGGATAGATGCAACTCCCTAAAAGATTTCTGATGTATAGGTCTCTTCCAAAACAAAATCATGGCCCCCCAGAATAAAAATCTTCAGCAAGGAACAGATGCTCAAGGCTTACTCTACATGACCGGCGTAATCCTGGGAAACTCTTAGTCCTGCAATGTAAGCCATGCTGTCCTGGTAATGATGTATACATTGCATGTCAAGAAAACAATAAGCTGTTTGCTGATTTCAGGACATCTGGATACTTTTAGCACCCATGGTGGGTTGGCAGGGGGACAATTTCTCATGACTATAGATTTACGAGCCAGTTCAATTTTCACCTCTCTCAAAAAAGATTCTGCTGCCTATCAAAGTTTTTTTTTTTTTGAGATGGAGTTTTGCTCTTGTAGCCCAGGCTGGAGTGCAATGGCACAATGTCAGCTCACTGCAACCTCTGCTCCCGGGTTCAAGTGATTCTTCTGCCTCAGCATCCCAAGTAGCTGAGATTACAGGCATGCGCCACCATGCATGGCTAATTTTGTATTTTTAGTAGAGACGGGGTTTCTCCATGGTAGTCAGGTTGGTCTCGAACTCCCAACCTCTAGTGATCCGCCCACCTTAAACTCCCAAAGTGCTGGGATTACAGGTGTGAGCCATTGCACCCAGCCCTATCAAAGTTTTAAATCTCTTACAGGTGACTTTGAAAACAGACATCTTTGAAAACGTCTTTCTCTCTCTGCTTACAAGGAACATGATTGATCCATTTATATTGTTGTCTTCATGTGAATATTTTGACTTCCAATTTGACAGCTCACATATTATGGAGCAATTTCTACATTACTACCTCCACTCATGTAGGCCTGGGGAACTTGTCCATGATGAAGTACTCAGTTGAATGAGAAGATAGCTTTGAGCACCTGACAAGATCCTTGGAAGGGATTATGCCTGAAAGCACAATGTGAATGGGAAAGAGAAACAGGGAAAGGGCTAGTCTCATCTGATCAGGAAAAACAGAAACCAAATCTTAACCCAATAAGGTGACAGGGCTTGTCACATATCACTGAATGAACAAATACTTGCCAATGATGTTGAAGGTCAGTAATGTAAACTTTGGACTTCAAATGAGAAAACAGAGATGAAGTAAACGAAAGTTGATTCAGCTCATATTCCTTAATATGTATATAATTTTCTGCATTTATTTACCCGGCACACAGAAATCATATTTTTAAATGGTAGAACAGTATTTATCTTTAACTTTATGATAATGGGGCATTATATCCTCATAACTGTGCACTGAACTTAAGATTTTATAATTTTTACTCTTCGGAGAGTTGTTTTGTTTTTATTTGTATAATCATTTCCACCTCCATATTCTTGACTGAGACCCATCTGAAAAAGTTTAGTGCTAGCTCATATTTTTTGATGGAATACTTTGGATTAGCTGATGCTGTCAAGAGAAATGAAAAGACATTTTTACCAAGGTGAAACCATTTTAGTTGCATACTGCTGAACAGTCATCAAGATTCAAGAAGGACAAATGATGAAAAAAAGTATTTACTTTGCTTTTTATGCTATGCTATTTTCATAATAGCACGATAAGAATTGCAATTTGGAATAGGGGGATCTATGGTCGAAGCATACGGTTGGAGTTTACTTTGAGCTATATAAGCTATATACCTTTGGAGATTACTTTAAGCTATGTGAATTTACAGCAGGAAACTCTCTTCAATTCTTTGCACAAACAACATCTCAATGAGGCTACATAGTAAACATAACCTCCTTTACTCTTCTCTCATTTTTCTTTTCCCATAGCATTTATCACCTTCTAAAATATACATATATAGTATGCATCTTTTTTAGCTTTATTATTTATTGTTTATTTTCTGTCACCCTGCTAGACTGCAAACTTCATATGGGCAAAGATATTTGTCTGTTTTGCTCTATGATATACCTTCATAAAACAGTATCGTGCATAGATACTTCATAAATATTTTTAAAATTGATTATAGTATCCATGATGCAAACACTTCAAAGTGGCTTTACGACATAAACATTAAGATACCACTAAATTTCAAAGTCTAGTTAATCTAACTTCAAAGATTTCCTTAGTCTTTCTGAATAATGTTAACTTATTCAGAGCACATGTAATTAACGTGGCTCACTTATTGGATAAATTACTCTCTGAGACATCTTGGCTAGTCCTTTCTTTGGTGAACTTATTTTTAACCCTTTTCAAGTTAACTTTTAAAGAAAAATTTCTAAACAGTACTCATCTGTGAATCTTCTCCTTTTGTTATATTTTGTTACATCTGAGAAATTTATAAAAATATTGTGTTTCTGTGTGTGTGTGTGTACATTTTACAATGTACTATCTGACAAGAGTTTCTTACTGAATGAAGTACTAAATACTGGATATTTTAATAATAAATATGTGAAAACTGTACATATTAGTCTGTTTTGCATTTCAATAAAGGAATACCTTTATAGACTAGGTAATTTTAAAGAAAGAGGCTTATTTGGCTCACAGTTTTGCAGGCTGTATAAGCAAGGCGTTGGCACCTGCTCACCTTCTGGTGAGGCCCCGGGAAGCTTTTAGTCATGTCACTAGGGAATGGAAGCTGGCATGTCACATGGCGAGAGAGTGAGGAAGAGAGGAGGGGGAGGTCTCAGACTCTTTTCAACAACCAGATCTCGTGTGAACACATTACCATGGCAAGGGCACCAAGCCATTCATGACAGATTTGCACCCGTGACCCAAACACCTCCCACCAGGCTGCATCTCCCACATTGGGGATTACATTTTAAAGTGAGATTTGGAGGGGACAAATATGTACACTATACCACTATATTATTCTGTTTCCTAGTAATATCAGGAAGTCTTTCTCAGCCACTTTGGAGCCTCATTAAGGAAAACTGAACACCTCCGATGGCTTTGAATTTCTCTATCATCTCATTCTTTTTAATCCAAATGCCTTAGGCCTTTAATATCACTGTATAATGGCTCATGTCTCCTAATAGAACTTTAGACTCCACCTTCAAATTTATCTTGGTATTGTCAGGATATCCACAGAGTCATGAGACACCTGTGCATAACAACGAACCTTCCTCTATCCTCTGACCCTGGTCCATGAATGAAGATGCCTTAGCAGCACTCTACGTGTCCTCCTGGGAAAGCTTGTTACTACAGCTTGCTCTGCGTTCCTAAGTTGTGCCATGAAGTTGAAAGGAAGGAGGTGAATGGCCTTCCATAAACATATGCTGGTATTTTACTCTCTGGGCCCCAGACGTATGCCACTTGGTCGCAAAGTCTCCAGAAGCTTTCATGAACATGGTTTAAAGCCAGCTCTTCAGATGAGGTTGGGGATGTGGGAGTCCACAAGTCTCAATGAATCACCTCCTCTTTTCTTATTTGTCACTGGTACTTTCTTTATGTACCCCAAATTGTCAACTCTGCAGGAAAGAAAAAATCTCCCTCTATATCTTTAGGGATCACCATTTTATATGAGTGGCAAAAACAGCCATTTACCTTGAGCTTAGTTAAGGCACCTGAAACTCTAGGATAGGCACCCCTGCCTTCCTTGCTGTGAAAAAGGAGTTCGGTGCGGATGCGGAATGTGTTTTACAGAGGATGTAGAGAAAATGATATAATATAAAATAGGAAGACAAATTCTTCCTAGTAAGGCTGGAGTGGGTATCAGCTTTCTTGACTAAGCCCAAGAGTAGTTAATAGAGCTTTTACAACAAAATAAAAATAAAAAGGAAGGCAAATAACTATGATTGTATAAAAGAAGTTTATCATTTTTTTTCCTATAAATGGTTTTGAAGCAAAAACAGAAGCTCCAGTATAAGACAGAAAACACTAGGTTGTTATGTGACAGTCTGAAAAAGCCCTCAATGTTTCTTTCATAATCAATCACTAAAAATATGAAACAAACATAAGCCTGTCTTTTAAAGCAGCAGTAATTCATCTGAAATTGGTCACTTAAGGAAGACAAAGCATTACAGGGTCCAAAACTGGCTATCCAGGCTAGATGAACTATCTCCAAACAAAACCCATAAGGCAAAGGACAAAACTGAATTGATATATATACAAACCTCAGTCACATCAATCTTCAGCTGATCCAGAGACAGAGAACAGACAATTTTACAGTACTCTAAATTGTTTAAATACCATCTAGAAAGGATGTAAAAACCAGTATCACAACTGTGAAAACAGAATTATTTAAGAAAAAATTTTAAAAAGTTTGTAAACTAATATTAGCCATTAAAACAATGAGTTAAAATTTCACTTAAAGTTAATGAAAACAATATAAAAATACTAAAATCAATATAAAGAACCACATATGTGAGCATAGCATTTTTCTTATGATTGTTATGTCTTTAGTCAGAAATATAGCAAATTCAAAAATGCTTTCAATGTATTAGGCTAGGCAATTTTTAAACTTAAAGTAAAAAATACAAAACTATGCAATATAATTTTAAATATAAAACCATTCCATAAAATTATCTTTTAAACCACAGAATAGTCAGTATCGGTAATTTAATGAGGAAATTCTTAATGATGTAAGTAAAAACAGATACTTATTCACTTCAGATTGACGTCTCATGGCCCAAGCATTACTGATGTTTCTTTAGCATTTCTCAGACATGTACAAAAAGAAGCTCTGATGGGCAGAGTGAGCATAATGTTAAGAACTGAGATAAATATGCTCAGGACTAAATCAATGTTTCCAAATCAAATAATATTTCCAAGAAAAATATGAAGATGATTCAATTGATATAAACTCAAGCATATAAAGACAACGCAAGATGCATAAGTCTAAATCTATGCTTAGGTATACATGATTCATATCATTTAAATCCATTTTTCATAATAGATGTTTGTAATTGTAAAGTAAAGTAATATCAGGCTTTAGATCACTTTGCCAAAATTGCAAACCACCTCTGCTATGTACTGAGAACTAAATACAGAGCTGTGCACAAAGTTATCAGACATTCCATCTGGCCCTGTGAAAGGCCCTCTAATTCCTTGGGTCTTGCCCCACTACATGAAACAAAGAGGCTGGTGGAGGACTGGCCAAGGCATCATACAAAGTTTCCTTCCTGTGGATCCCAGTTGGGAAGAGCTGTCGGAGCAGCAGCACTCACCAACCTTAAGAAATAGATAGGGCAGTGTAGACAGATGGATGGTGGTGGATGGTACACACCCACTTCATCACCAAACCATGCAAGGCAAGTAAATCTTCGATGTAGGAGGTTAACCAGTGAATGTTTGCTACCTCCATGAAGAAATTATGCAATTACGCTAGTCACTTCGTATACAGGATTTCCATTTATTTATTTATTTATTTATTTATTTATTTATTTATTGTAATCAGTCACATAGATCAATGGAACAGAACAGAGCCCTCAGAAATGATGCCGCATAGCTACAACTATCTGATCTTTGACAAACCTGACAAAAACAAGAAATGGGGAAAGGATTCCCTATTTAATAAATGGTGCTGGGAAAACTGGCTAGCCATATGTAGAAAGCTGAAACTGGATCCCTTCCTTACACCTTATACAAAAATTAATTCAAGATGGATTAAAGACTTACATGTTAGACCTAAAACCATTAAAATCCTACAAGAAAACCTAGGCAATGCCATTCAGGACATAGGCGTGGGCAAGGACTTCATGTCTAAAACACCAAAAGCAATGGCAACAAAAGCCAAAATTGACAAATGGGATCTAATTAAACTAAAGAGCTTCTGCACAGCAAAAGAAATTACCATCAGAGTGAACAGACAACCTACAGAATGGGAGAAAATTTTTGCAACCTACTCGTCTGACAAAGGGCTAATATCCAGAATCTACAATGAACTCAAATAAATTTACAAGAAAAAAACAAACAACCCCATCAAAAAGTGGGCAAAGGACATGAACAAACACTTCTCAAAAGAAGACATTTGTGCAGCCAAAAAACACATGAAAAAATGCTCATCATCACTGGCCATCAGAGAAATGCAAATCAAAACCACAGTGAGATTTCATTTTATTGAAACTAAATTAATAAGCCTTGTATCTTCTTAACGCTGCTTTATTAAACAATTTCTATTTTAAGTTCCACCTTGGCGGCAAATGTCTGACTCATGCTCTGATATCATACTGTTGAATGCTCTCTAAAAAGATCTTATGACTTATTTAGAAGGATGGATGAAACAACCCCCAACTATCTCTTTGGACAGTTTATGGGGTTTTTATAGTATATGAAAAACAAGTTGTACCCTTTTAACAAAAGGGAGCCTTAAAAACTAAAAATCAATCAGAATCCTAGAACAGCCTCAGTGACATGAAAAGCCCTCAGAATCACAATGATTCCTCCCTCGTTAGCTGTCAGAACGTCACCAAGTGTCATCAGAGAGTCGTTTCTCCTTTTAAAAAGAATGATGTCGAAACACAGCAACATTACAAAGTGTTTAATAAAATTACTTTTTCTGAAAACTTTAATCATGAAGGAGGCAGAATTTCTTTCACCTTACCAAAATGAAAAAGAATCAGGATTCATTTTTTTAAGTTTTCCTTTCTTTGCCTTGCTGAGATCTGTAGAGGAAATGTCTCGGCAGAGAGAGAGAGACAGAGAAAGAAGGAAGTGGAGAGAAAAAGAGAGGGAGATGTAAAAGGGGAAGGAGTAGGGGAGGGAGATGAGGAGGAGAACCAGGAGGAAGAGGAGGAGGAGAAGCAGTGGGCAGGAAGACAAGGACTAGAAGAAGGGGAAGGGGGAGGAGAAAGGGGAGGGGGAGAAGGGGGAGGGGGAGAAGGGGGAGGAGAAGGGGGAGGGGGAGAAGGAGGAGGAGGAGGGGGAGGGGGAGAAGGAGGAGGAGGAGGGGGAGGAGGAGAAGGAGGAGGAGGAGAAGGAGGAGGGGGAGGGGGAGAAGAGGGAGGAAGAGGAGAATGGGGAGGAGGAGGAGAATGGGGAGGAGGAGGAGGAGAATGGGGAGGAGGAGGAGGAGAATGGGGAGGAGGAGGAGAATGGGGAGGAGGAGGAGGAGAATGGGGAGGAGGAAGAGGAGAAGAGGGAGGAGGAGGAGAATGGGGAGGAGGTGGAGAATGGGGAGGAGGAGGAGAATGGGGAGGAGGAGGAGAATGGGGAGGAGGTGGAGAATGGGGAGGAGGAGGAGAATGGGGAGGAGGTGGAGAATGGGGAGGAGGTGGAGAATGGGGAGGAGGTGGAGAATGGGGAGGAGGTGGAGAATGGGGAGGAGGTGGAGAATGGGGAGGAAGAGGAGAATGGGGAGGAGGAGGAGAATGGGGAGGAGGAAGAGGAGAAGAGGGAGGAGGAGGAGAATGGGGAGGAGGAGGAGAATGGGGAGGAGGAGGAGAATGGGGAAGAGGAAGAGGAGAATGGGGAGGAGGAGAAGGGGGAGGGAGAGGGTGAGGAGGAGGAGAATGGGGAGGAGGAGGAGAAGGGGTAGGGGAGGGAGAGGAGGAGGAGAAGGGGTAGGGGAGGGAGAGGAGGAGGAGAAGGGGTAGGGGAGGGAGAGGAGGAGGAGAAGGGGTAGGGGAGGGAGAGGAGGAGGAGAACGGAGAGGAGGAGGAGGAGGAGAAGGGAGAGGAGGAGGAGGAGGAGAAGGGAGAGGAGGAGGAGGAGGAGAAGGGAGAGGAGGAGGAGGAGGAGAAGGGAGAGGAGGAGGAGGAGAAGGGAGAGGAGGAGAAGGGAGAGGAGGAGGAGGAGGAGAAGGGAGAGGAGGAGGAGGAGGAGAAGGGAGAGGAGGAGGAGGAGGAGAAGGGAGAGGAGGAGAAGGGAGAGGAGGAGAAGGGAGAGGAGGAGAAGGGAGAGGAGGAGAAGGGAGAGGAGGAGAAGGGAGAGGAGGAGAAGGGAGAGGAGGAGAAGGGAGAGGAGGAGAAGGGAGAGGAGGAGGAGGAGGAGGAGAAGGGAGAGGAGGAGAAAGAGCAACGCTATCTGGCTTCATACCCCGTCTGAAAAAGCACAGGAATTATTGGTCAAAGGTAATAGAAAGTATTACCTAGTGGTTCCTAATACTTCTGCCATCAAATATCCCCATGACAAATGAATGGACAACAGAAAATAAAGTATGACTGAATTCTGCACAGTCAAGATTTGTGTACATAACATTTGTGTATACACCATGTCTTAATAGAACAAAAATATCCATTTGGAGCTTCGCAATGAGGGAAGATTTTCAAACCTGCTTCTTGCTAATATGTAATCTATAAACATCTGTTAACTCCTCAAGATGTTTGGGTTATTGATGGGGAGAGTGTCAGGTTCAGTCCAAAACACAGGAATGGTGTGGTCGGCTGCAAGCCCAGGATTGCTAACTGCTGTCCACAGTAGCTGGGAAAGCCATCCTAGGGAAAATCAAAAAGCATCGATTCCATTCTGAAGCGGAGTCGCAAACATTTGGAAACTGAAGACAGAGATCATCATTAAAACTGAGGTATGCTTGTGGAGTTTGTTAAACCTTCCTTGCTGTGACATGAAAATAGAATTGGGCTGATCAAAATGCACATCAGCTTTTGCTTAAGTGCATCATAAAGAACCCCTTGGCCCATTCAAAAAATGGATTATGGTTATTTCTTCATATTCTAATAAACAACTGTGACACGTTCCATTAGATTATTCTTGTTTCTTGAATATGTGTCCATCATCCATTCAAGAAGAATTTTTTGAAAGTCTGTCACTCCTAAAGAAAGATTATGCTTCCTTTTATTGGAAAACAAAAACAAAACAACAACAAAATATGTATATATATATATATGAAGATATATACACGTGTGCATGCATGTGTATGTGTGTGTGTGTATATATATGAAAATATATATACATGTGCGTGTGTGTGTGTGTGTGTGTGTATATATGAAGATATATATACATGTGCGTGTGTGTGTGTATGTGTGTGTGTGTGTGTGTATATATATATATATATATATATATATATATATATATATCTTCACATTTCTCTTTATTGCTTGTCCAGGTTGCTATTAATCACAGTAAAGACACAACATAATGATTTGGCTTCACTTTATCCATTGTCACCAAATAAAGTTCTATTTTAACTTCTGTTTTAATTTTAAGGTCCAATAAAAAATGAGTACCGTTATATAATATCTCATTTTTTCAGAAATAAAAAGTTTAAACAGTTGTTTTTGTTTTATCATAAAAATTCAAGGCATTTGACCTTGTCTCACTCACCCAAATTTATTGAAGAAAATTCATAGGCATTCCATATATATCTTCCAATAAATTTCAAATTCTAAATTCGATTTTTCCTAAGGCATTTAGATATTTCTGTGTTCATTCTTAGGGGAAGAAAATGCTGAAAATTTTTTTAAAAACAATTTTGAAAGAAATAGAAATTTCATAAAGATTTTTCTACTCTGTTGGTTTGGAAGTAATTTTTGTTAGTGGTTACTCTAAAAATTACAATGCCCGTGCTTAATTTATTAGTGTAATCTACCCTACTCAATATTTTTATCTTCCTTTTTCAAAATACAAGGACATTAGCAAATATAACTCCATGTGATAGTCATAGAGATATGTATCTCAGATTTCCTGCTGTGGGGAGCATAGATGACTTTCAGCCCCAGCTATGGCCTCTCTGGACCCTTCACTGATTTCCTACCGAGGCCACACTTCCCCTAGGCTACTACCATGCCTTCCCTAGACTGACCCCAATGGGGGTTGTAGTGTCAGCCCATTCCTACTCAATGCAGAATTCTCTGATGGGCAACTCTTGCTTGAGAAGTCCTCATAGGCCTGGTTGAATCATTCTTAAATGTTGCACGTGTTGCAGTCTGATACTCTTCTCACCCTGTAGTTTTTCCTCTTCTCTTTTTATATGTGACTGAATTATATTGTGGTCTGAAGGTTCTCCCCACCTTCTCTGATTGCTCCACTTTTTCTTTCATAGATGTTTTCCTTCATCAATCCCTTGCATGTCTAATCCCATTCAATATCTGCTTCTTGAGGTCCCAAAATAACACAATTCACTTACTGATTATGTGACGTTGTTGTTGGATAGATAATTTCTCTTTTTAATCTCATGAGAAACTGCTATTCTTTTACACAACCAAGATTCATCTAGACAAAACCAATATTTACTGATTCTTTTTGTACTTTATTCCTTTTGCATCTCAGTTCTTCCACCTAAAATAATTTTTCTTCTGGAGGAATTTCCTTAGGATTCACTAGAATCCCCGAATTTTGGATTTAAATTGTCAATCTTTTCCAAACTGAGTTTATTTGTATTAAACCCTATCTCTTTTGACTGCTTTTAGTATTTCTACCACTGTGCCTTACTAGGTGGCATTCTAAGAAATTTTTTCTCATTTACCTTCTCGCGTATGAATTTCCTTTTTACTTATTTCAAATCGGCTGATATTTTTAACCATTATGTTTGTTAATATTTGCTTTATTTTTAAAATTTCTATTTTGAAGAAATCCTCTATAACGTTTTGTTATATTTCTAAGCTTGTTTTTATTCTTTTAATTTAGTGATGATTGTTTTATCATTTTTTGATATTTTGTTTGTTTGAGACAGAACCTTATTCTGTCACCCAGGCTGGAGTGCAGCGGTGAGATCTTGGCTCACCGCAACCTCTGCCTCCCGGGTTCAAGCGATTCTCCTACATCAGCCTCCAAAGTAGCTGGAATTATAGGCGTGCCACCACACCCAGCTAATTTCTGTATTTTTAGTAGAGACAGGGTTTTACCATGTTGGCCATGCTGATCTTGAACTCCTAGCCTCAAGTGATCTGCCCACCTCAGCCTCCCAAAGTGCTTGGATTACAGGCATGACCCACTGTACCCGGCCCGATATTTAAATATTTGAAGTCCCATAGGTCTGTTTCTGTTTTGTTGTTCCTGTTGATTTTCACACATGGTGATTTTCTTCCTTGTGAATTCACAGCTTGAGGATTTTGGGTGGTGGAAGGTAAACCAGGAGATGTAAATGTAGGCTGTATATCCATAGGAAGGAATTCTGGTGATTACATCTTCTCAGTGATGACATCCCTTGCCTTGCATTCCAGTTGGCTCTGTTCAGTGTCAAACAATCTTTCATTCACTCCCAGGAGACCACCAAAACCCAAGTTCAAGTGCACAAACTTTGGCAACATGTCATCAGCACAAAACCAGTCTCAGAAGCCCACTCAGAACCCATCTGTGTTCTCACTTTTATTTAGATTTTGGCTTGATAATTTCTTACTCTATTGTCAGTTCTGCAATACTTTAAAAAGTACCTTAAAAATATATTATATAAAACATCCATAGTTGTTTTCAGTGGGGTACTTTGTCTGAATAATCTAGCTCCTCATATAACTGGAATGTGAACTTCTAACACAGCTTATAAAAGTAATATAGGAATAGTTCGTTTTAGAAAAATATTCATACAAGTTTTTACAGATATTTTGCATTAATTTTCTAGGTGCCTTCGAATGTTTGGCGTGGGCCATACTGAGATTATCAAGCAAAAGTGATTTGTTATTTTTAGTTGATTCTCCAAACAAATTATCATTATGGGTACACAATTGATTATTTAGATATTGAAGATATAGTAATTCCTATACCATTGCTTGCATCAGATAGTGCCATATCTGAATAGAGTGGGGATTGTGTTTTTCATTGTAGTCAATATTCCTATTTTTTAAGCTAGCATAATTGATTAATGAAAATATCTCAGTTATTTCACAAAAGACACACTAACAAAATTTAAGCTCTGGGTCCATCATACAATATTCTCAGATGAGCACAACTTTAAGCAAAATTTAAGATATTCATGCGGACCCTCTCATAACAATAATTACTAGATAGGGCATGAGTGCATTAGTAGATAACGGTTTACTATATCCACACCCTAGTGTGAAAGAGTTAAGTCAGTATGAGTTGAGTGAACACATGCTCATTGGATCAGTCCTACTTATCAGATAGTAAATGAGGTAGCAATGAACCTTGCCCTACCTAGGTATATTCATAATCATCATTTGCCATTTGATTGGGATTTATCCAGAAAGTGAGTCTCAACAGAACAAGCTCACTAACAATTTAGCAAGGAAAATAGCGAGATGAGTGAAAACAGCAGAGGTTGGCTGGGTGTGGTGGCTCACGCCTGTAATCCCAGCACAGCACTTTGGGAGGCCGAGGTGGGCAGATCACCTAAGGTTAGGAGTTCGAGACCAGCCTGACCAACATGGAGAAACCCCGTTTCTACTAAAAATAAAAAATTGGCCAGGCATGGTGGTCCATGCCCGTAACCTGAGCTACTTGGGAGGCTGAGGCAGGAGAATCACTTGAACCCGGGAGATGGAGGTTGCAGTGAACTGAGACTGCGCCATTGCACTCCAGCCTGAGCAACAAGAGTGAAACTCTGTCTCAAAAAAAAAGAGAGAGAGAGAGAGAGAGAGGAAGAAAGGAAAAGAAAGAAAAGAAAAGAAAGGAAAGGAAAGGAAAGGAAAGGAAAGGAAAGGAAAGGAAAGGAAAGGAAAGAAAGAAAGAAAGAAAGAAAGAGAAAGAAAGAAACAAAGAAAGAGAAAAAAAATAGAAAATAGCAGAAGCCATCCCTCCAGGAAGCATAAGACGGACTGTCTGATCTAGTTGTAAGCCTATTTCTTTTTGCTTTAAAATTCATTGTACATTGCCTTACAGGGACATAGGAAAATATGTCTTCATCATCTTTATTTCCTAAGTTTATCTTGATAGTTTTCTTTCTTTTCTTGCTCCAGATTTTGACCTCATAGACATTTTGGTTCTATTGTGATATTGGCCTCTACCTACACAGAGGTCCTTGTTCTTTCATTTATTTAACAATCTATGCATTCAAGGAATATTTATTGAGCAAATACTATGTGTACAGCAATATCTAGAAACTAAGAATCCAGTGGTTGAGAAGACAGATGCAAACCCTATTGACAAGTTAATTTTCTAATGTGCTAAAAGAGAAAATAAATATGTGAAGTAATAAGCAAGTTCAGAGAGTGAAAAAGAAATGTTACAAATAAAATACCACAAAGCCTTGGTTGAGAGAGTCGTGGAGGTAGGGTGACAGAAAGAGATACATTGAGCTACAGAAATCAGAAAGTCCATCTGAAGATATTACCTGAAGAGGTAATATCTGGGTTGAGACTGTGGTAATGTAGAGGAAATCACCACATGAGGATTTACTTAGTTATTAAATGAAAATCACTGGGCCCAGGAACTGGTACATGCTGTTTACCATCCTATCTCATCTTCTCTCTAACCCAATATCCTGTGTCTTTCTGTCCTCTTAATTCTAAGGGTAAAATAATATCAGAAGAAGCAAAAGTAAGCAGAAACTGTGGAAAAGAAAAATAAATTCATGTAGACATGCAAATGCCAATAGAAATATTAAACTCTTGGCCGGGTGTGGTGACTCAAGCCTGTAATCCTAGCACTTTGGGAGGCCAAGGTGGGTAGATCACTGGAGGTCAGCAGTTCAAGATCAGCCTGGCCAACACAGGGAAACCCCATCTCTACTAAAAATACAAAAATTAGCCAGGTGTGGTGGCAGGCGCCTGTAATCCTAGCTACTCAGGGGACTGAGGCAGGAGAATCTCTTGAACTTGGCAGGCAGAGGTTGCAGTGAGCCAAGATCATGCCACTGCACTCCAGCCTGGGGGACAGAGCAAGACTCTGTCTCAAAAAAATAAAAATAAAAATAAAAAATAAAAATAAAAATATATATACATATCTTATAGAAGAACACAGATACAGAAAAGGAATCCAGTTAAAGGTTTGTGAAGAGATACAAGTGTTTTTGTTTTTAAAATTTCTGTGCAGGAGTAAAGGAAGTAGAATTGTTAACCTTATAATCAGAAAGCTGAGGTGTACTTTTAGGCACATATGATACTATTAGACAGAGGATGATGACCAAGTGTCCTCTTTATCTACAAAGCTATTTATGTTTGCAATGGTGCATGAGAGATACACGTGAGAGAAATGCTGTAATCAGAATCTGCCTAGATTTTTACAAACAAAAAATACTTCTATCTCTCCTTTAGACTTTTACCAGATTCGTTTCCACCTAAAAACTTACAGCCATGAATTAGAATGAGTGAACCCTGCATCAGTGTCAAAAATCACAAAGTTTGCTGTGATTTCTCTGAGGCTACGCACAGAGACCTTCTAAGACAGCACAGCTATGAAATGATGCTTTCAGATTCATTACCAAAGGATTTACGTTGCATTTAATAATGAGCTAAACAGAAACAACTTCCAATGTGGATTACACCAATTTTTATGTTGGTGAGTTTAGGCAAATTACTTAACCTCTCTGGACTTTAACTTTGTCATCTGACTATGTGACGAATAACACTTATCTCAAGGGTTTTCTGAAGGAGAAATAACGAAATGTCTATGAAGACGCCTGCTGCGTGGGGTATGCTACCACTAGATAGGATGTAAATTAAACTTCCAAGGACTGACGTGATCATGAGAGATGACGGCACATTTCAATAAGCTCAAATACTTTCATTAACACAGACAGAGCAACTAGGAAAATAAAGAAATATCTTTATTTGGAAAACAGTCTCAACAAATTTAGATGAAAAACTGCCACCCAGTCTCAGAATACAAATCGGTGAGGACAAATACCCCGAGTAGGCATAACATCCATCAGAGGAGGAAGCAAAGGCTGGTTGATTTTAAATCTCAATAGCTCAGGAATCCAGAAGGGGTCAGTAAGTGCCCTGAAAGGAGGAACTAAAAGAACTAAAAGAAGTGTAACTCTCAGCAAGGAGATCAAAGAAGAAACTAAGAAAGAGGAAAGCACAGATGCTATGGACGCTTTGAAAGATATTAATCAAAAACCAAAAAGCCCTGTGAGGATTAATAATCTCACAGAAATGAGATTTATTAAACAATAGGAGATAGGAAAGAGAGGTGACAGCTCAGCAAATACTTAGAAGTAGGAGCAAAAAAGGAGGAAGAGAGGGGGAGAAGGAAGGGGAGGAAGGAGAGGGAGATGAGGAGGGGGAGGAGGAGAAATTGCACTCAGCAATAAGTAGAGTATAAACACAAAACAAAACAAAAAACCTTAGGAATATTGCACTGTGTTTCCTTCAAGTGGGAAGCCTGGAGGAAGGGAATGCAGGGCTGGCGGGGTACCTCCATATTATCAGAAGTCTAGGCTCTGTTTATTTTTATCCTTCACTAGTCTCAGGGATTGTCATCCCCAAGGTCACTCAAAGTCACATAGCTACTGATGCTTCAGCCTCTGTATCTTTTTTCTGGCTAAATAGGGAGGAAGAAGTGGCAATGGGATCCACACTAACTGAACTGTTCTTATTTTAAAAAGTTATTCCTGAAGACCAAGCCAACTTCTACTTATATCTCATTGGTCAGATATTGGTCATTTAACCACCCTATTTTCAAAGGCATCTGGGCATGTCATTCTCTAATTGGTCTCATTGCAATCATCTCCGAACAAATTTGAGTTCTATTAATAAAGAAGGAAAGAACGAATGGGCAGCCAGTAGTCTGCCTCAATTCTCAATACATGTCAATACCCTTTTGAGGTGAGAATTTCAGGTCAGTGCCTGACCGAGTAGCAGGTGCCAAATCCAGAAAGCGACTTATGTTTTGGACTTGCTGGAAACAACAAGTGTATTCTAAAATTCCCAAGCTGGTAAAGTAACCCTTGGTAAGAAAATAAATGCACAATGAATTTGGACTTGAATGCTGAACTCAGTCAAGTTTGCTCCTAAGTCCCTGCCTATGTTCATTTTATCTCATTCTTAGCTTCCTCGGAAAAACAAGGGTATAATCAATCCCAGATCCAATAATTCAGATTCTTTACTCACAAATTCACTTAACTCCCCAAACCAATACTATCTGTGCTTTCATGATCACTTGTGGACATGCACAAGGCAGTGAGAAATTTGAATTGCCTCATATGGATGTTCCCAGCTGATGTCAAACAAGGCCTTTTAGTTTTAGCTCTCCTACTATCAACAATTTTTTTTCCTGGTCTATTCACTGCCTATTTTTCATTTTTTTTTTTTTGGAGGGCAGCGATTCTGCTTTTTAAAATGGCCCCCAAGCATGGTCCTGAGGCTCTGTCAATTGTTCCTAGGCACAAGCAGGTTATGAGGTGCCTCATGGAGAAAGTGCATGCATTAGAGAAGCTTCTTTCAGGCATGAGTTATATAGCTGTGGATTGTTGAGTTCAATGTGAATTAATCAACAATATATATTACATAAGATGTCCCTAAACAGAAACACACACAAAATAGGGTTATGTATTAATCAGTTGATGAAAATGAAACTCACAGGACCCAATCTTGTATTTCCTCTAGAAGCAATGGCTCAGGGTTCACTAATTCAGTGTTTGCAGCCACTTTATAGAAAACAAATACACAATTAGTAAGAGTAGATGCATATCCCTACCTGTCCATGCTGCAACTTTGTAGGGCTAATGCTCAGAGAAACTTTCTTCAGCCAGTCAGTAGACTGGGCAGAAATATATTATGGTAAAATACTATTCAATATCATATAAATGTAAGGAATTGGGGGACACACAAAGATGACAAAAAATCCACCCCTTGTCCTTTAAGGGAATACGTATCCATGACATGGATACGTTTATTATAATGTAGACTTTGATAAAAGCCAAACTCTGAATCCAATAAACTTCTTCCTGCTTATCCAATTGGCAAAAGTAGGACTGGTACATTTCCTCCATTTTTCTTTTAAAATTAAGTTAAAAATATGCCTTTAACCAAAATTGATATTTCTCCAAGGTTCCTATTAACAATATTTATCCCTACAAGTAGCAACGGGGCTTACTATTTAGGAAACATAATGCAAGTGACATATTTTCGTTCTTGGAATGTTTCCCTGAGTGTATTTCAACACAAGTAAGACCTTTCCTTTGGTCAAGCTAAATTTTTATTCTGGTATTATGTCTTTGATTTGTTCAAAGTCTTCTTTTTTATTATACCAGTATAACATCTCTTACTCCTTCATAGTTTTCCTTTTACAGCAATTTAATTCTTATTTAGGATTTCCATTTGTTCCTGCCTCTTGTTTTTTAAATTATACTTTAAGTTCTGGGATACATGTACAGAATGTGCGGGTTTGTTACATAGGTATACACGTGCCTTCAAACTATACTATGAGGCTATGGTAACCAAAACGGCATGGTACTTGTACCAAAACAGATATATAGACCAATGGAACAGGACAGAGGCCTCAGAAATAACTTCTGCCTCTTCTTATCCTCCATCAACGTATCTTCTCCAACACCAAGAGCTTGTAACCCCTTGGCGTATGAATCTAGTTATCCCAGTTATCCACTGATCACTTCAGATGTTGTTGCTCTTGGCAACTTAATCTTACTTAATTTTTTTGAGACAGAGTCTCTCTCTGTTGCCCAGACTGGAATGCAGTGGCGTCATCTCAGCTTACTGCAACCTCCGCCTCCCAGATTCGAGTGATTCCCCTGCCTCAGCCTTCTGAGTAGCTGGGATTACAGGTGACTGCCACCACGCCTAGCTAGGTTTTTTGTTTTTTGTTTTTGTTTTGTTTTGTTTTGTATTTTTTTAGTAGAAACAAGGTTTCATCGTGTTGGTCAGGCTGGTCTCAAGCTCCTGACCTCAGGTGATCTGCCTGCCTTGGCCTCCCAAAGTGCTGGGATTATAGGCATGAGCCACTGCACCCGGCCTTGGCAACTTTTTACCTAAACAAGGAAAATGTCATAAGAAGGCCATGACTATGTGTCATAGTGAAGCACCTTAAATAGGAACTACAAATAATGACTGGAATGAATCCCAAATCATTTGCCATTCACTTTTTAGCTGAACAACTGAATTAAAATGTTTTCTCACTTTTCTTCAGTGTTATTAAGAATTTAAAAGAATCATCCTACTTTGTGGGTAATGTTCACATTACAAGTGAAAGAAAACCTCTGAAAAAAATCCAACAGTGCAGTGTTTCAAAGGTTAACTGGACCAAGATAAAACTTACATCCAATGAGTAAGCTTTTGTCTTCTGAGATATGTTCTTTTATATGTCTTCTAACCACATGAATGTCTAACTAGAGAGGGCATTAATCTGCCATTAACAGTGTCTTATATTTTACCTCAAACACAGTCACCACTAAATAAAAATGACATCAGTGCAATGAAGATGTAACTTGTGACTAAATTAGATGCCCTACTTTGCCTTAACTGTTAGAGACATGAACCATATGGCCTCTGATCAAATGTCTACATTGATAGAACAGAAGACTGCAGTTTCCTCAGACTGTGTCTCATTGACACTTACACATTATGAAAGAGTTCTCATAGCTTTCAGCAGAAACAGACAAAGGATTCTAACACTGAGCTTTCCCGTAGCTAACAGGCATCAGCACTGAAGGATCAGTGGACTGAACATCCTTCCAATAGAATCATAAGAATTAGATCTCTGATTTTTAAAGAATACAATAACACTTCAGTTATTAAGCACTATCTGAACCACGTGTTTCTTCCACCTTTATCTCTTCTTTAGTGGTCAAGTTTCTAGCTGCTGTTGTCTCTTCTATGGGTTAGTTCACAGAAATGAATTTCTCAAAATGGTATATTTAGCCATATTTTTCTACAAAAGGTAAAACCATACTATGTTTTTCACTATTTTCTTAAGCCGACATGGAGAATATCCTTGGGACTTTATGAATTCGTGATGACTGTGTGATACTGAAAGGCAAAAATTCACTAAATAATATATTTAATGTATCTGTTCCTCCTCTTCAGATTTGAGCCTGAGAGACTTAGTCTATACAGAGGAACTGCAGCACATTAAACAGAACTCATAGGAAATGTATCTTGATATTGAACACTCTGAATATCTACTATTTAGCCCAACTCTTTTAAAAGAACTTTCCTAAGTGCTCATACATGGAAAGCATGAGGCAAAGAAGGTAAGTTACAAAGAAGAACTAAACATAATCCTTGTTCTTAGAAAAAGTAAATATAAAGTACAACCAAATATGTACAAAGATGTGAAAAAGAAAATATCAAAATAGGATTTAAAGAAAGAATATTAGGAGGAGGTGTGGGTTTTTTTTTTTTTTTGAGACAGAGTCTCGCTCTGTCGCCCAGGCTGGAGTGCAGTGGCGCGATCTCGGCTCACTGCAAGCTCCGCCTCCCAGGTTCACGCCATTCTCCTGCCTCAGCCTCCTGAGTAGCTGGGACTACAGGCGCCCGCCACTGCGCCCGGCTAATTTTTTTTTGTATTTTTAGTAGAGACGGGGTTTCACCGTGGTCTCGATCTCCTGACCTCGTGATCCGCCCGCCTCGGCCTCCCAAAGTGCTGGGATTACAGGCTTGAGCCACCGCGCCCGGCCTGAGGTGTGGGTTTTAAGCCTTATCCCAGTTGTACCATAAATGTTAATACTTTAAGGATGCACGCCAGGTGGGTCCTGAATTGAGACTTCTCAATCCTTCCCTAGAGGTAAATTTGACCACAGACCCCAGATAAAGCTGAATCCACAAACGGAGACCATATGGCTCCCAATTCTGCTGTTGCGGCTCTCAGGGAAGAAAGGTAGAGAAAGACGGAAGAGATATCAGCTAGGGAGGAAGTCGGCCATGTGTTTCTTCCATCTCTATTCCTTCTTCATTTGTCCAAGTTTCTAGTCACTATTGCCTCTTTACTGGTTCCTCTTCTCTTTCTTTTCAGGTTTTTTTTTTTTTTTTTTTTTTTTCCCCCTATTTTCTTCTGTTTCCCATCTGGCTAATGAGTCTTCTCTAATTTTCTGTCTTTTTTCTTGTAAGTCTGCCTTCACAATGAGAATCTTAATTTTTCCAAAACTTTGAAGGCCACAAAATAAGCTTCTTTCTTTTCATTATGTAGCATCCAGCATAATCTTAAGTATATAGAGTTATTGGTTCATCTCCATTCATATCAAGTTTTCTTTTTCTGCGAAACAGAAAATGTCTAGTTTTAACACTCCGAATGTTTGTGTTTGTGGGGGGGCTGTCTAATGGAAAACTATATTACTATTGACATTGTATTTTAAAACAAAAGAAGAGGCCGGGCGCGGTGGCTCACGCCTGTAATCCCAGCACTTTGGGAGGCCAAGGCGGGCGGATCATGAGGTCAGGAGTTTGAGACCAGCCTGGCCAACATGGAGAAACCCCGTCTCTACTAAAGATACAAAAAATTAGCCAGGCATGTTGGCAGGCACCTGTAATCCCAGCCATGCGGGAGGCTGAGGCAGGAGAATCACTTGAAACTGGAAGGCGGAGGTGGCAGTGAGCTGAGATCGTGCCATTGCACTCCAGCCTGGGTGACAGGGCAAGACTCTGTCTCAAAAAAAAAAAAAAAGAAAAAAGAAACCAAGAGAAGAGAAAGAAAGGTATATTTTAAACTTGAGAGAAAAGTTAGTTCTTAAACCTTAGCATTTTTTTACCTATTAAAATATTCATTTTCCTAAAGATTAAAGCACACATATCATTTTCAAATATTTTAATAATAAAGTAGTGATGAAAAATTCACTCATGATGCCATTATTTAAAATCTACTATATTTTTATTTCAATGTCTGTAATAGGTTTTCTGTGATTAGCTATGCATTGTATTTTTTATATCATTGTGATAAAACTACCAACATTTTGTAGGTTCCCTTTTTAACAGTTTTATTTAGGTATGGTAAACATACAATAAACTGTATATGCTAGAAGTGTACAATTTGAAATATCTTGACAGATAAATACATTGCCAAGCCATCACCACAATCAAATAATGAACATATGCATCACTCTCCAAAACTCCTCATACCTTTTGTTATCCTTCCTGCTGATTCTCCTACCCTCCACCTATCCCAAGGAAAAACTGGTTGCTTTCTATCACAATAGATTATCATAAATTTTCTAGAATTTTATATAAAAATTATGCACTATGTGTTATTTTGCTCAGAAATTCTACTAACTACACAGTATATTCTTACTTTGACTTTCATTCAAATTTCCCTAGTGGCTGAAGATATTGAGCATGTACTTTTTTGACATGGATATGTCTTCTTGGGTGTAGCATCTGTGCAATTCTTTATTCATTTTGCATTGGGTTGCTTGCTTTTTTATTATTGAGTTTTGAAAGTTCTCTTTATATTCCGAAATCATACCAAACACACTCGTAGACCACAGAGCAATAAATACAGAAGTCGAGACTAAAAAAATTGCTCAAAACCATGCAGCTACATGGAAATTAAGCAACCTGCTCCTGTCGTTTTTTTAAAAATACATTAAAGTTATTATTTCTCTCTCTCTCTCTCAAGTTGTTACAAATAGAAATCTGCTGTCACCATATTTTCCCACTGTATCTAATTTTTATTTTCTGTTTTTAAGATTTTTCTCCTTATCATTGGCATTAAGAATTTTGATTATGATATACCTTTGTGTATTTTTTTAACCTTTCTTGTGCTTGAGGCTCATAGAGCTTCTTCAATCTATGCATTTACAGCTTTCATTGAATTTGGAAAATATTCAGTCTTTATTTATTTAAATACATCCCCCCAAACATCTTTTCCTTTATAACTCCAATTTTATATATACTTAACTGCTTGAATGTATTCCACACTTCATATTTTTCATGTGTTTCCATATGAAACACACTATTCATATTTCTCAGTATTTCTCTCTCTGTGTTTAATTTTGGTGAGTTTCTATGTTTTTAAGCTCAGTAGTGTTCTCTTCTGTAATATCTAATCTGTCATTCATCCTAGCCAGTGTATTTTTCATGTCAGACATCATAGCTCTCATTTCTAGAAGTTGAATTTGGGTTGTTTTAAAATACAGACAGTCTCTGACTTAGAATAGCTGGACTTTCGATTTTTTTGACTTTACAATGGTTCACCACAACTTAATTTCATTAAGTTGAGGAGCCTCTGGACTTACAATGACTTGACATATGATTGCTTGACTTTGTGATAGGTTTATTGGGACATAACCCTATCATAAATTGAGGAGCATCTGAGTTTACAGTGGTTCAACTTACAATTTTTTGACTTTGTGATGGGTTTATTAGGGTAATTTAGTACTTTTGTTTGTTTTTTGAGACGGAGTCTCACTCTGTCACCCAGGCTGGAGTGCAGTAGTGTGATCTCTGCTCACTGCAAACTCCGCCCCGTGGGTTCATGCCATTCTCCTGCCTCAGCCTCCTGAGTAGCTGGGACTACAGGGGCCCGCCACCACACCCGGCTAGTTTTTTTGTATTTTTTAGCAGAGACGGGGTTTCACAGTGTTCGCCAGGATGGTCTCGATCTCCTGACCTCGTGATCCGCCCACCTCGGCCTCCCAAAGTGTTGGGATTACAGGCGTGAGGCACTGCACCCGGCCTTAAGTACATTTTTGACATGTTTTTGACTTATTCTGAGTTTGTTGGGACATAATTCCATTGTAATTTGAGGAGCATCTGTATATTATCTTCCATGTTTCTGTGCATCAAGTGCAATCTTTGTTCTAGCTTCTTGAACATTTGGAATATAGTCATAAGTATCTTAATATCCTCGTTTACTAATTCTAGTATCTGTATCATTTCTGGGTCAGTGTCAGTTGATTTTTTCACTAACAGTTGCATTTTCTTTTTATTTGGATGCCTGGTAATGCCTGATCAGATGCCAGACATTGTGATTCACTCTTATTGTGGGTGTTTTGTTTTCTTTCTTTTTTAAAATATTTCTATCAATATTTGTGAGATTTGTTCTGGGATATCTTCAAGTTACTTGAACACAATTTGATCCTTTTAAGCTGTGTTATGTAGGCCGGTACTGCATTCAGTCTAGTATTTATTTTTTCCCACTGTTAAGGCAAGATATTTCTTAGTATGCTAACTATGAGCCATGAATTGCACATTTCTCAAATCTTGCTAGGAACGGATGCTGATCTTGGTCCTGCCAAGTCTGAGTATGACTCTCTCTAATCCTTTCAGATGGTTCTTTCCTCCAGCTATTAGTAGTTTCCTCACATGCGTGAGCTAATCAGCACTCAACTGAATACTGAAGGGGCACCATCTGTAAGCCTCCAAAGCTGACTCTGTGTGCTTTCACCTTTATGGTGCTGTGTCCAATGAATGCCATCTGCCTTGGCTTCTGGAAATTCCCAGCTTGGTTTTCTCAACTCAAAGAAACCTCCAGATTCTGCCTGGATTTCTCCTCCATAAGCCACAGCCTGAAAACTTTCTTCAGGAAGTAAATTGGATAAATCATAGGGCTTATCTAATTTGCTTCTTACCTCTCAAGGATCATTGTTTTTGATTGATCCCATAGCTTGATTGTCACCGTGTCATATACTTTCTTTTCTTTTTTTTTTTTTTTTTTTTTTTTTTTTTTTTTTTTTTTTTTATCCAAATCCCTTCTTTTTTTTTTTTTTTTTTTTTTTTTTTATTATACTTTAGGGTTTTAGGGTACATGTGCACAATGTGCAGGTTTGTTACATATGTATCCATGTGCCATGTTGATTTCCTGCACCCATTAATTCGTCATTTAGCATTAGGTGTATCTCCTAATGCTGTCCCTCCCCCCTCCCCCCACCCCACATGGATGAAACTGGAAAACATCATTCTCAGTAAACTATCGCAAGGACAAAAAACCAAACACCGCATGTTCTCACTCATAGGTGGGAATTGAACAATGAGAACTCATGGACACAGGAAGGGGAACGTCATATACTTTCTTTAGCTGGTGTCTTAGTTGTTTCAGACAGGAAGTAAATTCAGTCCTTGTTACTCCATATTAATCAAAAGCAGAAGTCTCACTGTCATTTTTTAAACTTAATATTGTAGAATAAGCTTTTGCCTGTGTCATTAAAAATTACTCAAAATATATTTTAAATGGATGTGTATTTTACTGTGTAGATACAATATAATTTTTAATTTTGCTATTGTATCTAATGCTTCCATTGACATTTTTTACTGTATCTTTATTAGCATGCAATTATTTATCTAGAATATATTCCAAGAAATGAAATAACTGAGTCAAAAGAATTAAACATTGTATTAGTTTGCTAGATCTTAACAAAATACCACAAACTGACTAGCTTAAATGACAGAAATATATTGTCTCACAGTTCTGAAGGGTGGAAGTCTAAAAGCAAGGTGTCAGCAGGTTTAGTACTTTCCTAAGGCTATGAAGGAAAATCTATTCTATGTCTCTCTTCTAACTTCTGGTAGTTTGTATCAATCATTGGCATTCCTTGGTTTATCTCTGTCTGCATCTGTACATATGTGTGTGTCTGTATCCAAATTTTCCCTTTTTCAAAGATATCAGTCATAATGTATTAGGAGTCCAGAATGACCTCATCTTAGCCTAAGTAATTGTAGCTGCAATGACTTTATTTTCAAATAAGTTCACATTTTGAGATAGTGGGGATTACAACTTCAACATATGAATTTAGTACAGCACAATTCAACTTATAACAGACATATTTAAATTATTTTATATATAATTCTTTATTGATCCTAGGAGGGTTGGTATATTCTGTTGGTCCAAACATAATTTAACCTTCAATTTAGAAACTGCAGAATTTTCTGGTGAGAATAGCACTAAAGACTGATTTACATACAGATTTGTAAAAGAATGTGAATGGAAGTGTTAATCCTGGCACTGCAGGTAGAAAAATAAGAGGTAAGAATGACAAAATGGTACATTTCTCAGAAACGGTATTCTCACCTCCTTAGATATGGCATTCCTTCAGCCCCCACAATAACTGTCAGTGTATTTGTACCAATGTCATCCTATTACTAAAGCTGGGGAAAATTATGTTGCCAAGGTAACAAAAAATTATTTTTCTTACCTTGTCATTTATTCAACAATTTTTAACAATTATTCTGTGCCCAGCACTGTGCTAGGTATTAAATATAGAATAGCTTAAAAAAAAGGCAGCATGGATTGTCCTGAAACTTAACATCTAGTCAAATGACAAGCATTAGCAAAAAATAAATATGCTACTAATTTTTACTAAAAATAACAGTGGTCTATATGAAAACAACAGAAGCAACTTAATTCAGATTAACTCAAAAAGTGACTTTCAGCTAACACCTAAAGAACAAGTGGTCATTTGCCAAAATCATGTGGAAGGAAGGATATTTCAAGTAGAGGAAAGGAAGTGATGAAGACGTTAATGCAAGGAAGAGCTTGACACCTTAGAGTAATTAAATGAAAATGTCACTGGGATGTAATGGTCAAGAGTGATGAGACAGTGTTAGAGAGGAAGGCAAGGGTATGATAATATAGGACATTTTTAGGCCATGTTTACAAACTGGGATTTTATTCTAAATACAATGAGTAATATAAGAGGGTATGAAATATGGTAATGAGATGCATAACAACATTTCAGTCAACAATGGATTGCATATAGGACAGTGGTGCCATAAGATTATAATAAAGCTGAAAGATTTCTATTGCCTGGTGATGTTATAGCCATCATAATGTCGTAGTGTAATGGATTACCTCTTCTATATTTAGATACACCAATTCTTACCAGTGTGTTACAATTGCCCACAGTATTCAGTATAGTAACGTGCTGTACAGGTTTGTAGTCTAGGAGCAATAGGCTATACCATATAGCCTAGGTGTGTAGTGGGGCTAGACCATCTAGGTTTGTGTAAGTACACTGTATAAGATACACAAAAGGATAAAATCGCCTGATGATGCATTTCTCAGAAGGTATCCCCATTGTCAAGCAATGCATGGCTCTACATGAAATAAGTGTGGGGCATGGTAACTTGATTGTTGTAAGAGGAATGGGTGGAAAAAAAAAGAGACAGGGAAGTCAAGATGAGAATTTAACTTAGAATAAAGTGGTAACAGTTGTAGTGGAACAACATATGTAGATTCCAGATATATTTTTGAGGAAGCAGTGGCAGGACTCATTTTTAAATTTAAATTTAATGTGGCAAGTATAGAGAGGCAAAGGGAGATCTCAAAGATCCCTTCCACTTCTCTGACTCGGGTAACTCAAGTAACTCTGACTCAAGTTTAATGAATTCTTACAACAGAAAGACCAGACAGAGTAAGGTTAGGTTTGGCTCAAAGATTGAGAGTTAGTTTTGGATATGTTAAGGAACTTAAGTTGCCTTTCTGACATCCATCAGATGTCAATGAGAAGTTGACTATAAAAAGAATCTAGCTATTGCAAGAGTGGTCGTAGTCGGGAGTATAAATTTGAGAGCCATTGCCTTCTAAATGGCGTTATACATCAGGCAAATAGATGCAATCATCTAGTGAGAAAGGTTAGAATGAAAACTGAGGACAGTCTGAATCCAGACTATAGAATTCCAACATTTAGAAATAACTTAGAGTAGGAAGCAACTGTTGTAGAACTGGGGAGGAGAGCAGTTCAGAGGCTAGAAAACAACCCTTGACTAGAAAGTGTGGTGTCTAGGCCACGCAAAAAAAAAGGATAAGTTTGCTAAGCTAACAACTAAAAGACTTGTTGCTTTTAGCTAGACTTTTGAGATTTTAGCGAAAGGTGTTTCTTGGGAAAAGTAAGGGGCAAATCCCAACTGGCTTGAGTTAAAGAGGCAGAGGCAGGTAAGAAAGTAGAAACACTATAGCAGTATAGCAGGTGATGAGAATTTTGGCTACACAGAGGAAGGGAAAAAGTGAGTAGGGTTAGAATGACATGTGAGAAAATAAAGTTTTGTATTTTTGTCTTTTTAAAAAGGTATGAATTATTAGAGCGAATTGGTAAGCTGTACAGGAAGATCCTATGGATGGGATAGAACAAGTACACAGGTGGAGAAGGGATACTTAAAGAACAAAAGTCAGAGATGAAGTATTGGTATTTGAGAAGATAAGAGATCTCCATTGACTG
Source organism: Symphalangus syndactylus (assembly GCF_028878055.3). Lineage (NCBI taxonomy): Eukaryota > Metazoa > Chordata > Mammalia > Primates > Hylobatidae > Symphalangus > Symphalangus syndactylus. The sequence continues at coordinate 45,035,522 of NC_072437.2, read as the reverse complement.
CAAAGAAGAATAGCCTAAGATGGTCCAGATTGAAGGAGAATTAGTAAAAAGAAGATGAGGTTAATATGGGAAAGAATGAGGGCCAAATATTTTATAATTATTTTTAGCAAATTTGATACATTCTTACTAATTATAAAATATTTTTAAAATAAACTACATGTATATGTTTACATAAATTTATACATGTAAATTTATATTACATTTTTATTAAAAAATAAGCAACAAATATGATTAAGTATACACCCCACTGGGCAATGCAGATTTCCCCTTTTACACTTTGTCTTATAAAGCAATTGATAGCTTTTCTTGTAGTATGAGACCTAAATTACATTCTTGACTTATATTTTAAGGATAGAAATAAATGCCAAACTTGTATAAATGTCTGAGAGTCCATTTGATGAAATATACTGCTAGAAACCATCAAAAGTTGAAGGGCTTATAGCTCTAATATAAAGCCAGCTTTATTCTGTCTGTAGAAATCTGGTAATACACGCAGTAAAACATAACAGCCCAATAAAGAATGTTGTTTTCAATTATTTTCTTCTCCACAATCTTACATTTGCCGGAGATTTTAGTTTAGTCTCCTCTGTTTCGTAAAATACATCTGCAAGAAGCTGTTACATAATGTTTGCTTATTATAACAAATCTGAAAAAAAGTATTTTCTTCCTACATTGTTTACTTTAGCGATTTATTCTCTTCCTCTCATCCTTCAATTGTGACTTAAAACTCTAAAATCCAGTTTTAGTTCCACTGAGAACCAAATGACTCATTATTAGATGTTGTGGTCAGAGATCTTTCTCTCTTTCTTTTCTTCCTTCCCTTTCTCCTTTCTTTGCTTGTTTTCTTTTTTTCCTTCATTTCTCTTTTGACCTGCCTGCCAACCTGCCTGAAGATCTGAAGATGAAAAGAAGTGAGCCATAAATATTCTTCCAAGGCCACTTTTAGTTCTCTGACTCAACGTTGTTGTAAAATGATCAATATTCTCATCAATAAGTTTGGAACCAAGAAAAAGAGAAAACATGTCAGCAATTGCGCATATAATCCAATTAGCCAAGGCAGCCCCTTACCTACCACTGGGGTTTAGTGGCTGGCATTTGTTCAGAATGCCCACAAACTGTCCTTATTTTAGAGTTGTACTTGGAAAGCTGCCCAGAATAGAAATCCTAATTATAGGTCCAATGGCAGTGGCAACATCAGGAAACACCAGGACAGTTTTTCGAACAGGAGACTAATGAGGCTTATTCTATGTTTACTTATTTGGAACTTTTGGAAAAATTTAAACAATAAGTAAACTGAGTTGTAGAAAAGAAAACTAGTACTTTTTCTAACACATATAATCGAAATTTAATCAGTACCAAATGGAATTTCATAAAGCTACCTAATCTCTTCTATTTTAAATACATTTATTAAACTATATCATCCTATGAAAATGACAGCCGTGTTCTTAAATTGTGTTACCAGTATGCTTAAGCATCTTCACAAGTGGTCATCATGCAATCTCCTTTCCTTTGCTACTCCAGAGACCCACAGTTAGGATATTTACCTTCTTATATTTAGCCGAGTATTGCATGTGACAACTTATGTTGACTTTTTTCTTGCTTTGACTTTAATGATTTTCTTTCTTGAAAGTTATGGCCCATTTTGCAGAATCTCATCAGAACAAGTTTAAAGCCAAACCAAATTAGAATAGTCAACATATTTCTAGATCAGTGCAGAATAAATTTTCATAATGCTTTTCTCAGCTTTAATGAGAAATGTACCTTAATTGAATTTTCAATAACTGTCAATATTGTCCAGGAAGAAATTATTCCAGCCTGATATGTATTTTATGATTTCCCTGAAATGAAGTAATTGTGGACTTTAATATTCTTGTCAATGGACAGCTTGGCATCAGGATTAACTATTGGGATAAGTCACATTTTTGCGGCAATCTTAGCTTCAGGAAAGAAAGGATTCTTAAGTTAGACTTTAAAAAAATGAGGATATGGAGAAATAGAAACACTTTTACACTGTTGGTGGGAGTGTAAATTAGTTCAACCATTGTGGAAGACAGTGTGGCAATTCCTCAAGGACCTAGAACCAGAAATACCATTTGACCCAGCAATCCCATTACTTGGTATATACCCAAACGATTATAAATCATTCTGTTCTAAAGACACATGCACACATATGTTTATTGCAGCAGTGTTCACAATAGCAAAGACTTGGAACCAACCCAAATGCCCATCAGTGATAGACTGGTTAAAGAAAATGTGGCACATATACACCATGGAATACTATGCAGCCATAAAAAAGGATGAGTTTATGTCCTTTGCAGGGACATGGATGAAGCTGGAAACCATCATTCTCAGCAAACTAACACAAGAACAGAAAACCAAACACTGCGTGTTCTCACTCATAAGTGGGAGTTGAATAATGAGAACACATGGACACAGGGAGGGGAACATCACACACTAGGGCCTGTCAGGGGGTGGGGGGCTAGGGGAGGGATAGCATTAGGAGAAATACCTAATGTAGATGACGGGTTGATGGGTGCAGCAAACCACCATGTCACGTGTATATCTATGTAACAAACCTGCACATTCTGCACATTTACCACAGAACTTAAAGTATAATTGAAAAAAAATAAAGACTAAATTTAAAAAATGAGAAACATTCAGAAGGCAGTTCTGAATGCCATTCTCATTGAGGGAACCATAATGATGTAGGCTCATTGTGGATCTCTCTTAAAATTCATTATTTTCTTTTGCCCCGTCTCTAAATTATTATCTCCTTGTTTTTGCATTTCTGATATAGTTCCCGTGTACTCAATGTCAGCCTGACTGCTTTCTCATTTTTATTTATCACGGTCCCTAAAATCAAGGATGTAATTTGGAAGGCTGTCACAGTAGGTTTCAAGATTTTGCAATTTGACAATGGCGCATTGCTGTGTAATGGTATTTGTGAGATAACGCAAGTATTTTCCACCAATAGCAACTCATGTCATAATTTTAGAAATTTTAGAAAAAGAAGAAAAAGAAAAGAACAAAAGAGATATAAAACCTTCAAAAATGTTTCCATGAATATGTGTAAACTTAGCTGTATTAAGCATTTTATCAAACATTGTCACATACTTTATCTCAAATGTCATCTTTCTGGCAATCTGGAATTTTTATCAATAGAGATAAATAGCACTAAATAGAATGTGTGAGCAAGGGAGAAAATAATTTGTATGGTATAGTAGTTACATATAATATAATTGCCTACACACACACACAGGACCTATATGGTGTGTACACATATGTAGGTATTTAAAATAACCTGAACAATTATTGTTATAAGTTCCCACAAATAAGTTACTCCTTTTTCTTAAACACAAGGGATAAAAATTTCCTTCTAACTTTAAGTAGAAACTATTTTACGTACAACTTCCCAGGAGAGTCTTAGAAATGACAAGCCAAATCTAAGCCCACAGCATATGATATGATTGTCAACAATCTGACTTTTGACTATTCATGTCATATTGTAAATGAAATGGCTGCTTGACTAACTCTCTGAGATGGCAACCAGCTGTGCAATGGTTGGTTACTCATTGCATTTTAATTAGTACTTGCTCTCCATAAGAGAGGATTAAAATCGTTACAAATGTTTGCTAATAAACTAAAAAGATTGACAATATTTTATTCTTGGAAGCATTTTTGACACAGTGTGTTGACATCAGAGAAAAAAAGCAAAAGTCTCTTATGACAATGTCCTTAGGCATATTAGTATAATCTATTAAACTTCAATTAGCAATTTTAACTTGGTCTGTATTAGCACTAAAAAGATACTCTGAGTTTAAGTTATGAGATTATTTTATTTCCAACATGTTTTTGATGTTTACATCGTAAACATTTCTGATGCTCATTGTAACAGAAAACACTCGAATTGCTTAAACCATTTCACTGAGGAAGTAAAATTAGATTTTTGAGCAAAGGGAGGAATTAAATCGAAATTTTAAAATTCTAAGATATATATTAAAGGCAATGATAAATTATACTGTAGCTGTTTTTGCCTTTCAGCTTTCCTTCATTTATCAGGACTATCACATAGCAACTTGATAATTCCAAACAATTAGCCATTTGATCCTTTTGGAAGATCTTTTGCCTCTCTTATCTTTCAATATTTACAATGATTTAAGAATACATTTTTTAAAGAAAATTGAGAGTAAAAGGAACTGAATTAAAGTTCAAGAAATATAAATATACCAGCCTCTCTCTTACTTTGCTGTGGATCATATGGGAAAGCCTTTCTATTTGCATTGAGATGTGATTCCTCCATGAAAAGCCATATACACCCTGTCTTAGTTTGGAGAAATAATTTAGGTTCTTAGCCCTGGGAAGAATAAGGTCTTTCCTATGTGGAAATAGCATTAAAATTGAATTGTCTACGTATTATGTTTATGTTTTTGTTTATTCTGATTTTTCATATGGAAGTGTTTTTATACTTATTTTACTATTGGGCTTCTTTTCAAACCTTAACTTGAAATGGTCCTAAAGTTTTCCTCCTATTTTTTATGTTATCTATGTGACATAAAATGTGAATGTGTACATGGGAATGGCTTAAGGCTACACTAGCTGGAATAAAACTTGGCACTTTGCTTATTTTTGTCTTGCTTTATTGAATCATAGAAAGTTTGGGCCCAAGGGATATTAACAATAGTCCACTTTTTTGTATTGCAAATGAGCAAAGACATTTAGAAGGTTTGATTGGCTTATCCAAGGAGATGCATGAAGATGGTGAGCAGCTAACACATAACTGACAAAATATTCTAATGGATTTCCACTATTCTACAGCATAATTCTCCTGAAGATTTTTGTTGTTGTTTTTGTTTGTTTGTTTGTTTTGCTTTTAGAAGTCACTCTTGGCTCCAACATTATCCAGTCAAATTATTTTACTGAAGCTTTCAAACTCGGTTAAAGTTCTGATACATGAATATTTTGTTACATATTTTCACAAAGTTTAGTTTCATGATAAGATAATGGCCACCTGAAGTCAGCCCAAAGGCAGCTAAAACAGTATCTCTCATTATCATTCTTGGGATGTTTCCTCATAAAGCTACTGGTTCGGATAAGAGTCTATAAATGACTAAATTACAAGGTCACAACTTTGAAGAGTAAGACATTTACTTAGATCATGGTCAGCTCTTGTCACAAAAAAATAAAACCGAAACCTACAGATATACAAAGGGCAGATTTTGATCTAAGGCAAACTTTATACTGCCATTGATGGATTAGAGGTTCAATTACATAGATTTTGGTAAATTGGTTCAACATTATGCATTATCACGCAACCGGGATGACCAAGTACTAGCAAAATATAGAGTATACAGAGAAACATTAGAAAATGAAATGTATGTCATTCTGGGTGAATTTTTAAAAGCAATTAAAAAATCTAATCATCACCTAAAAATTGAAAAGAATAAGCTTATGCTCATTGATAATTGATTGTGTTTAATGACTTTCACATGCAATAACAGTCTATCTTCCTATTTGTCTGTTCACAAAAAGTTATACTCATGGAAACAGTGCAATTATACCATTCATCTCTCATGAAGAGATCTAGTCATTTAATTTCCATTTAATACTTTACACGTTAGATTACAACTAAAAATACTTATATCTATTTGTTAAATAAGCATAAATAAAATATTCTCTGCTTTGCTTCTGACTTGCATTTGAAAATATAATTGTTGTCTGTTTTTCAAGGATGATCAAATAATTCATACAAATTACTGTGCCTCCTCCCATTTTTATATTCACCATTAAAATCATTAAAATTTCAATAATTAATAGTGATTTATTTCTGCTTGATATATAAGGTAATGACATGTAACTGGAGTTCCATTAGGGCATTCATATAAATTTTTTAAATCTCTTTTAAATGGCTTTTGTCAATTTAAACCTTAAGCTAATTTTATACCATTTAATATTTATTATTTCTAATTTAAGACCCAACATACTTCCAAAAATTATAAAACACACACCTCACAATAGAAGATATAGATGAAAAAGCTATTAAAATATTTTTAAAGTAGACAATGTAAGAGGAAGAAGTAAAATACTAAGCCCAAATTCAGAAAAAAAGAATGTTCAAAAAGCTATTATAATTGAATATGGTCACGTGCCACATAAGATTTAGGTCAATGACAAACACATATATGACAGTGGTCCCATTGGATTATAATGGAGATGAAAAATTCCTATTGCCTAGTGACTTTGTAGCCATGATAATGTCATAGCAAAACACAACACATTACTGACCTGTCATGGTGCTCCTGTTAAACCTACTGCACAGCCAGCTGTATAAAAGTGTATCATATACAATACATATGGGGTAGGGCCTCCATATCTGTGAGTTCTGCATCCACAGATTCAACCAATAGTGGATCAAAAATATTTTTAAAAAATTACATCTGTACTGAACATGTATAGATTGGTTTCTTGTCATTCTTCCTTAAACAATACAGTTATAACAACTATTTACATAGTACTAGATATTACTGTCTGCGTTAGTCCATTCTTGCATTGCTATAAACACCTGAGACTAATTTGTAAAGAAGAGGAGTTAAATTGGCTCACAGTTTTGCAGGCTGTACAGGAAGCATAATGCTAGCATCTGCCTGGCTTCTAGGGAAGTGTCAGGAAACTTGCAATCATGGCTGAAGGTGAAGTGGAAGCAGGCATATCACCTGGTGAAAGCAGGAGTGAGAGAGAGAGAGGGGAAGCATCAAACACTTTTCAATGACCAGATCTCATGAAAACTCACTCACAGTCATGAGAACAGTACAAACAAGATGGTACTAAACCATTAATGAGAAATCCACCCCCATAATCCAATCGCCTCCCACCAGGTGCCACCTCCAACACTGGGATTACAACTAACATGAGATTTGGGTGGGGAGACAGTTCAATATTACTGTATTTGCATCGTACTAGGGATTATAAGTAATCTAGCAATGAATTAAAGTGTATAGGAGGATGTGCATAGGCTATGGGCAAATACTAGGACATTTTATATCACGGACTTGAACATTCACGGATTTTCATATCTTAGGGAGGTTCTAGAACCAATTCTCCCATGGATAATGAAAAATAGCAGTCATTGATAATGATAATAAATGACTATGTTACTGATTGATATACTTACTATATTTTTATTGTTCTTTTACAGTGTACCCCTTCTAGTTATAAAATTAAAAAGTTAACTGTCAGACAGCTTCAGGTCCTTCAGGAGGTATTCCAGAAGAAGGCATTGTTATCATAGGAGATGACAGCTCCATGCATGTTACTGCCCATGAAGGCCTTCCAGTGGGGCACGATGTGGAGCTAGAAGACAGTGATATTGATGACCCTGACCCTGTGTAGGCCTAGACTACTGTGTTTATGTCTTAGTTTAAAAAAACAACAACAACAACAAAAAACAGTTTTAAAAGTTAAAAAAATTTTAAAAACTGGCCGGGTGCAGTGGCTCATGCCTGTAATCCCAGCACTTTGGGAGGCCAAGGCGGGCGGATCACGGGGTCATGAGATCGAGACCATCCTGGCTAACATGGTGAAACCCCGTCTCTACTGAAAACAAATATACAAAAATTAGCTAGGCGTGGTGGCAGGTGCCTGTAGTCCCAGCTACTCGGGAGGCTGAGGCAGGAGAATGGCGTGAACCCGGGAGGCGGAGCTCGCAGTGAGCCGAGATCACGCCACTGCAGTCCAGCCTGGGAGACAGAGCAAGACTACATCTCTTAAAATAAATAAATAAATAAATAAATAAATAAATAAATAAATAAAATAAAAAAATAAAAAAATAGAAAAAGGCCTCATGGAATAAGAATATAAAGAAAATATTTTTGTATAGGTATACAATGTGTTTGTATCTTTAAGCTAAATGTTATTACAAAATAGTCAAAGTTAGGAACTTTAAAGTTTATAAAGTAAAAACATTACAGTAAGACACATTTATTATTGAAGAAAGATAAAATATTTTGTATACATTTAGTGTAGCCAATGTGTACAGTGTTTACAAAGTCTACAGTAGTGTACGGTAATATCCTAGGCCTTTACTTGGCTCACCACTCACTCACTGACTCACCCAAGGCAACTTCTAATCCTGCAAGCTCCATTCACAGTAAGTGTCCTATATAAGTGTATACATTTTTTACATATCATATTGTGTTTTTACTGTACCTTGTTTATGTCTAGATACACACATACCATTGTGCTACAATTGCCCACAATATTCAGTACAGTGACAGGCTATACGGGTTTGCAGCCTAGGAGCAACAGCCTGACCACATAGCCTGGATGTGTAGTAGGCTATAGTATCCAATTTTCTGTGAGTACAATCTATGATGTTCACACTACAACAAAATCACCTGATGACATTTATCAGAACGTTTTGCTGTCATTAAATGACTCATGACTGTTCTAAGTTTAAATTATTCTTTTACTAAAGGCAAGGTGGAAAACTATTTAAAGCAATTCCATAGTGACAGTTCTCCCACCAGCATTTTCAAAAACCTACACACACGGACACTCTCTTAAGCAACTGTTCTAGGCATGAAGCAATCAGCAGAGGCACATAGTTCAGGCAAAGTCCAGACTGGAAACATCTAGGGACAAGTTTTCCTGTCTGAATGGGGGCTCGGGGACCTAAAAAAGCATGGCTTGGGAACGAGCTACAATAAAAAATGAAGCATGATTATGGAGACAGGGAACTCCTATGATATACTGTCTGCAAGCTGGAAAGCCAGGAAAGGTGACAGTGTAATTCAGTCTGAGTCTAAAGCCTGAGAAGGCAAAGGCATAACTCCCAGTCTGCATGGGAAAGGCCCTAGAACCAGAAGCACTGATGTTCAAGGTCAGGAGATCCATGTCCCAGCTCAAAGAAAGAATTTGCCCTTCTTTGACTTTTATGTTCCATTTAAGCCCGGAAGAGATTGGATAATGTTCACCCTCGTTGGTGAGAGCAGATCTTCTTTACTCAATCTACTGATTCAAATGCTAATCACTTCCAGAAACACCCTCACAAACATACCCAGAAATAATATTTTTCCAGCTATCTGGGCATCCTTTAGCCCAGTCAGGTTGACACATAAAATTAACCATCACACATACTCTCCCAGAATCCTGTACATTGAACATAGGCAGGACTATTATTCCTGCCTGCCTTAGTGACTCCTTCTCATCCTTCCAGATACCATTTAAGCCTTCCTCCTCCAACAAATTTACTCTCCTATCTCAGGTGGATTTGGTGACTAGGGGCTAAGATGCCTACCTCCATATTAGCATTTTATATGCTGTGCTTTAATTGTTGATTTATGTCTCTATCTTCTCCATCAGAGGCTGTGCCTACAATTTTTCTGTGCCTAACATATAATAGACAATAGATATTTGTCAGATTTAGATTGAATAAATAAATGAAAGGATACTTTAGCTAAATCTTGAAGACTGAATAAGATGAGAAACATAAAGGAATGACAAGCAAAGGCAGCAGCATGACTGAAAGTCTGAACGCACAAAACTGCATGAGATACACAGAAGAGAAAAGACTTCCATATGGAAACTCTTAATGCTCACTTCATCACACATCTACTAAATTCAGAACCATATGGTTATGGGATTTGCTAGGAAGTGGCAGACAAAAAAGTGGGAAAGCTGAGGATTATAACAGACACTGTTGGTTGCTTGTCTAGTAGCCATTCCTCCCTTCCTCCTTCTAACAAAACTTGCATTAAGTAATGTGCTTCAGGGACTGCTTATCCTCAGGTTCAGGAAGGAAGAAGTGGGTGTCCTGTCATTCTAAGGCAATCGAGGTGGGTACATTCGCCTTGTCAATATTGGTGTAGACCAATGAGTATCTGATGCAATGTACCCTTACAAGTAGGTGAAAGTCCACCCATGCAATTACAACTGGCAGGTACTTCATTCATTTGTATTGATTATTCACTTCACACTAATTGGAATAATCTCAGGCTATTACTACTACTACTTAACAATTGTCGTCTATTGAGCATGCTCTCTTTCAAGCACTATAGCAGGTGTTTTACACATCTTCTGTATTAAGGAGCCTTATGAGCAAGGTCTTTGTTGTAGTGAGGAGATCAGGACTGACAATTTCTGGACAACCTATCAATATTCATTAGCTAATCCATTTTGTTCAATAAAGTCCAGTGCACCTTGACCTCAGTGACTAGAAAAGGAAAAGACTTCTTTTTTTATATATAGTGGATTAGAAATCAAAGCGAGAGAGAGAGTGAAATTAAAAATTTTATTAAACAGCTTCCTTCTCCATCTCAACCCGGTTTGCAAGGGAGAACATTCTGTATGATTTGGTATTCTTATCTAAATAAATGTGATACTGATTTTAACGAACCCACCATGGCAAAGACTTGGCTGCTCCAAGACCTCTATTTCAGTTACATGTTATCGCTTACTGGTGAGCCATCAGGTAGAGGTGAGTCTAAGATGAGGATTAGAGATTATACATTCTCAAGATGAGGATTATAGCAGATTCTCTTTCTGATGAGAATCAGCTCTCTTAAACTGTTCTCCCTCCAGTTCCTGCCCACAGCAATGTCAGCCTGTCACAGAAATGTCACCCTGAAAGCAGGAAGCAGAAAAGGGGAAGTGAGTTCATGTGAAGAGACCAAATGAGAGAGGAGGCCTTTTTTTAAAATATAAAGGCCTGTCTTCTGATTAATCCAGTTCCATTGAGAGCGAGACTGCATTAATTCCCTCTTGCACGGTTGATCCTTCAGGACCAAAATACCTCTTTAAAGGTCCCACCACTTCTCAACACTTTTACATTGGCAATTAAATCTCAACATGAGTTTTGTCCAGGACAAGCCACATCCAAACCAAAGCCATAATGCAAACCTGAATCATGATCCAGGTTTTCCTGACTCCTGATCCCAAATTGCCCTCACAAAACCAAAATTTCTCAGCACAACAAAGGCCATTTTTATAAAAAGGAGCCCTTCTTAAAAGACAGCAGTCATATTTATAAATATCAAAGTTTCTTTCCTGCATAAATGTATAGTTATGAGTGTGCACACTAATAGAAAGTAGTATATGACAGATTTCTTTGTATTTTAATTAGAATACAGAAAATACCAAAAAAAATGAAAATTACCCATAAAGTCATTACCTTCAATATCACGCATGTGCACTTCAACACACATATACCACATATATGAAATATGAAGCAGATGTCTACGTTGGCTCCCACTATGTTTTAAATATGACCACTTTAGAAGTTTGGTGTGTTGCCAAGTTTTTCTACACTAATGAAGGCATTTGCCTATATGCCTATAGGTGCATGTGTAGTTTTTACACAAATATAACCATGTGAAACACTTTGGTCTACAAGGATTTTTTTCCCACATTAACAATGTATCACCAACATTTTTCTGGTCAGTTTGTGCACCTAATTTTCTTGCGGCTGTGGTGTATCCTCTTTCATGACTGCAGCATGATTTATTTAAACCATGCTTGCTATGCCACCCTGCTCCTTACAATACTTTTCGGTCTTTGGTAGCATCTAATTGGTAATCATCACAACTTTTTCAAAATGTTTTGGCTGTGTTGTCCTTATTTTTCCACATAACGTATAGAATAAGTTTTGACAGGTTAAAGAAAAACAAATGTCTCATTTAAATTCATATTATAGAAAATGTAGATATTAACATGAGACGAATTAGCCAGTTAAAAATATTGTTTTTCCATTCAGGAACATGGCAAGCTTTTGAGTTCATTAACGCTCAGATTGTTTGTTTGATTGGCTTTATGTTCCCATATAATTTTGTAGTTTTTATCTTAAATATCAGATATGTGTAATGATAAATGGGTGCTAACATGTATCCATGGTAATTTTGCTATTCTGCCCATCACATAATTTACAGATAAAAGATCAAAAGAGCAGCCTTTGTGCTCCTACTCTCAAATAATATCAGTTATTAATACTTTAATGGCGGCAAAGTGGCACCTGTTTTTCTCATTGCCAATATTTCATTCAATAATGGAGTCAATCTTAAGATTTAAGGATGTACCTTTTCCTCTGGGAGGCTCAATAAAGCTACTAAAATTTTTAATAAAATGTATGACCTGCAATATATGTAGTTTTTTTTCCCCTAAATGGTTTCCCTGCAACAAAGTTTGGTTGCCAAGGTTAGAAGTCCTAAACATTTCTTTTAAAGTTAGTCCTCTTAGTGAAGTATTGATAAGGGGTCAATCAAAGCACTGATTGAAATTGCTCCTTTTCTAAAAAAAAAAAAAAAAATTCTCTCTGTTCTCTATTGTTTACTGATTCTGAAGAAAAATCTGGCCATTCATAATACTTTGTGGCAGGATGTTTTTTCTCATTGGGTCTTTTTCTGGTCTCTGGATTGCTACTATGAAAACTTTCTCTGAAACAATCTTGCCTGAAGCTAAAAGAAAGAACTGTAAGTCCTAGATTAAGTTTTCTCTCCTTGTACACCCCCACTCCCAGAAAATCCAGATAAGTTAGATAATTATACCAGATAATTACCTGAAATAATCAGTCTAGAAAACTATTCCAGATGAAGTTATCACAATATTTTGTCTTCCTGTGGAATGTATTTTTCCAACACTCCTACTAAAATATTGTTATTCAACCAACTTTATACTTAATGGAGAAAAGTTGAAAACACTCCCTCTAAGAACTGGAACAATAAAAGGATGTTCACTTTCACCCCTTTTATTCAACATTGTACTGGAAGGTCTTGCCAGAGCAATCAGACAAGAGAGAAAAAGAGGCACCCAAATTGGAAAAGAAAAAGTTGAATTATCCCTGTTTGCTGATGACATGATCTTATATCTACAAAAACCTAAAGACTCCACCAAAAAAACCTTAGATTTGATTAATGGATTCAATAAAGTTTCAGGATCCAAAATTATTATATGGAAACCAGTAGTATTTCTATACACCAATAACAATCTAGCTAAGGACCAAATCAGGAAGGCAATCCTGTTTACAATAGCTACCAAAAAATAAAAATGTAGGAATATATTTAACCAGAGAAGTAAAAGATCTCTATAAGGAGAACTATAAAATACTGATGAAAGAAATCAGAGATACTACAAATACCCCACGCTCATGAGCTGGAAGAGTCAACATTGTTGACATGACCATAGTGTCCAAGAGCAATTTACAGATTCAATGCAACCCTTATCAAATTACCAATGTCATTTTTCTACAGAATTAGGAAAAAATCCTAAAATTCATATGGAACCAAAAAAGAGCCTGAACAGCCAAAGCAACCCTAAGCAAAGGACAAAAAAAAAAAAAAAAGCTAGAGGCATCACATTACCTGACTTCAAATTACTTCAAATTATACCACAGGGCTATAATAACCAAAACAGCATGGTACTGTTACAAAAATAGACACAACCCAAATATAAAGCCACACACATACAACAAACTGATTTCAACAAAGTTGACAACAATATACAGTGGGGAAATGACACTCTATTCAATAAATGGTGCTGGGAAAATTGGATACCCATATGCGGAATAATAAGCCTGGACTCATACCTCTCACCATGTACAAAAATGAACTCAAGATGAATTAAAGATCTAAATGTAAGATGTGAAACTATAAAAGTTCTAGAAGAAAACCTAGCAAAAACTCTTCTGAACATTGGCTTAGGAAAAGAATTTATGACCAAGTCCTCAAAAGTAAGCACTACAAAAACAAAAATAGACAAATATGACTTAAAAGTTTCTGCACAGCAAAAGAAACAATCAACAGAGTAAACAGACAACCTACAGAATGGGAAAAATATTTGCAAACTATGCATCTAACAAAGAGCTGATATCCAAAATCTGTGAGTAGCTCAAATATCTAAACAAGAAAAAAGCAAATAACCCCATTAAAAAGCAGGCAAGGCTATTATTAAAAAGTCAAAAAATAACAGATGCCGGTGAGGCTACGGAGAAAAAGGAAGCTTATACACTGTTGGTTGGATACAATGTTTACTATTCAGATGATGGGTACACTACAAGCTCAGCCTTCACCACTATGCAATACATTCATGTAAGAAACCTGCACTTGTACCCTCTAAATACACTTTGGAAACAAAATTTTATGTTATGGAACAGCTAGAACCATGCCACTGCTCATGCTTCTTGACAACCTTAAATATAAGAAACAAAGTTATGGAAAATATTTGCCTTATAAGAAATTTTTAGCATGTACACCATATGTGGACACTAAGAATTCGATCAAGTAATCTTAATATTTAAATGTTCTATCTGTCACACCTTGGCAGGAAAACAGAAACCACTCTGCTTGTTTAAGCAGGAAGGGATTTAAGAGAATTGGATGCTTAAAAAGCTGTTAATAGGACCGGAAGAATAAAGGTCAGAGAATGCCACTGCTGACTTTCAGGAAATCAGAAGGCATGGGAATTAAGGAAGGTATCCCTGAAGCTCAGTTGTCTATAGCACTGAAGCAGGTGATTTGCAGGAGCTCACCCAGAAGATGCTGCAAACCTTATGTCTATAGCCTGCAGAACATCTCATGTTTTGCTCCTAGAAAAAAACAAAACAAACAACGACAACAACAAAAACCACTTCAATTCTATCATTCAAACCTCTTATCACTGATCCCTTTGTTGGAATTAAATTCCGCATCAAAGGAAAGTAGGAAATGTAGTTTTGGGGCTTCAGACCATAAGCTATAGGGAAGATTTTAAAGGGCAGGGAAAGTGCTGAATATCAACAGAAGTATCTCATCCAAACATTCATTAGCATGATTTCTAAGATTGTAGTTTTCCATTGGAGAATACACATATTTATTTCTAATTTTGTCAATACTTAATTTCCAGCTTGGTCAAAACTCCTCCGGGTGTCCCAGTTCTCTAATTACAAAATCCTATGAGTGCTACCTCATCTAGGATCCTCTGTTGGCATTTTGCTCTTGGAAAATGGTGTTTCTCGAGCGCGGTGGCTCACACCTGTAATCTCAGCACTTTGGGAGGCTGAGGCGGGCGGATCACTTGAGGTCAAGAGTTCTCTAGACCAGCCTGGCCAACATGGTGAAACCCCATCTCTACTAAAAATACACACACACACACACACACAATTAGCAGGGTGTGGTGACATGCACCTGCAATACCAGCTACTTGGGAGGCTGAGGCAGGAGAATCGCTTGAACCCGGGTGACAGAGGTTGTGGTGAGCTGCAATCACACTGCTGCACTCTAGCCTGGGCGACAGAGCAAGACTCTTGTCAAGAGGGGAGGGGAGGGGAGGGGAGGGGAGGGGAGGGGAGGGTGTTAAAACCCCTGTCATAACTGACCTGGCAGAACTGACTTATACCCTCTTTACTTTCATTTTCTTTCACTGTGAAAGTGGAAAAATTAGTCGTAAAGCTTGGCTAGTACTTTTCCCTAACAACAAACCAAATTAATACAGCTTCATTTCTCTTGGGTCACATTTTTATACAAGAAGATTAACGTGTTTTCCAGTCTGTCTGGGTGGTTTTGGATGGCTGAAGTGCTGTCAGCCTTATTGAATCATTCATGGAATTGATGTGAATCTTGTAGAAAGTTCTCTCCATCTTCAAAGGCTTAATTTGGTTATTTATGGGTGGATTTCATGCAGTTTTCAAAATATATTATTTGTCTCCATTTCAATGAGCCTGAACGTTTGTATAATGTTGGATAGGTTCCAGTAACATTATTCTGAGTGATTATGGGAATCAGGATCCAGGAACTTTAGGCAAAAACATTTTCATTTATACCTCCTAATTTTCATCTCCTGTCTCCTTATAAAATGACTATATCTTGAATTTTAAATATTTGTTTATATCAAAATCTCCACTGTAATAAAAAAACTCAATCCCAAAATTATTTTTCTCTTCTGTATGTAGGAAAGGGTAATTATAAATTTAGGGACATTACTAGCATAGAAACCCTAAAAATGCTGAAATATACCAAAAGAACAGCAGTCACATGTTAATGCTTTTCTGTTTTAAATAATTTGAAGAAAAGCTCCAATTATCAATTATTCAGTTTTAAATTTTTCAATAATTTTCTGAATTTGATATGCAAGAATATATTCTATATGTTTCTGAATTTTGTGGATACAATTATGGCTTTAATAAAGTTATATTATAGAATATATTAATATGAAAACTCATTTGTGATATAATGATATGTTAAGCAGATTTCAAAAGAACATATTTGGATTCCATTATTAAAAAGGTAGCAGGATAAATTGTGTGCTAGAAAACCACTGATTATCTCTGGCCAGTGATATTATGGCTGATTTTAATTTTTGTAAGTGATTTCTGCATTTTCCTATATAACTTTTATTATTAAAAACACTTATTTTCAAATAAAAGAGCTAATCTTTATTTGGAAGCTTTCCCCAGAAAAGCAAATAATTATTAAAAAAATTGATAAGCTGAACTTCACAAAAATGTAAAACTTCTGCTTGAGGAAGACACTATTAAATGATTCAAAGTGCAAGTTACAAAAATTTGCAAACCATATCTCTGATAAAGAACATACAAAGAATATAAAAGTTTTAAAACACAATAAAAAATTATGCAAAAGACCTAATAGACACTTTATGAAAAATATGGACAGCAATTAAGTACATGAAAAGATGTTCAACCTCATTAGTCATTAAAAATGCATATTAAAATGATAATTGGATACAACTACACATCTATTAGGATAACTGAAATGTAACAATATTACTATAGCAAATGTGGCCAAGGATGTGAAAAAATTGAAACTCTCCAGGAATGTAAAATGACACAAACACTTTGGAAAACAGCTTGGCAGTTTCTTAAAAAGTTAAATATACACCTATGATATCATTTCCTCTGCCAGGTATTTACCGAAGAGAAAAGAAAGCAAATATTCAGTAAAGATTTGTGCACAAAATTCATAGAAGCTTTGTTTGTAATAGTCCAAAACTTTAAAGAATCCAAATGCCCATAAACAGGTGAATGTACAAATTGTGGGATTTCCAATACTGTATATAAAATGAATTACTACTCACCAATAAAATGGAATGAACTATTTCTATGTGGATGGACTAATGTGAATGCATCTCAAAATAATTCACTGAGATTGAGTGAATGCAGCCAAACCAAGTAAGTACATACTGTGTGATTCTGTTTACACATAATCCTAGAGAATGCAAAATAGTCTATAGTAAAAGAAAGCAGATGGTGGTTACCTTATGATAGGAATATGGCAGGTCAAGAAGGAAGGATAACAGCAGGGCATAAGGAAATTTGTGGGGACGTGATGGGTGTGTTTATTGTCTTGATTTTAGTGATGACCTATGGATATATACATGTTTGTGTGTGTGTATATATATACACATATATACATAATTTATATCACGCACACAATTAACAAATTATATAATTTAAATATATATTTTATATGTCAATTATACCTCAATACAGCTGTTTTATATACGTATGTGTGTACGAATATATATATAATCATACATATAATAGAAAAGTGATGTAAGTTGTATTAATTATTTCTATGTAACAAGTTTCCCCAAATCTTAATGTCTTCAAACAACAAATATTTATTGCTACACACAGTTTCTGAGAATCTGGAATCTGGGAATGGCTCAAATGGATGGTTCTCTGTGTTCCTTATGAAGTTGCAGTCAAATGTCACACAGGGTTGCAGTCATCTGAATGTTGGGCTGTGGCTGGAGGATCCTCTTCTAAGACTGCTCACTTACATGGCATTGGCAGGAGGCTTCAGTCCTCCATGTGTACCTTGCCATAAAGCCACTTTTGTATCCTCCAGAGCAAACAATCCAAACAAGAAATAAAAAGGAAGAAATGATTCCTTTCAAGATGTGTCTCATAAGTGTCATATCCTCACTCCTGCCACATTCTGCTGGTCACAGACAAACCCTGATACAACGTGGGAGGGAACTGCAAAGAAAGTCAATCCCAGGAAGTAGGAATCATTGGGAGTTATCTTGGCTATGCTCACTGTAGATTATGGTAGCATTTAAACTTCAAAGTGAAACTCCTTGTATTCCCACAGTCAAAGTTAACATTTTCCACTTACATGTATTTAACAAAAGATATGGCTATTGCTTTATATATTTTTCTCCACTCAATACATTGTGGACATCTTTCCTGTGAGTGGGAATTGGCTTATTTAGATCTATCTCATAGATTTTGGTTTTGTAAACAGTTTTATTTAGATTTAATCAACATAAAATAAACTGCACATATTTAAAGCAAAAAAACGAAAACATCACGTACTTATTTAAGAATAAATAGATATTAATATTTAAAGTTCTGCACATTATCTATTTGCCCCCTTTGCCTAATAAATTGGTTTGTGAAAATAAAGATTTGAATCAAATAGATAAAAAGGTTAGGTATACCTCAGACTTAGGATTTTCATTTTAGTCATTTTAGAACTTCTTGGTTTTTCTGCCTTGATGGGAGGTTTGGAGATTAAATATTTGGGGGCATTTGAATTAGGCAAGAGGTGAAGAGTCATTAAAACACTGAGGCACAGTGAAAGAATCGGAAGAATCTTAGGTCTCTTATATCACTTACCACAATACAAACAGCTGGCAATTACATATTTTCATAGTAATCATTCCACTAATAGTAGTTATATAGCACTTAAGACATTTAAGGTAAGATTCTAAGAATTATGTTTGTAACAAAAGATATATTGCATCCATTATATGAATATGGTTAAGAAAAAATATTTATTATTTCTTGTATGCAGTCTTCATAATGAACTAAGCAACATACAAAAAAACTCTAATAAACTGAAGAGAGTATGGATATAGGAGAGTGGCTTAATTTTCCTACTTCTTATTTTATTTTAGCTACAAAATTAAAGGTTTAAAAAGTTTTAAGATTTAAATTTAATATTTATGCTTCCATGCAAAACCTTTCACTATATCCTTTGCAGTTAAATTTATTATAACAAAATAGTACTTTGGGGAATACTGTCTTGGAGACTAAATTGTTTAGAAATATACAGCTTCATCAAAACATTTCTCAGACTGACATGGAGAAGTAAAGAGAAATTGACCGCAAACTTCATGAGGAGAGGCTTACCACTGTGCCACCAGAGTCTGATACATTGCAGGTACCCAGGAAATATGAGCTCAGAGAACAAATATTGAGAGAACTGAAGGTCAAGCATAGGTCCCCTGCCAAACAGGTGTGTGTTGACTTAGGCAAATCACTTGCAAATTCAGATTTCATTGCCCTTGTGCCCTTGTATGTAAAATTGGCTGTTTCCAGTGGATCCTGTTAATTGGGACTTTTAATTGCCATAGAAATTCAAATCAAACTGGCCAAAAACATCAGTTAGAGGGCAGAGTTCATTGACACAGTAGTTCTTGCTTCTTTGTATATCAGGGATTTTTAATACCCCAGATGTCCATCTTTCTTTATTTAGGACTGGTCAAAAAATTCCTAAAAATACCACTGCTTGTAACACATGTCTGCTCATGAAGCAGTCACTGGGGCTAAGGGAATGTAGTGTTCAGCTATACAAGTCCTGTATCATGTGTCTAACCCTTTATAGTGGTCAGGCATGGGAGTGGGAGAGGAAGTCACTCTATCCAAATCCCATGGAATGGTTTCTCTTAGTAAAAAGAGTTTTCATAGATATAGATGATATAGATACAGATAATAGATATAGATATAGATATAATATATAGATTCTGAACACATAAAAATAGACAATGTCCATTACAAGGATCATGAAATAAATAGCTTCCCATATTTCATACATAATTAAATATCTAGTTCTGTTTTCAGGACTTAACATCTACTAAATAATTCATATGTAGTGATACGGTTTGGCTGTGTCCTCACGCAAATCTCATCTTGAATTTTAGCTCTCGTAATTCCCTTGTGTCACGGGAGGGACCCAGTAGGAGATAAGTGAATCATGGGGGTGGTTCCCCCCATACTGTTCTCATGGTAGTGAATAAGTCTCACAAGATCTGATGGTTTTATAAGGGGAAATGCCTTTAACTTGGCTCTCATTCTCTTGCCTTCTGCCATATGAGACATGCCTTTCACCTTCCACCATGATTGTGAGGCCTCCCCAGCCATGCTGAATTGTGAATCCATTAAACCTCTTTTTCTTTATAAATTATCCAGTCTCGGGTATGTCCTTATGAGCAGCATGAAAACAGACTAATACGTGTAGTATAACTTTTTATATGATATTCGTTCCTAGTTAAGATTGCATATCTGAAATGTGAAGGTAAATCATGTCAAAATACCATGTACAAACATTTCATCCAACTGCTGCAGAATACTCATTCTCCTCATCAACACAGGGAATGTTCTCAAGGATAGATCATATGTATTAGACCATAAAGCAAGTCTTAACAAATTTACAAAATCAAAATCGTAGCAACTATCTTTTCTGACCACAAAGCAATAAAACTAGAAATCAATAACAAGAGGAACTTTGGAAACTATACAAATACACAGAAATAAAACAACATGCTCCTGAATGAGCAAGTGGTCAATGAAGAAATTAAGAAGGAAATATAAAGATGTCTTGAAACTAATGAAAATAGAAACACAACATACCAAAACCTATGGGATAAGATAAAGCAGTTCTTATAGGGAAGTTAATAGCAGTACATGCCTTCATTAAAAAAGTAGGAAGACTTCAAACAAACAACCTAATGACAGAACTAGAAAAGCAAGAACAAAGCAAACAAAAAATTAGTAGAAGAAAATAAATTTTAAAAATCAGCCAGAAATAAATAAAATTGAGACTAAAGAAAAATACAAAAGATCAACAAGACAAAAAGTTGGATTTTTTTTGAAAAGATAAGCAAAATTGACAAACCTTTAGTTAGACTAAGAAAAAAGGCTCAAATAAATAAAATCAGAGATGAAAAAGGAAACATTACTACAGAAATTCAAAGGATCATTAGAGACTATTATCAGCAATTGTATGCCAATTAATTGGAAAACCTAGACAAAAGGAAAAATCTCCCAGAGGCATACAAGCTACTAAGATTTTACCAAGATGAAATAAAGAACCCAAACACGTGACTAACCAGTAACAAGATGAAAGCAATAATAAAAAGTCTCTCATCAAAGAAAAACTGAGGACTTGATGGCTTCGCTGCTGAATTCTACCAGACATTTAGAGAAGAAATAATAACAATTCTACTCGAACTATTCTAAAACACTGAGGAAGAGGAAATACTTCCAAACTCATTCTATGAGGCCAGGCTTGCCCTGATGCCAAAATCAGACAAAAACACAACAATGACAACAAAACCACAGGCCCATAACACTGATAAACATAGATATAAAAATTCCCAACAAAATACTGGGGAATTGAATTCCAAAACACATCTGTTGTGCTGTGGAAGAATTCATCATGATCAAGTGGGATTTATCCTAGGCATGCAAGGATGGTTCAACATATGTGAATCAATAAATGTGATACATCACATTAACAGAATCAAAGATAAAAATTATATGATCACTTCAATAGATGCCAAAAAAGCATTCAATAAAATTCAACATTCCTTCATGATAAATCTCTCAAGAAACTGCTTACAGGAGGAACATACGTCAAATAATAAAGCCCATATACAATAAACCCACAGCTATCATTATACTCAATGGGGGAAAAATTAAAAGTCTTCCCTCTAAGATCTGGAAAAAGATAAGAATACCTACTTTTGCCACTTTTATTCAACATAGTACTAGAAGTCCTAGTCAGAGAAATTAGGCAAGAAAATCAATAAAGGGCATCCAAAGGGAAAGTAAGAACTCAAATTTTTTTGTTTGCATACAACATAATCTTAAGCTTAGAAAAACCTAAGGACTCTGCCAGAAAACTGTTAGAACTAATAAATTCAGTAAAATTGCAGGATACAAAAATTAGCATACAAAAATCAGTAGCACATTGTATGCCAACAGCAAACAATCTACAAAAGAAATCAAGAAAGCAATCCCATTTACAAGAGCTATAAAAATAAAACACCTAGAAATAAACTTAACCAAAGACACGGAAGATCTCTACAATAAAAACTATAAAACACTGATAAAAGAAATTGAAGAGTACACAAAAAGGGAAAGACATTTCATTTTGTATGTTTTGGAGGAATTAGTGTTTTGAAAATGATCATACTAAGCAAAGCATTCCACAGATAAAATGCAAACCTTTTCAAAATCCCAGTGGCATTATTCACAGAAATAGAAAAAACAATCCTAAAATTTGTATGAATATACAAAATACCCAGAATAATGAAAGCTATTTTTAGCAAAAACAAGAGCATCATACTACTACACTACGAAATATACTACAAAGCTATAGTAACCAAAACAGCATGGTGCTGGCACAAAAGCAAAAATATAGACTGATAGAACAGAATAGGGGACTCAGAAATAAATCCCCATATTTACAGCCAACTCATTTTCAATACAGGCATCAATAATCTATATGGGGAAAAAGATAGTCTCTTCAATAAATTGTTCTGAGAAAACTATATCTACATGCATAAGAACGAAATTAGACTGCTATCTCTCACCATGTAGAAAAATAAAACCAAAATTGATTAAAGACTTAAATGTAACAACTGAAATTATGAAACTATTAGAAGAAAAAAATTATAGAAATGCTTCAGAACATTGGTCTGGGCAAAGGTTTTTTTGCGTTAGACCCCAAAAGCATAGGCAACCAAAGCAAAAATTGACAAATGGGATTATGTCAAGGTAAAAAGTTTCTGCACAGCAAAAAATACAATCAACAAAGTGAAGAGACAATTCACATAATGGGAGAAAATATTTGCAAACTATTCAACAAGGGATTAATAACTAGAACACATAAGAAACTCAAACAACTCGATACCAAAAAAAAAAAAATCTGATTTAAAAACAGGCAAAAGATCTTAATAGACTTTTCTTAAAAGAATACATACAAATGGCCAACAGGTATATTCTTTAAATGATCAATATCACTAATCATCAGGGAAATGCAAATCAACTCACAATGAACTGTCATCTTACCCAGCTAAAATAGCTATTATCAAAAAGACAGAAAATTACCTATGCTAGTGAAGATGTGGAGAAAAGGAAATGCTCATGGACTGTTGATGAGAATTTAAATTAGCATAGGCACTAAGGAAGAGAGTATGGAGGTTCTTCAAAAAGCTAAAAATAGAATCACCATATGATCCAACAATCCCACTGTGCTGTACATACAGCCAAAAAAAAAAAAAGGAAATCAGTATATCAAAGAGATATCTGCACTCTCATGTTTACTGCAGCACTATTCACAATAGCCAAGATATGTAATCAACCTAAGTCTCCATCAACAAATTAATTAATAAGGAAAATGTGGTATATTTACACAATGGAATATTATTCAGCCCTAAAGAAAAATGAAATCCTGTCATTTGCAGCAACATGAATGGAATTGGGGGACATTATGTTAACTGAAATAAGTCAAACACAGAAAGATAAATATTTCATGTTTCCCACTCATATGTGGGAGATTAAAAAATTGATCTTATGGAGGTAGTGAATAGAATGATGGTTACCAGAGGCTGGGAAGGTTTGTGGCGGCAAGGATTGAAGACAGGTTGGCTAATGGGTACAAAAGTCAGTTAGATAGAACGAATAAAACTCTAGTGTTCAGTAGCACAATAGTTAACGATAATTTTTTGTAGACTATAGTTAACAATAATTTTGTGTGTATTTCCAAATAGCTAGGAAGAGAAGAGTTATGATATTCCCAACACAAATAATAAATGTTTATGGTGAATGATATCCCAATTACTGATTTGATTATTATATATCATACACTTGTATGAAAATATCATATGTACACTATAAATATGTATAACTATTATGGGCCCACAAAAATTAAAAATAAAGAAGAAATACCATGGGCAGGTATTAGTCATTTTATGGCATATTTTCTCACTGAAAACAGAAACTGTGTGATACATGTATGTTGTCAGAGAAGCTTGCAGAAAATTGCTTTTCAGTATAATTCTTCTTATCCCAGATACAATCCCTAAGACTTTGTTCTCAACTGAACTTGATTAAAGCTGTGCTTCTACAGTTTGTTTAGCTTGCACTAACCACAGAGGCACACTTAATGCTAACTGCTTTCAAGCAGTGTCTGCGCAAAAACACTCTTCTATACACAGTCTCAATTGTGACCCTCTAAAAGAAGAAATTCAGCCTGAAAGACCAAGGTTTGTTTTCATAAGACCAAAGTCAGTCAGTGATCACTTTTGAATTGCTGTGATGTCTGCTCTAATTTAAAGTTGTGTATTTTTTAAGGCCCATATGTTTTGAGTATGTAAGTGCTAAACATTGTAAATGAGGTTTATAAAGTAGGATTGAAATACATGCCTAGTTAGAAAAAAAAAATCACATGGCCAGAAAAGCAACAGAGATGAAAGAATTCTGGAACCATCGAGATCACATTTTATTGAGAGAAGTATCACTCCTCCAACACAATCTAAAAATCATTTCTGAAAGATTTTTGTCAGGGTTGCTTAGGCTACAGAAGGAAAACCTGGAGTGGCTTAATGATCATCTTCAAGTGTATGAAGGATTTCTATGAAATTGAAACTTACTATATTTTCCCTTTCCATGGTGAACTGAATGCAATAAAATAGCATTGAATTAAGTCAGAGGCAATTTAGGTTGGAGGTAATGGAGATCTTCTTGGCTTTCAGAATTGTAACAGAGCAGGATTCCTCCAAGGGAAGGCTGGGACCTCTTTGTTCCTCATGGTCAGGGAAAGAAGAAAAGAGGAGGAGAAGGAGGAGGAGGATGGGGAGGGGAAGGGAGAGGGGGAGGGGGAGGGAAGAGGAGGAGGAGGAGAAGAAGGGAAGGAAGAAAGAAAAAAGACTGCTTTTCTCAGTTCCCTGAGCTGAAATGGTTGTAACTGCTCTACAAGTACTAGGCGCTAGTTCTATTCCACTGATCATCATTCCTACACATTGTCTCCGATTGTCTTTAACGAGGGAGAACCAGCTTTAGCCTGGACCACAAGATGTCTAAACTACTGCCAAGAAGAAGCTGAAAACAAATTGAATGGAGCTTGGAGCAATATATCCAGGGCTGCTAATGTCACATGTGATGTAACTTAATCCTAAATCACTCAGAATCCAGGAAGTGTGGTGAAGCAGTCAGACAACTGTTTAACTTTGGGACCACAAGGCTGGATCACGTCCTCCTGTGGAGTGCAAGTAATACTAGGAAAGGAAATGAGACTGTGGGGGAGGGAAACACAGCCCTCCTTTTTTCTGGGACCAGAGTCTGCATTGTGATATGAAGGCATGGAAGTAATAGGCTACTTCTGGTGTTAAGATTTGAGGAAACAGTTTCATTAAAGAAAGAAGTGGCCCAGGAAACCCTATCCAAGCCTGTTATAAGCTTTCCTTTCTATTGTAATGCACA
The DNA here is from genome assembly GCF_028878055.3 of Symphalangus syndactylus. NCBI lineage: Eukaryota > Metazoa > Chordata > Mammalia > Primates > Hylobatidae > Symphalangus > Symphalangus syndactylus. The sequence goes on along the minus strand of NC_072437.2, from coordinate 45,010,048 downwards.
CTCCAATGGAAGTTAAACCTGGGCATATGGACAAACATGAATTGGGCTACAAATGTCCTGAGATGACTCGAGAAAGAGACCAAAGAAAGAAAAGTAGTAAACACTCAAGGACAAAGAGGGTAGGAGCGGACATAGTGATGGGTACTAGCAATCCATATTTGAAACTGAAAAGCAGATAGGGGAATGGTAAGTGACCTAGGAGAGTGGAGAAAGTGGAAAACTAGCATCTGAATACAAAAAGTACCATATAAGAAACAAGCCGATTCACCTCCCAGAACCCAGGAAAGGCTAAGGGCTGCAGCCAGAAATTGCAATGCCAAGGAGCGTAAGAAATGAGAGACCGAAGACAGCTAAAACACATGAGGCTGACATTTTAGACATAGAGCTATCAGAGGAACTAGTCCCTCTTTCACCCTGTTCAACCATGGTGACTCCTCCTTCTATACCCCTGCAAGAAGTGACAGGTTTATTCCCTGCAGAAATCATACCAGAACGGTCTTGGCTCAGAAACAGGCACAGAGGGTAAGGGGTGAGGTGCAGCACTCATGCCTAAGAGTGAGACCTCTTCACCCATCCTGACTGGCTATGCTCTGCCCATCAAGGCAGAAGATTGAAGAATCTTCTCTAAAGAAAATGATAGACTTGGGGATACCTCAATATTATAGCTGGTCTAGCAGACACAATGCTTTACTGCCTTACTTTGGAGGCAGTCAGAAATCATTCTAAGTCGGGTGCAGTGGCTCACACCTGTAATCCCAGCACTTTGGGAGGCCGAGGCGGGCGGATCACGAGGTCAGGAGATCGAGACCATTCTGGCTAACATGGTGAAACCCCATATCTGCTAAAAATACAAAAAATTAGCTGGGCGTGGTGGTGAGTGCCTGTAGTCCTAGCTACTTGGGAGGCTGAGGCAGGAGAATGGCGTGAACCCGGGAGGCAGAACTTGCAGTGAGCCGAGATCGCACCACTGCAGTCCAGCCTGGGCGAAAGAGCAAGACCCCGTCTCAAAAAAAAAAAAAAAAAAAAAAAAGAAAGAAATCATTCTAACTCCTGCGCAGGCACAGTGGCTCTTGCATGTAATCCCAGTATTTTGGGAGGCCAAGGTGGGTGGATCACCTGAGGTCAAGAGTTCAAGACCTGCCTGGCCAACCTGGTGAAACCCCATCTCTACTAAAAATACAAAAATTAAGCAGGTGTGGTGGCATGCACCTGTAGCCCCAGCTACTTGGTAGGCTGAGACAAGAATTGCTTGAACCCGGGAGGTGGAGGTTGCAGTGAGCCGAGATTGTGCCATTGCACTCTAGCCTGGACAACACAGCAAGACTCCATCCCCACCCCCCACCAAAAAAAAAAGATAAAAAGAAATCATTCTAACTCCAAAAACAAGATCAAAACTCACAAAAAGACATCACCATTCATACACAGTAACTCAAAATAAGAGAGAAAGTGCATGGGGCAGAGAAAACTTAAAAACTAAAATCATTATCCTTAGAAAAATAATTAAAGATATTGAATTCATGACATAAAACCATGATGCCATTTACAAAAATAGTTAAACAGTATGGGAAAAATAAATATAATAGATGAAAGTTTAAAAAACTTTCAAAAGTGAGAAGATAAAGTTAAAGAACCTACAATATAGGATAAAAAGATAAAGAGATCAACAATAGGAGGGAACAGACTAATTTATCCCAAATGTTGACTGAATTTGCTAACACATAGTGGTACCACTTTTGTATATCCTTGGACTTTCAGAATCCTAGATCGTGTCAAAGAAAACAGATAGACTGGCAGTATCTTGAGACCACTGAGTCACATGTGAAACAGGCTGTTCAAAAAGCCACTTTTGCCTTAACATGGGTCTCAAGCATTACACTGCCCCCTCCAATAGGAAGCCCCTTCTAATCAAAATGCAGTCATCACTAGATTGCATTTTCTGGAGAATTGGGCTGCATCAGCTTATTGCTGAAACCACTGGTCTTTGCCTTCTATCCCATCCTTATGAACTCTTGGAGCCTTAGGATTTTCATTGGCCTCCCTTAGAGAGTCGGATACAGAGACATTCTAGCACTTAGGCATCCCTCCGTGACCATGTTAGAAGCAGAATTATATAGATACTATATTTCAACCAGGAAAGGGTGAAAAATACTCCAAGACAAGGAAAGTAGAAGTTACTTACTAGTGGTTCTGTTTCAGAGGTAAGGAAAATGTAGGTGGTAAGCTGTAACACTTCTTATTTATTAACCAGTTGGTCATTTCCTATTTAAGTGTTAAGCCCAGAAGAATAATGCATCCCCAACACAGTTCAGATCTCCTCTTTAGGAACAGGCATATTCGTATAGCTCCCACTCAGCATCTTTCTGAAGACAGCTAGACATACACACTTTCATGGTTTATTCCTTTGACTTCTATGCTATGTTAACCGTTCTCCTTTTAAATTATTTATTATTACTAAAGATTAAATACATTCGAGCTGGTCTTAATTAAGGAAATATAATTCATAGGAAGTAACTATATTTCCCTCACTTCTAAATTGTTGGAGAAGCCACCTACATATATAAGTGTAGTTCTATTTCGCATAATCTTATGCTAAATTGTTCTCTGGTTTAAAGTACTATGATATCTACAGAGGTTTCATTAAATATATCTTTTCATCACTCTTAAAAGATTCCAAAATAAAAAATAGCATGATACAATACCTTTTAAATAAAAGAATGTATAAAGTTTTAATACTTATGGAATTTTTACTAATGAGAAGGGGAAAGACATCCAGGAATGTTTGTATGTCAGAAAGGTAGTGAAAGTATTTTCTATTTCTTAAACTGTAAAATTGAGGCTGTATTGACTTTTCCATGGCATGAAACTTGCAAAAGCTAGGGCTTTATTTTAATCAACTGATCATAGCCCCCACAGTTAAATAAAATATTTAAAATATCAAGAATCATAATATAAATAAAACGGACAGTTTTGCAATCCCAGCATACATTTCTTAAAAAATACAAACCTAATCTTTTGCTAACTGGACTTTTCCATATACTTTCTTTTGAGAAAAACTTGAAAATTTTTCATAACTTGCTTTTTTCCCTAGTTTATTTGTATGCCTTATTTCAGCAATTCCTCTGAAAATCAGAAACTTGGCATTGTTCTTTGTGTTTCTGAAAAGAATCCTCCCTCCCACAATTGTTCTTTGGTGAGAAATGCTGATTATAATTTCGCCAAAGTTTTATTAAATGTATCTTTTCATAGCTTTTAAAAGATTCCAAAATAAAAATAACATGATTTGATACAGTAATTTTAAAATAGGGCATTTAGAAAGTTTTACTCGCAGGAAAGAGGAAAGCCATTTTTTAAAGATTGTTAAGCACTTGCCAGACATGTTATCATTTTCCACTTGGAGAACATCAATCACGGTAAGGCCAGATCTTCCCCGAATCTTTCTGTCTGCAAACCATTAGTCTGCCTGGCCTCTTATTTATTTAGTTCACTTTGCAGATGGGAATAATTCCCTCTGCTTAAAGAGCAGTACAAATTTTTTCATCAGCCGAAAGCCTAGGACTGTCTTCTTTAAGACTGCCCATTTTTGTGAGATTTTAACCATTGCAAGTGCCAGAATTTAAAGTCCATCAGCCAAACTATAACTTATACCTTTGTCTCAAAAGGATCGTTTTGATCTTCTGACTGGAAATTTTAATACTTTGAGATATATGTGGTTACATGCATATATATCGTCATACTCAAACTAAACCAGAAATAACCTAATGTCCAAAGATAGAGAACTTCTTATAGCAATTGTGTTACATTCATATGTAATGAGGCATTCTCAGCCATTCACATAATGCTAAAAATGAGTATTAAATGAAAGAGAAAGATGTATAGAATATGGAGTTAAATTTAAATATATGCAAGTATGAAAGCTGTGTGTGAAAGCGAAAAGAGGCGAATACGGTGAATGTGGTGGATATGAATGTGCATGCATAGTGTGTATGTCAGGAAAAAAAAACACAAGGGATTCAACATTAAATTTAAAAAGTTAAAAATGGTGAAGATAAATTTTCTGCTATTCTTCCTGTATGAAACATTTTCTAATGTTTTACAGTGAGTATATATGGCATTGTAATAAAATTTTTTTAAGTAATTTATAACCAACAGGTTCTGTATGTTTTCATTAGAGGTTTGCTGTTTGTTTATTTTGTCTTAGGATAAAAATGAAGTACTTTCTGTCTGGTGAGTTTGATGAAGACTTGTCTAAAATCAGGAGGAGTAGGAGGCAAACTATTGCAGATCCTGAAGGAAAAGCCTCAATCCACATAGATTTACTCCTTGCTCTGAATTTCCAAGCTGAGAAGAGTTCAACACACTGACTGGGAAGCATTCAGTCTGGTGTTCATTCCGTCCTGTTACAACTGCCATCTCACTTTCAGTTGGGGGAAACTGCTAACTCAGATTAACATTCAAACGGAAAAATCGGATAATAGAACTAAAAAGATAGAGAAAAAGAGAGAGAGAGAGCGAGCGAGCTCTACTGCTGTAAATTGGCTCTCTATCCTCCAGTGGTAGCACAGTCTTCTCCCTAACAAATGACACCAAGTGGTTCCTCCCTTATCTCCCAGACGTCAATGAATATTTATGATGCACATGCCACGGTGTGGGGGTTAAAGTGCAACCCTTCCACTCCTGCACCAAAGTCCAAGTTCAAAATATCAAGGTCGCCGAGTACCACACTCTGCTCACATTACTCTGCTCACATTAGAGTCACCTCAATGCCAAACCCAGTGCCTGTTAGCACACCTGCTTGTATCACCACACTCAGATCTTTATAACCTTCTTTGAGCATGTCAGATGTCTTACTGTTTCCAAAGATGCTATTTGTTCTTTATAGATGTTCAGCAATTCTGTTAAAGACAGGACAGATAGACATGAATAAATATGTCTAAGCCGGTATAAGCATTCCTCCTCCTAAGCTAAAAATGGGGAATCTTATTTATATGTATTTGAGGGTTTGAAGTTGCACAGTGAATGATATTATTTTCTCCAGCACATGTTAGGACTAACTGAAAAAAGCCAGGAGAGTGGAGGTAAAGACATTTTGGAGGATGTGGGTAGCCACAAAAGACATCTTCATAAAGCACTCCAAAGCTAGGTAGAATTACTACAGGCCCAGCAGAGCAGCCACATCACAGGAAAATCCAAGATGTTCAATAAACCAGTTTTACTAGGAGAGAACTTTATGCTGAAGTCCTCTAAATCAATGACCTCAAACTTCACTTTGCTTAAGAACACCTGGAGAGCTTATTCAAAAATCAAATTATCAGGTTTCTACAGATAACTGGCCTGGGTAGAACCAGTTATCTGCGCATTTTCAGATTTGGCTGTATGTTTTATCAGGGAACAGAATTGTTACAATAAGGTACCAAATACTGCAGCTGAACAAATGGCCTTCTCTTTCTCTATTTGGGAATGTTGCCTTTTCAAAGAGCAAAGCATGTGCAAAATTCAAATATGCAATTTGTAAAAATCAACTAGTCATTACTAGTTGTTGGAGATGAATATGGCTAGCCAGTCGAGTTCATACTGCCTCTCAAAGGGCTTTATTATAACAAGTGGCAGAACACACTACTTGGCTGGAAAAGGACAGCATCTGCATCGGGACATCCTGGGAGCACAGATGTGTGCTTTGGCTTGCGAAACACTGACTATACATCAGATGTTTTTCTATTATGTGGCCTTCGTGAGGATGCTGTAAGCCAGCCATACAGCTGACTGGGTGTTCAGCTTTAGGAAATTGATTCTTCAACCTGAAAAGTTAACCGTCTTATTTAAGAAACATTAGTGATACTAGAGTAAAATCTTAATTTCTTCAAGCTTTCCAAATGAAAAAGATAATTATTTTAAGACCACTTCTTCCATTCCCCCATATACATGCAAATGTTTTGGAAAAGAACCTAATGCTGGCAGGGACTAAGCTAAGGGTCACCGGTAAATGGCAATGAAGAGTTCTCCCACCCTCAGCCCCCAGGGGACACATTTGGTGCCAGTAGGGGATGCAATTCTAATGTTATTGCACCAGTCCCCGTACTTCCAGATTCTTTTCCTCGCCTACCAGCTAACGAGAAAAAGTTACTGGAATATGAAAATTTATCATCAAAGTAAAAACTTTTCTTTGTTAAAAGCAAAATGTAGTAAATGAAAGATGAAGTCTTGTCATTTTTTGCAAGCAAAAGCAGGAAACTGCGTCAAATTCCTACTTTGTACCAGACATGGCTACAGATCCACTGAAAAGAGTGAGGAGTTAAATATCCCAGGTATTCATTGAGAAAATGTATGACTCTCATTGTAACAATGGAGCAATTTGCTGATTATTTTTCCCATAGACATTAGTCTTGCCATAGTGACTAACCTTTAAATTATCTGGCAAATGTTTCTCTTTATAATTGTTCCTATTAAAGATAAAATGCTGGCTAATTTCAATAGCAGGAAAGAGCAATTAGAAAATTAAGGAGGCTTTCTCTTCATACTTCCATTTCAGAAGCTCTGTGTTAGCTTAAGTAATGTTTTATGCTTTGAACAGAGCTATTAGCAGATGGCTTTATTTTATGAAAAACGAGTGCTGCGTCTGAGGTGCCAACACATTTGTGAAATCAAATTCCAAGTTGCATTAATTAATGTCTATTAATAAGGTATAAATTCTCAGTTAAATACTTATTTGGTGGTGCAAAAATAATTATTAATTTAGTCCTTGTCAAGGGTCTTTTGGTTATGAGTAGAAGAAATCCACCACAACTAGCAGAGGCAAAATGGATGAGTTCACTGAACGATGACAGTCTGATCTTCCATACTGTTCCCTGTGTTGGCTGGTTTTCTCTGCTGCTGCATGTGTTTGGGTGCACCATACCACCCCTTCCTGCAACATACCCTCTGAGTTCTAACATCAACCTCAGGTTGTAACATTTGTGAGTCATAAATCCACTTTAACAGGAATGACAAGCATATGAGTATACCTTGGGTCAACTGTCTACCTCATAGTCCAATCAGGACTCGATTTAAAAATGCTACAGTTTCTCTGGAAAGAGAACTGGACACAGTAGTAGACACTTGAGCAGTCGTCAGAGCTGTCACTAACTGGTACTTGAGACCATGTGCCACTCAGCCTCACTGCTTTACCATAATCTCACCTGCAGAGTCCACAGGTGAGGATAGGTCATCTCTAACTTCTCTTAAACGACATTAATCGTTTAAGAAAACATCTTCCAGGCCAATGATAAAGAACATTACATCTGTGTGTTATGAGATTTCAAAGAAGGCAAATTCCATTGTTAACTTAAAAAGATAAAAAGAAACCTGAGAAGACCAAAGGATAATCAACATAATGCATCATTCCATTATAACAAAATATTTAATTATATTTCTATTGAAGAAAATAATATTAGCTAGCATCTGTTGTGCCCTATTAATAGCCAGGCACTGTACTAGGCATTAAAATCCATTAGTTAATTTAATTCTTACATGTATATAAGTTGGATATCATTACCCTCATTTGGAGATAAACTTACAATTGAGTTAAATAGTCCACTAAAGGTCAAGTGCTCTGAACAAGCACATATGAGAACCAACTCTGACTATGAAACTTTTGCCACAAGATGCTAGCCTTCTGGGCATTCATCTGACATGAGTATGCTTCTATCCATGCTTATGTGGTATCCTGGGTAAGGAAGATGCCAATTTGATGCCAAATGGATAGTGATATTCTACCCCAGTTATCCTGACCAACTATCACTCACTCATGGATTTGACTCTATCATCCATTACTGCCCTCCCAGGGCATACACAGAGGGAGAAAGCAAAAAAATAAATGCAGGGATAAACTAAGATGCTTTGGGTTTGTGAGACACAAGTGAATAGATGACAACCTTCAAAAGAGTCATCCAAAATATTATAGGGAATCATTTTACTTCTTGTTTACCCATAATTTTATTCTACTTTTTCATAAAATTATAGATACCAGTATATTACATGCTAATATGGTTTGGCTGTGTCCCTACCCAACTCTCTTCTTGAATTGTAGCTCCCATAATTCCCACATGTTGTGGGAGGGACCCAGTAGGAGGTAACTGAACCACGGGGGCACGTCTTTCCCGTGCTGTTCTCCTGATAGTGAATAACTCTCACCAGATGTGGTGGTTTTATAAAGGGAAGTCCATGTGCACAAGCTCTTGCCTGCCACCATGTAAGACGTAACTTTGCTCTTCCTTCATCTCCTGCCATGATTTTGAGGCCTCCCCAGCCATGTGGAACTGTGAGTCCATTAAACCTTTTTCCCTTATAAATTACCCAGTCTCAGGTATGTCTTTACTAGCAGTGTGAAAATGGACTAATATACATGCCTACATACTAAAGAGCCATTTAATTCAGACTGATCCCAGGATAACCTGTTGATATGGTTTGGATGTTTGTCCTCTCCACATGTCATGTTGAAATGTTGGAGGTGGGGCCTAGTGGGAGGTGTTTGGGTCCTGGGGGTGGATCCCTTATGAATGGCTTGGTGATAAGTAAGTTCTCACTCTATTCGCTCACGTGAGAGCTGGTTGTTTTAAAGAGCCTCGCAACTCCTCTTCTCTCTCTTGCACCCTCTTTCTCCATGTGACATGCCTGCACCTCCTTCACCTTAGGTCATGAGAAGAAGCTTCCTGAGGTCTCATCAGAAGCCGAATAGATGTTGGTGCCATGCTTGTATAGCCAGTGAAACCATGAGACAAATAAATCTCTTTTCTGCAGAAATTACCCAGCCTCAGATATTTTTTATAGCAATGCAAAATGGACTAACACACCTATCTAGCGAGTCAGAGGAAAAGCAGCACAGAATCTTGATAGTCCTCTGAATAGATAACCTAGATGACTAGTCCTTGAATGAATGAGAAATGGCAATGCTTATTGGGTTTATTTTTGAATCATCATTAATGGGGGAAGGAAAACTTAATTCAATTTCCCAAGCGTTCATAGAACACTAACTACTAATATATAATGCACATTATATGCATCTATCAAATACTGCCTTAGATAGTGTCATTGCTAAAAGGGAATTTACCCACTTTATAATATCTTATAAGACTGAGAACATAAATAGGCATAAGGCCACAGAGAAGCAAATATTAAGACTAAAAAAGGACAAGAAATAGACTGAAGGAATACAATAATCCAAAATCGATCATTAGCTTCATATGTTTCATTTTGTTTGCTGCTATGAAGGTCTTTGTCATTGTCATTATTCATTCAATAAATATCTATTAATATGCACCAGAAAATGTTCTAGGTCTGGGAATCCAGGGGTAAAAACAATTAGAAGTGGCTGCTTTCTTCATAGAACTAATACGTCATTTTCTTTATTTGTTATCAAATCCATGGAGATTCCTGATTGATTTAAAATACACATTATGTGTAGCTGATCTTCATAGATGTGTCTCTCTTGCCTTTGTTTGGTGTCTGTTTTACTTCCTGTGCCTCATTATTTATCAAGAAACCATTCAAACTGCACAACGGAAAATAAAAGATAAAAAGGAGGAAGAGTTAAATGAAAAAAGAAAAAGCCAAGTGTTCCCATCCAGTCTCTGTACATCTCCCCTCTGGGTTTATAAATATTTATTTTGCACTTTCTGTGTTGGAATTAAGATCACTCTGAGTTACCCCAGGAGTTACGTCCAGATGCAGGAAGTGGTGCTGTCAGCCTAAAGTCGGTTGTGCTTCCCTTAGCTATGAAGTATTATAGGAACATGTATGCTTTCAATCCTATCTAGGACTAGTCTTCAGAGTAAGCTATCATTTTTCCAACAGAATTTCAAGCTATTCTTGAATGCAATAATAACTAAAGAATACAAACCACACACGGGGAAGTATAGATACCTATTATCTGTTAGTCCATCACTGCACTCCTAGTGCCTGATAGAGTGCATTGTAAAAAGAAAGTACTCAAAGGAAATAATAAAAATGGATCCAGAGTTTATCTATATACAACCACTGAAGGATCACTTACTGACCTCCCACTATGAAGTTAGCTCTATCAACTTCTCCAATTTCAATTCATTTTTCCATCCCATTTCTGTCCTTTTGCCTGTTTCTCAAGTCTGTTTTATTTTATGTTCCAAGACTCATAATGTACAAGTTAAGCTACTAGCTGAATTCTTGTCCCTTTACTGTTTCCATCTGGTTCCCGTCCTTTATTTTGAGTTTTGTATTGTTGTTTGCCGTTTTGTTTTTGTTTTTTTGTTCTCCATAAAGTCTCTGTATTCTGCTAGGATTCCTTTAATTTGTTACTCTCTTATTTTTTTTAAGTGATATCTCCTTTCAACCCATCAGCAATTAACTGTTTAAAGTTAAACCTATACCCATATGCAATATACACAGCATGTTATCTCATATGTATGATATGGAAAATCAGATCAGGAGAGTGAAGTGCAGATAATGTTATTTGTTCAGCATTGAGGTACTGCAGACTGACTTGGGTCTCTTCTCCAATCAAGAGTTATGGGAAGTGATATCCTCAAAGTCATTCATCCAGCAGTATGACCCCACAAAGCCTACCTGGGATCCACAATCTGCTGTCTTCCAGACATACACCAGGTAGCATCTCTGCACACTTGTCCTGTAGTTAGAAATGAGCATTAAAGGGTATTTCCTCCCAGAGGAGCAAAAACATCTAATGAATGCTGGATGGCAATAATAAATAGGCTTAAATAGAAAAATAGGCCAACTCAGGAATACTTTGCCTCGAATAAAAATAGAAATAACTGAAATGGTTTTTCTTCTACAAATTGCATGAGTGGTTTTCCCCTTTACTTTCTTAGTAGTAAAGATTATTTTCTCCTGAATGCAATTGTTTGTAAATACCAAGAAACCTAAAAATATATCTGTTTGTAACAGGGATTTCTTAAAATACTCGAAATTAGGTTTTAAGAGTTGTCAATTGGCTTTATTTCCAAGACCAAATTTCTGAGTCAAACTCTTTAACTTATTTTATACGTAAAGATTTCAGTATGTACTCCAAATAATTGAAATTTTATGTTTTAAAGAGTATAACACCTGAATAAAATGAATTCTTTAACATTATGAAATATGCTGTCATTGTTTACATTTTGTAAAGTATAAGTGCTGTGCAACTTTGTTTACAGTTTATTTTATCAGAATCTAAATAAGGTCTATATGTTAAAATTGGCTGATTCATCTCTTAAATAATCTAGAGGCTCTTCCCTGACCCCATTCTAACATTTTTACAGAGAAAAAATGGACCATTCATTTCATAACATTTTCCCAACTGTTTGGATTTTGCTAATTGCATACTATGGAAAAACATTACACTTTAAGTTTTAATTATTTTTTAGAAAATAATTTCTTGAGTCAGATATCTATATGCAATCTCTTTAAAATTATAATCCCCAAATCTATGTTCTGTACAGGCCACCTTAATGTAACATTTCTAAAAACCTATTTAATAAACCATTTCATTACTGGATTAAACATATTCATGTGACAAAACATTTAGCATTTCCACTAGAATCCTTTGTTCTCTTTTGAACATGTAAAGAAGGAAACACTATTTGTGTGTCACAGTTTTATTCCACACCTCAAACTTTCTTGCTACTCTGCCTTTGCTTATTGACATAGTATTTGAAAGACAAAATGTGGGTCATGAGTTAAAGTACAAGTTGAAATGCGATAAGGTCTTTTCTACTTACAAAATACTGCCTTGTCCCAGACCACCTCCTTTACCCCTCTTATCCTAAAAATACAAAGTCTCGTCTTTACCATTTTCCACTGTGTATATCCTGACCACATCCTTGTGGTTCCCCATCTGCAAGTACTCATGACTTTAACTAGAGTTGAGTCTGTGTATTTAAAGGCAAAATTTAATTATATATTTATAGAGTATTTTTATCCAGGCCTCAAATTTATTTCTCTGGTGCACCAAATGTTTTTAAGGAAAATGCAATTAAAGTCCACCAAAACTTGGCTTTTGTATGTGCATAAGTTAACTGTGGTAGGCACCAGAAACACTAAAATTCTTTATTCAGCAAGGGACCAATCTGTATAGATAAAACACATTCTGGGCATGAAACCTGATTTCAATTGTTGGTTGAATCTACCCACCTTCCTTTGGCAACACATTACCTGGTACTTTTGGACTCTAGATTTTATAAACTTATGGCTAGTTAACGATGAATTAACTCACATTATGTACTTTATTTAAATTAAAGATAGAATGTGGTTCTAATGTCAATTTTAACGTCTAAATAAGGTCAGCAAACTCAAACTCGTGGCAGGATTTTCTTTATAATTTGTCTCTGCTTCATCTACTGCATCTCCTCCATGCTCTAAGCCATGGTAGATGCCACATGTCTGTAACATCTTATAATAAATATACCTTTTATTTGCATCAGAATTCACATGCTAATTGCAGAAAAGTTTCAGGTTCATTGCAATTGCTCTGGCCTGAAGGAGTCATCTTTAATGGTTTTCTGTTGTGTTTGCTGCTTTAATTTATGGCTCCCATGGCAATCAGTACTGCTCTCCTCCTGCGCATGCATTATCAAATATGCCTTTTGCAGCTGCTTGGGATGGTCTTAGGAGAGTAGAAGCAGGCGGGGGTGCCAATTACTTTCAGTTTGTAGACAAAGAAAAGAAGAACTTCCTGGCTAAGTTCTACGTCAGGATGCATGCCTCTGATCTTTAAGGCAAATGAGACAAAAACCTAACCATAATTTAACAGAGTAGCATGGGCATTATCCCAGCTTGCACAGAAACCATGTTCAGACTAAATAACCCACTAATTGCTTATGCTCAGTGTGGAGTCAGCCCCCACATAAGCGATTTACAGAATCCACTATCAACTTTGCATTGGCAACAAAGCAACCTTTAAAACAACAACCAAAGCTGGCAACTGGCAACTGCTGACTAGGGTGAGTTAGAACAATGTGGGAATGGTCACTTCTGGTACAAGCTGGATAAAAGGAGCAGGAACAGATGAGTAATTTAAACTTCCACATATTTCATCCAAGTTAGTAGCAAAACATGGCAGTCTCATTGGCCCCTGGAAAATCCCAACTCTATTTGTCAAAATCCTGGAAGTTCTGAAGTTTACCCAAAGAAAGAGAAGGAAGCTAGCAGCCTGTTAATTGGTTTGGGTTTTCAATTCACAAGGCAGCGGGTAATATTCACTCAACATCTTCCACTTTATATATCTTGAATGCATACTGGCTGCTCTTCTTATGAACTGCCACAGCACCTAAGATTAAGCTTCTTGTTGCATTTTACGACCATCAAGAAGAAACAGTAGAATTGTCTGGATGCTCTGCGCTCATGAACGAAACTACTCATTATCCTTTTTTTTTTTTTTTTTTTTTCTGAGATGGAGTCTTGCTCCAACGCTGGGCTGGAGTGCAATGGCAATGGGGCGATCTTGGCTCACTGCAACCTCTGCCTTTCAGGTTCCAGAAATTCTCCTGCCTCAGCCTCCTGAGTAGGTGGGGCTACAGGCGCCTGCCGCCACACCCGGCTAATTTTTGTATTTTTTTAGTAGAGACGGGATTTCACAATGTTGGCCAGGCTGGTCTCAAACTCCTGACCTCAGGTGATCCGCCTGTCTCAGCCTCCCAAAGTGCTGGGATTACAGGCATGAGCCACCGTGCCCGGCCTCATTATCTATTTCTTTCTGCCTGCTAAGCCAACATGCCTCACTCACTATGTCTAACTTAGCCTCTGTTTGTCCCCTCTAATCTAGGAGAAATTCTTCTTGCTAACCTATTATCTATATAATCTTTTTAAAAATATTTACTTTAATTATGGATATATAATGGTGGTATTCATTTATTACATAATATTAATCTGCCTTAGCATTAAATTAGATTATTAGATTACAAAGAAAACAGAAATCTGAAGAACATTACTATTAGTCCAATGCCATGCACCAAGTCAATCCTTAAAAAACACAATTGGACAATGAAAGGCAACCAAAGGTCTTTGTGATCCATGCCACACCAGACAGCACAGAGAACATCGAAGCTCTGAACTCAGGGGCATTTGACAATTTACTTCTGTTTAACTCATCTATTTTTTAGGAGAGAAAGAGAAATAACAGGCAGGTGGCACATAAAAAAATAAACAGTTCTCAACAAAGAAGATAGCTAAAAAAAGATGATCACAATCCCAAGGAACACCAAAATGAGAATGCAATGAATCCAGAAGGAAATACAGGTATTTCCAGTGGGATTGAAGCAACAACCTGCTGCCATTATGTTTCTCTTTGCCTTGAAAGTTCAAATATTTGTGTTTCTCTGAGACTGCTGATACAAACGCAGCTGATGAGACTCCTTCATTTAAGGCAAAAACTGACAGCCCATTGAAGGTGTCAAGAGTTCACACTGCTTCCACATGAACCTCAAAAATCAGAGTCACAAATTATTAGGGCTGGAAGACATTTGGAATCACTGAATCAAACTCTTTATATCACATTTATCCAGGGAAGGTAAGTGATTGTCCAGCTATCTGGCAAAAGAGACAAGTCTCACACAGATACCCAGACCCTTAGGTCAGTCCTCTCACAGGCTGATGTTGGTACATTCTTTTTAAAATCACTCACACATGCGACCATAAGACAACAACAACAACAACAAAAAAAGAAAAGAAAAGCCAGAAAATTAAAGGAAAACTGTAAAATGTGTATTCGGTGATGATCCAGTTTCAACAAAACACATCCATACCTCATTCTTGATGTGTAGATAGACTGATCTCAGGACCAGACATGCAATATTGTACCCGGTTTCAACAAACTCCCGGGCATACATCAGCGCTTCCAGCAAGAAACTACCAGTCATCCTTCACAGCATACTTGATGCTGCCTGGTGAACTCTTTTCCTATTTCCACATAACGTAGGGTGAGGACACATGTGTTCTGCTTTGTGTTTCTTCATAATATGTCATGTCTTCAGAAAACAAATTTGAGTGTAAGAAAACACTTTAGTCTCCTTAAATTAATGAATGTAGTTTGTAGAACAAAAAATTCATTTTTTTCTTTACCCAATTTGCATAGTAATGTCTGAGCACAAGCAGCAGCTCACAGATTTATACAAGGGCACTGAAAGAAAAATAGGCTTTCCAACCATTATCTTCCAAAATCCTGCCCCCACACATTACCAAACAAAAATAGACCTAGTTTATCTAGAAAGCTGAAAGCATGTACTATATCTGTCTACTTTATCCATCTCCATTACTACTGTCACAGTCTAAGTGACATCATCTCTCTAAAATCATTTTTTCCTAATTGATCTTCTTGCTTTTACTTTTATTCCTTACCATCTGTTCATCATTGAACAGTTATATTCCTTTCTTTTAAACATAAATTGAACCTGTTTTTCCTGGATAAAACCCTCCAAAGTCTTTCCAACATGCTCAGAATAAAATTCAAATTCATTAACTTAGCTGGGAAAGGAGGTTGCAGTGCTCCAAAAAGAGTTAGAGGAACTGAATATCACAAAATCTCCTTTATTCTTGGAGTCTATCTTGGATCAAATGAAGCTTCTGAGCCCAGAAAACAAACCCTATTTTGTAAGTAATATTTCATAGAACATTAAACATTTCTGTGCTTGCATCCCCTTTGCTGTTCCAGGCTTTATCCAGCTACTGTTTGACCACTCTGGATTCAATCTGCTCAAAGATACACATATCAAGATCTTTTTTTTTTCTTTTTTTTTTTTTTTTTTTTTTTGAGATAGAGTCTTGCTCTTTCACCCAGACTGGAGTGCAGTTGGCACGATTTCAGCTTACTACAACCTCCCCCTCCCAGGTTCAAGCAATTCTCCAGTCTCAGCCTCCCAAGTAACTGGGATTACAGGCACGCACCACCACACCCAGCTGATTTTTTGTATTTTTAGTGGAGACAGGTTTTCACCATGTTAGCCAGGCTTGTCTCAAACTCCTGACCTCAAGTGATCCACCTGCCCTGGCCTCCTCCTGAAGTGCTGGGATTACAGGTGTGAGCCACCGCACCTGCCCTATTTTCTTACTCTTGATCTTGGAAGACAAAAAGAAACAGTTACATACTCCTGAGTCCAGCATAATAAGAGGATGGTAACGTACAAGGGACTCTACCTCAGAAAAAGGGGGCGGGGGGAGAGTAGTATATCTGAGACAGGATCAAGACTTTGTGTTCTAACTACCATCAATGCTTTTAATGCAAATATTAAAAACTTAACAAAGAGGGAACCAAAGAGGGAAGCATTTCTATACGTAAGTGAACACTGAAATCACTGATGTAAGTTAGAGGCATGAGAGCAGCTGCAGTTAGAGCCAGAACAAAAGAGCGTAAGCAGAACTCTTTGTGGGTCAACTTACAGCTGAGACGAGTCAGCAGTTATTCCTTATCAGTTAAAAAAAGTCTGTTTTACTTTCCTTTCTGCCATGTAACTACAGAATATGAAACCCGATATCCCCAAATAAGCCCCTGAAAATCCCATCTATAGTCCATTACACTCAAACTGGCACAATTGTCCCATAGAACTGATATTTACTGTGTTTGAATACACATAGATATTAACTCTCCTGGTCTTAAAGTGTGAAACTTGCATTGGTCTTATCTGAGTTCCTTCCTCAGGAAACTGACCATCAGACCTCTCAGATAGTATGAAGGAGCTGACACTTACCAGGTCACTACATCTGGACAATGAGATCCCAGACCCCTCACCCATCATGACTGTCTAACGAACCACCTGCCTCCTGTTGACCAGCTTCTTTTGCTTAGCCCTCCTACACTTAGCTACATTCCTTCCCCTATTGTACTTGGTCAGAGAGATGGGTTTAAGACTGAACTCCCATCTTCTCGGCTGCACTACCCAATTAAAGCCTTCCCTGGCAATACTTATCATCTCAATGACTGGCTTTCTGTACAGCAAGCAATGGGACCTAGACCAAACCCTGGCACTTCAGTAGCAATTCCACAGTTCCCTAGGATCAACCCATGGGAAAGTAGGCATTCTTCCTGGAGATCAATCGTTTTTTCTACCAACTGTAGAGAAACTCTTTCCTATCCTTCTCTCATTACCTGTTCTCATGCATGAAGATAACCAATAGTTTTGGAAACTAGACATGCTCTGGCCACTTCTTCAAAGATTATGATTTGATACATATATGGTCCCAGAATTTTTTTTAAAAAAACTTCCTGCACCATTCTGATGATCACCCCGAGATGAACCACAACCCAGCAGAACTGGAGGGACAGTGCAAGGCTGCACCCATCTTAGCCAGCAGAGCCACTTCCACATCTTGAGATCCGACAGCCTCTGCTGCCCCCTGGTGGTCACTACTAAACTTACCACACCCCTCTCTAGTTCAATAAAATCAAGAAATACCTATTGAGGACCATGTCAAAAGTATGACATAAGAAGCTGTGACATAATGCCATATAATATATTTCTTCATTCATGTTTTGGAAGTCAAGAAACATTAGTCATCCTCCTTGAAACAGCTCCAAATACCTAACTAAACACTTATATATGAAACTGCCACTAAAATTTTGATTCAAAATGCAGAGAAAGCAAAAACTAATCTGTTCTAATATAGGAAATTTAAAACAAAACCTATACAGAGAACCAATAATAAGTACAGATAAAGTAAAATTGATTATTTTCTTATCAATAATAGTATTTTTTATCTTTTCAGAACAGATACTTTTTAATTTCTTAAATTCCTGTTGTAAAGTCTGTTCTGGTGCTTCTGACCAGCCGAAAGTAAATATACTAGGGTCTGAAACAGAACTAAAAAGCATGGAATCTGGGCACTCTTTCAGATATTTAGTAAATTTCATCAATCATTTCTTGTTGTTCATCAAACTGGTCACAAAAAACGAATCACAGATAAATTACAAATTTTTTTTTCAAGCATTCCTGAAAATTGCCTCTAAATTACTACTCTCAACTTCTAGAATTAGAGCACTATGACATATTTTCTAACTTATCTAATATTTCTTTTCCTTTGACGGGGAGTCCACTAAAGAATCATTTTTGTCAGTGTGTGTCTCCTCTAAAGATGCATTTACTAATAAGATCATTTTCACTTTGTGGGCAGACATCTGTTTCCAATTCAATTTCTGGAAGCCAAGCAGAATTCTGAGCAACTCACAACTATTTGACAGTTCTCCATCTTTGTCTCTGCTAGTAGAAACAGCCTTCTTAAATGTTCAACCCTTCCAAATGAATTAATAATATATTTATGTTCATGTCTAATCTAGTGTTCTCAAACTGGGATATTTTCTAGTCAAAAACTTCCCCACAGCTGTTTTGTAGTCCAAGGTGTTTGCTATATTATTTTTATGTGGCTGCATATCATTATAAACATAAAAACTACATTTTAATGTATCTAAATCTGTCTTTGATGCTCATCTGTCCTTTGATGCTCATAAATTGAATGTGCACTCAGGGACATGTGGGTGTCTTTTCACTATAATAAGCTGTAGTGAAATCTAAGGAGTTCTTATGGATAACCTTGGTCTACGAGGGGGTAATTTTGATACATGAGTATCTCTAGGATGCTGGAAAGTTCAATATTATCTTGAAATATATAGCTTGAAAGTTCTAAAAGTTTTGGGGAATTTAAAAACTGCCCTACATACTTCTTAGATCTTTAGATCTATGGCTAAGAATGAAAATGTATGGAATGTGTAGAACATATAGAGACATCAAGAATAAATTACTTAGAATTAGAGGCCAGTGAATGAATGAACTGGCACTGACACAGACAAAAAGCGGCTGAGTTTCTGACTGTTTTGAGGTCAGTGCAAGTTTAGGATCAAATTCACCCAGGCACCAAATGGATTAACTGTTATTTTTATTTTCTGGATCTCAGTGTATTTTCAGAACTGAATTTTTCCTTCCTGAATGACCTGCTAGCTCTTTCTGCCTAGAATGCTCTACCCTTTCATGGTCACACCTGACCCAACTATGAGTTCCTGTTCTGCCACCCACCTGATCAATCCCTAATTATTTCTGAAACAGCTGGGACACACCTGCTCTGTGATTTGTTCCTTAAGCTGAGCCTAACTGTCACTGTCAGTGATTGAATTTTGTATAATTTGATCATTCTGGACTAGAAAATGGTAGCTTTTCACTTTTCAATCATTCCGATTAGTCTAATGAGTAACTTGGTGGCACAGACTTTAATTTTTAAATCCTCAGCACCAGAAATTGTGCCTGACACATAATGAGTGCTAAGAAATGATTGGTTGAATGAATATAGATAGCACACCATAAAGGCAAAGTCAATTTCCTCTGCACATAAAATTAAAGATTATTTCTACAAACTTTGAGCATTGTTGCAATAAGGAAATACGCCTCTTATTTGCTTTTACAAGTTTAATTCCGGGAGCAATTTTGTTTATGCAAATATTTGCCTCTATTGTCAAATTCCAGCTAAAACAATTTTTGTTATCTATGGTTGTTGCACAAAACTTCCAGCTTCCAGTAGCAAAGTTAATTAAATAGAGTATTTTTAAAAACTTTGTAACAGGTTTAGCTTTGATTAATAGGTTTTGACCTATTGTTTTTTCTAAACTTAATTCCCAGAACTTATCTCCTTAAGTGCAATGCTTTATATATGGTAAATGTTCAAACTTTTATTACGTATTTAAAGTAATAGGAAAGAATAACTTGAGTAATTAGTTCCTTGCTACTTTACAGCAATTTTTGCCTCACTCCACTGATTCTCTATTAGATAAACTTCTTCACTACAAAATCTCATATACTTTTGATTGATGCCCATTCTGTAATGTTATCTACCCTCCAAGATCCCTGGGAGATAGAGTATTGGAATCTAACATTCAAGTCGTGCTTGTCTGCCTAGAGGCTCGCATTCATCAAAGTAAGGACATAAAGTACATTAAAATAAACTCTACTACAGCACAAATTTCTAAATCGGACTATTCTACACATGATCCTGATTCTAATCTTCTTTTTTCCGGAAATTCAGAACACCTAAGCTAAGATCAGGTGAAAAAAATGAAAATTATAACACGAGGAGGAAAAGGGGCTCATAGGATATTTGTCAAAAGGCCATGCAGCTTTTATGATTATAAAAGCATTTACCTCTGGAACAGTGAAGATTACAGGAGACCACCATTTCATCTGTCAGTCAAACTCAGAATGGCTCTGTTTCAAACTTCTGTAGCTGACTCAAAATGGAATGGCCACTATTCCCAAGCACCACCTGCCATAACTTGGTATTTTTCCATGCTTAATGAATCATATTTATTCTCCTGGATTTGGGAGAGTTGGAATAGAAAAGCACAGGGACTAAGATTCCCTTGCACTGAGTTACATTAAAAGCTGTACCTCACAAAGTCCACCTATCACTGTGTCACTGCTAATGGTTCCTCTGGCTTTATCTATATTCCTGCTTCAGATTATTTTTAGCAAAAATTTAAATGATGTTCAGGGGCTCGTTGGTAAAAGAAGTTTAATATGTAAGAATTGAAGTACATATTAGTGAGAATGGTTATGATGGTGATGATGATATGATGGATTCATGCTGCAATCCTGATTTGATTTGCTATAATTAGGCTACAATTTGGTCTATAGAGGACTAAAATCCTATTTGAAGTATAAGTGCATCCCAAATGTGGTTTATGGTTAAAAAACCTGACGATGTAGATAGCCAATTCCCACCAACTTATTGGGGTTACTTATTTGTTTTTGTTTGGCTTTATTTTTCTGTTTTACTCCTTTCTCTCATTTTTGAAATTATTTCTCAGAGTCAGTCCCAATTTCTTTGGTTTCTATTTACTAGGGAGTACTCATATATTTAAATATATTTACATATATTGTTATACATATATATTTCATATATTGTTATACATATATATATATGAAAGAGAGAGATATCTGTAAAACTGTGAAGCAACTTCTGAACTAATTTAAGAACTAGAACATCGCTAATTCTGTGTATACTACCTGACCCAAAGAAAATCAGCTTCCAAATACAGGCCCTTAATTTTGCAGTTTTTAAAAATGGTTTTACCATATGTATATAAACCTCTAAACTATATATTTCTATTGATTGAAATCTTTAAGAAATGATATTAAACTTTACATTATCAAGGTAAAATTGTATCAGACAAGGTAACCAGGCAAGGAGGACTTTTTTCAAGATGACCACAATAGGTTCATAACTATCGCAATATGGAATGTAGAGTGAACTATGTTGAAACAAAAGGCAGGAGAGATTTTCAACACTGGGTCAAGTTGGTGCAAAGGTTCTGAAGGACATAAGCCTGGAGGTTACTAAATGCAGTTAGGCCATCTATTTTTGCTAACTGGCGTGAACTGAGGGAGAGTAGAAGTTAGGCTCCGACCTCCCACAGAGACTGAGAGATAAGGGCCCTATCATTTTGGTGATTATGTTTCAGAGAATAACTCCCAAATCCACGTGAAACACATTGCTATGCTGTAAAACTGGCAAGAGGCTGGGAGATTTACATCTTAAAGGGGCAGAGAAAGAATTTACAATTTCAAGTTTTCTGAAATAAACTCACTAAGAAAAGGGAGATCAAGGGCTTAGGTCAGGAAGAAACCTGTCTAAAGTTTAGTCAAGCTGAAAGGAAATAGACCAATTGGTCTAAATATACTTCTAAATCCTTGTTTTCTCAACGTTACATTTCAAAGAGATTTACCCAATGAGTATGAAGAACTGTAGGTCATTCATATACACCCCATTATAATATTGCCTCACTTTAATATACCACATTTTAACACCCATTTTACTATAGATGAATACTTGGATTTTTTCTTTACTTTTTATTTAAGTTCTGGGGTACATGTGCAGAATGTGCAGGTTTTCTACATAGGTATAGATGTTCCATAGTGGTTTGCTGCACCCATCAACCCGTCATCTTTTTCTTTTCTTTTTTCTTCTGTTTTCTTTTGATTCTATTAACAGGGTAAGTGTATTCATTTGCTAGGGCTGCCAAAATAAAATGCTACCGACTGGGTGGCTTAAACAATAGAAATGTATTTTCCCATGTTTTTGGAGTCTGGAAGCCCAAGATCAAAATGTTGACAGATTTGGTTTCTCCTGAGCCCTATCTTGGCTGGCAGGGGGATGCCTTCTCAGTGTCTTCACATGGCCTTTCTCCGTGTGTGAACAACTCTGTTGTCTCCCCTGTGTCCTCATCCCCTCTTCTTAAATGGACACCAGTCAGATTGGCTAGGGCATTCCCTAATAAATCCATTTTAAATGAATTTCCTTTGGAAGTCCTTACCTCCAAACATAGTCACATTCTGAGGTACTCAGAGTTAGGGCTTCAACATATGAACTGTGGGGAGAGAGTTTAGTCTGCAGCAGTATTTTTGTGCTCATGTTCAACATATTTTGAGATGTTCTGCATGTTTTTACACATTCCTTCTAGTACACATAGAAATATTTCCTTGGGATGTTTACTTAGAATGAATGTTTAGATTGTCTGGCACTCTTGCTTTTCATCAGCACTTAATATTGTCAGCATTTCCACTATTTGCCAATCAATTCAAATTCTTTATATATTCTGGGAATTAATATAATTAATCAGTGGCGTATGCTACAGATGTCTTCTCCCAGTTCTGTTGCATATGTTCCACTTCCATGATGTCTTAATGAAAAGGTGTTGTTTTTAACACAGTACAATTTATCAGTATTTTCCTTTATGCCGTTTCTTTCTGTTTCATTGCTGTTGGAGTCCTAGTTAAGAAAATTATTTCCTACTTCAGTCATAAAAATTCACCCAAATATCTTCTTCAAATGTTTTAAAGTTTTACCCCAATATTCCAGTCTTTAATCCACCTGGAATTGATTTTAGTATATGGTACGAGGCAGGAATCCAATTTTGTTTTTTCCCATAGAGATAAACAAGTATTCGGCCCTATTTATTTTCTAGTCTACTCTTCCCTAAGTAGTTGCAATGCCATATGTTATATATAATTTCTGTATATTCATGGGCTGCTTCTGGCCTATTAGGGGCAATTGAATAGCATGTTTCTTGCAATATTTACTATAAAATACTATGACAGATGTATCCTGTTAGCAAAAAATAAGGTGGACAAATCAATCTTAGATGTATGCAGTGGGAGTTCACACTCTGTGTGGACGGAATAGACATGGGTCTAACCACTTTAGAAAACTATTTGAGATTATCTTATAAGATTGAATATATTCCCTCTCTCTGACCCAGCAGTCCCATTCTCTGTTGTGTGCTCTGGATCAGAAGTTCCAGTGTGGTCCCCAGGAGTGTCAGCATCAATGTCACCCTGATATTCAGCATTAATTGAATAGCATGTCTCTAGCTAATACTGTGGCTTTATAATGAGTCTTGGAATATGCAAGGGGATATTCCCACATTATTTTTCTTCTTCAGGAAACTCCTGTTTTTCAGCTTTTGCTATGCCAAATAAATTTTAGAATCTGTTTTTCAAGATGCAAAAATAAAATCTGTTGGGATTTTGATTGAAATTTCCCTGAACCAATAGAATCAATCTGTGGAGAATGAACAGTTTTATGACATGGGGGTTTTCTGTATGAGAAAATTGAATATTTCTCAATCTATTCAGCTTGCATAGGTAGTAAATAAAATTTTTGCACCATATGTGTCTGTATATATGTATACATATATATATGTATATACATATATAAACAATGAAGACTTCTTTTACATTTAAAAAATTTTATTCTTGGTTACTCTATATTTCTATGTTAATATACCTACACACATTTTTATTTGTTTTATGTTTTCCTGATGTTTTCATATATATCTTCTAACCATTTATTTTCAACTTTCTACATCTTCATGTTTTATATAATTAAGATCGACATATTTTATTCAAACTGGCATTTTTTTAACTGGCAAGTTTATTCTTTCTTAACTTAATGTGATTACTAATATATCAGAACTGATTACCATTTTCACTGTGCTTTGGAACTGTTCCATTTTTTATGCTTCTTCCTTTTTTTATCTTTCAATTAATTATATTTTAGTTTGTTCGCCTCTGTTTTTCTTTCCTTTTTCTAAGCAATTCGTAACTTACATAACATATTCTAATTTTGTAACTGGCTACTATTAAAATGCTGCCATGGGCACAAAACTGTAAATCAGTTTCTTTATCCTCTTACTGAATAATTAAAAGACTTTGAATAATTTAGCTCTGATAATATTTCTGCCAATGATAATTTTAT
Source organism: Symphalangus syndactylus (assembly GCF_028878055.3). Classification (NCBI taxonomy): domain Eukaryota; kingdom Metazoa; phylum Chordata; class Mammalia; order Primates; family Hylobatidae; genus Symphalangus; species Symphalangus syndactylus. The sequence goes on along the minus strand of NC_072437.2, from coordinate 44,985,820 downwards.
CCTTAATTTTGCTTTTCTTTTAAAAATGAACACATCATTATTATTATGTTATGAAGACAATGATTGGCTCTAATTATATGTATACATGTTTGTGTGATGTCCTCTCACATTGAATAGTGACTGACCAGTGTGGTCAACAGAATATAGTATAAGCCATATAATGTGACTGCCAAGAATAGGTTATAACAGCATTTTAACTTCTACCTTGGTGCTGCTTGGATTACTGATTCTGGAAAAGTCTGGCCACCACATTGTGAAAACATCCAAGCACTGTTAGGGAAAGTTAGTCCCAACACCAATTTCCAGCTGTGTGAGTGAGCCACCTAGAAAGTGGATCCTCTGGCCACATGTACACCTTTACCTGCCTGCAACCCCAGCTCACACATGACTGCAACCTCATGAAAGACCCCAAGCCACAACCATCTGCCCAAGTCACTTCCAAATTCCTGATGCAAAGAAACTGAGATAAGCAATGGTTATTGTTGTTTTAATACCACGTTTTGAGCTAATTTATTACTCAGCATTAAATAGCTAATGCAACATATTTACTAGTTTCTTTTCTCACAATTCTTTTTTGCATCTTCCCTGGCGGGTTATTTTTCTTCTTCTTGAAGAAAAACTTTTAACATGCCTTTAGTGAAGTTAGTGCTAAATGAACTTAGATTTTCTTTATATGAAAATATATTTCTTTCAACCCAGTTATGTTGTGTGAGTACTTTGAAAGATTTATTCTGCTATTATTTGACTTCCAACTATTTAAGAAGGCTGCTGGAAGTTCAAGTGTGGTTCTTTCTAGGTTTCTTCTTCCTCTCTGGCTACCTTTTCCCGAGGTTTTCTATGGACTAAGGTGATAGTTTTTCAACTATTCTGCTTTGAATAGTTGAAATGCAGTGTACTCTGTGTCTTTGAATCTGGCCAACGCCTTTTTGAACATTTCACCTCTTTCATTTTATGTATTCTTCTAAGATCATGATAAGATATATCATTAAACTGTCCCATTCAATCTTTCATGTCCAGGATCATCACTTTACTACTTTCCTCTTTCCTATGTTGCAGCTGAAGTAATTTCTTTACATCTGTCTTCCAGTTTTCTCATTCTTTCTTCAGTTATATTTTATGTGTTGTTTAATCGTTCCATTAAGGTTTTCTTTCAATTACTGGTGTTTCTTTATAAAAATTCTACATTTGCTTCATATATGCTGGTCATTTTGGTTTCAAATATTAAGTTGAGGTACTTGCTCTCCATTTTTTATTTTTATGAAAAGCAAATTCATCATTTCCTACTTTAGTGTTTGCTATAAGTCACTAATTAGAGACGTCTGAACTAGCCAATAATTTTCCTTTCGGAAACATGTAAATATTTATATTTAATAAGCATAAAACTACAAAGATTTCTTTTTCATGCAAATTTTGCTAAGTTGTATCATTCTATATGTTTATTTTATTAGATACATTGGATTATAATTTTACCAACTTATTATGCTTTACTATTTGTTTCCTTTTTAATTTCTGATAGTATTTATGTCTTGTTTTTATTGTGTGACCAGAGTTAACAATTTTGCTAGTCTTTTTATATTTCTTCATGTCCCTATAATATTTCTTTTCTTCCATTTTCATTGAGTGTAATTTACTATTTTCTTACAATTACTGAGATGGAAGCTCAGATGATTAATTGTCAGCCTTTTTTATTACTAGTCTATGTACTTTCTAGGCTTTTCAGTTCAGGGATACATGTGCAGTCTATGCACTTTTAAGGGTGCACTTTTCCATATAAGCATATTTTAATAGCAACATGCAACTTTCGAAAGTAGCATATTATTTTTCATTCAACTAAAAATATTTTCTAATTCTCATTGTGATTTCCTCTATGACCATGAGGAACTTAGAAGTATACTTCTTGGCTCTCGATATATAGCTATTTTTAAATGGATTTTTTTCTTAGATTTGTAAATTAATTATACCTTGGTTAGAAATTACAGTCTATATCATCTCATTTATTTGAAATTTTTGAGACATGATTTGTGTGGCAGCATATGATCAATTTGACTGCCCCATTTGTCATCTTAAAAATGTATCTATAGTTATTGAGCAGAGAAGTATGTTTTAGGGGGGTTAAGTCTGTAATGAGTACTTAAAATTGTTATTTTTTACTGTTCTTCTCCACTTGTTTTATTAATTTTTTCTGTTGCCCATGCTGGAGTACAGTGGCACTATCTCAGCTCACTGCAACCTCCACCTCCCAGGTTCAAGTGATTCTCCTGCCTCAGCCTCCTGAGTAGCTGGGATTACAGGCACCGCCACCAAGCCCAGCTAATTTGTATATTTTTAGTAGAGACAGGGTTTCACCATGTTGGCCAGGCTGATCTCAAACTCCTGACCTCAGGTGATCCAACCTCCTCAGCCTCCCAAAGTGCTGGGATTACAGGCTTGAGCCACGGTGCCCAGCATGTTCTATTAATTATTGAAAGACATGTTTAAAATTGTCCATTATCATTTTATATATGTCTATTTCTCATTTTAGTTCTGTCAGTTTGTTTTGCATATTTTGAGATCATATTATTAGGTTCATACAATTTATTATTATATCTTCCTGACTGTCTTAGTCTTTTTGTGCTGCTATAACAAAATACCTGAGACTGGGTAATTTATATGTAACATACATTTATTTATCACAGTTGTAGAGACTGAGAGTCCAATATCAAGGCACTGGCAGGTTCAATATTGGGGGAATGTCCTGGTCTCTGCTGCTAAGATGGTGCGTTGTTGCTGTGTCCCCAAGAAGGGGTGAATGTTGTATTCTCACAGTGCAGATGAGATAGAAGGGGGAACCTAAGCTAGCTCCCTCCAGCCCTTTCCTAAGGCACTCATCTATTCTTGAGGCCTATTCCCTGATGACTTAACCACTTCTGAAAAGGTCCGCCTCTTAATACCACCAAAACAGGAATTAAATTTCAACATGTAAACTTTGAAGAGCACTCCGACCACAGCACAGGTGAATTTTCAGCATTGTGAGTAGCTTTCTTACCTCTAGTAATGCTTTCTGACAGCTATTCCAGGTTTTTCTGGGTTACTATTATATGCTATCCCTTTTTTCACTTTTGGGATCTATATTTCACCTGGGTCTTCGCCTGGGAATTCTTAGCTGCCTCTTTTGTTCACTTATTCCTATAATCTGGTGCACACACACACACACACACTACATATCTCACACATAGCACACACACATCATCTACACATCTACCACATGCATACACACCATATATCACACATACATACACACACCCCACACATACACACACACATACACACACACATCTCCAGCTTTGCTTGTCTTTTCTAGGATAGTTGATCCATATCACCTAGAAATGATAAAAAACAAAGCTATTGATTATAGTCCCTTTTCCTTTTTCTCTTATGAATTTTGTACATATTTTACTTCTTAAACATTGCATACATACAAAATACTTCATTTTATTGCACTTGGTTTTATTGTGTTTCACAGATATTCCTTTTATTTTAAACAAATTAAAGGCTTGTGGCAACCCTGCATTGAGCAAATCTATTAGCACCATTTTTCCAACAGCATATGCTCACTTCATGTTTCTGTGTCACATTTTGGTAATTCTCAAGATATTTCAAACTTTTTCATTATTATTATTATTATATACATTATGGTAATCTGTGATCAGTAATCTTTGATGTTACTATTGTAATTATTTTGAGACACCACAGACTATGTTCCTATAAAATGGAAATCTTAATCGATAAATATTGTGTTCTGACTGCTTCACCAACCAGCTATTCCCCACCATATTTCTCCCTCTCCTCAAGCCTCCTTATTCCCTGAGACACAATAATATTGAAATTAGGCCAATTAGTAAATTAGTAATTCTACAATAGCCTCTTAAGCAAAAGGAAGAGTTGCACATCTCTTGCTTTAGACTGAAAGCCAGAAATAATTTAAGTTTTGTGAGAAAGGGATGTTGAAAACCGAAATAGGCTGAAAGCTAGGCCCCTTGCAGTAAACAGTTAACCAAGTGATGAATGAAAAGGAAAAGTTCTCGAAGAAAATTAAAAGTGCTACTCCAGTGAACACACAAATGATAACAAAGTGGAACGACCTTATTGCTGATATGGAGAACATTTGAGTGACCTTGATAGAAGATTAAACCAGCCAGAACATTCCCTTAAACCAAAGCCTAATCCAGAGCAAGGCCCTAACTGTCTTCAACTCTGTGAGGCTGAAAGAGGTGCGCAAGCTGCAGATAAAAAGTGTGAAGCTAGGAGAGGTTGGTTCATATGATTTAAAACAAGAAGCCATCTCCATAACTTAAAAGTTCAAGGTAAAACCGCACGTGCTGATAAAGAAGCTGCAGCAAATTATCCAGAAGATCCAGCTAAGATAATTGATGAAGGTGGTTACACTAAACAACAAACTTTCAATGTAGATAAAACAGACTTCTGTTGGAAGAAGATGCCCATCTAGGACTTGAATGGCTAAAGAGAAGTTGATGCCTTGCTTCAAAGCTTCAAAGGACAGACTGACTCTTGTTAGGGGCTAATGTAGTTGGTGACTTTAAGTTGAAGTTAATGCTCATTTACCATTTGAAAAATCCTAAGGCCGTTAAGATTTATGCTCAGTTGAATCTGCCAATGCTCTTTCTATGGAAAAACAAGGCCTGGATGATAGCACATCTGTGTACAGCATGGTTTCCTGAGTATTTAAAGCCCACTGTTGAGACCTACTGCTTAGAAAAAAATATTCCTTTCAAAATATGAGTGCTCTTTGAAAATGCACCTGGTCACCCAAGAGCTCTGATCAAGATGTACAAGAAGATTAATGTTGTTTTCATGCCTGCTAACACATCCATTTTGCAGTCCATGGATCAAGGAATCATTTTGTCTTTCAAGTCTTATTATTTAAGAAATACATTTTGTGGCCGGGCACGGTGGCTCACGCTTGTAATCCCAGCACTTTGGGAGGCCGAGGCGGGCGGATCACGAGGTCAGGAGATCGAGACCACAGTGAAACCCCGTCTCTACTAAAAATACAAAAAATTAGCCGGGCGTGGTGGCGGGCGCCTGTAGTCCCAGCTACTTGGAGAGGCTGAGGCAGGAGAATGGCGTGAACCCGGGAGGCGGAGCCTGCAGTGAGCCGAGATTGCACCACTGCACTCCAGCCTGGGTGACAGAGTGAGACTCCGTCTCAAACAAAAAAAAAAAAAAAAAAAAAGAAATACATTTTGTAAGGCTATAGCTGCCACAGATGATGATCTCTACAACGGACCTGGGCAAAGTAAATGGAAAGCTTTCTGGAAAGAATTCACCATTATATTTGCCATTAAGAACATTCATGATTCAAGAGAGGAGGTCAAAATGTCAACATTAGCAGGAGTTTGGAAGTTGATTCCAAACCTCACAGATGACTTGGAGGGGTTCAAAACTTTCATGGAGGAAGTAACGGCAGATGTGGTGGAAACAGCAAGAGAACTAGAATTAGAACTGGAACCTCAAGTTGTGACTGAATTGCTGCAGTCTCATAAAACTTGACAGGATGAGGAGTTGCTGCTAATGGTTGAGCAAAACAAGTAGTTTCTAGACATGGAATCTATTCCTGGTGAAGATGCTATGAACGTTGCTGAGATGACAACAAAGAAATTAGAATATTACATTTACTTGATAAAGCAGGGTGTGAGAGGATTGACTCCAATTTTGAAAAAAATTCTACTGTGAAAAAATGCTATCACTCATTCACCACATGCTACAGTCAGATCTTTCATGAAAGGAGGAGTCAATCAATGTGGCAACCTTTATTGTCTTATTTTCAGAAATTGCCACAGCTACCCCAGCCTTCAGCAACCACCACCCTGACTAGTCAGTAGACATCAACATAGGGGGAAGACCCTCCACCAGCAAAACGATTGCTACCTACTGAAGGCTCAGGTGATCATTAGCATAGTTTAGCAACGAAGTATTTTTTAATTACAGTATGTAAATTGTTCATTTACTTAGGTGTGAAATAATGCTATTGCATACCCAAGAGACTACAGTCTAGTGTTACATAACTTTTACATGTGCTAGGAAAACAAAAAATCTGTGTGACTCACTTTATTACAGTATTTACTTTATTGAGGTACTCTGGAACCAAACCTGCAATAGCTCAGATGTAGGCCTGTAGTTACTTTATACTTTTATGTAATAATATCCAAATCTGAAGTACTGTGTTTCTAAATTATTTTTGGTGTCATTGACTCTCATATATTATAATTTTTTCTTGAATTTTACAGAATTTTTTTTGTCTATGTTCAATATTTATTTGAATTTACTCCATGGATTCCTTAAAGACTAAAATCAGAATGCTTCCCTCCTAAAGGAATTAATACATTTATTTCTCCTCAAAGTAACCTGGGTCCCCTTTGAGGATTCTAGTTTATATTAGGAATATCAGAATTACCTTCACTCCCTGACATTGATTCTAATATCTAGGTTCCTGTTCTTTTTATTGGTTTGGGCATTTGATTCCACAGTACGTCTAGCTTTTACGTGTGTTTGTCTCACTATTCTGTGTTCTAGCTTTTAATTTTCTCAAGTGCCCAGGAATATATATATTGAACATAGCATGCATTTTATTTATGCATGATTGAGTTGTATTGAAAAGGTGGTTTATTCAGAATCAGTCATCTGCCATACCACTTACAGCTTCCCTGCTCCACCTTCATTTCTCCATCCTGGGATTTTACTCTCTCTTTAACAGCAGATAGATCCATATTTCTAGGGAAATCCTTGTTAAAAGGTAACCAACTTCTCCTTTATTCCAAAAAGTCCCCAGTATTTTTCACTTACTAACTTACAATGGAAATACATCCCAATAAACCTATTGCATATTGAAAATATCATAAGTTGAAAACGCATTTCATACATCTAACCTACTGAACACCATAGCTTAGTCCAGCCTTCCTTAAACATCCTCACAACACTTACGTTATTTCCCACAGTTGGGCAACATCCTCTAACACAAAGTCTATTTTGTAATAAAGTTTTCCTATCTCGTGTAATTTATTGAATTTGGTACACTGCATCGTGCAGTCTCTGTTGCTCCTCCTTGTGCTCACAGGGCTGACTGGGGGCTGCAGCTCACTGCTGCTGCCCAGCCTCATGAGAGAGTATCGTATCACATTTTCCTAGCAGTAAAAAGACCAAAAATCGAAATTCAAAATATTGCTTCTGCTGAATGGATATTGCTTTTGCACCATTGTAAAACTGAAAATTATACATTAAACCATTGTAAGTTGAGAACCGTCTGTACTCAAAAGCTGACTTATACTATTTCAGGCAAAGACCTCTGTTTCATCCCATTCTCACCAAACATACTACCCATTGACGATTCCCCCGAGCATGGGTGAGACTGAAGGCCTGGGAGGATCACCATTACAGTGTGGTAAAGACTCTCCATTGGAAGAGGCATAGCAAATGGCAGACAGATCAGGGAAGCTGAAGAATAAGTTCAATATGGAACCTATTTTATAGTATTAGGTTCCCGCTGAAGGAGGATGAATTGTTCAGAAAAGTGAGTGAATTGGAAAGATTTTAGATTTATCTTCAAAGGAAAAATACCATGACTATCTGCTTTGAAATCTGTATGAAGACTAGAAGCATGATTTGAGCTAATATATTCCAGGTTCCAAATTCTTCCAGTGAAGGGAGGCTACTTTACACATTTTATTTCCTTAATACATATAGAATGGAACCTTGGCTTTTGGTGAAAAGCCCTGGGCAGTTTTTTTTTTTTTTTTTTTTTTTTAAGCTAGTTAAGATGCTTTTTGCAAAAGAGGTCTCTTCATTAGTAACCAGCATCATTGCCATGCTTATTTATATCTGCCTTCTGAGTGGCTGGAACAGAATTCCAACCTAATACCATTTCTGCTTTCAAAGGACTCTATCTTCTAGACCTCATTTAGCATGAGGATAGAGAAACACAGATAAATGTCTTATCAGGCGAAAAAGTAATTTCATGTTCTTGCAGTTCTTTTCTCTGTCTATTCAAATGCAAGATGCCCTTTCATCTTCTACAAATGCTTTTCTCTTAATCCGCAAGAAACTAGTTCATTCTTTCTAACAACATCATTATATTTTGAGTGAATTATCACAGAACAATTAAGAGCTGTTCTCATGTGACACACTTATCTTAGGCTGTTTGTTTCAAAATTTGATTCAGCTGTGCCCTCCACTATTTCCTCATTTTGTTGAATGCCTTTGTCAGCTTGGAGGAAAGAAAATAACACAGTAGGGGGCAGGGCAAGAGTCACTGTATTATAAGACATTATTGCCTTTGGAAACAATGTTCTCCATTGTAGTTCAATGAGCTAGTAAGAAATGCATTATTTTGTTAAAAGGCAGTTGTTACTATCATCACATCAAAACATCTTATAACATTAACTAAGCTATTGCTCTGACATTTTTGTATATAAAGCGAAAATTGTTCATAAAATCATATGTTGTCATGGGTTCCATTTTCATGCTTCCCTTTAGAAATTTTGTGTCTTATTACACAACACATGACAGAGTGATGACTTTTGAATCCTGAGATTGAAACTCTATTAAACAAAAATGGTATTAGAGAATATAAATTCATTTCTGTAATTTGCAACTTCTGCATCTACAGAAGAGAGATTTTTGAAGTTTATTTTGACTAAAAGTAATGCAGCTAGCTCAAGGCTTCACAGAAGGGGACAGCCTGAAAGAGCGAAACATTATTACAACTATTAAACAATCTTAACCTAGTCTTATTTTTTTTTTTTTTGCCCCATAATTCCATTAGGCCATGACAGTAAATAAAAAAGTCAGAGAGCAGGAGATAAAATACACCTTTGGTTTAGGCTGGATGCTTGCTGTTTTATAAATCCACTTATTATCAGAGAAACAAAATTTCTCATTTGATCTTTTCTTAAGAGAAGCCTTGAGCAGCATAGCTGTATATAAACCATTTTCTAATAAGCATTGAGAAAGTTCTTTGCCCACTGAAATGGTTTGGCTGTGTCCCCACCCAAATCTCATGTTGAATTTTAGCTCCCACAATTCCCACGTGTCATGGGAGGGACCTGGTGGGAGGTAATTAAATCATGGGGGTGGGTCTTTCCCATGCTGCTCTCATGACAGTGAATAAGTCTGATGAGATCTGATGGTTTTATAAAGGGGAATTCCTCTGTACAAGCTCTCTCTTTCTTGCCACCATGTAAGACATCCCTTGCTCTTTCACCATGATTGTGAGGCCTCTCTAGCCACATGGAACTGTGAGTCAATTAAACCTCTTTCCTTTATAAATTACCCAGTCTCGGGTATGTCTTTATTAGCAGCATGAGAACTGACTAATACACTCACTCAGACATTTTCTGATGCTTATAACATGGCAGCATGAAGCATTGCCAGTATCTCTTCCTGACACTTTTTACCGCATGCAATGGAGGTAACACTAAAGGATAGATGTGATGTCAGCTATCCAGGTGCAGAGAAAAAATTATATCTTTTTTCTATAAAGAAGCTCACTGTACTAAAATATAGTTAGAGCAAATTCTGTATGTTAATTCATTACCACATCTTTAGTAAGTGCCTGCCATGTGTCAGAAACTAAATTAACCACTGAAAACACCAAGTAAGACATGGTCCCTATGCTGAAGTACTCAGTGCTTAGTCAAGGAGACATACATGTTAAGAAACAATTATATTTCCAGTTTGGATAAGAGGGTATAGATTCTTTTCTCCCAGCTCCTCCCAACTGAGCACAATTATAAACCCTGGAAATACAAGAAGCAACTGAAGGAAAACTCTGAGAGGTGGAAAGTGGAAGATGAACTGGTTAGTGATTCCAAGACAGGTAGGAAAATAGAGTATCCAATGGTCTTACAACCCTCTACCCAACAGAAAAAGGCTATCCAGTCCTAGCATGCCAAATTCCCAGTCTAGCAATGGAAGGCAACTTAAATAGGCTCATTCCTCCCCTGAATCAAAGAGGAGTCCACTCTGAAGGATTCCTCCTCTGAATCAAATAGGCAACATATACAGGGGGGTGATCAAGCCTTGTGCTGAAAATATGCAACTGAGGAATATGCGCTCCTTCTGCATCAGGCCTGAGACCCTCCTTCCCCATATGGAGCCACTGAGCAGTCAGGCAGCACCCTCAAAGGGGATCCAGCCACAATAAGAATTGACTTCAGAAGCACTCTTTATCCCCTGGAAGAGGGAGAGACTCCCTTCCCCACCTAGAGGCAGGCAGCTCAGTTGTGGGAGATTCCTTCCTCCTCTGAGTAGCACTAGCAAGGTCCAGTGGAGGCCCTAGTGACACCAAATAAACCAAACAGATAAAGACAGCAGTGTAAAGGCTCTAATGGTTAAATTGTTTACAAACTAACGACAACAACAAAAAAAGAAAATAACAAGTGTTGGTGACAATGTGGAGAAATTGGAGCCCCTATATATTGCTGGTGGAAATGCAAAATGGTACAGCCTCTGTGTCATCCAGTTTAGTGGTTCTTCAAAAACTAAACACAAAACTGCCACCTGGCCAAGCACTTCCACTCCTATGCATATATCCCAAAGAAGCAAAGAAAGGTGTTCAAACAAAACCTTGTACACAAATATTCATAGCAGCACTGTGGAAATACCCATATGTCCATCAACTGATGAATGGCTAAACAAAGTTTGGCATAGCCACACAATGGAAAATTATTCAGTTATAAAGAGGGATAAAGTTCCCATACACGCTATAACATAGATGGACCTTGAAAACATTATGCTAAGTGAAAGAAGCTAGTAACAAAAGATCATACATTCTGTGATTCCATTATGTAAAATGTTGAACAGGAAAATCTGTAGACATAGAAGTAAATGAATGGTTGCTTAGGGCTGGGTGATGGGGAGACAGGGAGGTGATTCTCAAAGAGAACAGGGATTCTCTTTGTATGATGGAAGTGCTCTAAAATTGACTGTGGTGATGGTTGCATGTATAAGTGATTATACTGAAAACTATTGAGGTGCACAATTTTTAAAAAAATTAAATTGTTGCTAGAACCACAGCCCACAAAATAAGCCTAGAGCTGTGAGCTAAACCTAAGCAAGTAACTTCTTATTAAAATAAAAGATTTAAATAGGATCTAGAGTCTCCTAACACAATTTTCAGAATGTCTATGATACAATTAAAAGTAACCCACCATGCCAAGAAAAGACAATCAACTAATGCCAGAGCCAAGATGAATCAGACACTAGAATTATCTGACAAGGATTTAAAAGCTGCCTTCATATAAAGGCTTTAACAAGCAATTGAAAATTATCTTGAAATCAATGAGAATATAGAAAATCTTAGCAAAGAAAACCGATCTCTGACAAAAATATTTAAGAATTTAAGACTTGTCTGGGTGCAGTGGCTCAAGCCTGTAATCCCAGCACTTTGGGAGGCCGAGGCGGGCGGTTCAGAAGGTCAGGAGTTTGAGACCAGCCTGGCCAATATGGTGAAATCCTGTCTCTACTAAAAATACAAAAATTAGCCAGGCATGGTGGCAGGTGCCTGTAGTCCCAGCTACTTGGGAGGCTGAGGCAGGAGAATCGCTTGAACCTGAGAGATGGAGGTTACAGTGAGCCGAGATTGCACCATTGCACTACATTTAGCCTGGGCGACAGAGCAAGACTCCATCTAAAAAAAAAAAAAATATATATATATATATATATATATATATATATATATGTATTATATACATATGAATTGAGTTTTACTCTGGGAAGTGAAGTAGAATGGGGTAGAGGGAGATTCTCACTTTCACACTTTCACCCTATAACCATTTTCACTGAGCATGATCTATTTTTTTAAATAAAATTTAAATTCAAACTCTATAAAATTACCTAAATTTCATTTTGAAAAGTGAAGCTAGTACTAAGATCTCTCCCTTTTCTGGTAAGTAGCTGAGATGGTTTTACACTGGAGTCACAAAAAATGAATTAGTAGCTTTCCTCATAAACAGGTCTATGAGGAACAATTTAAAAAAAAAAAAAGAAAAAATACAGTACATATATTTCTAGGAACAAGTAAAGTCTCCTATTAAATGGGCTGAGTTGAATTCTGAGAGTGCCAATGTACTGTGCTAAATTACTGTGTTCACTGTTTGGAGAAGTAAAGAGTTAAATATTTTTATATTCTTGTCTTTAAATATTGAGTTTTTGCCTTTGACTACATATTTGTTGTTTTAATAAACACTGAATATTATAAGTTGAAATTCCTTATGTCCTTTGTATCCTATTGTCACTTAAACAAGCAAAAATGTGTGGCTATGAATAAATTTTTCTAAGTTACCACCACATACAAAGCTCTATGTTTAAGTATTAATATTATTGAAAAATTCATCTTTGAGACATCATCATGTCTTAAAATATTACCACCACCTGAGGGAAATTGCCTGTTTAATTGTGTGGAATTCAGCACTGAAAACATGGCTAAAAATGATCAGTATTAAACATGGTTCTTCTCCCTGTGGAAACTGGATACTGAGCTCTACTCTTTTAATCCAAGTAAGTGGAATTGACTGAAATCCCAGAAACATGGGCTTCTGGAGAACAAAAAGAGCCTAGAAAGGACATCCTTTGTGTATTTCTTTCTCATTTATATTTGTTACCTCCATGCCTTCTAAAATTCTGACCAAATGTGAGAATCACAAGAGTCACTCGCCTAATTACTTGTACCTGTAGTTACACCATTTAGAGTCAAGCCTCCAGGTTCAGTAATTAGATCACTAGAAAGGTCACACTTTCCCCCTTTTGTTTTTACCAGGAAGCAACTAAGAAAATGGTACCATTGTAAAAGTTATTTTTTTGCTTAACCCAGAGGGAAGTACAGAAAGGAAAGGACAAGGAAAAAAAATAGGATTTTCACAATGCCAGAATAAATACTGTCACTCCTGTTGGAGGCATCTGCCCTTCACTGCAGCAGCAAGAGCCTCTGTTTGTGCCCAAAACATCCTCACTATGGGATGCAAACGCAGATTTTAATATTTCTGTCAGAGCAAACTATAAATATAAAACTTAACCCCCAAAAGGATTTGTCACATCAAGTGAACATGAATATTTCAATTTCTGGATCCATCACTTACCAGACACTATGTGTCTTAGAACAAACAAGTTATTTCTGGATAACTGTCTGAGTGTAAAGTGACAGAGGTAAGATGAGTTGCCATTTTAGGAAAAAAATAAAATATATTAAAAAGAATCTTCAGTTAAACTAATTCAAACAATGCAGAAGCGTAGAAGCTGATATTGTCTCCTTGCCATCTCTTCCCAATCAGTTGTCATTTCCAGACTTAACCATATTAGCAGTTTCTTATCTATCTTTCCAGAAAAATATATTTACACATTACGTGCATTGTCCTTTTGTCTGTACCAACGCTTCTGTTTTATAATTTTCTTTTCTTATTAACCAATATATTGGTCAATTTTTCATCAAAGTAGCTAGATGTACCCACTTCTGATCACAGTTGCGAAACAGCAGAATGCATGAATATTATTAGTACTTTTTCTATTGATAAATACTTGTATTGTTTCTGCATTTGAACTTCAGTGAACATCTTTGCACATATATATTTGTATACCTGTGGAAATCAAACTGTTAGATAAATTCCTCTGAAAAGTGGGATTTCTGGGTAACAAGAAATCATGATATTTTCAACTTGTCTTTGAACAAGACGTGGAAGTACTTATTTCTTCTAGCCAACTCTGGCTATCATAAAATATTTTGGTGTTACAATATGATAGACAAAAATGGTGTCTTGTTAAGTTTTCATATTATGAGTGATTTTAGCATCTTACCATATGCTGGCTATTCACTGTTTGTAATTTTTTTCTGTGAAATGTTGCTTCAAGTCTTTGCTCATTTTTCTATTGTAAGAACTCTGTGTATTAAGGAAATAGAATGTGTGTCTGGCATATATTTTATATTTTGCAAATATTTTCCTCAGTTGTCACTTTTTTGTGACACAAAGACCCAGTTGCTCCTCTGGAGTGTGTACGCTCAAGAATGATTAATCTGCATAATAAATTTATTACTACAGTTATTACCAAAAGATGTTTTATTGACTATAATATTTCAAAAATTAAAAAAAGAAAAATTGCAATTCTTAATGTGGTCCAATTTATGGCTTTTCCTCTCTTTGTGGGTTAGAAGAAGTCTTTTCTAAAGAGTTTTTAAAATAAAATAATTTTTTTCTGGTACTTTTAGAATTTCGTTATATTTATATACTTACTTTTTTTTCTTCCCTGAGATAGAGTCTTGCTCTGTCACCCAGGCTGGAGTGCAGTGGCGTGATCTTGGCTCACTGCAACTTCTACCTCCTGGGTTCAAGCAATTCTCCCTGCCTCAGCCTCCCAAGTGGCTGGGATTACAGGTGTCCACCACTACACCCAGCTAATTTTTGTGCTTTTTAGTAGAGACAGGTTTTCACCATGTTGGCCAGGCTGGTCTTGAACTCCTGAACTCAGGTGATCCACCTGCCTTGGCCTCCCAAAGCGTTGGGTTACAGGCATGAGCCATGTATTTATATACTTATATTTCTGGTATTTATTTCAGAATAAAGCTTCAAGTAGGGATTCATCTTTGCTTAAAAAGACCTAGTCAAAGGCCCAACAGAACTTTCTGATTAATCTATCAGTTCTTCAACAAATTTAAATATCTTCTGTAACAAATTATTAATGAGTATATTTCTGAATTTCTGTTTTCTTGATCTAGTTATCCATTATTAGCAAATTATTTTAGAGTAGCTCCATAGTACTTTTAAAACAACAAAAATGATTTCTTGTTAATTATATTTCAGTATCAAAATATTTCAAAATATTCTCACATATTAATTTTTAATCTGATTTTTTGTCAAGTTTTAAAAAAATCTGTTGACATTTTAATTGAGGTATAGGGAAGTCTATTGTTTAATTCTGGGAAAGTTGTCAATAATAATTTCATTTTTCTATCCAAAAACAGGAAATGGCTTTCCATTATTTAGAAGTTACTTCCTATTCTTCAAGGGAATATTAAAACTCTCTTCATATTGTGTCTGAACATTTTTCATTGGGTTTATTATTCAATTTTATCTTTGTTGTTATGATGGTTATAGTCTCTCTTCTCAAAATGCTGATAAAATAAAAATGAAGAAGCTATATAACTTGTCAACTTGAAAAGCTCAGAGTCTAATTAGGAACTTGCAAACATGTAAAAGATAGTATCTTTGAGAAAATAAAATATACATA
Organism: Symphalangus syndactylus; assembly: GCF_028878055.3. Taxonomy (NCBI): domain Eukaryota; kingdom Metazoa; phylum Chordata; class Mammalia; order Primates; family Hylobatidae; genus Symphalangus; species Symphalangus syndactylus. The sequence continues at coordinate 44,970,550 of NC_072437.2, read as the reverse complement.
CAGAACGATGTGAGAGTTCAGAGGAAAGAGCGGCCAGCTCTGCAAAATAAGTTTCCTCCCAGAAGACAGCATTTGGCCTGGGTCTTTAAACATGAATGAACCTTTGCCTCCACCATCAAGTGCCTGAACATCTGTAGCCTAGTCTTCAGCATCCTTCTGACCGTCAGAGTCATCATTATTGTGGTCGCTGGCTCAGCAATGAGCTCTCAAGCAATTTCACAAATATTAAAAGATCTTGTTGATGACTACCGTCCACTGCTGGCCCTGCATGCTGGGGCTGCTGGCCCTGTTCCCTTGACACCGCTCCTTTATACATCAGTTTAAAAGCACATATCTGCTTACAGTGGGATTGAATTATGTACATGTGTTTGTTAAAAAAAAAAAAAAAGATTGAGTAGAATCTTTGGGGCAATAAAAAAGGAGAGCTTTGCAAGCAGAAGGACAAATGCAAAGACAGGGGAAGCAGAGGAGAGGGCAGTTCAGGTGAAATACTCCTGCGGGGATTTCAGCATGGCTGAAGATGGAGTGTATGTGAAAAGAGGTTAGAATCTAACTCCTAGGGAAATAGCCTGGGCCACCTACACATAGTAAATGGTCTTGTATCCCAACATAAGAAATTTGGAATAAATTAAATGTATTTTCTTATTGTAAGTTGACAGGTAGGTGTGAAGAGATATATCCAAAATGGAAAGAGAGACACATGGCAGGGAATTCCAGCAGAGTAGGGAACTCTGCAAAGTGGGCAGAGTGAAGTTTAAGCATAGTGAATCTAGGTTCTAGCAGCACATCTCAACGGTAGCACAGCTCTTAACATGTAGAAGGTTCTCATTAAATATTAAATGTATCAATGAAAAATAAATAAGGTTTTTTTAAGAGTCAGGTATTTCTAGAAGTTCATAATTGTAAACGCTTCGTCTCAAGGTTTAAACCACTCATTCTACACAACCACAAGATTTCCTAAGGTATAGTATTTTGTCTAATAAGCATGGCAACATTAAGGAACCAGAATGTGAAATATTGCTCTGTTCTGCAATACAGCAGCAATTAAGTAAATGAATTAATGTTGTCAAATCACTTGGGATGCTGCTTTGCACAAACTAAGTGCTGTACAACTGATGTAACTGTTTGCTAAGTAAATAAATAGTGAAGACTTGGATGCAAGACTGAGATAAAAATTGTGAAGTAGTAAACATTTAAGTAAGACCTCAGTTCCATCTTCCTTAACTACTTACTTCCCTCTAGACCTCCCCTATGTTTGCCTCATCCCTTCCTTTAAAGTTTCAAATATCTCTGTTAATCAGCATTTTAAAAATTCACAGAAAATGGCATACATACCAAAGGAATGTGTGCAGAAATAGAGGAAGGAAGGGGCTTGTGTCATTTGACACATACAAGGAAGCTCTGTGCAATTGGGCTTTTGTGAGTAAGGAGAATGACCAGAGATGGGCAGGGTTCAGTTCATCCAGTTTGTGTGGACCACATTTAGGGAGTCTGGATTTGATGTTGAGCAATGGGAAGCTAGCAAGGGGACTAAACAAGGGAGTTACGTGCTTACAATTTCATTTTTAAAATGGGTCCTTTCAGTTCAAAGTGGAGAACAGATTGGAAGGAATAAAGAGTAAATGTTAGGTAGCTATTATAGTCAAAGTAAAAGAAGATGGTGGCTTGGACTACGGTAGTAGCTGTGGAAATGGAAAGGAATCCCAAGAGGTAGAATTTGGGATGAATTCATATGGAGAGTTGAAGACAGCACAATGTCAAGTATAATGACTAGGTTTTGTGACATGAAAAACTAGGTACCACTTCTTAAAACAGGAAACTTGGGAAGTACAGGCTTTGGGGAAAGGAGCATATGATCAGCTTAGTATATGCAAAGTCTAAGAAGTTACCTGGGTCTGGAGCTCAGTAAAGTCTGGGCTAGAGAAATGTACTTGGGAGTTGTAACAGCCCCTTTTGTGCATCTTTACAACCTTTCATCCCTATCTCTTACACTGGCCAAAGTTGCCACAACTATGGCTGGTATCCCATATCCAGGTTTCAATCAGATTTTCACAGGTCCAACCTGATAATGTCTGATAATGCCACATATCTCGTTTGCTGCCTGAGGCTCATATATGCGCACCCCAGAAGTATAAAGGAGTAAATTTATATGAGCCACCCTTGAACAACCAGGAAAAGAAGCTGATGAATCAACCCTTCTTGTTTCTCTCCCCTGGGTGAAGAGATCTGGGAAGTGCCTTCAGGAGTGTTGCCTTGATAATGCATTTTTCTGCTGGCCTTTCCTCTTTGCTTGTCTCATTTCCAGCACACCTCATTGTCACCGCTTGGGATAACTTTCCAAATCACTACCTGCATGCAAGCCTTGATCTTACTCTGCTTTGTGGGGAGCCTAAGAAAAGTAAGAGTTATTAGTGAATGAGTGGTATTGAAGTGGCAAGAGTGGAAAGGTCACAAAAAGAAAGACAGAAAAGAGGAAGAGGCTTTCAAAGTTCCAATATTTACTGATTGGATAAAGCTAATCAAGAAAACTAAGAAAGGGTGTCCAAAGAGAGGGGAGGGAGGGAGTTGTCAAGGAAGCCAAGAGAAGAGAATACTGAAGGAGGAAGAAGTCAGTTCTGTCAAATGCTTCTGAAGTAAAATAAAAATGAATATCAAAAACTATGCAGTAGATTTGGTATCATACAGGTCAGTAGGGACCACCCTACTCTTTTATCAAAACACATGCTTAAAAGAATCCATGGAACTGAAATCAATGACATGTTCAGATTAGAACTCTAGGTATTAATAAGCTGGATAGAGAAGGTGGTTTTAAATCCCCCTGGAGTCACACCATGTTGGGAGCTCTCTATATGTGAGGTCAGTTGTCTATAATAGCCTTTGGACACATTAGTGCTTGGTGGCAGCTGTGGGATACATAACAGGCTGCACCGATGAGCCTACTGCTGATCTAGGTGTTTCCCAGGATGCTTTCACCAATAGCTGTATCAAGTTGACAATAATATTTAACTTGATCTCATAAACATTTGCTTGAGTTTTCATCTTCAAGAGATTAACCTGAAATTCTATCTACAATGCTATCTTAAAGGTAATGTCTGCATACCCTTTGTCAATATAAAAAGCATTTTGTGAGAATTTAGCTGGTATTTAAACCACTCCCCATTTTTATGTGGATTGTTAGCACCAAATGCTTCCTATGAGAGAAAAGAAATCTAATTTTCTGGAATTCCTCCATCCATGTGCTTTCATAGCCAGGATCACTTAAAATTCAAGCCTAGCACCACCACAAAGATGCCAACTTTTCATTCCTAACAAAGACCGTCCTGAATACCATCTCCAACTGTTAGTAGTAATTTTCCCTTGACTCCTACATACTGCTGGCAAAGTACCAGGTGAAAGGCTCACAGAGAGGCAGACTAATTTAGAAATGTAAGATCTCTCAGTATCCAAACTAAAAGAGCTCAATCCTGCATCCCAACACCCATGGTTAAAACTTCTGATTAAATGTAGTGCTCATAAAGAAAATTAAAGTTTAGAGAAAGAGAAATCGCTTTTCACATTTCACATGAAAATGTCAAGAATTTTATTCAATTCTTGGATTCAAATACTTTAGTCCCGTGCTAGAGTGCATATTGGGATAATGAAACATATTTTAGAATTACTAACACTTACTGTGTCACACTTGGTATTATTGCTTTACATGTACTGATCTAAATCTTTTGAATAACTGCATGCATTTGCTATTATTGTCTCTAGTTTGTAGAGAAATAGAGGTACAGAGAGTTTGAGTGACATGCTCAGGTAGCCAGAGCTAAAAAGTGGTAGAGGCAGGATCCGTATTCTGTTAATCCTGCCTCAGATCCATGTTCCTAAAACCCCTAGAATGAAAGTACTCTAAAAATATAATTAAGCAAACAGAACACTTAATTTATCATTTTCTTATATGAACTTCCCGGTACACCACAAGCTTTTCACATTCATACATCACTCAAGTTAACATTCAAAAGTAGGAGATATTCAGACACCAGTCTAAAGTAGCCCATCATGGAAGAAAAGGGATGTAAAGACTCTATGTGACTATTGGCTGACAGTTAATTTTTGTTGATGTCAAATCTACATAGTACCACAAATCAATAGACTGGGAGGTCAAACTTTGTAACCTGAAGTGCACCTTTTTCTCGTGTCATCCCTCAATGGATTCAAAAGCCTCTGGCAAAAAGAGACTCTACGCAGATGAGGAATCAAAGAGGAGAAATTCCTGGTCAGAAAGAGTCATGTTTGTTTTTGCCTTTTCAGCACGGCTGCTGAAACAGTCCTGCCGTGGAGGATGGCTGTTCTCAGCCACCCACATTTCTTAGAGGCTGCAGCCGAGGCTGACAGCAAAAGCTTCTCAATTGTATTGTCCCTTATTTCTTGAATTTGAAAAGGCTATGTAAAGGTTGCCCTAAATCAAAAAGCAGTTTCTAACAATTAAAATATGGCTATGCTGAAGTCTAAAAGGGAGGGGGGAAAGCTTTTTACACTCAATGATGAACACATAATGGAAATAAGATTTAACTGAGCACAAAATCAGTTGCATCTCATTTCAGGAAAAAAATATTCATACTGAGTATCACTTATTTTCCTGTATTTTACAAGGCCAGAGATTTCTGAAAGAAAACATCACATTCTTCTCTGCCTCCAAAATTAGTTTCTTAAACATGTTCTCTTTCAATGATGCTGAAAATCTCAAAGTGATGTGCTATGGTCTGAATGTTTTTGTCCGCCCAAAATTCGTATGTTGAACTTGAAACCCCCAAAGTGATGATATTAGGAAATGGGAAGCTTGAGGAGGTGGTTATGAGATCATGAGGGTGGAGCTCACATAGTGGGATTTGGACCCTTATTAAAGAGTCCTCAGGAGCTGCCCTGCTGATGCCACATGAGGACACATCAAGAAAGTGCAACCTGTGAGAAATCCAGCTCTCACTAGACACAAAATCTGCTGGCTCCTTGATCTTGGACTTGCCAGCCTCTAGAACTGTGAGAAATAAATTTCTGTACTTTATAAGCCACCCAGTTTATGGTATTTTGTTAGAGCAGCCAGAACAGTCTAAGAATTCTTTATATAAAGATATTCTTTATACAAAGAATACTGGTTTTGAGATAGAAGGATGAATTCAAATCGCAGCTAAATATCCATGCCAATATCACATTTTAGGCAACATTTTGAGCTTCAGTATCTTCACATGCAAAATCATAAATAGTTAAGAGCACAAATGTGAAAGTGCTTGCCTGACTGACACATAATACGGAATTTAAAAATAGCTATAGCGTCTCAAATGCAGCCCTTCACACAAAAATTCACTGGTTTCAATAAATTATTTTATCATTCTAAAAATTCAGTCACCCCCATGGGTCACCAAGACCCTGTGCAGAATTCTCTGGTATAAATAAAATTGGTAGGTTTTGAGAGATTTAAGTGCTACACTTCCAGTAAGCAGCAACGGAGAGAATTGTCTGTTTAAGATGTACTCCCTGGCATGAAATGCTGGCTTAACGGTCAGAGAAGGACATGAGAAGTCTGCTTTAACAGATGTGCAAGGATGTCTTTCCTCTTCTGCATGTTCCACATTTGGGAACTTTCTTGCCTCTAAATATCCTGTGTGCCTATTGTTCTCTTACAGAGGAGATCTGTTCCTCAGAGGAATTCAGATAAATGCATATAACCTCCTCAGGCAATTCGGGGCAGCTCTTTCAGGACACCTGACCCACAATGTTTAGGGCTGGGCTGAAACCTACCGGATCTCTGAGTGCAGAGAATGCATTCCTTTCAGAATGTGTGGGATTTACGATGGTTAAAATTATTCTGTAATCCTCAGAGTATATGGAAAATAGTCCTTGGATTCGGAACTTGTTGTATTACTTCCATTGGCTTGAGCCTTTGATATAGGGGTGATAGAGATACATTTAGCTTATAAAAACAAAACCATGTACAAAATTTTCAACTGGTTCCTGGAGTAGTCAAGTCTGGAAATTGTATTTTATATTCAGCCCTCAAAATGTAAGGCAAATAAAAAGGTTTTTTATGACTATCTCATATCAGAAACTTTGCTATGTGGCTCAGTAATCTCATCTGGCATGTGGGTGATGTCAGTGAAGGTCAGGTCTTTTCAAGTATCATCCTAGAAAGGAAATTATTTCATCCAATATAGAGGAGACTGTTTTCTGGGACCTAGTGTTTCACAGGGAATATCTGCTTAATGTTCAGCGTGTGTATATGTGTACATCAAAACCTAACTATCAACAGTTTGCATGTGTCACCTTGGTGGCCTTGAAATACAGTTAAGAACAGAGCAAGATTAAAGCCAAGAAGAGGCATTTCACAATTTCTGAATCCAGCTAAGTGACATAGCTGATTCTATTCCTTAAACATCTCAGAGATCTATGTAGATGGAGACTTGCTTGAGTGAGTCTAATTAACTACCCGATGCTATTAATAACCATGAATTTTTATTAGCCATTCCACTAAGGACTTTACATAATACCAAATTTAATCCACTTGGCAACATTTTGAAGTAGATGCTATTACTATGCCCATTTTATAGAAAGGTAAACTAAGGCACAAAGAAGGGAGATGGTTATGTGTCATGTGGAGGTGAACATGAAGTGCTATGGCCTTGAGAGCATTGGTGAGTCTTCTGCAGATGCAGCTACCACATACTGTAGGTAGCAGTAGCATAGCGATACAAACACAAGCCATCTGATCACAGAGCTCAAGCTTTTTACCCCTACCATTCATTGCTATTTGAAATTTGTGTCAAATCCAAATAGCATTACCCTGAGCTTAAAAAATAGAATTCAAGTCATTAATTCTCCATTTCATTATTGTCTTATCATCATTTTCTTGATTGAAAGTGATTTTCATCAGCAAGGATTCTCTTTCAAGTGAAAATCAAGCACAAAGTTCAAAGGCTCTCAGGCCTTAGACAGGGTCTGAAATTCCCCATGACACTAAGGTGCAATGTTTGCCAATTTATTTATTTCTTTACATCAAATCCAGCTCTGAGTACCCACTTGTCATGGTCAGTGAGTGTCAGGACCAACATCATTCATCGGTCATGGTGTCTTGCCTTGTTTGGGTAATACCATACTCCCATAACAATGTGGCCCAGGGAAGTCTTCCACCTTCTGCCCCTGGGGAAGTTGTCATCACTGCCATGCACCCGGTTCACACTATCAATGTTGAGTGCTGGTTTCCTCCCACCTGTCACACCGCTTATGCAGGCAAGCCTCAAGCACACCCTTCTAAGGTGCCTCTCACTGATCATAAAAACTCTCTTTACTTTCCCCTAGACTAGCAGGCTGAGTGATCAGCCTCCACACATGCCCACGTTGTCATCCACTCACTGAATCCTGTCATCTTCAATCTGCAACTTTTCTCAACAAATATTTGTTGAACACTCAATATGTCCCACGTACTGTTTGAAGTGTTAGAGATAAAAATATCATTTAGGAAAAAAAAAAAGACCTACTCCTCAATATAAGTGCTGCTAAATTAAGCACCATTTTCTGTTTCTGTGCAACAAATTATCACAAATTTAGTGGCTTGAAAAAACAAATCTTTTATCCCACAATTTCCATGCCTCAGGAGTCCAACTTATTTTAGCTAGATCCTCTGCTCAGGGTCTCACAAGGCTAAAATCAGGTGTTATCTGGCTGCATCCTCATCTGGAGACATTTATGAGAAAAAAAAATACATCTTAAGCTCCTTCAAGATGTTTGCAGAATACATTTTTTTTGTTTGTTTTTTTGCAGAGGCATGACTGAGCTTCCCATTTTCTTGCTAGCTTAGAAGACTACTCTTAGCTCCTAGAGGCCACACTCAGGTCTTTGCTACATTGTCATCTCAACAACATGGGAGTTTGCTTCTCCCAGGCCAGCAGAGAATCTGTATGGCCTCAGATGTCTCTGATTTGTTTAAAGGGATCACCTGATTGGGTCAGGCCCACCTAAGACAATGTGCCTTTTGATTAAAGTCAATTGATTAGGGACCTTAATTATATCTGCACAAGTCCCTGATAATCACAGGTCTTCTCAGACTCAAAGGAAGAGGTTATGCAAGGCATATACACCAAGGGGTGGTCATATTGAAAATAATCTTAGATTTCTGTTTACCATAGATGGGAAGAGTATGACAAAAAAAACACCATGTGATTTTCGTCTTACAAAGTCACTTGGATTTCTGTGTCTATGATAGGCTGCAGATGGACAAAAGTTAGCAGGGGGACAAATTAGGAATTCACTGCCACGACATATGCAGAAGAGGGTGAGAGGAGATGTGATTTGGAATATATTTGAAAATAAAGCCAATAGTACTTGTCTGTGTATTGGCTGTGGGTGCCACACATGAGTGGGCATAGGGCCCTGCCACCCTTGAAATTCAGGATTCCTGACTCTTTCCTATCTCTTAGAGGCCACTGCTCATGCCGCAGACCTACCCTTCTCCCTCTGCTCTCAGGATAACCGCTGAAACTGAATGCAGCCTCCAACACCTACAGGATCTGCCCCTCCTGTCCCTCAGCCTAATCCAAGACCTTGCTCTATAATGATCTTACTGAAGTCCCTTGAATGTGGTCCTTATCACTTCACCTTCATCCATGCTATTCCCTCTGCCTGGAACACTCCTCCCTCATCACTTTGCCAAGGTAACTTTTCCTCTTCCTTTAGGTACCACTCCAATCATACTCCCTAGGGAGACTTTTCCAACCTAGACAGCATCGTGGCTGCTCATATCTATTACGTACATTTACTCTTACGTGTCCAATTCCTTTACTGAGGTTCATCTTCAGCGTTAAATTCTGCTCAGTGAGGGAAGGAAGAAAATCTGCCTGCTCATCAATTTATTCATCACCACAAACACAGTATCTAGCAAATAATAATCCCTCAATATCAGCTAAATGATGAACGGCCTCCAAACCTGCCCTCCCCAGTAGTCTTACCTAATCTCTTCATGGGTCCAGACCTTCCAAAACTCAACATGGACAAAGGTGTAGCTTTCATGGCTAAAAGCCCCAGTCCCCGTACAATGACTGAACAAAGCCAATAGCCCTTTCCCAGCATACTTCTTGCCGTCCTCATCCTTTACCCTCAAACCAAACGCATATCAGACAATGGTGGAAAGGTATGAAGTTCTTTTATGGAAGGGCACAATGCGGGAGAAACAAAGGATGAGGCTTTGCTCTACCTCACAAAGAGAAACATTTGAAGAAAGCGTTGTTCCATGGTACGTATACACCGTGGAATACTATGTAACCATAAGAAATAACAAGATCATGTATTTTGTGGGAACATAGATGGAGCTGGAGGCTATTATCCTTAGCAAATTAATGCACGAACAGATAATCAAATACCACATGTTCTTACTTATAATGGAAACTAAATGATTAGAACTCAACACAAAGAAGGCAACAACAGACACTGGAGCCTACTTGAGGGTGGAGGGAGGGAGGAGGGCGAGGAGCAGAAAAAAAATAACTATTGGGTACTAAGCTTAGTACCTCGGTGATGAAATAATCTGCACAAAAAACCCCCTGTGACATGAGTTTACCTGTATAACAAACCTGCACATGTATCCCCAAACCTGAAATAAAAGTTAAATAAAAATAAAAATAAATGAAGAAGGCATTGTCCCATGACAGCATGGTTCATGTAGCACCACTGCTTCCAAGGGAGGGTGGGAAATAGCTCTAAGCTTATGAAGGGCACTGATGGGGGCTCCAGTTGCAATTCAAGCTCTTGATCAGGGAAAGCTATGACTGATCACTACCTTGGACTTTTAGATAAGCTCGCATTGATAGGGGATAACTTGTGTTTTTCTAGAGGCACTCCAGTCCCATTTGGGAGCAGAACTTGCTTCCTAGTATGTCTTTCATCCTGCCTTTTGTAGGATAGTAACTCAGGCATCCTCATGGGTGAGGATGTTTCATAATCCTGGCTCTTATGTTTAGAAGAGTATAAAAGGCTCTCTCTCAGCTATTCAGGAAGGCTAGAGTCAGTTTCAGTTAAATGCTTTCCCATTTCAAATTGCCACCAAGGTTAAAAGGGGAAGGCTGTGGGTTGGTGTCACTTGACTTTAAGACATAATCTACAGTCTCCACCGTTTCACTTAATTCAATTTTCTTTGGTCCTATAATAGTCAGCACATGCAGTTATTTTTTATGTGAAAATTATTATAAAATTGGTCTACTTTCATCTGCTACAATTATGATAGGCCCCTTTCTTTATATTGCCTTCACGTCTCCTAATTTGAAAGTTTGTAATTTTCCTATTAGTTCTTAAGAACTTACAAAATGCTTCCTCCCTGAAAGTCCCACTGAAACAAAGGGTCCACAGGACAAAGTGATTTTATTGCTTTTGAAGGAAAGAAAATGCATTATCTTGATAGAATCTTAGTAGCTTTTTAGCAGGTACAGGGTAAAGGTGGAATATTTCTGAGGTCTGAAAGTTTGGTTTAAGGTTCACCTTTCATCGTGGGAGCTTGGTTGGTATTAGATTAGCATCATGCTATAACTGTTGAGGTTTAGTGAGCACAGCAAGGTGGAGATTTTGAGATGAGGTTTCAGAGTAACAAGGAGAAAGGTAGTTTGATGCTAGTTATTGAAAAGTTGTATGTCTGATGTTCATTTGAATGTTTTATTTGGGGAGGTAGGAAGTTTTTCTGAAACAAACAATACCATTATTTACAACTTTTATCTTCCTGAGAAGTTTCCTGGCATTGTAAAGTCATATTAGTGAAGACAGTTGAACAATACAATTTTCCCAAGGAGGATAGCAAACTGTGTGGGTGTGGACAGTTCTGATCATCAAATGAACACAAATGTTAGGATTCCTGATTCAATTAGGATTAAGGAGTCAAAATTTGGCTAATGACTCAGGCTTAAAGAAACAAATAATGTGTGTAAGGTCAGCTACTTTCACAGCTAGAACTTTCACCTGATCTATCACATTTTTTTTTTTTTTCACCTATAGGGTGAGTGAAACATTAGTCACGCTAATAATGTAGGAATGGGTACTCATGACCTGGGGGAGAATTTCCAGTGACAGAATCATAAAGCAGTCTTTTTTTTTTTTTTTTTTTTTTTGAGACAGACTCTCCCTCTGTCGCCCAGGCTGGAGTGCAGTGGTACGATCTCGGCTCATTGCAACCTCCGCCTCCCAGGTTCAAGCAATTCTCCTGCCTCAGCTTCCTGAGTAGCTGGGATTACAGGTGCCCGCCACCACGCCCAGCTAATTTTTGTATTTTTAGTTGAGACGGGGTTTCACCATGTTGGTCAGGCTGGTCTCAAACCCCTGACCTCGTGATCCACCTGCCTCGGCCTCCCAAAGTGCTGGGATTACAGGTGTGAGCCACCACGCCCAGCCTCACATTATTACAATATATGTTGCCCCATTTCCAGATATCCTTGTTGTACCTGTGTCACTGCTTGCTAGTGAAATGAGCAGCTCACAGATGAATTAATCACGACATTTTTACGCATTCTAGAACAGCTTTGTAAAATATCATGCTTGCAAATGGAGTACCCTGGTTAATTACTATCTATTTATTTTTAATAAATATCCCACCCATTCCAGAAAGTAATTCAAGGTACTTAAGTTACTCCCTAACACCTTGTGGGCAAAGTTTATATTTAATTTATGTGGACCACAGATTCTAGGACAGCTTCTTGTACACACTAGCATGGATGAATAAAGATATGGTAAAATACTTTTAACACTAAAGGACATTGAAGATAATTTCAATAATTTACTTGCTTAATTAATGATTATTCGTAAGACTGTTCTGAATGGTGCAAAATCAAAGACACTTAGTCATAACATCAGTCATAACTATTGCACATTTATAAATCTCCACTGCAATTTTCTGCTACGTATAACTCACTCTTAATAGATACATGGGTGACCTAGCACTCAGAAATAATTTGCTATCATATTTACTAGGGTTGTTCCAACTTGTATTTGCAAGGTTCATTGTCTTTCTTCTCCTGCGAGTCACATCCTTATTATTCTTGAATGATTTTACCATCATCTTAGATTTGCAGAGGATCTTTCAGTTATGATGCTTTTTTCAGAGTTCTGTCCTTCAGAGTGCATGTACTGCTTTATTAATGAGCAAACTAGAACATGAAATTCTGCATGAATCAGTTTTATAAATCTTCTTTCAATTGTTTCAGGGAATTAGTGTGATGGAATTTCCAGACAGAATAAAGCTGGAAATAAGGGGGAAAACCCTGTTTTAGAGAATATGAGTTTTCACATGTGTGGCGTACTTTATTATTATTTATTTCACGTTATCTCACTGTTATTTTCTACAGCTCCTCTTTGAAGCTTACGTTGCCCTCACAAAGATGAAATTCCCTTTATCTCAGCATTCTGGGAAGAGTGGCCACTATATCCATTTATATAAATATCCCAAATCTTAATTTTTAATAATTAATGCATCTTTTTCCTATTACTTCACTAATATAATCACCTCTTCCTTATAAATCTGGCTCTCCTTCTGTCTGTTCTCTCACATTTCATTAATTTGCTTCTTTGAAAGAAGAATAACAGATACTTTCCCATTGATCATATTTCTTCAACATATTAAAACATACTCTAAGGAAAACATGTAGCCTCTTTCTTCAGGAATCATTAGCTCTAGAAACGGTCCCTGCAGTTACCTGGAAGAAGAATAAGTGGGGTTCCCTTAGGATTTGCTGCATTCCACATATCCATCATCACTATCATCCTGTAAGCCAGGGTCCTCTTTACATTTTTTAAATGTATTCCATTTTGGCTTCAAAAGATGGAGTAGGTGTACTTTTCCCTATTCCTCCTTCTAAGTACTACAAAAATCCCTGGACAATATCCACAAAACAAACATAAGGAGACTCTGAAAGTCGGGGAAAAGAAACCTCAGAGCCCAAGGAATAACATAGTCATACGTTCCCATTGTTGTATTATGCCAGAATTAAGACAACTACTCCATATTGTTGAATATTTAGGTTATATACACTTTTTACTGTTATGAAGTTATAAGGATCACCTGTGATATGGGTTTCTTTTCTATATCTCTGATATTTTTCTTAGCAGAGACTCTTAGAACTTGAATTATAGATTAAAGAGTGTGCATCATTTTAAGGTTCTTGATTTTAAGTTATTGTATATAAATAGTATATAAAAAGTATCCTCTAAAATAGAATGCATATTTTTAAAAACTGCCAAATTGTTAAAGGCCAAATGGCATGCTAATACTTTAATTGGCCTTTCTTTTATTAATAATGATGTTGAATAATTGTTAAATTTTTTGGTTGATTATAATTTGGGGGGAACCAATGTTTTTATAATCTTTACAAGTATTCATCTCATTTATTCAAAAGTTCCTTTTATATATTAAGATATCCCACTGTGTCTTGTGTTTGTTGCTATTTTTTTTACCAATTAATGATTTTCTTTTACTTTTCTTTATTGCTTTATATATATATATATATTTGTATTACATTAATAACAGTAATACAATTTATAAGTTTAAATATTATAGACATGTATAAAGTAGAAGGTCCTCCTGTAATTTCACCCCATATTTCTCAAATTTACCCAAGGAAAACAAATCATTCTACTGAAAAGTCACATGCACTTGTATGGTCATTGCTGCACTATTCACAATAGCAAAAGAAATGGAATCAACTAAGATGCCATCAGCAGTGGACTAGATACAGAAACATGGTACGTATACACCATGGAATACCACGCAGCCATAAAAAAGAATGAAATCATGTCCTTTACAGCAATATGGATGCAGCTTGAGGTCATTATCATAAGTGAATTATCAAAGGAACAGAAAAACAAATACTGAATGTCCTCACTCATAAGTGGGAGCTAAAAACTTAATACACATATACACAAAGATAGGAACAATAGACACTGGACTGCTTGAGGGGGTAAGTGGGAGGGAAGGTGAGTTGAAGCCTGCCTATCCGGTAGTATGCTCACTACCTGAGTGATGGGATCATTTGTACACCAAGCTTCAAGAACACACCATTTACCCATGTAATAAACCTGCACATGTACTCACTGAACATAAATTAAAATTCAAATAATAAAATAAAAATAAAGAACCAGCACTGTATGGAACTTTTTAAAAATTATTTATTTATTTATTTTTCGAGACAGGGTCTCACTCTGTAGCCCAAGCTGGAGTGCAGTGGTGCCCCCCAGGTTCAAGCGATCCTTCCACCTCAGCCTCCTGAGTAGCTGGGACTACATGTGCATGTCACCACACTCAGCTAATTTTTCTATTTTTAGTAGAGATGGGGTTTTGCCATGTTGGCCAGGCTGGTCTCAAACTCCTGACCTCAACTGATCAACCCGCCTTGGCCTCCCAAAGTGCTGAGATTATAGGTGTGAGCCACAACACCCGGCCTGTATGGAACTTTTTGTTGTGGCAGTGATTTTAGTTCTTCTTACACCTAATTCATTAGTTTTTTTTAAACATTTGGCCTTTATTAATTCCTTCTGAATGGAACTTTTTGTTGTGATGGTGATTATAGTTCTTAACTAATTTATTAGTTTTTTTTAACATTTTGTCTTTATTAATTCCTTCCTTCAAATTTTTAGTACTTTTTTTCTAATTTAGACATTTTTTAGTTCAGTTGTATTATATATTTTCTACTCATTGTTGCAACATTTAACTATGAAGTTTCCTCTAGATTATAAATTTGACCATGCATTTTAGGTTTTGGCATATATAATAGCATTTCATTGACATTAATTTCAAAACGTCTTTCATTTTATCTTGATTTCCAATTTGGGCTATTTTAGAGAGCAGTTTGTTATTATATTTTCAAGTGATTATATTTGCAGGATACTTTTCAATACATCATATAAGATTTTTTTACTATGGAGTTTATCTAGTTGACTAGTCTGTCATATCTGGTTGACTAATATTTGGTTGATTTTTGTTATGTTTTCTATGAACAGTTGAAAATGATACATTTGACTTGGATTTGGAATACAATATGTCTATATTAAGTTTCTTCTGCACCTTTTCTCTTTGTCAACACCAGCCATTAAATTCCAAAAGAGTTACGTTAAAATCTTCTACTCTGGCTGTGGTGTGGTTGAATTCTGCCTGAATTTCTAAGAAAATGGTTGATAGGTAGGTAGGTAGTCAGGTAGGTAGGTAGGTAGATAGATAGATAATCATGGATATATGCCTCAATGA
The DNA here is from genome assembly GCF_028878055.3 of Symphalangus syndactylus. NCBI lineage: Eukaryota > Metazoa > Chordata > Mammalia > Primates > Hylobatidae > Symphalangus > Symphalangus syndactylus. The sequence goes on along the minus strand of NC_072437.2, from coordinate 44,955,309 downwards.
TTATGCCCTGTGTTTGTTGAGAACAAACATCTTCATGTAATCTAAAACATTACACATCAGTTTTCTGAACCATCACTGTGGTTTTCAACATCATATTTGAAAGAGGACCTGGGTTTAAGTTCTGTCTTCTGTGTTGTCATTATCAAATCAGGCCATTTGTTTAAACTCTTTGAGCCTTAGTTTTCTCATATGCAGATGCAAGATAATAATAGTCCATTCTACCTTAATAAATTGTTATAAGGAGCATAGGAAAGTAAATAATGTGAAAGTAGTTTTTAAAAGTCGAGTTTTTCAAACATAAAATACTATCTTTTAATATTTATTTACTTGTAAGTTTCAAACCTGTAGCTGATATTCTTCTAAGGCTGTAATTGGCTAGCTTCTAAAGGTAAAATCCTAAGTTTGAGAAAGTATTTCAAGAGTTATTCTAAAGAGTTATTCAAGAGTTAGTATTGAATACTAACTCTTTAGCTTTCTTAAATAGTTTATTAAACTTTTTTTTCACTAGAGTATTAGGGAGAAGAGACGAAATGTCACTCGAGTTTAGGAATAAATCCTTTTTTTTTTTTTTTTTTTTTTACAGCTAGAGCATTGAATATGAATCCTCTTCAAAGTTCATTTTATCCCCTAAATTAACTTCAGTGTGTTTGTTTTAGAACACTGTGCTGTTATATGTGAGTCAAGGGGCATATGGTCCCTTTATTGGAAAATAAAGTACAGATGTGTGGTTTAGATAAGTACACATAAACATGTGAAGGTCAATGGCAGGTGACTCATCGCTTTCACCATATTGTGGAAGGGATATGAATAATTTCCTTAGAGGAAATTTAATCTTTGATACAGTGACATCAAAGACAGCATTATTTTATTTATTTTACTATATAAGCATAAAAGAATCTAACAAAAAATACAGGTTTCTCTGGGAATCCAGATGACGGATTTAAGAAAATGTGCTGAAAGTCAATCTAAGTGCTTAACTCACACGTCAACATAGACTCACATTAACCAGGAACAGGAACATCTTAAATACACTTTCCCTTTAATTTATTTGAGTATGCAATTCATTTTTCATGAAAAGACTATGGGTAACTTGGCATAGTAGAGGGTTTTATTGATTTTGTCTTCAGATATCAAAATATTTTATTGGAGTCCCTTGAAACAGAAACCGAGCATGTAACCTTTAATAGAAAAAAATGAAATCATAAGTTCCGGAAAAACTTTTAAAATTTCTTTTTACTTTTTGCCTGTCTTTGCTAGGATCTTCCATGTTGATAAATTCAAGAGTTTTCCGGGCCAGGCACAGTGGCTCATGCCTGTAATTCCAACACTTTGGAAGGCTAAGGTGGGCAGATCACTTGAGGCCAGGAGTTCAAGACCAGCCTGGCCAACATGGTGAAACCTGCCTCTACTAAAAATACAAAAAACTAGCTGGGCATGGTGGCACACACCTATAGTCCCAGCTACTGGGGAGGCTGGGGCAGGAGAATTGCTTGAACCAGGGAGGCGGAGGTTGCAGTGAGCCAAGATCGCACCACTGCACTCCAGCCTAGGCGACAAGAGCAAGACTCCATCTCAAAAAAAAAAAAAAAAAAAAAAAAAAAAATAGTTTTCTGGATGGCAAAGCAAGTCTTAAAACTGAAAGGCAGCACTCTTCTAGCCTTCAGAGAGAATCACATTTACGCTTTCCCGATCAAGGCAAACTCTTTTCTGGTTCCACCACATTTCCACAGCTGTGAGAAAATCAGTTCAGACTGTAAACCCTTGAATCTAGACTCCAAAAACAACTTCCTCATCAATTCCCCTAGTACTAACTTCTTTTTTCCTTTTTTTTTTTTTTTTCTTTTTTTTGAGACAGGGTCTCAGTCTGTTGCCCAGCTTGTAGAGCAGTGGCATGATTGTAGCTCACTGCAGCCTCAACTTCCCAGGCTCAAGTGAACCTCTCACCTCAGCCTCCCAAGTAGCTGGGACTACAGGCATGTGCCACCATGCCGGGCTAATTTTTTGTGTGTTTTTTGTAAAGAAGGGGTTTCATCATGTTGCCCAATCAGGTCTGGCCCAGGTGATCTGCCCACCTTGGCCTCCCAAAGTGCTGAGCCTAGTAGCAACTCCTAACTCCATCAAACAATAATACAAAAGTAGTAAGAACAGTTTTCTTAGATTCATCCATTCATTTACCTCTCATTAATATATGCATGTATTACTTAATAATCCATCACTTAACCATCAAATATGTGATAAGAGATCTACTAGGCACCTGGGGATATGCAGGTAATGTTGCTTGAAAGGCCTTTTTGGGGGTCCTGGAGGATCTCAGATAATAGTGGAGGACAGAGATGTCCACAAACTATTTACACATGCTGCATTAAGAAATTAAATGTATGTATTTCTGGGGATGAAGAGAATAGCATAGAATGAATACAGATTTGTATCTGCTTTGGTCACCATTGTATTTCAGCACCTGAAACACTGAAACCTGTGGCACTTGGTGAATATGTGATGAATACATGAAAGGATGGATGGATGGATGGATGGATGGATGGATGGATGGAAGGATGGATGGATGGAAGGATGGATGGATGGATGGATAAGAGGTCCAAAGGTAGCTTTGTAGAAAAATCAACCCATTTGTAGGTTGAGGACTATAGCAGTATACATGAGAGATGTATTTCCATGTGGATAACATGATATAGAGAAAGTAAAAGGCATTAGCATGTTGAAGACACAGGGCAAGTAGGTTTGTATGACAGAGCACAGTGTTTGTGATAAAATGACAGAGAATAAAATTGGGGAGTTTAAAAGAAACTGCAATATGAAAGGCTTTTTATGCATCACTGAGAAATCTGGTCTTGGTAATTTAAACATACTAAAAGATTTTTGGTAGAAAACTGATGTGATCTGATTTGTCAAGTGAGAGAAGGACAGAGCTACAGGGAAACAAAGCATTTGAGAGTGGTGGCAAGAGAGTGGTTGAAACTAGAGGCTCTGGAATAAAGATTAAAAAGAAATACACTTTCTCCTATTAGAATTCTGTAGGGCTGTCTGGGCCAGTGGCTCATGCCTGTAATCTCAGCACTTTGGGAGGCCAAGGTGGGTGAATCACCTGAGGTCGGGAGTTTGAGACCAGCCTGACCAACATGGAGAAACCCCGTCTCTACTAAAAATACAAAACTAGCTGGGCATGGTGGTGCATGCCTGTAATCCCAGCTACTTGGGAGGCTGAGGCAGGAGAATTTCTTGAACCCAGGAGGCGGAGGTGGTGGTAAGCCGAGACCGCACCATTGCACTCCAGCTTGGGCAACAAGAGTGAAACTCCGTCTCAAAAAAATAAATAAATAAATAAAAGAATTCTGTAGGGTCTCCAGTAACCTTGAGAAGAAGTATAGCATAATTGCTAGGACCAATCATACTGGAGCCAGACTTCCTAGGTTTGAATCTGGGATTTATCATTTACCAGTCATGTGACCTTGGACAAGTTACTTAGCTTCTCTATATCTCAGTTTACTCACTTGAAAATGGGGATTAAAAGGATAGTGCTTGCATCATGAAGTTGATCATTTTTAAGACTGAGTTAGTCTATAAAGTTCTTGGAAAAGCAGCAACAGTGTTTGTTAAATTTGTTAAATAAAAGCCATATGTAATGATTCATAATTTTTTTGTCTAAAATTATGCTTTAATTTTGTTTTCTTTTCTATAAAACCATATATGTTTTTATTTTCTGTCAGGTGAAAAGTTTATCTCATTTTTAGCCTACGATGATGGATGTCTGATTCAAAAATGGGTTGTAAGATGAACTAATCAATCAATAGAACTTGCAAAAATTTAGATGCTCAAGATAATATTCAGTACTTCCTTCTCACCGAGAATATAAAATGTCCAGAGAGAATTTGCGAGAAAGATCTTGTAGACAGAGCTCCCAGTGTACGAAGAGCCATTCACCACTACCTAGAAGGAGGAATGGAGTGAGCTGCTTTCATTACCTCAACTTCCACAGGACCACTCAGCTTCAAATGGGACTCCTGCAACTGGGGGATTTTAATAACTTAAGTCTGAATCCTGCCTGAGAATTGCAGCAAGCAGAAGGCAGACCAGCCAGCTACCCCAGCAGCGGAAGTAAGAAATAGGGTTGCTGTGTTGAGCCAAAAAAATGCATCAGGGCAAAGGAACGATGACTCCTTCCCATGATTAGAATAGAGACCACAGGGGAGTAAGGGTCACAGGGGAGGCATGCTGAGGAACTGTCCTGTAAAGAGGGAAGTTCAGGGTTCCTAGGGACTGTGAAAGGAGAGAAAACGAGGAGCCAGATAAATGTTCCTTATGCACATCAAGGGAATTGCTAATAAAAGATCTCCAGCAATGAAGAGGCAGGGGTCCCACTCCTAAGAAAAAAGTGAGTTTGAACCTGCCTGACTCAGACCTAGCATGAAGATGGTTTACAAGAGCAAGAACCTTCTCATACCCCTATATCCCCTCACTTTCAATATTCTAACTTCAGATCTATCAGACATCAGGGTTAGTGAGCTGGGTGGGGAAGAGAATCAAAGCAGGTTGTAGCTCATGTCAACCCCCTCACCTTTTCCCTCAGCCAGCAGAAATTAGAAGCATTAACTTCTATATAAGAGACATTTAGTACTTTTAAGTACCAAATGAGACTATTTTGTGATTTAAAGTGATCTTAAGCCTTTGGCTTCCATTCTGCAATGTCCTGTAACCTCCTTTTTTCACGCATGGGCAGGGGAATATCTAGCTCACTGAGCAGCCTAAGAGACCAGTGAGAGAAGGAAACACATTTTTTTCTGTGACTTGCATTCTACAAATTATGCTTGACCAGGGTACGGGTTATTATTTTTTTTATTTTTGTCTTCTGTTTTATTCATTTGCACATTTCACACCAGACAAATCAACTCACTCTAGACACCACTCAGGAATTATATTTCCAGACCTTTTTTCATGCCTCCTCTCCCAACTGACATGAAAGTGCTTGTCACATTCAGAATTTCTAACAAACACTCCATTATTCTAATTATGCCAACAAATGCTTTGATTACTTGTCCTTAACCTGCCATCTTAGATAGATTTCAGAGAGTCTTTGAATCCCTGAAATTGTCCCCCAAATTACAGATGAATGCACATAGGAACATTTTTTTCTCTTGGCAGCATTTATGGATTTGCTAGATTCTCAAAAAAAGAGCAGAAGAAAACAAAAAGTAAAGAAAATGTCTTCATTTTTAAAACCATTCTCTCTTACGGCTGAGATAAACTAGATACATGTACATCCAGGTTTGTACAAAATTGTGAAAGAGTTGAAGTTTCGTTCTGTGAACTTACTATTGCTAAAGGGTCTTCATTATTTTCTGTCCTCCTACCTTATGACCCTCCCGTAATAGAAAACATTAGTATCATGCATATATACCTTACACTAATGAGTTACCTCTCTCCAGAAGTTCTTAATTTTAAGCCTTAGGGTATGTGCTCATAAATCAATTTCAGATGTAGTAAACAGAAAGTGGGAAACGTTCTTCATTGTTAGTGGAGATTTCTTAACCCTTGAAATTGCATTATGTAGTCTTCACCTAAGGCAAACTCTAGAACATTTACGTTTTCAGGTATTATTATAAATATGCATATATTATGTTTTAAATGTATTTATGTCCTTGCTCATTTCCTCAAAAGTCATACATGGTGCTTACTACAGAGTTGCTGAGTAAATGTCTGATTTCCAGGACACTGGTTGGTTTGCAGAAATTAAATCTGACGAATGCCAGTTGTTTTCTGATTTCTATTACTGACAGGATCCTCCAGGTTTTCCCTCTCTCTTTCCCATTTTGAGTTGTTTAGAAAATTCCATTCATTTGCTTCTTCCTTTAGCCCTTTTCTAGGATTTTAACTGTTATTCAGAGTTGGAGCTGTTATTCTTGGTGGCCTTTGATTGTGAGTCAGAATATTAATAATAGTTCTCAAGGTACCTGAAGTACCATTCTATTTCTGACTATTTCCCCACCCACCCCGACAGGAAAATAATGGAAGAAACTTCCCTTTGTTTAAAAGATAGTCACTAAATCTATTAGCTCCAATTTATAATTTTAAACAAATGCCAACAAATATCCATTGATAAGGGGGGGGGAGAGTTTCTAGTGTGAACTGAATCAAAAATTTCAGTGGTTATTTATAGATTTCCAGATGCTTTTCTGACTATGTCCAAGTCACAGAGAGTTATAGGACAGTGTTTAAGACAGCCCACTTTCCAGCCGTGCAGAGTTCCTCTTCTTACAGAGAAAGCCATCTCTTCTGCTCCAGTAAAGATTCCTTTCAAATCCACAAATAGACATCTCACACTGACAATGTGTGAAGAAAATGAAGAAAAAAAAACACATAAGGTGAAAGTAGGGGGAAAAGTTGATCTTGAAGCATACTCAAATTGTGAGTCCCCAGCTTAAACTGATTTGCAGAAAGTGTCCTCTGATCTGTTAACGTTATTAAAAAAAAAAAAAAAAAAAAAAAACCATAATTTGAGTAACTGCAGTAACTACTTCTTTTACAACTAACTGGGAATGGAATTGATAAGACTGATTTGGAGAACACAGACTGAGTCACCAGAAGTGGTAAAATTAAGCCCTTTAAGCTGACTCAGTGTTTGGTGCATTTAAGAAGTGCATCTACTGAGACACGTGGTTGTAACAGGCTCCGTGGATATGGTGAGGCTTTATGATGGTCCTGAGCCTCCTGCCTTCTTGATTGGCATATTACTTATCATCTGGCTCTTGCGGTCAGAACTTAACATAAACCTTGGCTCCTCCTTCCCAGGCCTCTTGGCTGACATTCTTTTCTACAACATTTATTTTTTATTGTATAAATGTAAGGCATACAACATGATATTTTGATATACATATCCATGGCGAAATGAAGTAAGCAAATTAACATGTCCATCACTTTCCATACGTACCTTTTTTTGCATTAGGACACCTAAAATCTACTCTTAGCAAATTTTTAATTTACAGTGTAATATTAACTATAGTCCTTCTGCTGTACCTTAAACCTCTAGACTTATTCATCCTACACAACTTAACCTCTTTGACCTTCTTCTTTGCTATCTATAACTGAGAAAATAATATATACTTTATAATATTGTTTTCACTATCAATTTAGAAAAGCACATAGGAAAGTGCCTAATACATGGTAAACAATGGGTAAGTATTAGTTATTATTGTACCAAAAATATCTCTTAATAGCTTTGTCACTTATCAGTAATTCACAGACCTCTTCCCATGATAACATGTCAAGATTTGTCCTAGCTTTTAAGATAACTATTATTTTCTGTTTAAATAAACCTATCCCATAATCTATTAAACATGCATACCTAGAATGCTGGTATGACACTGAGACCAGCACCATCTTGTTGTAACCACTGTGTCTTTTTACTATATCTCAATACCAGATAATGCAAGTAATATTTATTCTCTCATGCATTCTCATAGCCAAAAACTGTTGCACACTTGCTGTTGGTTGCAATTGGTTTTCATACTGAGGCAGGAGAATAGGGTCTGGAGACAGAAAGCCTAAGGTCGACCTGCTGCTGACTTCTTAGATTTGGACTGAAAGTAAAACCCCATCTCTCCATCCCCAAGTGACAAGGGACCAGAGACCCCTCCTTCTACAAAACTCCTTCTGCCCTGTGTCAGAAACAGGAAATGCCTCTAATTCATCTGCCAGCCAAGCCTTCACTTCAGCCTCTGATTGGCTGCAGGCCAATCCTTCATTCACATGGTGTGTAACCAACAGGAGGTCTCTAAAGGGTACCTCAGGGTGTTAACAAATTATTTTAGTTCAACAAAAACCCTAAAGAATATTGCAATCAGGGCTCCTGACCCGCTTGCTCGGGCCTGCTCCCCCTCTTCGGAGTGTACTCTCACTTCAATAAATCTGTGCTTTCGTTGTTTTGCTTTGTTCTTTTGTTGCTTTGTTTGTGCATTTTGTTCAATTCTTTGTTCAACATACCAAGAAACTGGACAACTCTCAGTCAAGACTTTCCATCTGGTAACAATATTTCAAATGTATTCAAAGAAGAGAAAAAAAGTTAATGATTGTTTTACCAATTTCTTTTTCCACTGAAATTTTAAAACAATTTACAATTGTATACAATAGGAATTACATCAAAATTATTAATTTCTATTAGGAGTATTGACATCTTTACACTATTGCCCAGAAGCATTCTATATCTCTCCATTCTATATATACTTTCCAATTCATTGCCATAAAGTTATCCAGAAAGAATAAAGTATATACTTCACTCTCTTCACTCTTCTCCACATTTCTAGTTATATTCATTTTCTTATCTTAAAATTTTATAATTGTGTTTAGTTTAGGTTGGTGTTTTGGTCACACTTTCCAGTGGTTAGTCTATTTTCATGGCTTATTTTTCAATACGTGCTTTTTAATGTTTAGATATTCTAACATATTACCCTTTTCTAATTATTTTGCTCATTAGTGAGTATTTACCCAGTGAAGGATTGGGTATATATTAATATTTTCTTCAGTTAAAAACAAATTTTAAAAGTTTATTATGAAGAAAAGATATCAGGATTAAGTTTCTGGATATTCCAAACGTGCTGTTTTAAAGAAGTGCGTAAAACAAAATGCCTCAGAAGTTTAAAATGAAAGGAATAATGAAGGTATATTTAAAAAGGTAACAGTACAGAATTTGATGCCAAATGCACTAAATAGGCCAAACGGAATAATTATATGTTCATAAAAGCATGGATAGTAAAATAAACGTAAACTTGGGTGCAGCAAATAGCATGGCATTAAAATATATGGAACAATGGAAAGAAGGAAAGAAATGGACAAAACACAAGATAGGCAAGCCATTTAAATAGAGTACTTTCAGTGAATAAGAGATTATAGGAAAAAAAATTGTATTATTTATCCCAAAATACCCTACTTTAAATCACAAAAGAACCTCAAGAAATTCTACAAGTATATTTTTTTCATACTATACTCTAACTACAGTACAAAATGCCTAGAAATCAACATCAAATGTGTAATTTTAAAACATATCTGAAGATTTAGAAACCCCTTCTACAAACTAGTGGGTAAAAAAGGAAATTAAAATAATTACAAAGTATTTAGAAAATAATACTGTAGTTTATATGAAAACAAAGTATATAGAAAAACTCATAATGAGGTAAATTCTTACCCTTAAGGATTTCATAAAGGAAGAAAGAGTTATAATAAATTAAATATGCCTTTGTGCTGAACTAGGAAATCTTCAAAATGTCTGCCATACTCATACTCTTTTGTGAGGTTAACTACCGGCTCATAGGCCCTACTGCCCACACAGTGAGGCCCTGTACCGTATATCCTCCTTCCAGACATGGCTAATTAAATGGACCAGGAGTCAGCTTGTTATCTAAGACCTACTCATTCTTAGGCTGGACAGTGACCAACAAGAATATAATATGAAAAGATGAACAGGGCCAGTGAAAATCTTCTTTAGGTATCTAAGCATCCCAAGATGCAAAACACTTCTGCTATTCTGGCCACTGGTTGATGTAGTCTCTGAATGGATTAAGAAAGAGAAAAGCTGGGCCGGGCGCGTTGGCTCACGCCTGTTATCCCAGCACTTTGGGAGGCCGAGACGGGTGGATCACGAGGTCAGGAGATCGAGACCATCCTGGCTAACATGGTGAAACCCCATCTCTACTAAAAATATAAAAAATTAACCAGGTGTGGTGGTGGGTGCCTGTAGTCCCAGCTACTCTGGAGGCTGAGGCAGGAGAATGGCATGAACCCGGGAGGCAGAGCTTGCAGTGAGCCGAGATGGTGCCACTGCCCTCCAGCCTGGGGGACAGAGCAACACTCTGTCTCAAAAAAAAAAAAAAAAAGAAAAGAAAGAAAGAGAAAAGCTGTTGGTCCTATTGATGCAGGATTTTTTGCTCCTTAGTTCAGCTAAAACCGGGTTCTAGTCTCATGACCAGAAAAAATTAGGCACAGGGACACACTGAAGGGTGAGGAGAATGGATTTATTAAGCATAAAAGAAAGCTCTCGGCAAAAAAAGAGCGGGTCCTACTAACAGGGTCCCACCTCACAGATTGAATACCAGGCCACTGCTCATGAGCTGAAGAGGCCAGGCTCCTCCCCCTGAATAAGGCACGAATTCCTAATGGGTCCACCCCATTCCCCCCAGTGCCTGTGGGCCTCCAGGCAGTTGCAGGCATGCCCAGACAAGACCGTGTGCAGGTTCCCTCTTCTGCACATATCTTCTGGCATAAATACTTATATGACAGGTTGGAGATTCTCCAGGCACCCTTCCTTATCTGCCTAGGCATTTGTCTGCCTCTTGCCTCTATCACTATGTGTTGAGAGATAAGTGAAGAGAAATTAGAAACACAGGTTCTCCTGGTGCTGTCTGGCTCAGAAAAATTGATCCTAAGCAGTTATATGATAGCTATTTTCAACTCAGTGTTTCTATCAGTCACCATTTCTAATAATTAGCAGAAAATTATGAGATGTCAAAGTCCTTTCCTATCTCAATACTGACCACTCATATGTTTCCTATTCAGAGAGTAAAACACATGCCATATTATCTAAGAATCTTAATATATGCCTCCCAAAGATATGCTATTAATGCAAGTTCTGGCCCATGGAAGGAAAAAGGCTTCACAGAGGGCCTTCCACGATCTTTAACTTGAAGTGCCATTGCTAGTTTCTGCCTTTATCAGTTTTTAATAGTACTTAGTGGAAGTTTGGAAAAAAGCATACCAAGCTACTCCACTAAAATATAAATTACTTATTTAGTTATTAGTCTTTTTATTTCATTTATTTTCTTATTTATACAAATTCACATAATACAAAAGGAATAAAATCAAAACTTGATGACAAAATAGATGCACAAAATATAAACAAAACAAGGGGAGATGAATAGTAGAAAATGTATACTGTCCAGTTCTGTACAGTTGCTAAAGACAAGCTGAAGGTTTATGTTTGTTTCACCAAACAAAGAGGGAAATAAGATCAGTGTTAAAATGTGTAATGTTTTCAAGCTATAAACTTTTTATTTGGGAGAATCTATGTTTTGCCTTATATGGACACATTTCCTTATACTGATATGTGAGAAAACACTTGCAGGTAACCTCCCTCTAGCTGCAGGAGAAACACTGTATAGTATCAATGAATGGCAGGTTGAAAGAGCCTTGAGTCAAAATAATGAGTATTTGATTCTTTAACTTCCTTCTGTTTACATTAATGGCACAACTGAAAGAACAGTTCAATAGAAATGAGTCTAAAAGGGAAGAAAAAAACACATTTTAACATCTAGGAAAGGTCATTTACATTGACAAGATTTCAGTTTCTTAAGTTTAAATTGGGAATTTGTATTGTATCAATTCGTTTCAGTGGTAGTAATGACTTGAGCACATAAAGGGTAATTGGCTTATGGAACCAAACTGCAGGTGGGGTCTGTCTTTCTCCATAGTTTCTCTCTCTCTGCATGTAGATTTTATTCTCTGAAAGAGGCTTATGCCACCCTGTTGGGGACATGACTGTCAACAGCTCTAAAATTACTTCTTATCAACTTACTGACCTGCCCACCATGCACACATTTGATATTAGAAAATAAAATTCCAAGGAAGGATTTTGATTGACTTGGGTCACACGACCAATCCCTAATAATTGCTAAACCATGACCAATCCTTGACAATTGCTAAGCCAGAGAGTATGGGCCATTAAAAAATATTGGATCTTGTGAAACAGAGATGGAAAAAGAAACCAATTCTCCAATAGAAAGGATGGGATTAGCAAAGACATGGTCACTGGAAAAATCAGTGTAAGCTCTATAGCCAATTTAATTGGTGCCTAATAATGAAACCTATTTCATAAGTTATGAGAATTAAATGTAGGAATGTGCTGTGTAAATAGTAAAATGATATATAAAAGGCAAACCACTATTTCTTTCAATATGACTACTGTTCCTGAATTAAAAAAAAAAAAAGCTCAGAAAAATATTTCAAAGGAGAGAAGTTTTTTTATTGTTGTTCAAGAAGAAACAAAACTGCTTTTTCTACAATCCCTTGTGACTCGACAGCAAATTACCAGCTGTTAACAATCTGAAAATCAAGAACCTCCAGGAATATACTCTGGCCTACCAGGAAGATGATTACTCAGCAGCAGCTCTACTCCTAGACAAGATCACTGTTTCACTTGCAGTCCTGCTCGAAGTCTATTAATGGTGTGAAAGTAATACCAATAACACCACATGGTTAGACTCTTACTAACAAAATATTTGTGTGTGTATGAGTTAGTATCCTTTGTTAACTAAATCTGTCTTTGAAAATAGTTTCCTAAGAATTCTAGGAAGAGACTGGGTTATTACCCTCCCATTTCCATGTAGCAATTTTCTCAAGGCTGCTGTGAAAGAGGAAATATGCCAGTAAAAGTAATTTTCTAAACAATGCTCTGAGGACATCAAGGCAAGGGTGTACTTAACAAAACTTTGCCATGCCCTATAAGGTAAGGCCAAAATTTTGGCCTATTTAAAGATAGTTTAATTAAAAAAAAAAAAAGAGCTATAGTCTTATAGAGTGCAGAAAAACACATTGAAATGTCCCTCTCTCCCTTTTGCCAACAAAAGAGCTCCAGCCTGATCCAACAATTATATGTGAAAACAGACTATTTTTAAACTGGAGCCTTCATCTTAGTTTATCTAATGATGAAAAGTGGTATGCACAAGTAACCACAATTTGTATGCAGAAGATAAAGTCTTTTTGTAAATTACACCTATAAAATATTCTAGTTCCTTTTTTTTTTTCCTTTATCTTTTGGAGCAAATCAATTACCAAGACCAGACTTGCATTTAAGCAAATACAATTAGCATATATACAGTTGACCTTGAACAACATGGGTTTAAACTGCTCTGGTCCATTTATTTATATGCATATTTTTCAATAAAAGCAAAGTAACTTAGGAACAGAAAACCAAATATCGTATGTCCTCACTTAGAAGTGGGAGCTAAGCTATGATGACGCAAAGGCATAAGAATGATATAATGGACTTTGGGAACTTGTAGGGGAAGGTTGGGTGTGGGGGTGAGGGATAAAATTCTAAATATTGGGTACAGTGTACACTGCTCAGGTGACAGGCGCACTACAATCTCAGAAATCACCGCTAAAGAACTTATCCATGTAACCAAAAACCTGTGCCCCCAAAACTATTGAAATTTTTAAAAATGCGGGGCATGGTGGCTCATGCCTGTAATCCCAGCACTTTGGGAGGCCAAGCCAGGTGGATCACCTGAGGTCAGGAGTTCAAGAACAGCCTGACCAACATGGTGAAACGCCATCTCTACTAAAAACACAGAAATTAGCTGGGTGTGGTGGCATACGCCTGTAATCCCAGCTACTTGGGAGGCTGAGGCAGGAGAATTGCTTGAACCTGGGAGCGGGCGGTTGCAGTGAGCTGAGATCATGCCATTGTGCTCCAGCCATTGCGCTGCAGCCTGGGCAACAAGGGGAAACTCTGTCTCAAAATTAAAAAAAATTTTTTTTTAATTAAAAATAATTACAGGGACTGTGCCTGCCTCTCCTGCTTTCCCTTCTACCTCCCCCATCTCTTTTGCTTCTACCATTCCTGAAACAAACAGCAAGATCAACCTCTCCTCTTCCTTCATGTACACAGCCTACTCAACTTGAAGACAGATAATGAAGATGAAGAGCTTCATGGTGATCCACGTGATCCACTTCCACTGGATGAACAGTGAATATATGTTCTCTTCCTTATGATTTTTGTTAATAACATTTTTCTCTACCTTATTGTAAGAATACCATATACAGTACATATACAAAATATGTGTTAATTGTCTGTTTATATTAATCAGTAAGGCTTCTGATCAACAGTAAGACCATTAGTGGTTAAGTTTTGGGGGAGTCAAAAATTAGCTGTGGATTTTTTACTGCATGACACTTCTGGGCCACTGTGTTGTTCAAGAGTCAACTGTGCCATTTATATGACAGTAGGACAGACTCCCACCCTGGAGTGACTTGAAAGCAAAAGCCGTTGCCAGATTTAGGAGAAAAGTATCTATTTCACTTGTCCCTTAGGTTTAGTCTTTAGTTTTCAATGATTAATGGAATTTTTATGGAAAAGAAGAAGGAGGATATTTGCAGTTGAGGAAATTCCATGTGTAATGGCACAGAAACTTGAGAAGGCATATTAACACCAGGAATCCAGATGAAGATAGTAATTCTAAGAGTTCCTTATTGATAAAATGATGCCCAGGAATGACCCCTTAAGATGCCCAGCATGCCACAGCCCTCATCATGGGCTGTTCTGGGAGCAGTGGTTATAAACTGGCACCAAAATGGAGCAATTAGTAGCCCTTGGTGGAAATAGTGCCTGCTGAAGAACTAGCATAATTTGAGCCAACTTTTGCTTTCCTGTGAGGACCAGCAAAGTTCAAGACTGCACCTCATGTTCATTAAACTGAACAACTTCCTCTTGCCTATTGATAAATGTGCCATAACCTACATGCTCACTATCTTAGTCTATTTTCTGTTGCTTATAGCAGAACACCTAAAACAGGGTAATTTATTAAGAAAGAAATTTGTTTTTTACAATATGGAGGCTGAGAAGTCCAAGGTCAAGGGATCACACCTGGCAAGAGCTTTCTTGCTGGTGGGGACTTTCTGAAGTGTCCTGAGGCAGTGCAGGGTATCACATGGTGAGGAAGCTTAGCATGCTAATTGGCCCATCTCAGATCTCTCTCCTTATAAAGCTACCAGCTCCACTCTCTACATAATCTATTGGTCTATTAATCCATGCATGTGATTAATGCATTCATAAGGGCAGAACCCTCATGATTCAATTACCTCTTAAAGGCCCTACTTCTCAATACTGTCACATTGGGGATTACATTTTAACATGAATTTTGGAGGAGACAAACATTCAGACCATAGCACTCACAAAATCACATTCATTGGGATGAAGGAAGTTCTGAATTTCTAGCCAAAAGTGTTTACAGTTGTATCTTTAAAGATTAAACTTAAAAGTTACTGGGTATTTTTTTTTCCTTTTGTAGTTAGCACCATAGCTAACCAGCACCTTAGTTAGCACCATAACCTTACTTAGCACCATAGCTAACTAGCACCATAGCTTAGTTAGCACCATAGCTAACTAGCACCATAGCACCTTTTGTAGTTAGCAGAAATAGAAATGTTTGCTGAGTTAAAGGTACTGTATGTAACTTCATCCTATTAGTCATTTTAGCACCTTGCTCATCTGATGTTGGCATGGGATTCTGCTCTTCTTCCTCTTCCTCCTTCATCTGCTCCAGAATTTCAGCCAACAACCAAAGCACACTTTGGTTCTTGGCAACTCTAAGACCCAGATGCTGAATAATTTTCAACAGTTAACTCATTACTAATTTTATTCTAATATCAACACTTTTGAAGAAGTCTATGACAGTGAGACTTATTCATAGGATGTTGATTGTCTCACTAAATTCAAATAGTTGCACCAGAAGTGACAATGTAAGGAATTTCCATCACCCTACTATGTATATATACTAAAATTCCAACCCAGTCATTTCATTGCACATAGGTGATTATTTCTGAAGCAGGTGTGCCATGAGTACTCATATTATTCTTTGCTTCCTTGAGGAAATAAAATACTCTTTTTCTAGAACTAAAACTTCTTCAGAAGTACTACAGAAAGGCAATCATGTTTTTGAGGTTAGTTTCCTCAATTGTTTATTTTCCTAACAGGGCTTTTGATGCTACCTTGAACAATTAAAATGTCCTATACATCCATAATACCTTCACTTAAAGGACTATGAACTACAAGCAAATCATATCCTGATAACAACCTCCAGAGGCAGAGTTGTATAAATAATTGCCACCTCTGAAAGGCAAGCTGAAGTAAAGAGAATTAGACTAGTGCTACACATTAAATTGGAGGACTCTTTTCATAATTATTGGAATTAAGATATTTTACCTAATAACCAGGATTACAAATATCCTGGAAACTGCTGGTAATTCATTGCAGCTTCTTTCCCTTTGGTTTCTGGATGCAGCCTCAGAACCCTCTGCAGCACAGCTCCCTGGGCACCTGGGCAGCCCTAGCAAGCTACTGAAGCTGGTGCAGTAACTGAAACCTATTTGCTATTCCTGCCCTGCAGTGTTCACATCCAGAAAGAAGGAAAATGCCAGTTCTTTCAGTTCTTCAGACAGTTGGCTGTGATCAAGCACTAGATGACATGTTTATTGATTAACTCTTATCCATAATGTTTATTTTTAATTGATTTGAGGGATCTGAAAACAGTTCAATTGTTGTAACTGTCAGATACAACATAAGTAATTTATGTCTTTGTGACTAAAATCAAAATAGGCTCAAGTACTCTCTTCTTCTGTTTTGACTTAAAACATTTAGTACCTTTGATGATTTCGATTGCGAGACTCAGGGGTCTCTTTCTAGTTACCCCTTTCTTTCTCTTTTATCATGGTCAATGTCCCTGAAATAATAGGGTGTTTTAAACAGGTCACTGGATGAATTCTACAAATACATGATCATGTATTTGGTTAGTTCCCTTAGTTGCATGGTACATCAGAGTAGATTCTGCCTCCCTCTTCCATGCTTAGCTCAGTTTAGCGAAATCAGTATTTTCAACAATAGGTCTGTGAGGGAATAACTCCATAAAGCTATCACTTTAAAATCCTGGACTGCAGTATTATCAATCAGGGCACAGTCTTATGGACCAGAGTACTTGGATCTGAATTGAGTCTCTGCTACTTAACAGCTGCACAAGCTTGGGCAAGTCACCTAACCTTTCTGTGTTAAATGGGGATAATAATAGAACTTATCTTGTGGGTTGTTCTGAGAATAACCTGTAATAATGTGTATAACAGACTTCAAAGTGCCTGGCACACAGAAAGCACTATATGAGGACTAGCTATCATTAGTCTGCACCTAGAAGCTGCCTGCTTAAGTACAGCTATTTCTCTAGGAAAACACTGATCCTAAGGAAGAGCTGAACACAATAAGAATGTTAAAACTGATTAGAATAAATCCACCCTACTTCCAAAACAATAAAATAACCTATTTAGTGATGACGAGTTGAAACATTGCCATTGTTTAAAAAAAAAATTGCACATCCATGTTCATATTTGATGAAGATTGAATTTGACATTAATATTTGGGAACATTTATCCTCATAGGAATTTATTGTAAACAATTTTAGCTTTTAAATCTGGTGGTAAAAAAGTTGATATTTTCCTCTTTTAAAATGCATCATTTGGCATGTATGGAAATTATTATATATTCGCTTCACCTTTGTATATGTCCCAGTAGGTCATGATTCTTTCAATGTAATAGATATTCATCACATTTTTGCAAGTAAATTGTTTTCCATTTAACTTTTCAGTAAACTGAACAGTTTGTTATGGAAATTTGAGTCTGAATTTCTGATTTATGTAGCCTAGCCTCCTTTGAACACAGATTATAGTTGAAAGGAAATGCATTCTTTAAAAAAAAAAAGAAAAACAGCAAGTTAGCAGGTGAAGTAATGCTATCTTTTTGAAGTAAACATAACCTACAACTAAAACAAGCATTAGCATTACAATACCTGAATAAAGACATACATGCCATCCAGTCAACATTTATGAAAACTGGTTCACTACACAACTAGTTATAATTCTGTGGGAGAATTAGTGACCCTGTTTGATTTTCAAAATAGCCCTTGACCTAAATTCACTTTTTTAAACTACACGGTTTGAAAATGGGGCATTGTGAACAAAAAGAGTTAGCATTAGAACTGCTTTCTGAAGGAAAAATAAACCACCAAAATAGTGGCATTTTTTCCATGTGAACCAATTCTTCAAAAATCTAAGGTGTTTCTTGAATACCACATTTACCAGTTAAAATGAACTCCATTTATTTTGAGAAATGTCAAACTTAAAACACACATTTTTTTTGTTCTGGCCATCTAAGATATAAATGGATGGATAAATAGATAATTTAAAAACAGGCTACAATACTATAATATGGGGATTAAATTTAGTTTGCGTTATTTGAATTCTACTAGACACAAACTTTTTATGCATAATTAGAAATATTTACATTGTCCTAATTAACATGCAATTTGGCTTCATGAATCTTCTGAGAGACTATTGGGAGAAAATTAAAAATCTGGGGTTTTAGTTTCAAGATCCTTTTTAAATAATAGGAAATTAATGTTCATCTATATTACTTTATTAAATTAGTCATCAATATGATTATTCCATAATTTCTCTGAATTAAAAATCTTTAAAAGCAGATGGCCTTTATCAGAAAGAGAGGTGGTTATTAGTTACACAATCTATTAGTTATGCAAAAATACATGTTTTTCCATTGAACAGAAATATATTTTATAAAAGCACAAAATCTTAATTCTAGTTGGGGCATTTTTTGGTTTGTGGGCTTATACTTAATGGGTTAATCTAATTTGGGACTTTTCCAGTAACACATTAAAGGAAATCTGGGTTCATTCATTTGACAGCCACTATTAAGGTTATTGTTTTCAAGTTTGAGGTAGGAAAACAGTTTAGGAGGACAACCAATTATTTTCAAAATAAAAGTGCCTCATTAAGTAATTATAAGAAAAGAATCAAGCACAAAGAAGATTTTTACAAACACCTACATAAGGAAAAACACCAAATACTTAGGGAATTCTGACAAACCAAAAAGTCGAATCATTGATAATTTTAAGAATGAAAATTCTAACAGCAGTTTAAGTTTCAAAGGTTTTGCATTTATTCCAATTTGGGTAAAATAAGGTGATTCTTTCACTGAAGTCTTAAAGTGAATTAACTGACAAATTCCTGGTCATAGGCAAGTGTCTTTGTCCTTATTTTTCAAAACCTAGAATTAATTGGTTGCCCTTTTCCCTGCAAACCTATCCTAAACCAGAACATTTACATGGAAGCCAACTTCTTCCAATTTGACTTCCTCTTCTTTGAGTCCTGTCAAATCACACTGTTGCTAAGATGCAATTATTTTTGTTATATCATGATCAACAACTTGTCTTCTTTCCTACCTGCCCAATATTTTTTAGATTGTATTAAGTCAGACCATTAAACATTTAAAATATGAAAAGATCTGCCCATGCTAGCTCACCACTCCTGGCTTGGATTTATTGGGTCTTAATATAAATAATATCTGCAAAAACAGTGCTACATTCTAAGAACTCAAAATAATTCTCCAGGGTCCTCATCTCTTTCTCTTCAAAAGCCCCCAGTGCTACATGACAATCCTTGTTTCTCTACTTGCTTGCTTCTCTATCCGCCTGTACATCCTTCTGTCTCTACTCTCCCTCATTCCTGCTTCCATAGGTAACTCGTATTACCAATTTCTGAGTTTGGGGGATAGAGGGAGAATGGGCAACGGAAATCAAATTGTTTCTTGACCTTTATCATAATGAACTTGGAAGTCAGCTTTCTTGGTATTGCTGAGTCAACGAATGCTTCTGAGGGGCTTTCCGGCTTCACATATTTCTGCTGTATTTTTCTCCTTTCCCATCGTGTAGGTTTTCTAGGGCTGCCTCAACAAGGTACTACAAAGAAGATGGCTTTTTTTCTTTCTTTTTTTTTTTTTTTTTTCTGAGACCGAGTTTCACTCTTGTTGCCCAGGCTGGAGTGCAGAGGCATGATCTTGGCTCACTGTAACCTCCACCTCCTGGGTTCAAGCAATTCTCCTGCCTCAGCCTCCCAAGTAGCTGGGATTACAGGTGCCCATCACCATGCCTGGCTAATTTTTTGTATTTTTAGTAGACATGGGTTTTTATGTTGGCCAGGCTAGTCTCGAACTCCTGACCTCAGGTGATCCACCCACCTCAGCCTCCCCAAGTGCTGAGATTATAGGCATGAGCCACTGCATCTGGCCAAAAGTGGCTTAAATCACCATAAATTTATTGTCTGTCAGTTCTGTAGGCCAGAACTCTGAGATCAAGTTGCTGGCAGGGCCAGGCTCCCAACAAAACCTCTAAGGGAGTGTCCCACCTTGCCTCTTCCAGCTTCTGGTAGCTCCAGGCTTTCCTCGGCTTGTGGATGCATCACTCCAATCTCTGCCTCTATCTTCACAGGGTGTTCTCCCTGTGTGTTTATATTTTCACATGGCTGTCTTCCCTGTATGTCTCTGTCTTCTCACAAGGAGACCAGTCAAATCAGATTAAAGGCTCACTCTATTCCAGTATCACCTCATCTCAAATTGTTACATATTCCCTGACCCTATTTCTAAATTAGGTCACATCCTGAGGTACTGGGACTTAAGACTTCAACGTATCTTTTTGGAGGGATATGATTCAACCTGTAACACTCATCCTTGTTTATGCTTTTTTAAAAAAGGAAACCAACTTTTTACTCTAGGTCAAGTTTAGTTTCAGGAGAAAGCAAGAGACTTATATGACCCAGAAATTTTATATGACCTCTTGATGATTTGGTTGAATAATAACAGTGCTCTCTGGAACTCTGAGCTCATGATAAAGGCTTATCTTTTTTTTTTTTTTTTTTTTTTTTTTTTGAGGCAGAGTCTCACACTGTTGCGCTGGCTGGAGTGCAGTGGCATGAACTTGGCTCACTGCAACCTCTGCCTCCTGGGCTCAAGTGATCCTCCCACCTCACCCTCCCAAGTAGCTGGGACTATAGGCATGTACCACCACACCCAGCTAATTTTGCATTCTTTGTAGAGATGGGGTTTTGCCATGTTGCTCAGGGTTGTCTTGAACTCCTGGGCTCAAGCAATTCACCTGCCTCAACCTCCCAAACTGCTGGGATTACAGGTGTGAGCCACTGTGCCCAGCCAAAACTTACCATTTTTTATTGAATTTAGGTCTCCTAAATTTCTGTTTCTGTTCTTCCCTACTTCTACTCATAGCATCAGCCCTCAAGACATTGCTAGGTACACCTAGTTGTTATGGGCAATTAGATTCCATTTAATTGATGTTGATCTGTACTCATACAGCACTGAAATACCGATTAACGTTACATAGAATGATAAAGTATTTTACAAATATATTTTATCACTACTTTTATCAAAACCAATGTTTATGATAGCCATAATGTAGCACAGAGTTCTAGTTTTTACAGGAAAGATCTTTTTTGTAACGATGTAATAAAAATTTCACTCAGCAAATTACTGACTTAAACGCTATTCTTATTATATGCGCCTCTCAGTCTAGTTATGAGGACTGTTCTTTAAGTGATATGTAATAGAGTCATGGGAAAGGTAATAAGTTAAAGTGCTCACATTATGAAGATGATTTCATATCAAAGATAGGTTATGGAAGATATATTTAAGCACATCATAAATATAAATGCTACTAATGATGGTCCACCTCCTCAATGGCTTTATTACAAAATGTATCCTCATATTAATCAAACATATTCTATCATCTGGACACTGATTATTACTAAGGGACTGGTATTTCAAAGTAAGATCCCACCATGGTCATTAATGCACATCGTATATAGAGGGCCCTTAAAGTGAATTTACTCAGAGAGGTAGGTTTATAGTTAGGCAACAGACTTACAGATGACTCATCACCTACTGATTAGGTGGCATTTGGAAAGTTACTTTATATTTGTGAAGATTAAATACTTTAAACTAGAAAATCTAAAAGAAATGAATAAATTCCTGGACACATACACCCTCCCACATCCACCATATACACCCTGAACCAGGAAGGAGTTGAATCTCTGAATAAACCAATAACAACTTCTGAAATTGAGGCAGTAATAAATAGCCTACCGACCAAAAAAAAGTCTAGGACAAGACAGATTTACAGCTGAATTCTACCGGCGGTACAAAGAGGAGCTGGTACCATTTCTTCCAAAACTACTACAAACAATTGAAAAGGAGGGACTTCTTCCTAACTTGGTTTAGGAGGCCAGCATTATCGTGATACCAAAACCTGGCAGTGATAGAACAAAAAAAGAAAACTTTAGGCCAATATCCCTGATGAACATTGATACAAAAATTCTCAATAAAATACTGGCAAACCAAATCCAGCAGCACATCAAAAAGCTTACCCATCATGATCAAATTGGTTTTATCCCTGGGATACAAGGCTGGTTCAACATACTTAAATCAGTAAACATAATTAATCACATAAACAGAAATAAAAACAAAAACCACATGATTATCTCAACAGACGTAGAAAAGGCCTTCAATAAAATTCAACATCCCTTCATGTTAAAAACTCTCAATAAACTAGGTGTTGATGGAACATACCTCAAAATAGTAAGAGCTATTAATGACAAACCCACAGCCAATATCATACTGAATGGACAAAAGCTGGAAGCATTCCCGTTGAAAACTGGGACAAGACAAGAATGCCCTCTCTCATCACTCCTGTTCAACATAGCATTGGATGTTCTGGCCAGGGCAATCAGGCAAGAGAAGGAAATAAAGCATATTCAAATAGGAAGAGAGGAATTCAAACTGTCTTTTTTTGCAGATAACATGATCCTACATCTAGAAAACTCCATCATCTCACCCCAAAAACTTCTTAAGCTGATAAGCTGCTTCAGCAAAGACTCAGGACACAAAATCAGAGTGCAAAAATTACAACCATCCTATACACCAACAGTAGACACACAGCGAGACAAATCATGAATGAACTCCCATCACAATTGGTGCAAAGAGAATAAAATACCTAGGAATACAGCTAACAAGGAACATAAAGGACCTTTTCAAGGAAAACTGCAGACCACTTATCAAGGAAATCAAAAAGGACGTAAACAAATGGAAAAACATTCTATGCTCATGGATAGGAAGAATCAATATTATGAAAATGGCCATACTGTCCAAAGTAATTTATAGATTTAATGCTATTTCCATTAAACTACCATTGATGTTCTTCACAGAATTAGAAAAAAAAAAAAACCTTAAAATTCATATGGAACCAAAAAAAGAGCCTATATAGCCAAGACAACCCTAAGCAAAAAAAACAAAGCTGGCACCATCACACTACCTGGCTTCAAACCATACTACAAGGCTACAGTAACAAAAACAGCATGGTACTGGTACAAAAGCAGACACACAGATCAATGGAACAGAATAGAGAACTCAGAAACAAGACCACACGTCTACAACTATCTGATCTTCAACAAACTTGACAAAAACAAGCAACAGGGAAAGAATTCCCTATTAAAAAATGGTGCTGAGAAAACTGGCTAGCCATATGCAGTAAACTGAAACTGGACCCCTTCCTTACACCTTATACAAAAATCAACTCTAGATGGATTAAAGACTTAGATGTAAAACTCAAAACTATAAAAACCCTAGAAGAAAATCTAGGCAATACCATTCAGGACATAGGCACAGGCAAAGATTTCATGACAAAAACGTCAAAAGCAATCACAACAAAAGCAAAAATTGACAAATGGGATCTAATTAAACTAAAGAGCTTCTGTACAGCAAAATAAACTATTATCAGCATGAAAAGACAACCTACAGAATGCGAGAAAATTTTTGTAATCTATCCATCTGACAAAGGTCTAATATCCAGAATCCACAAGGAATTTAAATTTACAAGAAGAACCAAATAACTTCATTAAAAAGTCGGCAAAGGACATGAACAAGCACTTCTCAAGAGAAGACATTTATACAGCCAATAAACATATGAAAAAAAGCTCACCTGGCCGCCCCGTCCGGGAAGAAGGGAGGAGCACCTCTGCCCGGCCACCCCATCTGTGGGAAGTGAGGAGCGCCTCTGCCCAGCTGCCCCCTCTAGGAAGAAGTTAGGAGCACCTCTGCCCAGCCGCCCCGTCTGGGGAGAAATGAGCAGTGTGTCTGCCCAGCTGCCCCGTCTGGGAAGAAATGAGGAGCACCTCTGCCCGGCCGCCCCATCTGGGAAGTGAGGAGCGCCTCTGCCCGGCCGCCCCGTCTGGGATGTAGGGAGCGCCTCTGCCCGACCGCCCCGTCTGGGAGGTCTACCAGGGAGGCCAGAAGCAATGTGGGGGCTGGACGTGGTGGCTCACGCCTGTGGTCCCAGCACTCTGGGGGGCCGAGGCGGGTTGATCGCTTCAGGCTAAGAGTTCGAGACCAGTCTGGCCAACATGGCGAAACATATGAAAAATACAACAGACAAACCAACGAACCAACCCAGTGACAACAAAACAGGTCTACCCTGGAGTCATACTCTAATTTTTTCTATTTTCCTCCCTTTCTGATCCTTTATCCCACTTTCTTTTTCTTCCTCTTCCTTCTCCTTCTTCTTTGTCAAATAGAGGATTGAGTTATTATCACTGATCCATATAAAGTCCCTTTCTCATTTATTTTAATTCCCACTCCCCATTTCTATTCCCTGTCTTCCCATGTGCAACCTTCCTAATATGTTTGATATGCATCTTTTTGTTTGTATGTATTTTTAGAAAATGTTTATTGTTTTGTGTGCAAAAAAAATTAAAAAATTAAAAAAAAAAGAAAAAAAGCTCAACATCACTGATCATTAGAGAAAAGCAAATCAAAACCACAATGAGATACCATCTCATGCCAGTCAGAATGGTGATTATTAAAAAGTCAAGAAACAACAGATGCCAGTGAGGCTGTGGAGAAATAGGAACGCGTTTACACTGTTTATGTGAATGTAAATTGGTTCAACCACTGTGGAAGACAGTGTGGCAATTCCTCAAAGAGGAAACCAGAAACACTATCTGACCCAGCAATCTCATTATTGGATATATACCCAAAAGAATATAAATCATTCTATTATGAAGATACATGCACGTGTATGTTCATTACAGCCCTATTCACAATAGCAAAGTCATGGAATCAACCCAAATGCCCATCAATGATAGACTGGATAAAGAAAATGTGATACATATACACCATGGAATACTATGCATCAATAAAAAGGAACAAGGTCATGTCCTTTGCAGGGACATGGATGGAGCTGGAAGCCATTATCCTCAGCAAAGTAACAAAGGAACAGAAAACCAAACACTGAATGCTCTTGCTTATAAGTGGGAGCTGAACAATAAGAACACATGGACACAGGGAAGGAAACAACACAGAATGGGGGCTGTAGGGGGGTGGGATGGGGAAGGGACAGTATCAGGATAAATAGCTAACGCATGTGGGGCTTAATACCTAGGTGATTGATTGGTAGGTGCAGCAAACCACCATGGCATACATTTACCTACGTAACAAACCTGCACCTCCTGCACATGTATCCTGTAACTTTAAATTTAAAAAAAAAATTGGATATTTATATAAGATAATTTATAAAAAACTGGCTAGCACATTGCCTACATGAAGTAGATGTCCATTAAGAGCTGTTGTTTTATACAGCATTCAGCTAAGTGCAAGGCACAGTTCTAAGCACTGTTCTAAATATTTTACATATATTTTCTTCTTTAACCTCTTTATCACATATGTTTACATTTAAAACAGTGACCAAACTGATCTACACTATATGTACCATTTTGGGAAATGCATAAATATGTTCAATATATATCAAGAAAGTAATATTAAATAGATTATTTAGTCTAACTACTTCTCGGAAATATTTTTACCAAAGTGTTCTGTATACACAGTCGTCAGTCTTATTTTAAGGGATTTCAGAAAGGTGATTTTTTTTTAAGTAATGTCCTATAGATTAATGGTTCCCCATCTTTAGCATGCATCAGAATCATCTGTAGGGCTGGTTAAAACACAAGTCCTCACTTGCCCCACCAGAGTTTTGGATTCAATCGGTCTGGACTGGGGCTTGAGAATTTTTATTTTCAATAATTTCTCATAACACATTTCCAGATGAAGGTGGACTAATAACAGCACTTTGAGAATCGTTGCTATAGGTCAGATTGGTGAGAGGCAAGAAATTCTTTATTTCTAAACCCAAATCTATCTCATTCATGGTCTAAATATATGCCTTACAAGAGATAATGCATTTGCATTACTCTTGCCTGGATGCTAATTTCTTTTGCAATATTGAAACTAAAGCTGGTACGAGTATTGAGGAAAGCCTGAAATTCAGATGACAACTGTCATTCCATAAGTATGGAACTTCTTGATGCAGATTCACTTATAAATAGCTCCATGGCAGGAATTTTGAACATCAGGGGAAGCAAGAAGCCCTTTACAGTCAAGAGGAAACAACCCTGCTTTGTTCTGGACAGACAGTACACTCCTTCAAGAACACTATCCTAAAACATGAGAGTATTTATTTTTAACTGATATTGGCTTCTCCAGTTGGATCACCTCAGGATCATCCTCTAACTTAAAGCCATACAAATCCCGTTATATATCTACTTTTAAATATTGTTCTCCAGGTGCAGCCATAAAAATGGATGAATTCATGTCCTTTGCAGGGACATGGATGAAGCTGGAAACCATCATTCTCAGCAAACTATTACAAGGACAGAAAACCAAACACTACACGTTCTCACTCATAGGTGGGAACTGAACAATGAGATCACTTGGACACAGGACAGGGAACATCACACACCGGGGCCTGTCGGGGGGTGGGGGGCTGGCGGAGGGATAGCATTAGGAGAAATACCTAATGTAAATAACTAGTTGATGGGTGCAGCCAACCAGCATGGCACATGTATACCTATGTATCAAACCTGCACGTTGTGCATGTGTACCCTAGAACTTAAAGTATAATAAAATAGTTCTCAATAACATATGGAGGACTTTCTTGTAAAGAACAGGTTTTACTCTTCAAAAATATAGACTGTAATTGATCCATCACAGTACACAAAATATATTTTCACTGGCGTCAAATTTCAAAGCCTTTTCAAAGGATTTCTGACTCCAAAGTTGACAGTAATGAGGTAAGAAGTGGGGCACAGAATTTGTATCTGCCAAGAAGTCAAGTATTCAGCTTAGTGCTGTTACTGGGAGGGGCAGCCGCCACACAACTGTATCTATGAAGCAAATGTTCTGCTCTGAAAAACTGTTATTTTTCAGAAGGTTGGAATAGGATGAAAATTCACACGATACTCCAAAGTGCAAAACACAAAAGTTTCTTTTCTTTATTGTCCATACATTCACAATGTTGCTGAATACTTTTTTTCTCTGATGGCAAGCAGGTTTAGCAGGATGATTTAAACTTTCTAACTAAAGGGGGACTTCACTTTTGGACAAAAATGGAGCCTGGTCAAAGTGTAATCTTGGTCCAAAGCTTTTATTTTTCTCAAGGGGTCTTCCATTCCTGCTTCCCTTCCAAGATAGTGTCTGGGTACAGGGAAAGCTGAATGTTCTCATGGAACTGGATAGTCAGAGGTTCTAATGCTATCTATCGAATGAATGTATTGTCTCATTTGCCTCTGGGCATCTGCTGAATTGGCTATGGCTGATATCAGTTGTGAATTTCTTCCTTAGCCTGGGCCAATCATATAATTGCCTCCAAGGACATCGCCCAATTCCTTACTATTGATCAGTCTTCCCCTTCCTCTCACGGACACTGCAGATTTCCTTACACATAGCCACAACTTTGCTCTGTGGGGGCACCCTAAAGCCATCAGTTTAATTTTATCCTTACCAATTTTCTATAAACCCCACAGCCAACAGAGGAATTTGTGGAATCCTGACAGTTCACTTGGGAGCTGAGATTTGTGCAGGGACATTCTCTCAGGCCGTCTTTCTGTCTAAACACAACATGACACCGTCTCCTCCATCTGCGAGTGCTCTCTGTTGAATACTGTAGCAGGGACTCCCTGCATGGTAATCTCCTCCTTGAGTTCAGTAAGTCCTCCCCTGGAGCTCCTTTCTTCTCACTGCTCACACTCAAGGCAAGGCAGGGAGGACTCGGGCCAGAGAGAAGGAGCCTTCTGCTCATCTGAGGGAGCAGGAAGAAAGGTCATTCCATTCTCCTGGACTCTGAGCCCTTCCTTGCCTTCTCGACACTCCTCACTTTCTCCAATTACAGGGACTCTGTTTTTAACCTGGGCATACGTTGAGTCCTTACTTCCTATGGCTTAAAATCTCAGTTCAAATCACAGGTTTTGTTCTTAGTATGTTTAAAAAAACAAAAAAATGGTTTTAAATTTTAAAGAAGTTGTTCTTCTGACATAAAGCTTTCAGAGCTATTACCTGTCTATGGGCTACAAGATTCTATTTTGACAGTCAACGGTTGAAATCGACACCTACTTTTGTCTTATTATTATAATTCATATTCTTCTGAGATAATAAATACCTGCCACTGAAAAGAAAAAAAGGTCAAATTCAAGCAAGTATGAAACAGAAAAGCACGTGTGTACGCACGCACACGCGCGCGCGCACACACACAATTCTTTATTGAACTTACACTGCTTCAGGAATTTTTAATTAGAAAACAATAAGGATCATGTAAACATTCTGAGTAAGAGCACTATCATCTAAATGCTGCCTTTAGCCCTTTAGAGTCAGATGTTTGATCATATTAGTTCACCCAAAGGCATCCACACCTAATACATTAATTTCCACAATTTAAACTCATAAAAAGCTTATTTTGAAACTATAAAGCTAATAATATAATTTGTAATGTGATATGTATTTTCTTTGTTACCCAACAACTGCAATCTATGAGGCAGACTATACAAAGACTGAAACTGTGCAAGCAGACAATTTTTTAGTTCACTTGCAACAAAACCTGATATTTCTAACTTTTGATTTAGAATTACTTGAACATTGTAAATGCGTACACAATACATGACTAGCATTAAAATTCAAATAACACTGGGTAGTTATAACTATATAGTTATATCCTTAAATATTGCTGTCTATAGATGATGAGATTTAATTGGGTGTCAGACCTTTTCTATTTCATTCATACAGATTAAAATCACTATCAAGAAATCTGATACTCTGTTATCTTTATTTTCTTTATTTGGTATTAAACACTTCATGCTGTGGATATTCATCACGATAAAGTAGAGAAAAAAATATCTTAAACTATGTATAATTTGTTAATTGTAAATCTGGACTAGAACTTAAGGTTTCTGATACCACTCTGATATTCTTCATTACCTTCATATTTTTAATTGAATAAATTTGTTAAGAAAACGAGAAAAGGCAAGTGTCTCTACTCATATCCCTTCTATTCAACATTGTACTAGAGATTCTATGCATTATAAGAAAGACAAGAAAAAAAGGCACAAAAATTAGAGAGAAATAAAACAAGTTTTTAGTAACAGACAACTTGATGCTCTAAATAGAAAATCCCAAATATGCTACGAAAAATATTAAGTAGGACTAACATGTGAGTTTAGCAAGATACAATAAAGGGCAATATGCAAAAATCAAATGTTTTCTATGTAGTACAAATGCACAATTAAAAATTTTAAAACAATGCCATTTACAATAGGACAGTAAAACAAGAAATTCTTAGTTATAGTCTAGTGAAATAATTCTAAGATCCATATGCTGAAGCTATAAAAATTGATGGGAAAAATTAATACAAACTAAATGAATGGGAGTTATATCATGTTCATAGATTGAAATAATATTGCTAAGGTATTAATTCTCTATAAGTTGATAAAGAGATTCAACACAATTCCAATCAAAATCCTGATATTCTTTTTTGTACAAATTGAAAAACTGACCCTAAATTTATATGGGGAAAAATTTGGAAAGAAGAAAAAGCTGTAGAACTTGTGGTACATGATTTTAAACTATTAAGCTATAATGGAAAAGATACTATTCATGTAAAATATGAACAAGGAAGAAAGTCCAGAAATGGACCGATAGATAGATAGATAGATAGATAGTGTCAACTGATTTTCAACAAACATGTCATAGTAGGTCATTGGAAAAAAGAATAGTCTTTTCAACAAATGGTGCTTTTAGGTATGGACATCCACATACAAAAAAAAAAAAAAGCTCAACTTATATATTATACCATAAGCATAAAACAAGTCAAAATGGATCACGGACTTAAATGTGAAATTATACATCTTTTGTGAGAAAACGTAAGAGAAAAATTCTTATGACATTGGAATAGCAAAAACTTCTTAGAACCAAAAAAGCATGCGCCATTAAAAAAAAAAACTTGATAAATTGTACTTAATAATAAAATTTTATGCTTTTGAATAAATGATATTAAGAAAATTAAAAGATAAGCCACAGGCCAAGTGCGGTGGCTCACGCCTGTAATCCCAGCACTTTGGGAGGCTGAGGTGGGCGGATGACGAGGTCAGGAGATCGAGACCATCCTGGCTAACATGGTGAAACCCCATCTCTACTAAAAATACAAAAAATTAGCCGGGCGAGGTGGCGGGTACCTGTAGTCCCAGCTACACGGGAGGCTGAGGCAGGAGAATGGCGTGAACCCCGGGGGGCAGAGCCTGCAGTGAGCCGAGATTGCGCCACTGCACTCCAGCCTGGGTGAAAGAGTGAGACTCCGTCTCAAAAAAAAAAAAAAAAGATAAGCCACAGACTGGGAGAAAATATTTGCAAAACACATATCTGATAAAGAGCTTCTATCCAAAATATATATATAAATATATATATATATTTAAAAACTCTTACAACTCACTTATATCTTATTAAAGTCAACTCAATTATATATGTACATATATATATATTTAAATTTTATTGTAACTCACAATTCATTGTTGTCAATTATAATTTTTTAAAAGTTTAGAAAAATGGGCTAAGAAATTTGAATAAATACTTCAACAAAGTTGAAAGCAAAATGGCAAATAAGCATATGAAAAGGTCAATGTATTTGTTATTAGGGAAATGCAAACCAAAACCACAGAGGCAAACTAGATCTCTAAAATTAAGGATATCACTAAATACCTTCTAGAACAGCAAAATTAAAAAACCAAAAAAAACTGGCAATAGCAAGTGCTGGAGAGGATGTGGAGCAATTAGAAATCTCACATTTTACTAATGAGAATGCAAAATGGCATACCTACTTTGGAAAAGAGTGTGGGGCATTCTTATAGCATTAAATATATACTCATGGCACAACCCAGCAGTTTCACTCGTAAGTATTTATACAGGATAAACAAAAATGTATGTCCACACGAATTTCTGTACATGGAAGTTTATAGCAGCTTTATTCATGGTTTCCAAAAATTGGAAAAAGCTTAAATGCCCAAGAATCAGTGAATATATAAATTGTGGTATATGATACAATGGAACACTGCTTTGCAATACAAACTACTTAATACCTGCAACAAATAAATTAGCCTTAAAGGCATTAAGCTAAGTGCAAGAACTCAGACACAAAGGGCTGCATATTTTTGTGATCCATTTATATGTCATTCTGAAAAAGGCAAAACAGAGGATACAGAAATCAGTTGCTAGAGGTGAAAGGAGGAAGTGGAGGGTGTCAGCCAGAAAGGGGCACTAGAAACTTTGAGGGGTGATGAAAATAATCTATATCATAGTTGTCATGGTGGTTACACAAAGTGTATTCATTTGCTGAAAAATAACAAGCTTTACACCTAAGAAAGGATAAATTTTACTATAACCCAAGTATACATCAATAAAACCAACTGAAAAACCATTAAAGTAACTACATCTTTTTACACTAGGCATTGTCACTTAAGCGTTTGAAGATGGTGTATCATGCCAAACTTACTTGAAGAGTTAGGTACATGTGAACCAAGAAATAGGTAACATTAGATTCAAGATTTCACCTTCTTCTCACTAATCCACCTCTTACCAGGTGGCATTCCAGATTTCCACTTGCCGTCCCTGAAGAAAATTAATGGCATCTACCTAACTCCTTTCTAACTCAGTAACAAGCATTAGCAGCATCGGTCACTTCGAGTACTCATTTCTCTCAGGAGAAAAACACAGCAACCCCACAGCAGCCAAAGAGCAGCATGAATCTGAGATAATCGTTCTGAATAATGACGAGAGAGGAAAAAAACAGAAATGAGGAATAATCGAAAGTAAAATAAAAGCCGAAAACAAAGGAGCAGGGCTAACAATGTGGCATTTCAAATGTAAGGCTACATTTTTCATGTTTCTTTTCCCAGTTTATCCTTGTATCTTTTCCTGTCATATATTCAGATGTGACTTGCAGCTCATTATTTTCAGGTGATGGAAATAGGGTCATGGTTTTCTGAGAAAAGTTAATAAGAAAGCATTAAAAAGTCTGTAAATACAGACTTTGCAAACGTTTTATGGTCACCTCACAATCAATAGGCATGTGTTTCCTCACTCCCTGAACACTACTATGAACATTCTGCAAGTTCATAGTATAACAAAACAGAATAGAATATGGACCTGGACGTTTGATTCACAACAAATGAAATGCAGGAAATATGACTAAGGATTAAATGTGGTTCTCATGCTTATTACATTAAAGAAACACACCTTTATTTAGTCATTCTACTTTATATAAATTTATTTCACAGGAGATCCATTTTCTATCTACCTATGAAAAAATAACAATGAATAAACCCTGACATCCATGGAAAGTATGAGGCAAATATGATGCCCCAAGTATGAAAAGATATGAACTTTGGTAAATCCAGTCATCCCATTATATTAAATGTGCATAAAAATAAAGATGGCCTCTCTTATAGACAGGGTAGATGTGTATTCAATAGGCAAGTTCGGGGACTCTAGAAATACATTGTTGCCACCTCATTTTGTTTTCCTGCTGACAAAACATCATCTTTAAAGGTCCATGCAGGGACATTATGCCCAGCTTATTAAGTGCCATAATGAACAACTCTAAAGGCAGTTTTTATATTGATTGCCATTGCAGATTGTATATTTATTATGACAATTTCCTGGCAGGTGGTGGTACGTTGTCTGAAAGTCAGAACAGAGAGGCTTTTGCTAATGGGTAACAAGGGGGCATTTAATCTAGTGAGCAGTGGCCTGGTTTTGATAGCTTTGTAAGCTCATTAAAATGCAAAATATTGAGATGTGACTTCCAGAATGGCAATGTGAGGATCCCCATGGGCCTTTCTCCAGGGAACGACCATGATTGGTAAAAGCTGTAAAAGTACATTCATCAAATAAAACATGAAAACTCTCTGAAAATTGTTGAGGGCATTCAGCAAATGGAGAAACAATTATTTAAGAAAACCTACTCAATTTTGGTAAGAACAGTAAGATTCTGTGGTAGTTGAGCCATGACCTAATCCCTACCCCACTCCATATCACCATGATGGAAACTCAACTCTTAGAAGGTGCAGCCAAGAACACAGAGTTCCCTCCCTCCACTCTATCCCTTGCTCCTTACCTGTGAAAAGTAGCTCTAAATAAACTCTGACATTCATGGACAGTATGAAGACAATACAGTGCCTCAAGCATGGTAAATTATGCACTTAAGTATGGTAAATCCAGTTCTCCCATTATGCTAAAAGTGCATAATAATAAATATGGCCTTTATTGGCTCTTTATTGCTCCCAGGATAGGATTACAGTTTCTCCATGGGAAGGACAGTAAACCAGCATTTTTTATACCTCCAGCTCCGTGTTGCAGCAGCTCTATTTCAGGGAAACCATTTGAGAGGTCTGGAACTCCATTCCTACACCCATCCTCATTTCGATGGCAGAAGCTCTATCCAGGCATGACAGGCCAAGAATACTGAACCCAAATCACCCTCTATGCTGTTCACTCATAAAGTAGAGGCTTTCTACTGGGTGAACCAAGCTGAGAAGAACAGAGGATATCACCCCTGCCCAGAACCCCACTCATAAAATAAGAGTGTCACGGAGTCACTCCAAGAGATGTGGGCTACTGTCCCTACAGCAAGCTCCAGAACAGTGAAACCATTTTTTTCTAAAGAAAGAGGCAACCTGTAAGAACAGAGACCTCTGCAGTTCTCCCCAAGGGCACTGATTTTGTTTAGAACAGAGTGTGGGGAAGTTCAGATGAAAGGATGCTGTCTAAAACAAAGGAGATTTTGCTGGTGAGCAATTAAGAGGAAGCTGGTAGCTTTATGAGAGCAACCAACAGGCTAAACTGTAGAACAGCTTGTGATTCAACTGAGAGAATCAGGGAAAGAAACAGCTAAGAATAGACCTCTGGGGTCATAACAGGCCTCAAACACTAGCCTCAAAGTCTAATCCTGCAGAGAATTCCAAATTTAATTAGATCAGACTGTGCAGCAATATATGTCCCAATGCATTATCAAAAATAATAGAGCAATCAGCAGGTATTACTGGAGGCTAACAGCTGAATGTGATAACAAGAGAAGTAGATAATAGAGAGATGAGGAAAAGAGAAAGATAAAGAGTGCCCTTCTAAAATTGTTGTCATTCTATGGTGACTGTTAATATGCCCAAGGCTGTGCCCAATGAGGAGTAACATAAGGAGACTATACGCTGCTATGGAAGTAGACTTCATTAAAATAGCACAACCATGTCACTAAAGAAATAAGCATGCAATAAAAAAAAACCTGTAGGTACGTGGGTGATGAGATTATGATTCAGAGTTGCTACAATGTATTATCTAAAATGTCCAGATTTAACAAAATTACAAGAAATGAAAAGCAAATGTGATCCATCCATAGGGAAAAAGAGTAGGCAATAGAAATTCCCTGTGAGGGGCCGGGCGCGGTGGCTCACGCTTGTAATCCCAGCACTTTGGGAGGCCGAGGCGGGCGGATCACGAGGTCAGGAGATCGAGACCACGGTGAAACCCCGTCTCTACTAAAAAATACAAAAAATTAGCCGGGCGTGGTGGCAGGCGCCTGTAGTCCCAGCTACTCGGAGAGGCTGAGGCAGGAGAATGGCGTGAACCCAGGAGGCGGAGCTTGCAGTGAGCCGAGACTGTGCCACTGCACTCCAGCCTGGGCGACAGAGCGAGACTCCGTCTCAAAAAAAAAAAAAAAAAAAAAAAAAAAAAAAAGAAATTCCCTGTGAGGGCCTAGATGTTAGGTTTAGCAGGCAAATACTTCAAATTTGTTATAAATATAAATGAAGAAAATGTTTAAAGAGCTAAAGAAAGATATGGTGGCAGTGCCATCAAATAGAGAATAGCAATACATAAATTAATAAAAAGAACTGAGTATAAATCCGGAAGTTAAAAGCTACGAGAAACAAAATGAAAAATTCACTAGAGGGGATCAACAGATCTGAAGTGCCAGAAAAAAAAAAAAAAAAAAAAAAAAACAGTAAATTATAAGACACATTGGTGGAGATCATGAAATCTGAAGATTGACTCTATTTTCAGTTACTCAAATCAGTAATGAATAAAAAGAATGTAGGTAATGAAATTTAATGACAAAGCATGTTCATGGCTCATGCCTATAATCCTAGCACTTTGGGAGGCAGGAGGATTACTTGAGACCAAGAGTTCGAGACCAGCCTGGGCAACGTAGAGAGACTCCATCTCTACAAAAAAATAAAAAAGTTAGCCAGGTAGTGTGCACCTGTAGTCCCAGCTACTCAGCAGGCTGAGGTAGGAGGAACACTTGAGTCCTGGAGGTCAAGGCTGCAGTGAACCCTGATTGCTCCACTCCATTCCAGCCTGGGTGACAGAATGAAACCCTTTCTCAATAAAACTAAATAAAGTGAGGACAAAACCCCATCTCACATGTATACGAATACAAAAATTGCTCAATAACATGGTATTGCCATAATAGAGATATGTGCAGAGCACATAACAGGAGGCTATGTAGCAAGACGGACTGTTTTTATATTTGTTCCTTTTCTGGGATAACTATGAGACAATAATTAACTCAATTTTCAGTTACCCAAATCAGTGATGAATACAAAGAATAAATTTTCTAGGTCATGAATTTGTTTAATGGCAAAGCATGTTATCTCTGATGTTTTATGTTATTCCAAAAGAACTATTTTCAATACAACAGTCCTTTCTGTTTTTTCTTTTTAAAAAGAGTGGAGAGGCTCCATTTGGTTTGAATTTGAACGATTATTTGGAGTATTCAACCAACTGAGTACTCCAAACAATGGTATAAACTGAAACCAAATGGAGCCTCTCAACTATTCACTCTTTTTACCAGTCTCATACAGTATATTCCTTCACCAACCACTGTCTCAAAGTGAAATTTTATATAAGCCCAGAGCCATTGCTAGAAAGATAAGGCTAAAGTCTCAATGGGCACTTAGCATACTCAACTTGAATCAGAAGAAACAGGGACTTATAAGGGAGAGTGGGAGTCTCTTTTGCTACATTTTCATTTGTTACCAGGGCTCTGATTACATAATAGGTTAGTTTGCCACACTGAACATATCTAGTTAACTCAAGGCTATGTAAAGCCCACCCTGCACCCCCAAATTTTGATGCTGCATTTCATTTTCATGTTTATTCATTCAATATTGATGAAGCACCTATGTATGTGAGGTGATGTACCCAGCACTGGCAACATAATAGATATTTATTTTATGCCTGTTATGTTTATTCCTTTATTCAACACAGATTTGAGTGTCTACTTTATACTAGACATGAAACTAATGGCTAGATACATATTGGTAAAGATAACAGCAGTTCTTGCTTTCATAAAGCTTAGAGTCTGAAGTTGGGAGAAGTGGTTAAAAGTTTTAACCAAAAATAAGGCAATCCTGTCATATGCAACAACATGGATGAACATGGAGGACATCAAGCCAAGTGAAACAAGCCATGCACAGAAAGACAAATACCACATGATCTCACTCATGCATGGAATGTAAAACAATCAAATTCATAGAAGCAGAGAGTAGAATGGTGATTACCTGAGACTGGGAGCAGGGATGAGGGGCAGGTAAAGAGATTGCAGAGATGTTAGTAAATAAAATTTCAGTTACGAGACATATATTAAAGAGATTTATGGTGACCATAGTTAATACCAATATATCTCATGCTTGAAAATTGCTAAGAGTGTAGATTTTAAAAGTTCTTACCACACACAAAAAATAAGTATATAAGGTAATGGGTGGGTTAAATAGCTTTATTTAGCCATTACACAATGTATACCATAGGTCAAAACATCATGTTGCGTGTCCTAAGTATATACAACTTTTACTTGTCAAAAACTTGTAAAAGAAAATAAATTGGCCAGACGCAGTGGCTCATGCCTGTAATTCCAGAACTTTGAGAGGCCGAGGCAAGCGGATTGCCTGAGCTCAGGAGTCTGAGACCAGCCTGGGCAACATGGTGAAACTCTG
Organism: Symphalangus syndactylus; assembly: GCF_028878055.3. Taxonomy (NCBI): domain Eukaryota; kingdom Metazoa; phylum Chordata; class Mammalia; order Primates; family Hylobatidae; genus Symphalangus; species Symphalangus syndactylus. Next base: position 44,918,280 of record NC_072437.2, on the reverse strand, counting down.
TCTCTACTACAATACAAAAAAAAATTAGCCAGGCGTGGCGGTGTAAACGGGTAGTCCTAGCTACTCAGGAGGCTGAGGCAGAATTGCTTGAACCCGGGAAGCAGAGGTTGCAGTGAGCCAAGATCATGCCACTGCGCTCCAGCCTGGGAGACAGAGCAAGACTCGGTCTCAAAAAAAAAAAAGAAAAGAAAAGAAAAGAAAAGAAAAGAAAAGGAAAGAAAAGAAAAAAAGAAAAAAGAAATTAGCATGGATGGATAGCATTCTGTAAAAATAGCTCATGTGATTGTCTCCATGTCTGCTCTTTTCCTGCTCCATCACTTTTAGGAAGTAGCAGGCTCTGTATTCATTAATAGATGGAAGTTATGAGGCACTATAGAAAACAGAAATTTATTACAAGACATCTTGGCTTTTAGTCTAAAAGCCTATACTGGCCAGGCACAGTGGCTCATGCCTGTAATCCCAACACTTTGGGAGGCCAAGGCAGGTGCATCATCTGAGGTCAGGAGTTCGAGACGAGCCTGGCCAACATGGTGAAACCCCATCTCTACTAAAAATACAAAATTAGCTGGGCATGGTGGCAGGCGCCTATAATCCCAGCTACTCAGGAGGCTGAGGCAGGAGAATAGCTTGAACTCAGGAGGCGGAGGTTGCAGTGAGCCAAGATGGTGCCATTGCACTCCAGCCTGGGCAACAAGAGCGAAACTCCATCTCAACTAAAAAAAAAAAAAAAAAAAAAAAAAGAATGAAGTTTCAGTTACGCAAAATGAGTAAGTTCCAGAGACCTAATATAGAGCATCGTGACTACAGTTAACAATGCTGTATTGTATACTTGAAATTTGGTTAAAAGATAGATAGCTCTTAACTGTTCTTGACACGAGGAGGAGGAGACAGAAAAGGAGAAGGAGAAGAACGAGGAAGAGCAGAAGGGAAAAAGAAGACAACAATGGTAGCTTTGTGATGTAATGGATATGTGATAATTAGCTTGATTATGGTGATCATTTCATAATGTATACATACATCAAAATATCAGGTTGCATATCTTAAATGTGTACAATTTTTATCAGTTACACCTTGATAAAGCTGTTAAAGAATAATTCATACAATTATTTCTCTAGTCAACATTTGCTAAGCATCTATGTGACAGAAAATGTTCCAAAACTATTTTCTGAAAAGGGAAGATGTAGGCTATAATGTCAGTGAATGTGCCTAAGACAAGGTGGTTCATGGGGTAGGCTCTAGACCTCTCCTGGTGAGTCCACATCGCCTCATCTTTAGAAACAAAATAACACAGCTGAAGAGGGATGCCTGGACCAGGTGATTTCCTGGAGACCACTCTCTACTGTAAGATTTGTGATAATAATAGCTATTGTTGTTGGCCATTCTTATCTGCTAGGTACTCTTCTGAGCACTTCACATGGATGAGCTCATTGAATCTTTGTAAACTCAGAGAAAGTATAATTTTCCCAGTGAAAGGCTGAAGCACAGAGAAATGTGCCTCAGGATTACCTAAGCCTTCACCAGATGTTAATCCACCCCCTTAGTCCTCAGTCTCATTTTGAGCTACACATATTTGTTTTTCCCTATAATTTTTGAAAATATTTTAATGTTATGTTTAACTCAGCAAGTGTCCAGGGAGAAGGTCCCTCTCTCATTATCTCTAATATATGAATGTCAATTTCTCCACCTAGGAACTCAAAGAATAATCAGTGCTTAGGTAATAGGAATCCCTTTATCCACACAGTTGTGTGAGTGTAAATGTCTTTGTCCCTTCAGTGAGTACACTGAATTATGAATGCAAAATTTTCTTATAAGAAAAAATAGTCATCTTGTGTTTTTCTGGTGACAGCTCCATTATAGAATATCAGCAGGGAGTTAAATATTTTAATTAATGATTTTATCATACTAACTAGCTAAACATTTTTTCCCTTTTGTTCAGGGTGATTTTCTAAAGTTATCAAAAATTAATATGTTGTTTCCAAAGTAATTATTAACTTGAGTCTATAATGAAGTAACATCTTAATTTACACCCATGAGATCATAAGACTTTTAAAATTTTTAACCCTTTTCCATTTGCCCCAAGAATACTCACTGGAGATGCTTGTGGCTGCAGCATTAACCCCAAGATAAATTTTCCACAAAATATCTTGCTTTTATTATTTTCACATGCCTCTAGTATAGTTACTTGGAAACAAAAGACGTCATTCTATTTATAGCTTTCTGTTGCTAGTAGTGTTATTTCTATTTACAAAATATAGTAATTCCTCATTGCTAAAAATGTCAAATCCTAGAAAACGTAGCATTCCTACATGTGATGTTAATATCGTTCTTGAACATTTGTTGGCCAAAGATTCATTTGATGAATCAATTTTTCCGAAATAGACAATTCTGATGATTCAGACAATTCTGATGTTCGTTCTGTTTAGAAATAACTCCAAGAACAGTTTGTATATTTTATTTTCACTTTGAAAATCAGTCAGATTTGCTTCACCCTCAAAGAGCATGTTTATGTAAAATTAAAGAAGTGCTGGCAACAAGCTGCATTTTTTTTTCTAAACAGGAAAATCAATGATGTTGTTCCTATGTCAGTGTACCCATTCTTTGCAAAACATTTCCTCCCTGATGAGAAGTGTTAAGAATGTAATCTAAATCATCTTATTGGCAATCACACACTGTTTTAAAATTGCCAAGTCCTCTTTCTCTGAGAATTTATTTTACAATATGAAAGGAAAACAACATCAATCACTTTCCTTTTCAATGTTTTCAAAACAAAACACTTACGCAATTTTCTATATAATAATTTATATGTATAACATTATATATTACATGAGATAAACATATAATTTTTAAAATGCTTAAGTGTGCATATATCTAAAACATATATATATAAATCACCACAAATTAAATGTAGATGTGATCATAATTCTGTCCCTTTGTAATTCAAAATTTAAATTCATCATTTCCTGGATTAGGCAAACATCTAGATAAGTAGAAACAATCATATATAAGGTGAGTCATTTTATGTAGTTAATGCAAAAACATAAAATGACATTAACATAATTTGTGGTAGGATTATAGGAGGGGGTTCTCCCTCTTTTTTAAACTGTCTCCACTTAATCAGAATGTGCAGAACTCAGAGACAGAGAGCATCCTGAGACCTGGTATTTTTAACAATCTCATCTAGTGACTCTTAAGACCCAACAATCTTGGAAAATATCAGCTGGTCTGATATTTTCTACTAAAACATACTCCACTGGAGGAGGTGAGAATCCAGGTGGAAGAACCTGTTAATTATCTCTTTCACCCTACCACAGATTTCTCAGTTCCCTGCTGTTACTTCAAAAGATATTTCTGGATGAAGGCACCAAGTGATGGGCTACAGTTTCTTAAAAATCATAGTATTTGGGCCAGGCGTGGTGGCTCACGCCTGTAATCCCAGCACTTTAGGAGGCCGAGGTGGGTGGAGTGCCTGAGCTCAGGAGTTCGAGACCAGCCCGGGCAACATGGTGAAACTTCATCTCTACTAAAATACAGAAACTTAGCCAGGAGTGGTGGCATGCGCCTGTAGTCCCAGCTACTTGGGAGGCTGAGGCAGGAGAACTGTTTGAGCCTGGGAGGCAGAGGTTCGAGATCACGCCACTGCACTCCCGCCTGGCTGACAGAGCGAGACTCCATCTCCAATTAAAAAAAAAAAATCATACAATGTCTGGTTGGAAGGCAATTCAAAGGTCATTCAGCCCAATCAGGTGATTTCCTAATCTTTCTTCCTAATCTTTTTTCCTAATCTTTCTCTGGTCATCACCTCCTGCTCATCATCAATCCTTGATCTTAATGTATGTGCCAATCACATGAAGTTAACCTAATTCAATTAAAGACAGTAATGTATTTTAAAGAAAGCAATATATTTCAGTAGATTCTCCAGTCACCCAGCCAATCATGCTTAGCCTACCTTGCTCACATATTTTTGGATTGACAAGTGACTATCATGATTCGTTTCTCATTTACATAGTTATTCATTCCCTAAGGCATAAAGAAAGTCAAGCCAAGGCTGCAGAATTGCAGTTCCTTTGTTATTATCATGAGGTGTTATCCAAGATACCATGTCTACAGAAAAAAAAAATAGAAATTATTATGAGAAAATTAAATTGGTTGTTGCTATAGCTATTTTAGGAAACAGTTCACATTAGTCTCTGAAATTGCATTTGCAACCAAACAATATTGCTATTATTGATGGATTTCAGGGCAAGAACAACCCTGAAAGATTTGGTCTGTGATTGAATTGCACAGTATAATTTCATTGTGTTTCAACAAAATTTTTTCTGTAATTCAGTGTCTGGGAGACATTAAGCAGTTATGTATTGATTCTTTTTTCCCCCTCTAGTAATCAATTCAATTTGTGTGATCTTCATTTCCCAAGACTGTAACATCTATAAAAAGATTATTTCTGTGAGTATAAGATTCTGCATACTACAAAATGCCATCAGACATTTTTGAGGCCATCTGTACAATTGTCACTTCAGTAACAGTGGTAGTAATGAGAATTGACTCTAGCAGAAAAAACAGATCTAAAAAAGAAAAAAGAAAGCCTGGATGAAAATAAGAAGTCTCCCGGCACTTTGGGAAGCTGAGGTGGGTGTATCACCTGAGGTCAGGAGTTCAAGACCAGCCTGGCCAACATGGTGAAACTCTATCTCTACTAAAAAAAAAATTACAAAAATTAGCCGGGCATGATGGTGGGTACCTGTAATCCCAGCTACTCAGGAGGCTGAGGCGGGAGAATGGCTTGAACCTGGGAGGCGGAGGTTGCAGTGGGCTGAGATCGCATCCCTGTACTCCAGTCTGGGTGACAGAGCGAGACTCTATCTCCAGAAAAAAAAAAAAAAAAAAAAAAAAGTCTCAATAAATGTTTTCAAAGAGGTGAAATCTACTGGGTCTTACATTTTTCTAAATAGGATAAGAACAAGTTACTTCTTTTAGTTCTTATTTTACACGCTGACTAGACATGTGTCCTTGACCATAGAAGGACTCAAAGATTATTTAGTGTCAAGTGGATGAGGAAATTATCATTGAAGGACTCAAAGATTATTTAGTGTCAAGTAGATGAGGAAATTATCATTGAAGGACTCAAAGATTATTTAGTGTCAAGTAGATGAGGTAATTATAGGCTACCTGATCTTGATTGCCCACTCAACAATAACTGTTTATTAAGGGGCCAGTCCCCAGGGCACTGGACACACAGCAATGAGCAAAACAGACAAAGCTCTTTTTTACTCCTGAGCTTACATTCTAGTGGGAGGAGACAGAAAATGAGCAAACAAATAAATAAATGCTATCTCATATTGTGATGAGTACTATGAAGAAAAGTAAGGTGGGCTAAAGCTACATGATGGTGAGGGAAAGGTGCTGGGGGAAGGGGTTTCTAATAAGGTGACAATTGAGCGAGACCTGTATGAAATGAGGGAGGAAGCCACATAGGTGTGCACATGCCTTTGCTCTTCAACTAGAATTTATGCCCCTTGAGGGCAGAGACACATACTAAATTTTTTTGGCCTCCCTTTCCCTCCTCTTAGGGCCTTGCACACAATAGAGGCTTTAAAATCTTTTAATTGCTTTGAAAGCAACTTCACTGGTATCCTATACAATCATTAACATCTCCTTCTAGCTCATAAGGCATAAACACAACGACTAAACTCATGAGTTGGCAATACAGATGCTATCAGACCAGAGTGATTTCCCACCTCTTCTACTTAGTTTAACCTATGTGAGAAACTTCATGGAACCATGTTGCAAATCCACATTGACAATTGGGAAACTCATTTTATATTGCCTTCAAAATTGGATATACAAAGATCTGCGGCTGTCAATCATTCAGTTAATCAGTTCCAGTGGAGGATGTTTTAGTAGTGGCTGTTTTCATAATCATGATCCTACTGAAACCTGCAGAAAACTACTACAGATGAGAGTATTAACACCTACTTGTAGAAGCCTTCAATATGGCAAAAGTAAGCTATATTTTATTCATCCAGAAATATCTCCTGTGCACCTACTATGAGCCACACACTGGATATTTAATGCAGAGGAGAGTCCTTGCCCTCAAATAATTTATTTGTTGGTACATTTTTGGATGAAACACATTTTTTTAAATATACAGGCTAATTTGTAGAGGTTAGGTACCACTACCACCCAGCATTGCTTGAAGAAATAAAGGACATTTCGAGTGAAGGAGCCTGGAAAAGGGGAGCCCCAGGCTGTATTCCACTGTCCCAAAGGAGAGTGGTTTCTTTATGGGTTAAGCATTTCCAACTCACATTTCTCTTTCCATTCGGAGAAAAGGGTTTTAGGAATTGAACCCCTCACTGAGCTGGAGCTCTTGAGCAAGGGCCACATACAAACAGACAAGTATAAACACACACATCTCGGGGGACAGTACAGCTGTGCTCATCATTATCATTCCCATCTGGGGGTCCAGTCCACCTTTTCTCTGTCAGATGCTGTTCCATGATGTGCAGAAGCCTTTGGGTCATTGACTTTCTGGATGGCCACTAAGAGACCTTTGCTCTCAGAATAATCAAGAAGTATGTGGGTGCAGAGGAAAAATAGCCATGTCATAATTTTGACATATTCAAATCACCAAGTTTCATCTATGCTTATAGGTAATTGGTTTGAAAAAGTCCTTATTTTATACTGAAAAGGAGAAAATCTAACATGATCTGTGTTCGCTTTGTTTTATACTGGCTCTTATATTTCTGAGATCACCCTTAAGTTAAAATAGGGCTGAGGCTGGTCTCTTGTTTTTACAACCTCTCTGGTTTGAGGGAAGAGCATTTGACTGATTGATCATATTTTTCTTGTCCTTTTTGCCCTTTGCTTGACTGTTTTCTTGAGGCAACCAACAATTTTTTTAGTGGCTTCTCAACTTGACACTTCATGAGTACAGATGTGTCAAATTGCTATCTGATCTTGCCACAGTCATGTGCTTTTCCTGTCCAGTTCTGAGGGGGAAATTTGACACACACTGTGATCTTGCTGTAATTTTGACAAAGGAAATCTGGCTGAAAAGACCATTGCCTCCACACAAATAACCTAGAATTCCACCCTCCTCCACTACCATCTATAAAACAAATAGTTATGCCAACTTGAGATGTAGAGACATGAAGAAAGTGACACCTTTTGCTGTCAACTAAAGCAATAGAAACTTGTACTCTTTCTGCCCAAGGATAGTGAGTCTCTGGGCACACAAACAGGTATTTTCTATTTTAGAATATGCATTTGCACTTTCTTAAAAGAATAATGTACTATTTTGTTGTTTTCTAACTAAACAATAGAAAGTGTATGATATTCTTATACAATCAGCAAACTGAAAATCTGGGGCCAGAAAGCAGAAATTGGTTCTGGGGTTTCAGATTTAGGGATCTCAAAATAAAAGTAAACAGTGAGGAAAAAATAATAAAACTCAAGAATAAATTTGATGATATGCCATTTCTTTTACTCCATCAGCTCCATAATTTCACAATCTGGTCAATGATCTTTTTTTGCCTACATCAGCCCTTTAAACACAGAGAATTTGAAATGATTTACTGTAGCTTTGGAAAAACAACAGTACTTAACATTGGTTTCTCCGTAACATTTACCAAACAAAAAAATATTCTAACAAAGCAAAACAAAATGGAAATATCTGCCTTTTCCCCTGATACAGGCTAGCCTTTTGTTCATACTCAAGATCACCTTGGAAAATTTGTTAGATTACACTTAATGAATCTTTGAGAAGAATGACAGAGTTCAAACATATCAACTTGCTTTTCTATCACTAGAAAAGCATAGTTTTTGCAACTCTATTCACTTCATAGTTACAAGAGCCTTTTGTTTATACATCGTTCACTTTATTAAGGGCTTTGAAATCCCTTTTTCATAAGGTGAATATGCCTGTTTTACCATTTTCAGATTGGAAGCCAGCAACTGCAAATTTTGAACAACTATTTCTTATTAAAGAATATACATCTGCATATTCCTAAAAGAATAGCATACTTGTTTATTGCTTTTTAATAAAACAACAGAAAGAGTAAAATATTCTTATAAAAGGACTTCTATTTTTAAAAAGTGACTAGTGTATAAAATAAGGGTGTGGTTAAAACAAATATTGCTATGCTATGAGAAAGAAAAGGTCAGGTAAGTGGTCTATAAAAAGAGCCTTACTAGGCTGGGCGTGGTGGCTCATGCCTGTGGTCCCACCACTTTGGGAGGCCAAGGTGGGTGGATCACAAGGTCAGGAATTCAAGACCAGCCTGGCCAAGATGGTGAAACCCCATGTCTACTCAAAATACAAAAAATTAGTCGGGCATGGTGGCAGATGCCTATAATCCCAGCTACTGAGAAGGGTGAGGCAGGAGAATTGCTTGAACTCAGGAGGCGGAGGTTGCAGTAAGCCGAGATCATGCCACTGCACTCCAGCCTGGGCAACAGAATGAGACTCCATCTCAAAAAAAAAAAAAAAAAAAAGAGCCTTAGTAAGAAAAACTTTGGTTGTAATGTAGACACTGTTCTCTAGTAGTCTATGTTGGAAAGAATGGCAAGGTGAGAGTATAGGACTTAAAGAGACAAAACCTTAAGTATAGGTCTTTTAACTACAAGCATGACCTGCGTGAGTTAAGTTACTTTAATCTCATTTCTCATCTGTAAAAATCTATTACCCCACAAGGATAGAACAAAATGTGATAATAAATATCAAAGTGCTTATAACTTTTAAAATATTATAAACAGGCAAGTTACTTTAAATCCTTTTGAGGTATTACAAAACTAAATATCTTACAACCAGAAGCATAGTATTTGCTTCCATTTCCGAAGTCAAAATGTTATCTCTCATAAACTGTGTGTATAATGTGTATAGAGATGGCCCTTCATATCTGTGGTTTCCACACCCATGGATTCAACTAACCTTGAATCGAAAGTATTTGGAAAAAAAATACATATTAAAAGCACTACAGTATAACTATTTGCATAGCATTTACACTGTATTAGGTATTATAAGTAATCTACAGATGACTTAAAGTACTTAAGAGCATGTACATAGGTTATGTACAAATAGCATGCCATTTTATGTAAGGGACCTGAACATTCAGGCATTTTGGTATTGGTGGTGGGGATCCTGGAACCAATTTCCTGTGGATATGGAGGAATGGCTCTATCACTTCCAGATAGGAGTCTTAGTATGTTAACATGGTAGAAGAGATGCTATGTATTTACTCTAAGCTACCAGAATCATTCTAGTTGGGATCCAGCTGGTTCAGATATAGATCCACAACAATGCCTGAAGTAACTTAATGCATGACTGTAAGAAGACAAAAGAACTGAAGTGAGAATGACTAAACTTACATTCTGAAATGTAGAACTGTAGTAGGCATCTTGGTATACATTTGACAGAAGTACAGGGGAATACAGAAAACTATAAGCATTCCAAAGTGGTGTTTCATCATTAGCTATCTCTCCCCATCCCTAGCCGTTGAAGAATTAGTGAAGCTAGGGGAATATTTTTGATGTTCTATGCCTCCTTCTGTTTCTATCTTTCTGACTTAATCTTTCAGTGTCCCACTTGCTCTTGCCCAATCTGCTTTGCACTGAAACAGCTACACTCATATTTCTTTTCCCTTATCACCAAACAGAAAATTCCAAGTCTCTCTGGAATTGATCAAAGTTCAGACTTTGAAGAGCAAAGTCCTCATTAAGTCTATTACTAAGGAGATTACTTCTTACAATATATTTGGGAAAATGCCACTGTCATTTACTTTGATTTTAAGAATGACTTCTTTCTCCATTTGCCCTCCACTGAAACTTTTTCTATTTCTGGATATCCGTATCGGTAGCATGTTCCACTATGACAGATGCCAGGACACTTCTAAATGCAGCACCCTAAGGCTGTATTATTTACATCTTCATACCTTTTCTTGTATAGTATACATGCGTCTGATTATTTTTTGAGACAGGGTCTCACTGTCTAGGTCTGGGGAGCTGTGATGTATCCACAGCTCACTGCATCCTTGGCCTCCTAGGTTCAAGCAATCCTCCCACCTCAGCCTCCCAAGGAGCTTGGACTACAAGCATGTGCTATCACACTTAGCTATTATTATTATTATTTTTTTTATTATTGTATTTCTTGTAGAGACTGGGTTTTGCCATGTTGCCCAAGCTGGTCTCAAACTCCTGGGCTTGAGCAATCCACCTGCCTTGGCCTCCCAAAGTGCTGGGATTACGGGCATGCACCACTGCACCCGGCCTGATTCTTAAGAGATCAGAATTCCAATGTTTGCCAAAAGATTAGTCATCAAGCATAATGAAATTTGTAATTATGAGAATTAATCCACCTAGACTATTAAAATTTTGGGTGTCATAAGTAGAAAACTAAGAATAGAGGAAATACTCCTTTAATATTTATGTACTTTCAACGTATTTCAACAAATAAGTATGTAAAAAGCCAAAAGAAAAAGTTAAGAAAAACTTTGGAGAATGCCTTTTTAAAATTTTATTTTTATGAACTGTAAATATTGCCAGTGCTATAGCTATCTCTCTAATAAAGAGCATCTTACATTTAATGTGAGTCACATGAAAGGCCTATAACTATTTTACAAAAAAATTAATTATTAATAGCTGTTTGATAAAGCTTTAGCTCAAGCTAAGAAAACAGCATTCTACTTTGTGGCTTCTTTTTCTATATGAAGTTTCATTTTATTTTGTTTCTATCTTGTTTCTTATTAAGTTGCAACTATTTATCTGCCATGCCCCATCTTCCTTCTGTACATAGTATATTGACAATTAGGCTATTGGTCATTCTTGCTGAAGACTGTAGAAAGCCACATAATTTTAAAAGGCTTTAAAAATCCTTCAAGATTAAAGCCTAGCAGAAAAATCCTCTCTCCATATTTGCATTTTACAATCCATTATTTATTATTGTTGCTTGCCTTCCCAGAACATTGTTCTTTATGTACTGCTGGGAGCAATATATATAGTCCAAACTCACTATCTTTTCCTCTTTGTCTACCCAAACCTAACACCCAAGAAAAGACTCTCATTTTCCATCGTGCAGACAATGCTGACATGACCAGCAGTACAGCCGACTAAGTGCTCAACTTACGAGCTTGAAATGCCTAGGTGCATGCCATTCATGTCAAGTCAAACACACACCTCTCCTGTTTCTGATCCCTCTGGGATCTTAGTATCTGAATGAGTTGTCCTAAAGCGAAAATAGTAAATAAAACATCAGACAAACTGCTTTCCATCTCTCTTCATTCATACTATTTTTTTTTTTTTTTTCGAGACAGAGTCTTGCTCTGTCACCCACCCTAAAGTGCAGTGGTGCAGTCTCAGCTCACTGCAACCTCTGCCTCCGGGGTTCAAGAGATTCTTCTGCCTCAGCCTCCCAAGCAGCTGGGACTACAGGTGTGTGCCACCACACCGAGCTAATTTTTGTATTTTTAGTAGAGACGGGGTTTCACCATATTGGCCAGGCTGGTCTCGAACTCTGACCTTGTGATTCACCCACCTCGGCCTCCCAAAATGTTGGGATTACAGACATGAGCCACCATACCCAGCCAGTTCATACTAATCTTTATTGTTCTAGAAACTCCCAATATGTATCAACAGAATCAATTCAAGACAGAGCTCTCCATAATTTTAACCATATAGACACTTTTAGTATTTCTAAAAGTAATTTGTTTCCCCTCTAAGATTCTTTTATTTATTATTAAGGGAATAACAGAGAAGTAATTGTCTTTTCCAAACCATGAAATATACAGTGTCCAACAGTCTGCAAAATAAGAAAGCAGAAATAAAGGTCACAGGGTAGAAGGGGCACACAGGAAAATCGATTCTAGTAATATGAAGTGGGTGTCATTTAAATCATCCTGCTTTCCTCACTACTAACCAAAATCCCTGGAAGTCTATCTTACTTACGAAGTTAAACAATCTTCCAAATAGCATTTTGAATAGGGAATTGTTCTTTCACTAAAATAAGGTACCGTTCAATTTAAGGAAAACAGTCATGGTAAAATTGATGCAGCTGCCAAGAGTAGAATTTTACATATAAAATTAACTTTTAGAAAAATATTCAAAAGATTCTTTAGAGAAAGACTTATTAGCCCAGACTCAGATAATGAGTTTATAGAATCAGTGTTACAAATAAAATTGTTAACCATAAAAGTAAGATATTTTGGTCCTTCAGAGATGTTATGCAACTATTTGAATAGCATATTCTTGCAGGAACTCAATCCATTGAAAACAAAGCTTCTTAAACAGTATCTTGAATACAGTCTGTCATCTCTGATTTTTTTTAAAAAAAGAAAAAATCATCATAATGTGAAATTAAGGTAAAACTGAAATAAGTTATTCATAAAGTAAGTTTAATGCAGAGATAGTTTATGGGACAATTAAATACCAGAGACCAAGAGAGATTAAATTGGCCAAAATTGACATGAAATTGATAACAAGCTCTGTTGCTCCTGTATTTGTGGTTGTGTTTTTAAAAAAGAATACATTCTACTGAGTAATGTGTTATAATAACCTATGACTATTTTTTTCTTAAGTCTCAGAAAGGTAAAACGGAGCAATTCCTTCGTGTATTTACTCATATCTTTCTCCTCTTCCTTGATATCTCACAAAATAGTGGCTCGTAATAGTCTTCAATAAATGTACTGTATTTGCCTTCTAAATTAATTATCTAGTAGTTAACCTTTACAAGGGAGGTATAATTAGCATTTAACCCTGTTTTGCTAAAACCTTAATTGTTACAGCCAATTTTTTCTTAGTGCCTACCATTTATTGTGCATTTACTATGGGTGAGGCACCATGCTAACCACTTCACTTATATTTTCTGAGTTCACTTCTCACAATAACCCTATGCGATAAGCAGTACTACCGATTACATTGAAACTAGAGTGGTTCAATGATCCAGAGTTAATAAGCCCCACTACTAGGATTTAAACACATTTCTTTTCCTGACTCTAGAAGTTTGGCAACCAAGTTTGGGCAGACAAAAGTAGTAATCGGAAAGGGAAGAAGAAAAGGCTCTAGGGTGTTGGGGAGAAAAACATATTGGATGAGGATTTTGGTACCCCTATGCCTGCCTTTTTGCAAATCCTTCCTCCATCAAAAAAAGATTATCCACTATATATTGCCCCAATAGTTCTGTGTAGTGAATCATTCCAAAAACACCATGGCCTTAAAACAACAGGTATTTATTTATTTAGCTGATGAATTTACAAGTCAACAATTTGGGCAGGACTGAGTTCAGCAGTTTTTCCAGTGTTGACTGGGCTCGCTCACATCTTTGGTGGGATGCTGACTATTGGCCAGGGCAGCAAGGTGATAAAGCCAGGTGCCTTTCTCATTCTTCAGAAGGCTGAACTGAGGAACACAGAAACAAGCAAAGGCAAACCCAAGCACACAAGCACTCTTTGAGCCTCTGTTTGTGCCATATCTAATATTCCATTAAGCAAAGCAAGTCACATGGCTGATACAGGAGGCACAATGAAGCTACACAACGAAGTGTTCAAATATATGGAGGTAGAAGAATTGGGCCCATTAGTAAAAGTAACCTAGCAGAACCTACAACTTTTAATCTTACTTCTCAAGGTTCCCTTCACCTTTGGCATTCCAAGGCTATGCATGTACAAGAAAAGTGATAAATGATAATGATATGAAGTGATAAATACAGATGTACCCACAAAAATGATATTCTAGGACTGCCAGGACTCTGTCATCAAGGAAGCGTTTATTACCTTGCTACTCAATGGTGGCAATTGGACCAGCGTTATCAACAGCTTGCAGGATCTTGTCAGAAATTCAGAATATTGGGCCACACCCCAAACCTACTGAATTGTAAAGTACATTTTAACAGGGTACTCAAGTAACTTGTGTTAACATTAAAGTCTGAAAAAAATTGGTTATTAGAATTCGTATTTAGAATTCTGTTCTTATATTTGTTCTCAATTGTATTTACTGAGAAAACAAACTAATGTAATTTGATGGATTTTTAGCTGTTAAGATTGGAAACAAGAAAGAAGTTCATCTATCCAGAAAATTCAAGTAACAAAACATTTTATTTGTTGAGGCTTCTGGAACATCGTGGTTGATCTTGTATTTTTGTGAAGTTTTGTAAAACTCTAAGTGAAGTGATTCAGTTACTTCCCTAAGCCCAAGTGCTATGCAAACAAAAGCAGACATGGACCCTGCTCAGAAACTGATTATGTTCCTTCCCCTTCTTCCCAAACAAGAAGCTTCAAACAGAATTATGAGATGGGTCACAGGCTAAGATGATTCTGACTCAATGTTTTAAGGGCACAGTGAGAATGTGGGTCTTTGGCAGTCTGTTGCTTTTCGCTCTGATATGAAGTCTCCATATATCTAAGACAGGTCCCATCTACTCTGCCAGAATTGTTACTCATGCCTGCCTGTATTAATGTTCTATCTTCTAAGAACACCTATTGTTTGGAATTTGGCACTGGGTATTTTAATTACTTAACTTCTTGTCATTCTCCTCAGTGGATGGTGGACACATTGAAGGGAGAGGACTGTGTTTTTACTCTTTATTATATCGCTACCCCTAATGAGAATGGGGAAAGAGGGTTCAGTGTTTACTGAATGGATAAAGGAGGCCAGAGAACAGGAACACTAATAACCAGTAAAACAAAATGACTATTTTGCTTCCTAGGTCCTAACAACTGAACTGAGTAAGAACCAGCTCTTATTCTTATTGTTTGATTGGTTCTGTAGTCTCCATCAGAACTATAATTTTATTTTCTCTCAGAATATTAGCTTAGAAAGAAGGGAAATGGCTTAGCAATTTAAACAATTGAATGCACTTCAGTTGAACCTTTGAGATTTTCCTCATAATTAACAAAAGGAAATAATATAAAATGTGGGGGATTGATTCTATGAATATCAAAATTAGTCATCTTAAGGAAGTGAGGATCTAAAAGATCCCAGGGCATGCTACAGTGGATTGAAAGTAAAATACATCAGTGAATATTAAGTCTCATGCAAAAGTAAATTAAAGCTAAATAGTTCCAGAATATAACTTTTATATAATGAGATGGTTGTACAGATTTCATTTTTTTCTCTATACTTAAAAAATGTCCACACTTAATTAGGAAAAGGCAACATCCTCTTAGTGGAAGTATTGGACACTCAGGATTTCTTTATACATTTTCAATCCCTTCTGAAGTCTACCAGCAATAGGGAGCCAAAGTTGGATGAATTCTTGGAAATAACAGGAGTAATTTAAATGTATTTCATAAGGCTTCTGCTTCTAGTGATGGCATAAAATAATGCAAATAGATTTCTCTCATGACAAAAACAAAAAAAAGATTCAATAAAATGTCATACTTTTCTATGGGGTTATCAAGTAGGGGAAGATGAAAGGAAGACCTGATAAACTAAATTTGAAGAGAGGAAAGCCTTCATAATC
Organism: Symphalangus syndactylus; assembly: GCF_028878055.3. Lineage (NCBI taxonomy): Eukaryota > Metazoa > Chordata > Mammalia > Primates > Hylobatidae > Symphalangus > Symphalangus syndactylus. The sequence goes on along the minus strand of NC_072437.2, from coordinate 44,902,832 downwards.
AAGACAACAGTCACGGCAGCATCTACACCTGAAATAAACAACAGATTGGATGAAGATGGGTAAAGAAATGGAACAGCCATAAAACAGTAGATACTTCAAGGGACCTAAAAAATAGGAAGCTTTGAAAACAATGTGAGTCAGGGCGCTAAGAACACCCAATGGGAAAAGGAGGGTCTCTTCAACAAATGATGTTGGAAAAACTGGATATTCACATGCAGAATAATCAAATTGTTCTCTTATACCATACAAAAAGAATCAACTCAAAATGGATTAAAGACTTAAGATGTGAAACTGTAAAACTCTAGAAGAAAACAGAAAATGCTTCACGGCATTATTCTTCGCAATGATTTCATGAATATGACACCAAAAGCACAGGCAACAGAAGCAAAAATTAACAGTGGGACTACATTAAACTAAAAAGCTTCTGCACAGCAAAGGACACAATTGACAGAGTGAAAAGGCAACCTAGAAATTTTGAGAAAATATTTGCAAACCATATATTTAATAAGTGGTTAGTCTCCAAAATACATAAGCAACTCCTTCAACTCAATAGAAAATAACCCAATTTTAAAATGGGCTAAGGACTTGAACAGACATTTCTCCAAAGAAGACACACAAATATCCAACATGAATAAGAAAAAAATTGCTCAACATCGCTAGTTTTCAGAGAAATGAAAATCAAAACCACAATGAGATATCACCTCTACCTGTTAGGATAGTTATTATCAAAAAAAAAAAAAAAAGAAAGAAAAGAAAGAAAAGACAACAAATGTTGGTGAAGATGTGGAGAATCAGAACTCTTACACACTGTTACTGGGAATACAAAATGATGCAGCCACTATGGAAAACAGTAAAGATGTTCTTCAAGAAATTAAAAATAGAACTACCATATTATTCAGCAATCCCACTACTGAATATTTATCCAAAAGAATGAAATCAGGATCTTGGAGAGATATTAACACAACCATGTTCATTGCAGCACTATTCACAATAGCCAAGATGTAAAAACAACCTAAATATCCATCTAAAGGTGAATTGATAAAGAAAATGTGGTATATACAAACAGGGAAATGGTAATCATCCTTTAAAAAGAAGGAAATTCTGCAATGTGTGACAACAGAGATGAACCTGGAGGACAATATGCTAAGTGCAATAAGTCAGTTACAGAAAGACAAATACTCTATGATTACACTTATATGAGGGTTCTAATACAATCAAATTTATAGAATCAAAGAGTAGAATAGTGGTTGTCAGGAGTTGGGTGGAGCGACAAATGGGGAGTTACTAATTAATGGGCATAAAGATTAAGTTAATCAAGATGAATAAGCTCTAGAGATCTGCTGGAACCTATTTTTGGCCGGGCATGGTGGCTCATGCCTGTAATCCCAGCACTGCGGGCGGATTGCCTGAGGTCAGGAGTTCGAGACCAGTCTGGCCAACATGGTGAAACCTGTCTCTACTAAAAATACAAAAAAATTAGACGTGGTGGTGTGTGCCTGTAATCCCAGCTACTTGGGAGGCTAAGGCAGGGGAACTGCTTGAACCAGGGAGGCAGAGGTTACAGTAAGCTGAGATCATGCCACTGCACACCAGCCTGGGTGACAGAGACTCTGTCTCAAAAAATAATAATAATAATAAAAATAAAAAATAAATTGTATTTATTTTTATGGTGTTTTCAAAGTACTTAAAACTTAAAATTTTGTGAGTCAATAGGACATATTAAAATGTGAAAAAGCCAAAAGTCCAAAAATAAGTTTTTATCCTGACAACTCTTCCTATATCCCCCAAATTATACCAAGAAACAGAAAGTGGAAAATGGAATTGGTAAAGACTATTCTTACATACAGTGACCCGATCCCTTCTCAATTCAAATGTTGGCAATATCAAGAAGTTTAATCCCTCATCATCAAGAAATATGAGAGTTGTGGGTTATGTTAACCAGAGGATAATTCAATCTAATTTAAACTTTGGCCCAGAATAAGTTTAACTCAACTCTTGGAAGAACTATTACTGGTCAGCACAGACTCAGGAGAGAAAAAAATAATTAAAAGAGTTATAAAAAAAATTGAAGAAATAAATTTCATTTTTTTTTCCAATTTTGGTGGGGTAAAAAAATCAGCCCACAGACACAAGATCAGCAAAACCCAAGCCAGATAAATTCAAAGAAAATTATACCTATTTCACAACATAGTGCAATGTTTGAAAACAAAAAATAAAAAAGAAATCTAAACAGTAGCCTGAGAGAGGGGCCCAGTGATAAGAAAGGAAGCTAACTTACCAGGAAGTGTAGAAGCAGGAAAATAATGGAATGAATTTTTAATGTAAAAAACAGTATCTACCTAGGGTTGCATATATCCATTGAAAAATACTCTTCACAAATGAAGACACTTTTTGTTAAAAGAAGTCAGAAAGAATCCATTTACAGAAGACTCCCTCTAGAAGAAATGCCAAGGGAAATCTTATGCTGAAAGAAAATGGTATCGCATGAAAACTTGAAAATATAGGGAAAAAATAAAGAGTGCTAGAAACAGCCAATAAGTAAAGTAAAAACTGTATTATTTAAATTTCTTTAGTAGATAGTTGACAGTTTTAAAGGATTTATATCCCATGTAGAGATAAAACATATGACCATGATAGCGCAAAAACTTGGGGAATAGAATTACATTTTCACAAGGTTTTTATATTATAAATGAAGTTGTGTAATATTAATTTAAGACAGTGTGTGATATAGTGAGGATATGTATTGTCATTCCTAGACAGAGCCCATAAGTTTCATTGAGTTGAAAGATAGTTGGAAGATCTTTAAGAAGATAGTTGGAAGGTCGGGGAAGCCCTCAAGGAAGGTAGAAGTGGTGAGGAAAAATACTGAAAAGTAGATTACTTCAGAGAGGACTCCTGTCAGGTGTTTGGCGGAATACTAAGCAGAGCACTCATATGAGGAAGCCAGTAAAGCTGGAGAAAGGACTACCAGAAAGGAGCAGAAACTAAAATCTTGGAGTTCATTCAGAGTTAGAAGAAGTTTGTTTCCCCAAAACAAAGTAGAAGGCCTCCTAACACACAAAGCATGTAGTAAAGACCTAGACTAAAGGCTGTTTGTAGATCTACCTGACAAACCTTAAAACAAGCCTCACAGTGATCAAACTAGTTTCAGGTAAGCTTACTTGTGTCCGGGGTGAAAATTATTTTCAAAAATACCAAAAAAGCTAACACCCTTACAATGTAAAATTCAAAATGTCTGATACCCAATAAAAATTTAGTTGGCATGCAAAGAAGTTTAAAAAACCCATAACCAGGATAAAAATCAGTCAACAAAAATGAACTCAGAAATAATGCAAATGATAGCATTTTTTAAAAGGACATTAAAAGAGTGATTATAGATACATTCCATCATAGGAAAAAACTAGAGCATGATAAGAAAAGACATGGAAGATATTTTATAAAGAGCAATTTTTAACCTCTAAACACAGAAAATACGTGTGAGAAAAAAATACAATGATGGCATTTACAGAAGATTAAATACTGAGGAAGAAAAATTTAGTGAGCTGGAAGATACAGCAGTAGAAATTATACAAAATGAAACTTGGAAAGTAAAAAGACTGAAGAAAATAATGAATAGAGTATCAGTGAACTGTGAGACAATATCAGTCCCCCTAACATTCGTATAAGTGTCCTAGAAAATAAGAGAAGGCAGAAAAAACATCTGAAGAAACAATTGATATCTGTCAAATTTGATGAAAACTATAAACTCATAAATACAAGAGTCTCAATGAACATCAGGAAGAGGAAATACGAAGAAACCCACACCAAAGCACAACATATATCAAGTTTTTGAGCAGCAGTGAAATAGAAAACCTAGGGAAATATTTTTTGTGGCCATGGTTTAAGCAAATATTTCTTATATAAGACACGAAAATCACCAACCATAAAGGAAAAAATCAGACTTTGTCAAAATTTCAAATGTTTCCTACTCAAAAGAAAATAATTTAAAAAAATGAAAAAACAAGCCATAGTATGAAGAAATATTCATAATGCATATATCTCATAACATAATTGTATTCAAAATATATGAAGATCTCCTACAAATCAGTAACCTATTTTTAAAAATAAGCAAAGTTTTAACACTTCACCAGAGAGTATATACAAATGACCACTAAGCATATGACAAGACAATTAGTATTAGGGAAATGCAAATTAAAATTATATTGAAATCCACTAGCATGGTTGAAATTAAAGAAATCAAAGAGATTGGCAAGAATGTGGAACAACCTGAATTCTTATACAACCATTTTGGAAATCAGTTTAGCAGCTTCTTACAAAGATAAACACCTACCCTATTACCCAGCAGTTGCACTTTGAGTATATACTCAAGAAAAATGTATATTCCAAAAAAGTGTATATCCACAAAATAACATGTACAATATTCATAGTCAATTTACTCATAATAGCGAAAATGAAAAATAACACAGATATTCATTAACAGGAATATGGATAAACAAAGCATGATACATTCATACTATGAGGTACTCATCAGTAATAAAAGAAATGGTACACAAAACATGGATGTATCTCACCAACACAACATTAGAGAAAAAAGTCAAATATAAAGAATACATAGTGTATAATCCCATTTAAATAAAACTGAAAGGCAGGAAAACTCAATTAATGGTCCTAGAAATCAGAATAGTGGTTGCCTGTGGTGGTTGGGAGAGGGACAGTATGGACTAACTGGAAAGGAGCAAGAGGGGATTTTCCACAGGTAAGCTTTTGTATCTTGCTTTAGGTCTTAGTTATACAGGTGTATATATTTGTTAAAATGTCCTGAACTTTAGGTCTATGCATTTTATTGTTTATAAATTGAAGTGTTTATCACCTCACTGTTTTCAAATCATATTCCCATATGTCATCTCATTTGCAACTCTATGGAACCAGCAATGTAGCAATTATTATGGACTTTACTGATGAGGATGTTAAAGCTCGGAGAGGTATGACTTGCTAAAGTCTCCTGAGTGCCTGCGGGTATTTGACCACTATTTCATTTTCTTTACACCACATTCCTGTTTTCCCCAGCAGCAAGTGGAAGCAGAGCCACAAGTATTGAAACAGAAAAGAGTCAAAGAGTTTTAAAGTGCTGAGAAGAACTTTTCTTCTGGGATAGCACTATTTGAATACTAAACATGGACTTTGCATATCAAATGCTGTTTTGTCTCTTGGCCACTGTTCTAGAGAATGGGGAAGCTTTCCAAAGAGGGAACTGGAGAAGACCATAGAAAAAGCAGACTGTTGTTGCTAGGGGAGCAGACTTCCTTTCTGGCTTGTGGATACTCTCTTCTGCTCAGAACCATGGGGGAAAGATAAACATTTTAAATGAGCACTGGAGTCTAGAGGGAAGCTAGAGAGACCCACATCAGAGCCAACTTAAGGAGAAATAGATTGGAGGGTGGGAGCCATGGGTCAGACTAGCCAGCAGGATTGTTGATTTTCATAGCCTAGGTGTCAGCAAGAAAACAAAGGAGATCTGAGACTGTGGACCAGTTGCCAGAGGTCAGGACAGAGCTCCTCATAGGAAGCTTTCTCCAGCCTTGCAGGATTGTTCCCAACACCACTATCCATTCCCAGTCCTCTGGATGAACCTTTAGACGCACATATTTGCAGCTAAGTGAATGATTTCTTTGCTGGAGCTAATACATATTTGAAATTGATTTTATGCATAGAACAAACTGAACTGCCCCTTACAAGATGGAGTACTTATTAAACAAGAAGGCATCCTTGTGGCATTTATCACTATTAGGTTTAAGTGCCTAAGAAACCTATATGTTGTTTCTTCATATTGTTGTTTTGATTCTTCTCAATGAAAGCTTAGAACTGGCTGGAGAAAAGACATGTGTACACAGGGAGGGGGAATATGTAAAGAGAAGTGGTTCCTGTGATAATGAAGGACGGAAATAAATTACTCCAGTGGTTCTCTAGCCTGGATGCATAGTGGAGTCGTATCATGGAGCTTTCAATAAAACGCTACCATGCCCATGCCCCATTGTCCAGATATTCTCATTTAATTGGCTTGAGGGTATAACTGAGTATCCAATTTTTAAGAGAATTAAATATTTTTTCCCCTTTTCCCTCACCTCCTACTTAGCTCTTTGGGAATATAATTTATAACCTTTACCTTCTCTCCAACAGACACTCCCTATACAGGCAAGCTTAACTAATTGTGTGCTTAGAAGTTTCAGAGACTGAATCTTGAAGCAAACCAGGTGCCTCTGGAACTCTCTCCCACCAGGAGATTGGCTCAGTTTACAGCCTAGCTCTGCCTGCTACGATACCAGCCAGACCCGACAGATAAGATGTTGGAAGCAAGTCACACAGACCCCTCACCTCTTTGTACCCTCCCCTGCATGCTGTTCATGCCAACCCTCTCTTTAAAAGCCCCAGCTTTCTACCCTGAAACCGAAATGGTATCTTCAAGACAGGAGCCTATACTACTACTTCCCCTCTCCTAGCTCTGAAATGAAGTCACTCTCTTTCTACAAGACCCTACTGTTGTTAATTGAACTCTGCATACAACAAGCGACTGGATCTGCTTTTATTAACAAAGAGAACAGAGAGGGTGAGCAGACTAAATTGTTGGAAAAACCCCACAGGTGGACTGAATGTTCAGTCTGCGGTTGAGAACTACTGAGTTAGGCAGAGGAGAAATAATAGTTTTTCAAAATTAAGTCCAATTGCAAAATTAACTCCAAATTTGGTTGGTGCCATTTTCCTAAAAAAAGGATTTAAAGAGGTTGTCCTGCTGTCTAGTCAGTTAGAAAGTCAAAACACCAGAGAACCCAAGGCCAAAAATTATCACAGTTCAAATACAACACTGCACCACAAAGGGCTTCCTCGCTTCAGTCGGCTCCCAGCACCTCTCATTCTGTTGCCAGTTGTTATGAGAAATAAGCGTGGAGTTAGGCTGTTGACATGGGATCTCTGATTAATTTTTGCCACACATCCCATTTCATCTTACATAATGCTAAACAGTAACTTTCCCACTTTGTATCACTTAAATAAGTTATCCACTAAGCCCTGGGTATTATACTAAAAGCACTGATTTTATTGTTTCCTATAAAATTGCATACTTATAGTCTACTAGCAATCAAAGAAATATGAATTACAGTCATAACATACTATTTTTAGAATCACAGAGAAGATCAAAAACAACACTCAGCATTGACAACTAACTGTAAAGAAAAGAGGCTTTTTTCATACTTTGCTACCAGAAATATAAATTTATAAAACTCTTCTGGTGGGCAAATTTTTCAGTCTCAAGAGAAGCCCTAAAAGTTAAAAAAAAAATTGATCCAACATTTCTCTCTGTAAATTTATCCCAAGGAACCAATTATGGAGATATATAAATACTCATATACTATGTGGATGATCTTAGAACCAATCTAAATATCTATTAATAAGGGACTATGTAATTAAATATCTATGTCCATTCCATTAAAACATGTGAAATGATGATGTAAAAGATCTTATAAAACATGTACGATCAGATAAATGTTAGGTCATAGAGAAGACTGTAGAGTATAATCCCATTTTTTGATAAATACATTATATAAGCATAGTAAAAAAAGAAGGGTGCTTGACAACAAACTCATGATAGTGGTTGTCTGAATGAAGACACACTTTTTTATTTTATTTTATTTTATTTTTTTTTTTTGAGAAGGGGTTTCACTCTGTCACCAGGCTGGAGTACAGTGGCACAATCTTGGCTCACCACAAACTCCGCCTCCTGGGTTCAGGTGATTCTCCTGCCTCAGCCTCCAGAGTAGGTGGGATTACAAGCACATGCCACCACGCCCAGCTAGTTTTTGTATTTTTAGTAGAGACAGGGTTTCACCATGTTGTCCAGGCATGTCTTGAACTTCTGACCTCAGGTGATCTGCCTGCCTTGGCCTCCCAAACTGCTGGGATTACAGGCATGAGCCACCACTCCTGGCCCGCTTACCCCTCTTATACTATATCTTTCTGTTATTTTTTATATATTAAATTTAATTTTATATTCTTTATGCAATTAAAACAACACATAAAAGCAAATAAAGGAAAAAGACTGAAAAACTATGGGACAAAATAGTAAGAGCTGATGGTTCAGTAAAATAATCTTTGTTTATCTGTATTTTTAAGATTTACAACAATGAATATGTATGACTTTTACAATAAAAAATGCTCCAAGTAATTTTAAGTGCATGCTTATATAATCTAAAACATTTCAGTTTCTTCAAATGATTTAGCTGTTCTATTTCCTTTAATGTCCCCAAATTATTTTTTAGACAATTACAAACAAAAACATAAAGCATTAACCCTATGTTTTTTCAGCTGAAGGGGGAAAGAATCTGGCCTTTCACTGTGACAGTCTGTTTGGGTTTTGAGAACTGTTCTTGCCATCATATGTGGCTTTGTGACTTCAGGGCAGAAAGAAGACGCTTGGATTTTGTTCTGCTTAGAGACCTCCATTTTCTTGTGTGATGTGTTATTCTGTATTTTGAAGCAAAAAGAACTTTGTTAACAATTTTGTTCACTATGATTTTTATTTCTACAGTAAATCGAGCTAGTTCTTGACAACTCACATCCTATAAGCACCAACCAACACTCTACACTGTGTCTGCAAATGTTCAGGTACTACTTAGGGCAGGAATTCACATCAAAGTATTCACTTTCAAATTTCACTGTCAGAAAAAAGGAAGATATTTGAGGATTTCCAAACCTATCAACCTGAGGTGCCAGAGGCATTTCTGTGAGCAAAGCAACTGTCCTTCAACTGTAGTCTGAGAATATCATTTACATAGAAAGTTAACACTCCCTCCCTTACTTCTTCTGTGGAAGAACAACATGACACTTCTGCTTCTCAACTGAAAGACCCTCAGCATCCCTCAGACCCATATGCTCTTATTAGGAGTGGCATATGTTAATTGAGAATGTTTTACAGGGAGACTTGAGCAGAAAGACAAAAGATATCTAGGAAGACACTATCCCAATACCCACAGTTGTCCAAAAAGGCTATGAAATGACTCTACAAGCTTCCTGAAAGCAGGGACTACAACTTGTTCCCCATTGTCCATACAGACAATACTTGTAGGGTAAGTGAATGAAAACTTAAATAAATGAATGAATGAAAGGTATTCCATGGAATTCTCCACAGAACATCAATCTTTATAGAAAATAATTAGCACAAGATAAGAAATGGAAAAAAAGCAAAATTAAGACCACCTTAAAAGATAAATGATTGACACTGGATTATTTCTTAAGAATATTTTAACAGATACATAGATAGAGATAGCTTAAGGCCCTGGTGAGGAAAAGAAGAGGACTCATTAGAGGCTGGACTTCCAGGAGCAATGGCGGAAATCCCATCCCATTTCAATGTTTTGGTGGAGACCATGACACACCAACACTAGAGGAGACTCACCAACTTCAGAGGAGTCTCAGGGATCTGCCCTCTTGGTTAGCAATCTTCTACTCTCCAAAATAGGTAACTTAGAAGAGAGAGAAGACTCATTTATGTAGAGAAGCAGCTACATTTTCATCTCTTTCTTCAGATCTGAAATATTTGAGTGGCCCAGCTTCCCAAAGGGTAGATGCATTGGGTGAGGCAAGCAGCAGCTTTAATCACTATATCAGTTGCCTGACTCCCCTTCTGTTCCCTTTCTTCTTCTTTCCTCACCTGATTCAAGATTGCATAGTTTACATTCTGAAAATGTACTGCTATATGATAAACTACACTAAAACTTAATGACTTAAACTCCATATCATTTTATAGGGTCTTACAATTTTGTGGGTCAGAAATTCAGGCTCCACATAACATCTGCTCTCCAAAGGATGCTGTTAAGAAAATGAAAAATGTTGTGGGAAGTCAAGGACCCCAAACAAACGGACCGACTGGAACTGTGACAGAGGAACATAAATTGTGAAGATTTCATTTTAATATGGACATTTATCAGTTCCCAAATTAATTCTTTCATAATTTATTATGCCTGTCTTGCTTTAATCTCTCAATCCTGTTATCTTCATAAGCTGAGGATGTATGTCACCTCAGGACAACTGTGATAATTGTGTTAACTGTACAAATTGATTGTAAAACATGTATGTTTGAACAATATGAAATCAGTGCACCTTGAAAAAGAACAGAATAACAGCGATTTTTAGGGGACAAGGGAAGACAACCATAAGGTCTGCCTGCCTGCAGGGTTGGACAAGAAGAGCCATGTTTTTCTTCTTGCAGAGAGCCTATAAACAGACGTGCAAGTAGGGAAGATATCGCTAAATTATTTTCCTAGCAAGGAATATTGATATTAATACTCTGGGAAAGGAATTCATTCCTGGGGGGAGGTCGATAAATGGCCGCTCTGGGAATGTCTGTCCTATGCAGTTGAGATAAGGACTGAAATATGCCCTGGTCTCCTGCAGTACCCTCCGGCTTACTAGGTTTGGGAAACTCCATCCTGGTAAATTTTTGGTCAGACCAGTTCTCTGCCCTTAAACCCTGTTTTCTGTTAAGATGTTTATCAAGACAATACGTGCACCACTGAACATAGACCCTTATCAGGAGTTCTGATTTTCCCCTTGTCCTGTTTCCTCAGAAGCATGTGATCTTTGTTCTGCTTTTTGCCCCTTGAAGCATGTGACCTACTCCCTGTTCATACACCCCCTCCCTTTTTGAAATCCTTAATAAAAACTTCCTGGTTTTAAGGCTCAGGTGAGCATCACGGTCCTGCCGATATGTGATGTTACCCCCAGTGGCCCAGCTGTAAATTCCTCTCTTTGTACTCTTTCTCTTTATTTCTCAGCCAGCCGACACTTACGGAAAATAGAACCTATGTTGAAATATTGGGGGTGGGCTCCTCTGATAGAAAAAGGATACAAACTGAAGGAAAATAGTTGCAATGAATATATGTGATAAAAGATAGAATAGTTTTTAAACTTCTAAAAACAAATATAAGAAAACAAATCATCCAATAAATGGGCAAAATATTTGAAAGACATTTTATCAAAGAAGGTATATAAATGGTAAATAAATCCATGGAAAAATACTCAACATCATTAGACATTAGGGGAATGCAAATAAAGACCACAATAAGATGCCACTACATACTAATTTGTAGCAACCAAAAGCAGATTAGTAGTTGCTGTTTGGGGAGAAGGAGATTAAGGGAGGAGGCAAAGGAAGGGATCACAAAGGGACACAAGTTAATTTGGAGGTGATGGATATGCTAACCATCTTGGTTGTGGTGATGGTTTCAATACATACATCAAAATCCATCACATTGTATATTAAGTCTGTGCAATTTTTTGTATGCCAGTTATACCACAATGCAAGCTGTTTTTTTACAAAAGAGGAATGGCAGCTGGTCTTCATTTTCTCAAAGTCATCCCATCATGAAAATCATAGAATGTTAGAACTGGGAGATACATTAGTGTTAAAGATCTTTGAGGCAGATACCTTATTTTCCAAATGAGGAAACCATATGTCAGATGGGCTAGGAGATTTGCTGGAGGTCACAGAACTGTTGGCTGCGGTTCTAAGCTTCTGTCTCCCCACTTTCCACTTCTCTTTGGAAAAAGGTGCCTCTTTTTACAAACTCAAAGAGAGTACATTAAAAATGTTTAATGATCAATTAGTCTGATTGGGAGTTGGATTTAAATGCAGACTAACATAGGTCCCTATTGAGATGAAAGACATCTAAAACTCTTATAGAAAAGCCACAGTCTTTCTGGCCTAAAGAACTGTAGGACAAAGTTTGGGATAATTACAGCCAATAGAATGTGAGCAGAGGAATCCTAAAAAGGAGAGAACTTAAAAAGGGAAATTCTAAATTTTTAAAATAATATCTGCCCAAATCTCTGGTTGATCCATGAAGCATGCATGCATAAGACCGTCAAGCAAAGGAGAAAAGAACTAAATCAAATTAGAATTGCTGCCTAAGATACAAAGTTTTCAGGTTTAGCTCATTCATTTCACTGCCTGCTAAAACAATAAAATCAATGCTCTTTGGAAAAATACAATGGAATTCAGAGACTCTGTAACACAATGTTCACTATGTCCAGTATATAATCCGAAATTAGTAGACATATTATCAAATGTGTGATATGGTTTGGATGTTTTCTTCCTTCAAAATCTCATGCTGAAATGCTACCTCCAATGTTGGTGGTGGGCCTAGCGGTAGGTATTTGGGGCATGGGGACAGAGCCCTTATGAATGTCTTGGTGCTGTCCTTGTGGTAACGAGTGAGTTCTCATTTGATGAGTTCATGTGAAATCTGGTTGTTTAAAAGAGGCTGGCACCTCCTCCTTCTCTCTCTTGCTCTCTCTTGCTCCATGTTACATGTCTGCTCTCCCGTCACCTTCCACCATGATCGTAAGTTTCCTGAGGCCTCACCAGAAGCTAAGCAGATGTGGGTGCCATACTTTTATAGCCAGCAGACCATGAGCCAAATAAACTTTTACTTATAAATTACTCAGTCTTAGGTATTCCTTTATAGCAATGCAAAATGGACTAATTCAATGAGAAAATGTGACCCATTGCTAAGAGAAAAGATAATCCATAGAAATTGACTCCAAGATGAGCCAGATGTTAGCATTAGTAGATAGTGATTTAAAGAATAGCTATTATATCTGGGTTCAGTGAGGTTTTTTTAATTTATTTTTTGTTTTTTAATTTTTGCTAGAGTTTCGCTCTTGTTGTCCCAGCTAGAGTGCAGTGACTCGATCTTGGCTCACTGCAACCTCCACCTCCCAGGTTCAAGCGATTCTCCTACCTCAGCTTCCTGAGTAGCTGGGATTACAGGTGCATGCCACCCCACTTGGCTAATTCTTGTATTATTAGAGACTGGGTTTCACCATGTTGGCCAGGCTGGTCTCAAACTCTTGACCTCAGGTGATCCGCCCACCTTGGCCTCCCAAAGTGCTGGGATTACAGGCATGAGCCACTCTGCCAACCCTGGGTTCAGTGATGTAAAGGACAATGTAACTTAAGGCAAACTTGATCTTCATAGGTATGTTAGGAAATAATCACTATCTTCTCTTACTATACTATCAGACACTGCATAGTAGCCCCCACTTTCCTAAAAAATATATTGACTTATTTAGGTTATCATTTAATTTTCTCACTAGAAAGAATTTATCATATCAATACTTCAGTCTCCTGGCCACCTTGGGTGGTCCATGGGTAGGTGTGTGATCCAAGCCAAGCCAATCTAAGTCTCCCCCAAGATTTTCCATATATCACTTTGGGACAGAGGTTCTGAGATGAGAGGCATGAAAGCTATTGGCAGCTATTTTCCACACATTGGGGAGAAAGTTCCTCCAGAAAGGACACAGCAGAAGAAGCTTCCCCCAGACAGAAGAGACCTTTTTGTTTAATTTAATTCAAATTGAAATTCTAATACCGCAAAGCTAGATGTTTGTAAAATACAGACCCAAAGAGCAAGCAACAGAAGGGCAAGAAGAAGATGTCACAATGCCAAATTCACTGGTGGCAGAGCACTTTCAGGGCAAAGGGTATTTAAGAGAGATGCCAGAAAACACCTGAGAAGACCTGCTTACCAACCACACATAACCTATTCTTTCTACTTTCACTTCACTTGACATAAAACATTGAGGGAGGCAGGCAAAGAGCAGCAGCAGAAAATCAGAAGTCTTTTCAGAGGATGCCAAGGAGACCATTTACTCATTCACTATTCAAGATTTACCATGGTCAAAAGAATTCATGGTTTGCTAAGGATATAGCTGTGAGCAAAATATACAGTGTTTATCTTGGGGAGTTTCAGTCTAGTGTCATGCTAGTTTTAAGAAAGAACATTATTGTTACAGCACATCTTGAAGCCAACAAAGTTGTCAGCTTAATGTGCCCAAAATCACAAGGTTTGTGATTGGCATGTGATCATTGCATGTGATCAATGCAACCAGAGTTTATGCTAGGTTTATTGTAGACTGTCACAAAGAGAGAGGAAGATTTCTAGGAAGATTTCTAGGAAGATCAGTCATCCAAAAGTTGTATAAACATGTTGAATCTTGTAACCCTTCTTGATAAGGGGGAAGAGATATGCCTCAAGGAACAGGAGCACAAAGGAGAGAGATAGGGAGGATGCCGACGGTGCCAGGAGGCATCTTTATCGGCAGGAATTTAACTAAGAAAGAAGCCATTTACACTCCCCTCTTGTCCAGGATGGAGAAGAAGGGATGGTCTACAGATGAGCACACTGTGTCCTTAGTGTCAGCCAAAGAAATGGATACACGGCTGAGCTCAAAGTCACAGGGAGACCATAACTACAAAGTAGAATTCTTTAACAGTTTGAAGTCTCTCTCCTTTTCTACAGAATCGTTAGAAACAATGCGTCTCCCAGCCAAACTGAGCAGTTCTGTGCCCTCATTGTGCAAAGAAATGAAATCTCACAGCCATCGCAGGGTGTCAGCTGTCATCCAGGCCATCACATTCTGCCTGGCAGGTGGGAAATGAGATGAGGAATGACATAGCTTTCTCCAATGAGCACTGGCTCTCGGGCTCATCAGTCAGTCCTGGTGTACTGCGAAGTGGTCCCAGAGGGCCTTTTGGCACCAAGTGTATTTTCTGAAGGCAAAATTCTAAACAAATTGTTGAGAAACTATCTTGTTTATTTATGTGTCAGATGCCCCAGGATCCTCTGTCCATGTTGCTAGCAAGCCCCGACTCCTGTCAAGGCCGTCTACCTAGGCATAACCTCAGCAGTTGTGAGTCTACAAAATCTAAAGTAAACAGTAAATTAATCTTAACCATATACATATATAATGGGGGAGATGAAGGATTATGTTAAAATGAAAGCAGGGTATAGAAGAACTCATTAAATTGTGGAGTCATTGCTATGAGCTGTAGTACCAGACTCAAAAAAAGAACTATAGGTATATGCTCCAGATATGTGTGAGTACATATATATAGGTAGAAAACAGATTTCCAGATACAGCTGCCAGGCTGCCTGAGCAGATCCTACCACTTCAGTCAACAGGGGCTGTTTTGGGGAGATGGGACATTTTGCTGGGATTAAGAGTAGTTGGAAGATACTATTTAGTGAATGCACAATAAATATTTGCTGAATGAGTTATGTTTCCACGAACAGTTGAACACAGGAGTCTTGTGTCTCAGCCATTGGCTTAAAGAGACTGAACAGCAGTGAAAGGCTGCTAGGCAGTAAAATTTTGTCTATGTTTCAGGGAAGGTGACTCTGAGAAAGTGACCTGGAGGATGAAAAGAATGTATTCCAAGAGGGAGAATTAATCTTCAAGGCTAAAGGAATGTTATATGTGCATGTGACTTAAGCCTGGTACATGTGGGTACATCAGGGCAAGTGGGACTCTTGAAATGAGTTTGAGGTACAAGTCAGCTGGCCAAAACTAAAGATAAGGGGCTCAGAAGTACATGCCCCACTGAAGCAGGGACTGCAAAGCTTTCTGGCAAAGGGAAGAAGAACTGGGTCCAACACATTTACCAGTGAAATCTACTTCCATATTATTTCAAAAATTTTGAAAAATAAAAATAGGACATTTTTATACTGATTTTAAAACAACGAAATATTTAACAAAATGAAAATAAAGGTGACTTCATCTTTTTTTTCCCTCTGGAATACTAAGTATCAGAATAAACGGGAACAATGTAGTAGACTGAATAATGTACCTGCTCCCCGACAACCAAAGATGACATCGTAAGCCCCAGAATCTGTGATTATGCAAGCTTACAAGGTAAAGGGGACCTCAGAGGTGTGATAAACTGAGGATTTTGAGGAGAGCAGATTACCCTAGATTATCCAGCTGGACCCAATGTAATCATAAAGGTCCTTAAAAGAGGGAACAAGATCAGAGTCCGATAAATGATGAAAGAATCAGAGAGAAGAGAAGATGCTATTGTACTGGCTTTGAAGTTGGGGGAAGAAGGCACGAGCCAAGGAATGTAGATGTTCCCTATAAACTGGAAAAGGAAATGAATTCTCCACTAGGGACTCTTGGAGGAACCAAATATGGTAACACATTTATTTTGGCCCGGTAACATTGATTTCAGACTGCTGATATCCTGAACTGTAGGATAATAAATCTGTGTTGTTTTGAGCCACTAAGTGTGTGGTAACTTGTTACAGCAGCAGTAGGATACTAATGTGCATGATCTAAAGAAATTCTGAGGGCAAAACGTTGTGGCTTAAGCCTGTTTTACCCAGTAAATTGTTTAAATATGTATTTTAAAGGAAATGTCATCCGAAAGCCAAGGATTTAGTAAATATAAATATTTATATCAATTTTATTGACTAAATCTCTGGTTAGGTGGTTGCTATGAATAACATCACTTCATTTTTTATAATACTACCTTCTGGGCCGGGCACAGTGGCTCAGACCTGTAATCTCAGCAGGACTATATGGGCAGATGACCTGAGGTTAGGAGTTTGAGACCAGTCTGGCCAACATGGTAAAACCCTGTCTGTACTAAAAATACTAAACTTACCCAGGTGTGGTGGTGTGTGCCCGTAATCCCAGCTACTTGGGAGGCTGAGACATGAGAATCACCTGAACCTGGGAGGTGGAAGTTGCAGTGAGCCAAGATCGTGCCACTCCACTCCAGACTGGGAAACAGAGTGAGACGCTGTCTCAAAAATAATAATAATAATACTTTCTTACTACTGACATTTTTATTTTGATAAAATTTTGGATTGACTTTAATAGGTCTTCAAATACTTTTTCAAAGAAAAATAAATGGATATTATTTCTGAGGCTTTATATGTCTAAGACATTTCTATTTCTATTGCTGTAGCACATGAACATTAGATTGGCTTGTTTTACATGTTTAGGCCAAAATCTTTCGCCCTCAAGTATAGCTTTAAGTGTTTTCATGTTAAACAAAAAAGAATAAAATTTAATGAACTATTAAACTTGAGATTTTTAGAAAAGATACAAAAAGTCTAAAAATTAAATAATTCAGAATAGGATTAGAGTTATGGCTATAGTAATATGGTAAGGCAAAAAGTGAAACCAATCAACTGGACAGACTTCTGGCATATCTAATTTTTAAATGTGTGAAACATAAAGTAAGCAAGATATAGATACCTATAGAGAGAACACTAACAGTAAAGAAATATTTTTATAGTCACTATGTAAAACTTTGCACTTAAAAAAATGGACAATGTCTAGATAGAACTGTCATTCTCAAACTTTTTCTCTCGGGACTCCTTTTAACACTTAAAATTTATTTCAAAAGCCCAAAGTGCTTTTTTGTATGTGAGATATCTCTATCAATATTTACCATATTAAAAATTAAAACTAGGAAATATTTAAAACACAAGAATACACGAACACACTTTTCACTGGCTGTCAGAGTAGTAACATCATTATGCATTATTTATTTTCTGGAAAATACCATGTACTCAGAAGAAAATGAGAATGAAAAGGCAAATATCATCTTAATTTTACTATGAAAATAATTTTGACCTTGTAGTTTCCTAAAAATGTATTGGACTATACTTTGAAAATAACTAGTCTAGTATACACTACCAAATTACAATTATGTAATAAAAATTACCAAAATTAAGAGGAAGGTTTTTTTTTTTAAAAAAAGAATAAACTAGTAACCAATGAAGGACTTGAAAATGTCATCAGGGATTTATGTACAAATAAGACTGTTAAGTGAGTGAGTAAAACTATGAATTAATTTAAATATTCAATAAACAGAAAAATGTGCTAATAAAAGTTTAACATAAAATCCTGTGAGCACACACACACAAAAGAAACCTAAAAACCAGTTTTATTAATGAAATAAGTACAAAAATCTTAGATAAAATACTTGTAAGCTCAAAAAGATTGTTAGTAGTGGGGTCAAGGCTTGGTCTCTGTAGGTTTCTCCAACGTCAGGTCCTAGGCTGTTTCTAGCATGACACTGAGGCTTCCAGAAGCAATGTTACACAGTGACCCCTTCTGCTTTTTCATAAGCCTGAGATGCTACAGAATGTTTTGCTTCATTATTTTCCTTCCAATTTTTGTCATTTAAAGAGTGTTTAAATTTCTATTCTCTGTAACAGTTGGTCCTATCTTTGAAGTTTGTCTACTTTTCTTAAAAATTGCATAAGAAATTGAGTATATCAAATTATTTACCTACGCAAACAAGATTTGTTTTCACCAGAAATGCAATGTTGATTTTAGTATTCATTTGATGAATATTATTAATATACAGAATATTACATTAAGAGATTATGTGTTAAGAATATGATGATTTCGATAAATGCCAGAAAGACATTTGACAATATTAATTATATTATTATTATTATTATTTGTAGAGATAAGGTCTCACTATCTATGTTGTTCAGGCTGGTCTCGAACTGCTGAGCTCAAGTGATCCTCCCGCCTTGGCCTTTCAAAGTGCTAGAATTACAGGCATGAGCCACCATGCCCAGCCTATTGCTAATGTTTTAAAGAAGATTAAGAACAGATGAATCTTCTTCAACACAATAAGGGTTATGTAACTTAAGTCAATTGACGTCATAATACTGGATGGTGGAACACCTTCTTATTTCACCTTTATATGTTAGAGTTGATGTCATATCAGTGCCTATAAAATGAATTAAATGAATTCATATTTTAGTTGCTGAACAGCAGTTGTAGCTGAAATTGTGATTACTTCCTATTATCCCTCTACTTTCCCACCTCCTTTATGTCACTGCACTGAAATTTGGGTGAGAGGGTTGTCTTTAGGTGGATATTGATCAACAGTGCTTGTTTCAAGATCTGCAAATAACCAATGCTGGTCCAGTCAAAATGAAGCAAGTCCTTTGACAAGTCAGGGAATTGCTCCTCCCTCCATGAGAGTAAGAGGCACAGAGCATCTTGCAATCACAAGTGGAGCCAGACTTGTGTTGTAACAGACACTACCAAAGAAAGAGCAGAGAAACTAGGTCTTTGGGGACAGTGACAGACAAAGAATTAAGGCCACCCTAAAGTCCACTCTACCCTCTGAACTTTCAAGTTATCAGTCTATTTGCTTATCGTGTAAGCCATTTTTAGTTTTTATGCAAATGCCATCCTTTATTGAATTATGGGAAATAACATATGTGACCACAGAAGAGGGTACATCAGTTTGATCATGCTTTTTAAAATTATCTATTTTTAGTACAGACCTATATAAAATAAATGTTTTCATATAAGTTTATTCTGTTTGCTAACAATTTTGCTTTGGCCAGAAAAGAGAGTATGAAAGATAAAAAAGCATTTATAATAAACCCATTGGAAACCAATAATATATGTCATAATCTGAGAAACTCCTTCACTTTTTAATTATATATTTAATTACAGTGTGAGAAGCAGTTTACTTAAACTCTTTGTACTTCAGCTCCCTTATCAGCAAAATAGAGTTGAGAGTAGTACCCTCCTCTTTTTTATTTTCAACACACAGAGCTCTAATTGATCCAGTAGTCTGTGGTATGCTCATGCCATATTTATATGATCAACCTCTTTTAGAGGAATGGTTGTGTTGCTTACAACCTTTTATTATTATAAATAAGGGGTCTATGAATATTTTTCTATACACAAGTTTGATATCAAGCATCAATATATCTGGAGGTATCATTCCTGCAAGTTAAATTGCTTTCAAAAAGGAGTCAATTTTAAGTTTTAGCAGAAATTTTCAAATTTCCCTACATGAAGCTTGTAGCAATATTTACACACATTGACAAAGTATAAGAATGTTCATTTGGCTGGCACACTGGCTCATGCCTATATTCCCAGCACTTTGGGAGGCTGAGGTAGGCAGATTACCTGAGCTCAGGAGTTTGAGACCAGCCTAGGCAACATGGCAAAACCCTGTCTCTACTAAAAATACAAAAAATTAGCCAAGCGTGGTGGTACACACATGTAATCCCAGCTACTCAGAGGCTGAGGCACAGGAATCTCTTGAACCCAGGAGACAGAGGTTGCAGTGAGCCGAGATCATGCCACTGCACTCCAGCCTGGGCGACAGAGTCAGACTGTAAAAATAAATAAATAAATAAATAAATAAAAAATAACAGAATGACCATTTCCCAAACACTCATTAACAGAGAGTTATCAAAGTTTTTGACCATCAAAGATTTTGTTTCCACAATCAATATTTAATGCTGGCAAAGATATAATAAACTAGGCATCCTCGAACACTTCTGTTAAGAGTGTTTAATTACCTATAACCTTTCTGGAAAGCAATCAGGCAATATGAATCAATAGACTTCAAAGTTCATTCTTTCTGATCCGCTATTTCCATTTTGGGAAAGTCTATCATGAGGAAAATTTTAGGGAGGTAGATAGCGATTTATACCTAAAAGAACACATAATTATTATTTAAAATACTAAAATTAAGAAAAGAAAAATGGTAACATAAATTATAGCCTATCCATAAGATTAATATTATTTCATCATTAAATATTATGTTTTTGAAAGACAATAATGGGAAATACGCTTCTAATGTAAGGTTAAGTTACAAACAATTACTCATTTAAAATAACATGCTGATTTTGAAAGTATGCATACTCATACACACACATATATATATGCATTTCTATTTGGTAAATATGTATATGTAAATATTATTTATTTATGTATACAGGTGTTAAAGGATTTATGCACCAAAATATTATGTTTGGTTTTTCTTTCCCTGGTAAATTAACCAGGGGTTGATTCTTAATTTCTTCTTAATAATCTTCTACATTTTTAAATTTCATGTAATGAGCAAGTGTTATTCTATAATCACGAAAATGCTGTCTTCTCTTATTATCCCTTGGCTTTAGCTTGACAAGCAGTCTGAATTCATAATTAATTGGAGGAAGGAAAGATGACTTCTGGTTCATGAAACTTTCAATATGCATAAAAAGTGAATACTTTTTATAACATTTCTGAAATGCTGATCTCTCTACTCCAGACTCTTAATTTATTAAGTTATAAGGCTATGAAAATATTCATTGCCTATTTCAAACTCCTCTGCCCAATGCTAATTTAACCTAGCAATATGAAATTCCAACGTAGAGCACACATGTGAGGGGAAGTCAACATTTAAAATGCAGTCGTGTCAATACATGGTCTGATATTTAATTCATTCCATTGTTTTCATGCTTTCATTACTGGTCGTAATATGCACCATAGTAATGAGCAAAACAGACTATTTTTCCTGCAATGAGGCAATAGACATTCACAAACAATCTCATGAGTGAACATTTTAGCAATGATAAACCTCACTGAGAGACAGCGGCAGCGTAAATGAGGTAGTTAAAAGTATGGACTCTGAGTTAGATGCCTGGGGTTGATCCCGACTGCCATGGACTGGTGGTGTGACTCTGAGCAAGTTACTTCACCTCACTGTACCCAGTTTGCTGATAGGTAAAATGGACATTTTAAAATTATTCTTTGTATAGGATTATTAAGAGTATTGTGTTATTTAAAATGCTTATACTGTGTTTGCCACAGAGTAACCTGTAATCAAATGTGTCCTAAAAAAAATAGAATGCTGTGCATGTATTGAGAGCATTTAATAGGAAGATGTGACTGAGGTGGCCAGAGAAGGCTTTCCTGTGTAGCTGGTGATTGAATGGCAAGAGTTACCTTTGTGGGAAATGCAAGTTGAGGGAATTGTAGAAGATTCATGTGGAACATGAAGAAAAGTGAGGACCGATCATGTAGGGTACATTTGCCCACATTAAATATTTCAGTTCTTATTTTATTAAGGTATTCTATGGAAGGGGTGACTTGATCAGGGTTCTGTTTGGAGAAAAAAAATACCTCTGACTGCAGAGTCAAAACTGGAGAGTACAACTGGGAATAAGAGAGCATCCCCTAGGAAGCTACTACAATCATCTAGGTGAGAGATACGGTGGCTTGAACCAGGAGAGGGACAGTAGAGAAGAAAAAGGGATAAATTTGAAAAGCACCAGGAGGATAAAAGAACCTCCCTAGGGGCTAGATGAGATATTGGGAATAAGAAAGGCAGAAATGCGAAGGTTAACTCCTGAGTTTCTGGAGCTACTGAGACAGGGACCACTGAAAGAAAAGACTAAATGTGTCAGCTGGAGTATGACTGTGGGTCTAAATAATTTGAGTTCAAAGTGACTTTGAATCATCTAAGTAAAAATGTCAAGTAGGCTGTTGGTTATATGAATCTGGAGCTCAAGAGGAATGCAGAGCTGGAATATATTATCAAATGCACCTGAAAAACCAAGTAAGATTGACTAAAAAATAAACAATTTGGCAACATGGAGGTAATTATTGACCTTAAAAATGGATTTCTTTTCCATTACATAATAGGGATTGACACTAAATTTTAAAAAATTGATTATGGGATAGGGCAGGATAAAGGAATGGCAATAAGTATAGAAAACCCTGTCAAAATGCTACGAAGAAAAGTGCAATAACTAGTTGGGACTTGGGGTAGAGAGAGAGAATTTCTGCCTCTTGATTTAATAGAGAGCTTCAAAAATTGATTAGAAAGATATACTTGAGAAGAAGATGTTTACTATATAAGCAAAGAAAGCATAATCAATGGCACAAGATTCCTGAGTAAGTAAATGAATTAGCCCTAAAAAGAGGAGAGGAAGACCTGTGTTGAGACCAAGAAAGGATAGATGGGGTTCAGATGTAGGTTTCTATCACATTTGCCACCCCTTGCTCTCATACTGCCCAATTAGTCTCATGTCATTGATCCAGTAAATTAATGTGAAGTTCTGTGGGCTACTCAAACTATCCAGATCTCTTCATACCTTATTATGAGAGTGGAAAAATTAGTTAACATAGCCTTAGGTAGAGCAAACCTATTAGTAAATAGTTTTGTCCATTCCATGTAAACATGAACTATTTTTGATCCTTTTATTATCAAAATATAAAAAATTCATTCAACAATTTAATGCCCCAGTATCATGTAGCTGAGGCTGTATATTTGGCATAATATCTGTAACTGGGGTTACTTCATGGTTGAGCTTGCAGTCATATACAGTTATTCTTCAGGATTCATTAATATCTAGGGGTGGGGGCAGACTGGCAAATTAAAGGAGATAAGAAAATGATGGAGAGCACAGCCCTACTAATCTCTGCCATACTCTCACTACTATATCTTTTCCCATGCATGTATTCACCAGTATGGGTGGGTCAGTTTCAGAGGCTTCTGTTTGGTCTGCCTCACTATATTATCTTACACAATAGGCCAAAGACCCAGTGAATGGATTATTCCAACCACTAAGTGTGTCCATTCTGATTGCACTTTTAGGAAATGACTGGGGAGTCGATTCATGGACTCAATGAAACCACTGGAAACTGGGTTTTAGTCAGAACTCCATTTATTGCCTGCCCTCCCCCATAAGCTACCACTTTAGCAGGGGAGCCATGAGGATGCATTGGTTCCCCAAGTGTCAAATTCAACTCCTGCCTGTGTCCAGTAGTCCTTGAAATGTCTGGATATTTCCGTCTTCTCAGTGTGCAGTCACCTGAGTCAGTGGCATAGATTTTGGCGGGAAGGACTGGGAAAATCATTACACTTTAGAATTGCTAGCAAGTTGCCGTGATGTTCTTCCTAGGAGTGAGGCTGCCTTATAGTCAATGGGTTCCAGAGCTTGGCTTGGGTCCAGAATGAACAAGGGATGATGAATTTTTATTGTACTATCTACCCTTAGCCTCCTGCTTCTCCTTGGTACCTTCTTCTGATTCTACATGTCAAAAATGCACACACATCTATTTGGCCCCTAGAGACACTATACTCTATTAAGCTTTCTCCATAACTTCTTATAATAGTCTTGAGGTTTCTAAAGTTTCTTTTGTTTTGTTTGTTGTTCTTGAGACACAGTCTCACTCTGTCGCCCAGGCTGAAGTGCAGTGGTGTGATCTCAGCTCACTGCAACCTCCACCTCCCAGGTTCAAGCAATTCTTGTGCCTCAGCCTCCCGAGTAGCTGGGACTACAGGCACATGCCACCATGCCCAGCTAATTTTTGTATTTTTAGTAGAGACAGGGTTTTGCCATGTTGGCCAGATTGGTCTTGAACTCCTGGCCTCAAGTGATCTGCCCGCCTCAGCTTCCCAAAGTGCTGGGATTAGAGGCGTGAGCCACTGTGCCCAAGCCCAGTCTTAGGTTTCTTAAAGGTTTATACACATCCACTATAATGACTTAGCTATTGCATTTCCAGATATTCACCCAAGAGAAATAAAAGCATGCATTCATACGAAAACTTGTACATGAATGTTCAGGGCAGCTATATTTGCAACAGATAAAAAGTGGAAACAATCAAAATATCCATTAGCTTGGGAATAAATTGTGGTATATTTACACCCTGCAACAAAAGACACTATTACCACATGAAATTAATCAAAACATAAAATACCACGGATGAATTTCAAAAACATTATGCAAAATGAAATCAGTCAAATACAAAAAAACTATAAACTGTATGTTTCTATTTGTATAAATGCTGGAAAAGGCAAAACCATATTTCCAGAAAGATCTGTAATCATCTAATCCCGGGGAAATGGATAAATTTCAAAAATGCATATGGAAACTTTTTACAGTAATAGAAATATTCTCTCTTGATTGTGATGTGATAACTGTATACAATTACCAAAATTCATCAAACTACACTTAAAATGGATTTCACTGCATGTAAATTATGTCTCAAATCTGAAGAAGAAAGGATGATTTGCTAAGCGCTAAGGACATAAAAAGATATAATAACCATATTCCTGTGTTCAAAAAAATATGTAATTTAGTAAGCAAGAGAAAAATACAAATATGCTTAATAAAAATATGTAATATGAAGCATGATATGAAGGGAATGCAAGTGATATGAGAATTTAAAGGAGAAAGAGGTCACTTCCATTTGGGATGTTCCAACAGAGCTCAATGGAAGAGACAGTATTTAAATTAAGTCTTGACCGATAGGTTAGACAGCTAAGGGGAGAAGAAATTCCAGAAGAACTGAATAAGGAATGTATTTATATTTATATTTACTTACTTACTTATATTTTTGTTTATATCTATGAAAACTGAAGAGTGTGTTTTGAAAATGTTTAACTGCAGCATAAAGGTTATGTAGAAAATTAATAAGGCATAAGGCAATAAAAAGCAATTGGAGCCAAACCATAGAATGCCTACAATTCTAGAAGATAAGCAACAGATGCCACTGGGAGTTGTGTGACCAGAACTTTGCTTCCAATGAAGATAATACTGCTAAGTCAATGCAGGATGGATCAGACAAGAGGGATGGGAGGAGGGTAGGAGACTCTCTAGTGGTGCTGGAATTTTCCAGTTAAAAATGCTTACATGAAAGTGGAGTAGAAAATATGTATGAAAGTTTGCAGAACAAGAAATTGGTGGCTGAGTGGATATGGTGGTGGAAATGAAAGATAACAAAGATGATACCAAAGAATATACTGAATCAATATCATTAACATTAAACAAAATCATTGTCAGAATGTCTGAAAATTAAAGGAGAATGAGGTTTGAGAAGGGGCTATTAAATTAGGTGATTACACACTCACTCAATGAATAATTACGATTGCCAACTCTGCACCAGCCAAGATATACAGGGGATAATGTGAGGCACTGGTCAGAGAAAGTCCCTGGCCTTAAAGGGTTTATATTCTTGTTTGTTGAGATAGACAATAAGCACTTAAACACACAGTAAGTCCTCACTTAACATCCTCAGGAGGCTCTTGAAAACTACAACTTTAAGTGAAAGTGTGTATAACAAAATCAATTTTACCATAGGCTAATTGATATCAACAAGAGTTACGTTCTTACAGCATATTTCTGATCACAAAAACATCACCAAACTTTATAGAGACTCAACATGCTTCTAATATTAAACATTGTAATAGATGTAAACTATATATATACTTAAAATAGATTAATAAAAGCAAGTAAGATAGTTATTTTTTTTTTAACTTTTATTTTAGGTTCAGGGTACATGTTCAGGTTTGTTACAGAGCCAAACTGTGTAGCACAGGGGTTTGGTATACAGATTATTTAATCACCCAAGTAATAAGCACAGTGCCCAATAGGTAATTTTTTTGTCTTCTCCTTCCTCACAACTTCTACCCTCAAGTAGACCGTGGTATCTGTTGTTACCTTAAGATAATTATTTAACCAAGTTTTGGTGAAGCAGTTAGTGACAGCAGTTGACGATGTTAGTAGGTTAAATCAATTAGTAAATATTTACAAAGCAAACATTGCAAGGAGCACTTCCAACCACCATGCAGTTCAAAAACTACTTTAAATTTCATATGGAACCAAAAAAGAGCCCACATAGCCAAGACAATCCTATGCAAAAAGAACAAAGTTGGAGACATCATGCTACCTGACTTCAAACTATACTACAAGGCTACAGTAACCAAAACAGCATGGTTCTGGTACCAAAACAGATATATAGAACAATGGAACAGAACACAGGCCTCAGAAATAACACCACACTTCTACAACCATCTGATCTTTGACAAACCTGACAAAAACAAGCAATGAGGAATGGATTCCCTATTTAATCAATAGTATTGGGAAAATGGCTAGCCATATGAAGAAAACTGAAATTGGATCCCTTCCTTACACCTTTTACAAAAATTAACTCAAGATGGATTAAACACTTAAACGTAAGACCTAAAACCATAAAAACCCTAGAAGAAAACCTGGGCAATACCATTCAGGACATAGGGATAGGCAAAGACTTCATGGCTAAAACACCAAAAGCAATGGCAACAAAAGCCAAAATTGACAAATGGGATCTAATTAAACTAAAGAGCTTCCGCACAGCAAAAGAAACTATCATCAGAGTGAACAGGCAACCTACAGAATGGGAGAAAAATTTTGCAATCTATCCATCTGACAAAGGGTTAATATCCAGAATCTAAAAGGAACTTAAATTTACAAGGAAAAAAAAAAAAAAGAATCCCATCAAAAAGTGGGTGAAGGATATGAACAGACACTTCGCAAAAGAAGACCTTTATGTGGCTGACAAACATATGAAAAAAGATCATCACTGGTCATTAGAGAAATGCAAATCAAAACCATAATGAGATGCCAACTCATGCCAGTTAGGATGGCAATCATTAAAAAGTCAGGAAACAACAGATGCTGGAGAGGATGTGGAGAAATAGGAACACTTTTACACTGTTGGTGGGACTGTAAACTAGTTCAACCATTGTGGAAGACAGTGTGGCGATTCCTCAAGGATCTAGAACCAGAAATACCATTTGACTCAGCAATCCCATTACTGGGTATATACTCAAAGGATTATAAATCATTCTACTATAAAGACATATGCACACATATGTTTACTGTGGCCCTATTCACAATAGCAAAGACTTGGAACCAATCCAAATGTCCACCAATGATAGACTGGATAAAGAAAATGTGGCACATATACACAATGGGATACTATGCAGCCATAAAAACGAGTGAGTTCATGTCCTTTGCAGGGACATGGATGAAGCTGGAAACCGTCGTTCTCAGCAAACTAACACAAGAACAGAAAACCGAACACTGCATGTTCTCACTCATAAGTGACAGTTGAACAATGAGAACACAGGGACACAGGGAGGGGAACATCACATACCGAGGCCTGTCAGGGGGTGGGGTCTAGGGGAGGGATAGCATTGGAGAAATACCTGATGTAGATGACAGGTTGATGGGTGCAGCAAACCACCATGGCATGTGTATATCTATGTAACAAACCTTCATGTTCTGCACATGTATCCCAGAACTTAAAGTATAATAAAAAAAATTAAGAATGTATGAGAACAAAGAACAAGATGACAGGTAAAAATACAGAGAAAATGTAAACTGGGAAATATCTGACGGAATATGAGTTGGGAAATAAATTGGGCTTTTTGTTTGTTTGTTTTTGCCAATGGTTTTACTCATCTTAGTGAGGATGAAAGAAATATCTGGATCTGTGGATAGGTTTCCAGGTCTGAAGACAGAGAAACAATTTTTGGAATGGCGGCTATAAGGAATATGACTATCAACCATAGCAACTGACTAGCAGGGTATGCTGAGAACCCATAAAACATTACAAGCCATACATTTTTGGAGCACCTAATCAGATTGACTTTCTCCAGCAATCCGAGAGCAAAAAATGTTGAATATTTAGGTTGTGGAACAAAATTAATTCATTGATTTAATGGGAAAATATAGCAGAAAGTAGAGAACATTAGGTATTTTAAAGTGTTGTTGAAATGAATGGCAGGAAAAAAGAAATCCAAATCACAGGGATAAGCCATGGTCAGTGACAGAAATGACAAGCAAATGAAGAATAAGGTAGTTGGAAAAATGGTCAGTAAGAAGACTGTAGGCAGAAAGCAAAGTCAAAACTAGGATATAGGGTTACAGAAGTTCCTAGAATTAATGTAGTCAGAATGAGGTGTTAGACCTTAATTAAAAATATTCTGCATGGGAAGCATTTCAAAAAAATACGTTTCAATCTATCATGTATTTACAGATCTCTATGTGAAATCTTAAGGTGCTAATTAAAGCCTTTATAAACATTTACACATAGTAATTTCATAATTATTTGAGGAAATATGGAGAAGTTCTTCATCTTTTGAACACTGTGTATTTCTGCAAATGATTATTGTGAAGTTATAAAAAGGAAATTTCAGATGTCTTCTCTGTACAATTGACAACAGTCTTTTTTTTTTTTTTTTTTTTGGCCAGAAAAGGAGGATGTGATTGGATTATGGACTACAAGATTCCTAAATGTGCCTCATGCTATATATATGACGATTGAAACAAATTTCTTTACCCTCAGGATTTGGTGATCAACTTGAGGAACAAATAGAAATCAAAGAAATAGAAAAGAACATTTTCTCCTAGTATTCTGCTTCTTAGTAGAGAAAATGAATTTTTAAGAGCTATATTATTTTGACTGGAAGAAACAAGACTCTGGCATGGCAGCAGGTGGTTATCATTTTGAAACGGAAAAATAAACACAAATTCCCATACTTAAAGTTCAAAGTGTTTCTTTGAATTTAGTCCAACTGAGTATCAATGTCTCTTGAGTATTGGTGTCCATGGGTGAGCTTTGAAATGCTAATACCATGACTGACTTCATTACTCTGGAGCACATAGTCAAAGTCCTAAATTATAGGATAAGAAAATATCTTATGCCTTTTTACCCTATAAAAGACACACTTCTGAAAGCAACATCCATTGGGAAACACCCAGTGGAAACATTGCGGTGATAATGGAACCAAAACATTTCGTAATACCAATTCCTAGGCATGCTTTACCTCACCTGAGCAGCACAAACTATAGTCCTGAGGTCTCCCCAGAATAATATCTCTATTTTAGATGAATTACAGAATATGAAATGGGCTAAACTGCTCAGCCCAATTTGGTCACATCAATATAGATACATTTATTTCATTTATTTTCTTCTACGATGGAAGATTTTTTTTCTCTCCTTTTCTAGAATGCACAGTAAATTCCTCTTCTGACTATAACTAGGAAGTTCTGCAAAATGCTTCATGGTCTGCTATGATAGGTATAAAACAGAAGCAGATGGATCAGGGCCTAAAAATTACACAACACCAGAAGACATCATTCATGCAGAGCATAGTGCTCTGTCCCAGGTGATATCATTCACATTATATTCTGTGTTGTGCAACAGAGTGTCTCTGTGGGGAACAGATGACAGATGAGCTTCCCAGGTAAGTGTACATGATCAAACATTTGCCATGAGGAACAGGTTGTCTATTCATCATGAAATATAGAAAGAGCAAACACATAACACCAACTTATACCAGGCATTCTTTTAACCCTATGGGAAACATAACATTATTATTTCATTTTACACGAGGAAACCAAAATAAAGACAGATTATATACCTTTACCCATGATCATAAAGCTAATAAGTGGTAGAGCCAAGATTTGAAATAAGATAGTCTGCCTTCAGAATCTGGGCTCATCTGTTAATTAGAGATTTCAGTTTTTTCCCCAAAATGAAAGGAAAATAACAAAAAAGCTTAGAGCACTTGAGTCCTGCAATGAAAGGTTTAGTACTAGATTTATGATCCAAGCTTGGTTTTCCAAAAGCAAGCACTGGATATATTGTCTACCAACTTTCAAAAATATAAGACAAGATAAATTGACAGTGGCAACTGAGAGAGCAAATTTAATTATGCAGCAATTATTCCTTCCTTCATAATACAATAACATCAAATCTGCACAAAAAATAAAACAAAAAGGGTTTCTTCAATGGTAATTACCACAACCTAGTTTTTATTTCCCATCTCTTTCTTTTAAGTAAAACTGAAAGAAAAGTATGGGCTTTATTGTGCAACTGGTTTCTTTACTTTTAAACACAAGGATAAAGTTGAAATTAATAAATGATAACGTAACAATACATGAAAACCTAGATTTATAGGGAATAAAAGAATTATAAAAAGGAAGACAAATACTGGCATACTCATTTTCTATTGACTTCAGTCATATGCTTCTGGATGATTCTGTATTTGTTTTTTTCTTATGTGATAATATCTAATTAAAGTAACTTTTTCAGGAATATGAGAGACATCTACTTACAGAATGCATTCCCCCTTATTACGATACTTCTGCTTCTCAGAAAGGACATTTGTATGGCAATTGGTGAACAAATGGGGAAATGTGACTGCCAGCATACACTGAAATTCTTTTTTTTTTTTTTAATCATACTTTAGGGTTTTAGGGTACATGTGCACATTGTGCAGGTTTGTTACATATGTATCCATGTGCCATGTTGATTTCCTGCACCCATACACTGAAATTCTGAGTTTCTCAATTACTCCGGGTGGCAGAGGAAGGTCTTAACACATCTTCAAGGGGCACCATATTTCTTGGGGTAATTCCTCCATTCCTTGGAGGTACTAAAAATTAACCACATGTGTTAGCTACTATAATTGACTATAGCTGAGACTCACTGGAGAACTAGGGAAAGAAAGAGGTCATCAGAGCTGTTATTTTCCTATACTGAATGGTCTACACTGCTAGTTTTGAATTCTCAAGTTTGATAGTGAACAGCTGAACTGGGTTAGGGTTGGCAATGTTAAGGAAAGTGTTAGAATTTTTATCACATAATTCGGATTTATCAGACACATAAACTCTCTTTCTTGAGTTACAATAAAGCACTTCTGCTTTGAATGTGCCAGGCAACTGCATAATACAGTTTGTTCTCCAAGATGTATCTTCTACTTGACAACGTTCATGCATCATTCTCAGATGCTGACAGATAACATGATTGTAAAAATTTTTACAACCAAGCTAGTGAGATATGTCAAGGTTCACATAAAAGAAACTCTGGCAATTGGTAAAAGGCTTCTCAATGAAACGGAACACGCTTCCACCTGAAGTAGCTATTGTTAAATATTGAGAGATAAAAGCATTTGGTTAGAAATTGCTTGGCAAAGTCAAAAGTAGCAAACACATTTTACAATTCAGCTTGGCCCTGCTACTTTAAGATGAATGTCACAAACCAGAATAAAGATATTATCTTCAGAGAACAAGGGTGGAAATTTCCATCTTGAAAACTCTTAAGATAAAAAGATGTTTCCCACTTATGAGTAGGTTTAAAGGTGCCAAAAAGCAAATGCATTAAAGAGAATTAAAATTATTCCTATTTTGTTTAGGTTTTCTGGAGTTTGATATAGAAAACTTTAATATAACAAATATTAAAGCCACATGCTTGGCCATTAGATATTTAATATTTAGCCACATGCTGAGGCTACATGCAATTTATTTTGCTATCTCTATGGAATATTGTATGAGTGTTGAAAATATTAACATTACCACTGATATTAATATAGAACTTAATAGTTCATGTCTGCAGATACTTTAGGAGTGACACCAGTCTCCAGTTGCAGGGAAGAGTATGCCCTGAGCCTGAAGCTGCGTTCTCTACTCTAAATAGCAAGTCCAGGGCACATATGAGACAATGTTTCCCATATAAAAGTTGTTGGCATGTATATTAGGAGATGTGTAAAATTTGGTTTTTATACCACCTTGTCTTTTATTGGCCTGACAAAATTCATATTATACAAATTGAAAGGGAAATTTTAGTCAAGCCGGGAGAGTAAATTTGAGAAGCAAAAGGACAGAATGTGCACGTATCTGTGTGTGTGTGTGTCTATGTTTGTGTGTGTGTCTGTGTTTGTGTCTATGTGTGTGTGTACTTACTCTATTTATTTATTGGTCTAGCTAAGCCCAGGAGAATGAAAGATGGACGACTTAATAAAGAAATGTAGTATTAATAAGCACTTTTCCACAGTCTTTGCACTAGCTGGATTTGAAGGTCAATGTGATTTTACCAAGAAATGTTGCCTGTGAGAATGCATGGCAGAGAGCCAAGACTAGCAGCAAAACAGAAACAAAATAGGAAACAAAGGCGTTGGCAGTTTCTGTTCCCTGATTGCTTCTTTTGCCTTTTCTTACCTCTCTACTTAAACCTACCTTCCTAAGTCTTCTGGACCAGGAACCACTTGTTAGGGTTTTGTTCTTTTGTTTTCAAGTAATAAAAAGCCACTGCAGTTATCTCATCTAGGGGAAAAGGAAGTTGAATATAAGGATGTTCAGTTGAAGAACTGAGGTACTGTGCCAACTCTTCTTTCTCTTTCCATTTGCCTTTCTTCAGCTGCCTTTCTGTGTATATCTCTCTTTTCCTCTCTCTACCTCTTCATAGCTTTTCTGCTTCCTTATAATTTCAGTTTGCACATAGCTTTGGATAGCCACAGTCCTGATCTATAACATCCCTTCGAAAAGAGAATTCCTTTTTTGTTTTCAATTCAGATTCCCAAGACAAGGAATGTGGTTAGCTCAATTCATTCTTTTATGTCTAGTCTTGATTCATACATATTTGGTCAGTATTATTGAATGAATTCTGTGCCACAAAAACATATATTGAAGTCCTAACCCCCAATACCTGTGAATGTGACCTTATTTGAAAATAGGATCTTTGCTGATGTAATTGAGTTAAGATGAGGTCATTAGGGTGGACCCTTAATCCATTATGATCGGTATCCTTACAAGAAGCTAGAAATTTAGACACAGGCATAGAGGGAAGATGCCTGTGGGAAGACAGAGGCAGAGACTGGAGTCACACATCCACAAGGCAAAGAATGCTTGGGGAAAATGTAAGGAAGGATCCTCAAAGACTCCCTGCCAGCACCTTACTTGTGCACCTCTAGTCTCTGGAACAGAGAAGAAACACATTTCTGTTGTTTGTCTTAAGCCATGTAGTTTATAGTCCTTTCTTAATAGCAGTCCTGGAAAACTCATACAGTCACTTTAGTCAATTGTTTAACCCTGATCCAAATATTTGAAAGGTGTCATACATCCAAAATATGACAATTTTGCCCTTTGGCTGAGCTTGTGGGAAGACATTTTCCCTTAGAAATTATAGAAGTTGGTAGCCTATGTCTGTATCACTTGTCAAGAATGTATCTAACGGCTACTGCTAGTAAAAATCCCCCAAAACTAAAGTAAAGACTAATGTGTTCCTTTTCATCAGAAGTGCATGGTTTATTTCCCACTTTTGGAAAAGAGGAAAATGTCTAAAGGAAAAAAAATCAGTTATTTCTTCTAAAATTAAAACAAATGAAGTTATTTTAAACATATTTTACCCTCTTACACAAGTTGTCATACTTCTAAGAGAATTTAAATACGGAAAGAATTTTATACTTAACATTGACCATCAGTTGTCATTTCTTAAAATCTTCTGCTCTCATTAGCATCATGAAAGATACTAAAACCTAAAATAAAGTCAATAAAGAAATAGGCATGGGCCGGGCATGGTGGCTCATGCCTGTAATCCCAGCACTTTGGGAGGCCGAAGCAGACAGATCACGAGGTCAGGAGTTTGAGACCAGCCTGACCAACATGGTGAAACCCCATCTCTACTAAAAATACAAAAATTAGCCAGGCATGGTGGTGTGCACCTGTAATCCCAGCTACTCAGGAGGCTAAGGCAGGAGAATCACTTCAATCCAGTAGGTGGAGGTTGCAATGAGCCAAGATTGTGCCACTGCACTCCAGCCTGGGAAATAGAGTGAGACTCAGACTCAAAAAAAAAAAAGAAAGAAAGAAACAGGCATGACGTGCCACCCAACAGATCCCTCTCAGTGCCCTTTATATAAACCAAGGTGGCCATGCAAACCACTGAAGGACCTATTTAGAAGCCCCCCCAGCTGTTTGCACTTTGGCATACTATGTCAAAACAGGGTTCAGCAAATTGTGGCCTATGGGATCAATCCAATCCCCCTCCTGTTTTTGTAATGTTTTATTGTAACACGGCCATGGCCATTTATTTGCATATTGTCTGTGGCTGCTTTTGTGCCGCAACTTGAGACAGAGACTGTACAGCCTCAAAGCCAAAATCCTCTATTATCTGGCCCTTTCTAGGACAATTCCAAAGACCTTTCTGTTCCTTTACTCCACTACGCAAAGCCTCACCTTCCTGATTTCTCTGCTTCCATATTGTCTCCCTACTTGGCTACTTCTCTACATAAATCAATGACCTTAAGATGACAGCTGGTTTGGGCTTGATATTTCACATTTCTAATTCAACACCATCCAGGGCACAACTTCTGAATTTGGCCTTCCAGTGTCCCCCCCATCAGAACTACAAACCAAAGCCTTCCTGTCACTGCTCCCACAGAGTAGCACGGCTTCCATAAGAAGACACGGCACATTGTGCTCTCTGTTCATGTAGGTCAAATGCCACCCCTGACACTGATTAGTCTAGCTGCTGGTAACCATGCGAGAGTACTAGCTCTGCATTTGCAAATATTCTCTCCAGAGCCACTGTGGTTACTTCTCCTCATCCCAGACAACCATGCTGTGATTCTGCTGAACTCTTTCCTCTTAATGTGTTTCTCTTCGTATAGACATTAAACTATGTTCATGGGTCATCCAAATACATCAAATTTTAGCCCCACACCTGTCAGGGGACGCAGAGTTCCCTGAAGCCTATCGGTTTGCACTTAGCCTTATCCCTGTGCAGAAAAACAGATTACTTTCCATAAGAGTGAGATGAATTAATGGAGACTGCTGGTTGATCAAGCTGCTGGTGTCCCATCACCTGGAAGCTGGACGGTAAGAAACACACTAACTCCTACAATTCGATTCAAGAAGTCTTCAAGGAAGTGTTAATTGTGGAATGCTCATGAGATTCTAAGCTTCCCATTGTTTCATTCTCCCACTTTCTCCCCAGTTTTTTTCAACTGAAGTTTTGATCCAAAGATAGAGGCCCAGTTGAATACATTAACATATTCTTAACCTAAACTACATCCAATTGCATCCATATCAAATTGGTCCCAGTAAGCAGGATCAACCGGGCCAGGTGGCTGTACATGCATTTGGTGACAGGTCACTCTGCAGGTACCTATCCTCCCAACAGAAACTCTACCTGGAAGGAGGGGCAGATGAGCTGACCCCTGCACTGCAGCCCCACTGCATTTCACCTCTCAGCCATGGGATTAACAAGAGAGGCATCATGCCTCTACTAGAAGGCACTGGTGGACTCTGAGGGATTAGGCAACTTAGAGAACCAGGCCCTGGTCTGGGTCTCAACTGCCTATCAAGGCCACCTCCTGTGAGTAAACTCTGATGAAAGAATTCCTTCCTCTGGGGAGAATCAACCACCCCCTGGAATCTCCTTACATAGTCCCATAAAGAACAAAGCCAATATCCTGGGATCATCTGTCACTTACCTCTCAGACTTCCTCAAGGTCTATGCTACATTTCACTAGATAATAATTTTTCCAACAATCACTCCAGAGGTGATCACATGTATACTAAATACAACACCCTACCTTTGATGAGGTGTTAGACATGGAGCTTGCCCTCAAATCACAAGGCAACCACAATATCTCCCAGTGCCTACATTTCAGTCAAGCCAGGTATTCTTCCCTTTAAAGCCTAAAACCCAAGATTGCAAAGACTTCAAAGAGATGAATGTCATTCAGCTCCACAAGTCATAGATATTCCAGAGCTGGACCTCCACATTCCTTCTTTCTCAGAAGATGATGGGATGGAGATGTCCTCCCAGATGCTCTTAGCAAAGTTTAATGTCTTTCAGTGCTATCTGGCCGGCAGTATGTACTAAAAATCTTTCAGAAATTAATGAAGGGACTCCTGTATTGTTTTCCTGGACAAATACTAACATGACTAGGTAGCATTTTTTTTTAACCTTACCACACCCTTCTGGTCTGAGATCTTAATTTTCTGGTCTGAGATCTTAATTCTCTGTGGCAGCTTTTCATCCAGGTCAAGCCTGAGAAAAGTCTTTCAAGAGCTACTCTCAGTTCTAAGGGCAGTTGTCTGGAATAAGACATCCTAGAATTCCTAGATATTTTGGGAGATCATCTAATTCAACTTTTTATTTGGCCCAATAAAAGACATGTTTAATAAGCAAAGTAGGCTTGGCTGTATGTTTGGTGTTTGTGATGGTCTTGTGGAAACTAAAGAGCTTGTTCACCCCTTTCCTTAGGATTGCCAACCCTAACCCAGTTCAGCTGTTCACTATCAAACTTGAGAACTCAAAACTAGCAGTGTAGACCATTCAATATAGGAAAATAACAGCTCTAATGACCTCTTTCTTTCCCTAGTTCTCCAGTGAGTCTCAGCTATAGTCAATTATAGTAGCTAACACATGTGGTTAATTTTTAGTACCTCCAAGGAATGGAGGAATTACCCCAAGAAATATGGTGCCCCTTGAAGATGTGTTAAGACCTTCCTCTGCCACCCGGAGTAATTGAGAAACTCAGAATTTCAGTGTATGCTGGCAGTCACATCTCCCCATTTGTTCACCAATTGCCATACAAATGTCCTTTCTCAGAAGCAAAAGTAGCATAATAAGGGGGAATGCATTCTGTAAGTAGATCTAGATGCAGAAACCAGTACAGGTATAGGTCTACAGGCCCACAGCAGCTAGACACACTCTTATGTTACCCCTGAAAAAATGCTTAACAACAATGGGGCAAATATGAGTATTTCCCACTCCTATTCAACATAGTTTTGGAAGTTCTGGCCAGGGCAATCAGGGAGGAGAAAGAAATAAAGGGTATTCAATTAGGAAAATAGGAAGTCAAATTGTCTCCCTGTTTGCAGATGACATGATTGTGTATCTAGAAAACCCCATCGTCTCAGCCCAAAATCTCCTTAAGCTGATTAGCAACTTCAGCAAAGTCTCAGCATACAAAATCAGTGTGCAAAAGTCACAAGCATTCTTATACACCAATAACAGACAGAGAGCCAAATCATGAGTGAAATCCCATTCACAACTGCTTCAAAGAGAATAAAATACCTAGGAATCCAACTTACAAGGGAGGTAAAGGACCTCTTCAAGGAGAACTACAAACCACTGCTCAATGAAATAAAAGAGGACGCAAACAAATGGAAGAACATTCCATGCTCATGGATAGGAAGAATCAATATAGTGAAAATGGCCATACTGCCCAAGGTAATTTGTAGATTCAATGCCATCCCCATCAAGCTACCAATGACTTTCTTCACAGAATTGGAAAAAACTACTTTAAAGTTCATATGGAGCCAAAAAAGAGCCCACATTGCCAAGTCAATCCTAAGCCAAAATAACAAAGTTGCAGGCATCATACTACCTGACTTCAAACTATACTACAGGGCTACAGTAACCAAAACAGCATGGTACTGGTACCAAAACAGAAATATAGACCAATGGAACAGAACAGAGCCCTCAGAAATAATACCACACATCTACAACCATCTGATCTTTGACAAACCTGACAAAAACAAGCAATGGGGAAAGGATTCCCTATTTAATAAATGGTGCTGGGAAAACTGGCTAGCCATTTGTAGAAAGCTGAAACTGGATCCCTTCCTTACACCTTATACAAAAATTAATTCAAGATGGATTAAAGACTTACATGTTAGACCTAAAACCATAAAAACCCTAGAAGAAAACCTAGGCAATACCATTCAGGACATAGGCACGGGCAAGGACTTCATGTCTAAAACACCAAAAGCAATGGCAATAAAAGCCAAAATTGACAAATGGGATCTAATTAAACTAAAGAGCTTCTGCACAGCAAAAGAAACTACCATCAGAGTGAACAGGCAACCTACAGAATGGGAGAAAATTTTTGCAATCTACTCATCTGACAAAGGGCTAATATCCAGAATCTACAATGAACTCAAATTTACAAGAAAAAAACAACCTCATCAAAACGTGGGTGAAGGACATGAACAGACACTTCTCAAAAGAAGACATTTATGCAGCCAACAGACATCTGAAAAAATGCTCATCATCACTGGCCATCAGAGAAATGCAAATCAAAACCACAATGAGATACCATCTCATACCAGTTAGAATGGCCATCATTAAAAAGTCAGGAAACAACAGGTGCTGGAGAGGATGTGGAGAAATAGGAACACTTTTACACTGTTGGTGGGACTATAAACTAGTTCAACCATTGTGGAAGTCAGTGTGGCGATTCCTCAGGGATCTAGAACTAGAAATTACATTTGACCCAGCCATCCCATTACTGGGTATATATCCAAAGGGTTATAAATCATGCTGCTATAAAGACATGTGCACACATATGCTCATTGTGGCACTATTCACAGTAGCAAAGACTTGGAACCAACCCAAATGTCCATCAATGATAGACTGGATTAACAAAATGTGGCACATATACACCATGGAATATTATGCAGCCATTAAAAAGGATGAGTTCATGTCCTTTGTAGGGACATGGACGAAGCTGGAAACCATCATTCTCAGCAAACTATCACAAGGACAAAAAACCAAACACCAGGCCGGGCGCGGTGGCTCAAGCCTGTAATCCCAGCACTTTGGGAGGCCGAGGCGGGCGGATCACGAGGTCAGGAGATCAAGACCATCCTGGCTAACACAGTGAAACCCCATCTCTACTAAAAATACAAAAAATTAGCCAGACGTGTTGGCGGGCGCCTGTAGTCCCAGCTACTCGGGAGGCTGAGGCAGGAGAATGGCATGAACCCGGGAGGCGGAGCTTGCAGTGAGCCGAGATCGCGCCATTGCACTCCCGCCTGGGAGACAGAGCAAGACTCCGTCTCAAAAAAAAAAAAAAAAAAAAAAAAAAAAAAAAAAAAAACCAAACACCACATGTTCTCACTCATATGTGGGAATTGAACAATGAGAACACAGACACAGGAAGGGGAACATCACACACCAGGGCCTGTTGTGGGTGGGGGAAGGGGGGAGGGATAGCATTAGGAGATATACCTAATGTAAATGACAAGTTAATGGGTGCAGCACACCAACATGGCACATGTATGCATATGTAACAAGCCTGCACGTTGTGCACATGTACCCTAGAACTTAAAGTATGATAAAAAATATATATATATATATGAGTGTTTCCTGGTGTCTCTAGAGGCAAAAAAGCTGGTACCTGGTTCTACAAGGACAGAACACAATATACTTGGTCACTGTCCACAAAAGACACATGCCTCATGATGCCATCCTGGTTAGTCCTCAGAACCATTGAAATGGTCCACAAAACTCACAATAACCTTGCACCCACACCAACACATGCTCAAAATGCTACTACCTACAACTACTCATGTGTGAGGTCAAACACACACTAGAAATAGTGCCGCACAGTTTCCTGACCTACTAATGTCCAAATATGCTCCAAGACGCTATGCTAGTAGACTTGACCTATTCCACTAAACCACTTTCGTTTGTACTGGAGGATTCCAGCAGGAGAAAAACAACAGCCCATTTCAGCATGTACCCTTCCAATGGTGGGCTGAATCCAGCTTGTACCAGCTTGCCAGAGTCAAATGCTAAAGTTTCAGAAATTCTGTGAGCCAGTTGACATCACACTGGAAGCTTAAAATCAGCCATCCTGGGAGTATTTACTGAACAAACATTATCAGCAAATACTTCCAAAAAAAAAAAAGTCTCTTTTTCCAGAGAGTGGCTGCTAGACATCTGTCAGAACACCACTGACTCTGTTCCACTCCTATTGTCTCAGCCAAAATTTCCTTTTTTAAAAGAGGTATTCCACCTTGTATAACCATCTAGCCACTTGAACACCAAGTTCCAGTTTCTTGATGCTTTCAATTTCTGAATCTACCTGTTTATCATCTCCCTTTAGCACAGAACAAAGAAACAAAGGAAATCAGCTGTTTGACCTCCCAGCAGCAACACATCTGGTCCACACGTCAGGGAATTCATTTCTTATTACTCATAATACTTCTATAGTAGCAAGAGCTATTATCACTATGACCATTTTGCAATTCAACCTCACCTCCTACAGATCCTCCAAAAGCAGTGATAAAATGTTAAAAGACAGATTAAGTTTATAAGTGGGCATTTGAAAGTGTTTAGTGATAAGTATTTTAATTCCAAACTAAGTCAAAAGGAGCATATCCCCCAAAATAAATAGAGATTAAGACTGATTCCTTTGACAGGCTGCTTCTGCAAAGTCCAGAAAAGTAGCTGTGAATGCTGGCCTCCATCCCATTTAATAAGTTGGGGACTGTCTGCTGCTGTTCATGGAAATGTTAGTGTTCACAGCTCCACTCTTTTTAAGATCTATAACGGTCATTGTTTATCCCTCATGGATTTCAATTTATTTCTCTCACAGAGAGGGAAATAAAACTTGCTCTAAATGTAAACCTTTCCAGACTGCAATAATAATATAAAAGGATAAATCCTTTATTATTTTAACAACTGCACTCCTTTTGTCCTCTCCCGTGTGTGTGTGTGTGTGTGTGTGTGGTGTGTACCTAATGAAACACAAATAAATAATCATGAAAGGGCCGATTTATGGATAGATTGTTCCTGAAAGATACACACAAAATGCTATTCTTCTAAAAAAATTATCCTTACTAGCTATCCATAATTTATAAGTTTCTACCATTATAGAGTTATTCCTTTGGTTTGAGAACTATGTTAAGCTATCAAATTTTAATATGAATCAAATAATCCAAAATTTGAAAAACATATTTTTCATCCTATAATCCTTACTGAGTACCTAGAGTTTATGAGGCCCTGGCCTGCATTAAAGGAACACATGTATGAAGCTTAGACTTGATCAATGGAGATCTTCATGAAGAATACATGGTTCCTAATAAAGTGTCTGTGACAGTGGGACCAGGATAAGTTTGTTTCCATGTTGCAAGGTAGGAGGTTAGATAATATGGCCAAGATCACAAAACTAGTAAGCCGTAGAGCTAAGAGTTAAGCCAAGTTCTAATTTCAAAACTCTAGAGTCTTTTCATTATGTTGCTTAGGGGAATAGAAATTAGGAACTGATATCTGGTAATACGCAACAATCCCAGGAATTATGGTATCCTTGTCCTGAGTGACACATACTCAAGATATTAAAATTTTTTACCTGTTGTTCTGCAAAAATCCTTGACCAGACAAAACATGACCTAAGAATTCCATTGTTTTTTGAAACCCATGTATTAGGGGTTGAAGGAAGGTGATAACCACAGTTTTCATTTAATAATTCTTGCATAGTTTCCCATGGCTCCTATAAACTGGGTGGCTTAAAACAACAAAAGTTATTCCCTCACAGTTATGGAGGCAGAAGTCCATAATCAAAGTGTCAGCAGGGCTACACTCTGTCTGGAGACTCTAGGGAGAATCTGTTCTGTGGCTGTTGCAGCTTCCAGCAGCTATTAGCATTTCTTAGTTTATGGCCGCATCTCTCTCTCTGCTCTGTCTTCATATTGCCTTCTCCTCTATGTGTCTGTATTATCTCTTTTTGCCTCTTTTAAGAATATTTGTGATGGCATTTGGGGACCACTCAGATAATCCAAGATAATCTCCCCATCTAATAATCCTTAACTTAATTGCACCAGCAAAGATTCTTTCTCTAAATAAAGTACCATTTACAAGTCCCAGGTACTGGGATTTAATATCTTTGGGTGGCCAACTGTATTAGTTAATCTTCAGGCTGCTGATAAAGACATACCCGAAACTGGAAAGAAAAAGATGTTTAATGGACTTACAGTTCCATGTGGCTGGGGAGGCCTCACAACCATGGCAGAAGGCAAGGAGGGGCAAGTCACATTTTACATGAATGGAGGCAGGCAAAAAGAGAGAGCTTGTGCAGGGAAACTGCACCATCAGATCTCGTGAGACTTAATCACTATCATGAAAACAGCACAGGAAAGACCCACCCCCACGATTCAATTACCTCCCACCAGGTTTATCCCATGACACATGGGAATTGTGGGAGTTACAATTACAAGATGAGATCTGGGTGGGAACACAGCCAAACCATATCACCAACCTACTACAGTGCTATATTTAGTGGAGTCTATTTTTCACTCACATAGAGAAGAACTGGATGTAGTGATGTTCGATTATCAATCTATTTTTGCTTGGAGAAAAAGAACAAGACACTAGTCTGTTCCTTTTCCTCCCCACATCCACTGCCTATCATCCCAGACTAATTTGGACTATGTTTGGAGGAAAGGCAGACTGCTGCTTCATTCTCATGGCTCATTAGTCCCATTATTCCGTTTTCAAAGTACAGCTTAGCAAAGGCTGTAAGTAATGCTGCCTTTAGACGTAGGCTACAAGGTCCCCCAACATGGGTCCTGCGCTTTGGAGGCAACCACAATGGTCTGTCTACTGCTGTACCCCGCCCCCTAAGGCAGCCTCCATGGGACAAGAAGGGCCTACCTAGAGCTCATGACCTCCACTTTCCATCCCAAATAGTATTCTGAGGACTGAAATCTTAAAATTCCCTGGCTCAAGTCTTTTCTCCCAAAGGTAGACTACATTGTGGACACCCCAAGCCCTGAGAAACATCCAAGATGTGGGTAGGTAAAGTATGGATTCACTTGGATGAGCAGTTGGGACCATTTGCACATATATACTCCAGGCCAGAGCCAGGTATAACAAGTGGAGGTGGGAGATCTATAGACTGGAGTCTGCATTTGTTCTTTGACCTAAGGCCCTGCAAATGTCAGAGGTAGCCTTGGCCACAAGAACAGGGGAAGAGGCAAAGCCAGACAATGGCCATTAGCTGCCATTTGGCTTCTCCATGATATGATAGGAGACAAGAGAATGCTACATAATTAGGAATAGCTAAGTAACTACTCTGCTGATGCGTTCGTTTCCAAAAAATGCTGAAATATATAATACTTGTTTTAATATCTATTAATGGCCTTAATAATGTTCATACTTTTTGGCTCAATAATTTCTCTTCCAGAATTTAGTCTTTGGAAATGCAAGAATTAAATAAAGAGGAGACAAACATGAAGGGTGGCTTTACAGTAAACAAGGACAGGTTTATTTTAAATAAACCTGAGAGG
Source organism: Symphalangus syndactylus (assembly GCF_028878055.3). Classification (NCBI taxonomy): domain Eukaryota; kingdom Metazoa; phylum Chordata; class Mammalia; order Primates; family Hylobatidae; genus Symphalangus; species Symphalangus syndactylus. The sequence continues at coordinate 44,859,534 of NC_072437.2, read as the reverse complement.
GGCTTCTGGCTGAGTTAGGTCAGAGCCACACTCTTACAGACTAAGAGTTTTTAGGGGTTCAGGGTGGGAGAGTTTATCAGAGGCTGGGACTCTCCTTCTGTGTCTCTCTGTTGTGCTTATCTAGGAGGGAGAGTTTTGTGTCTGTTTCCATACATCTTTCTGCAGCTGCAGGCATATGCCTTGAATCTGCTTTTAGCTTCCCTATCTTAGTGCACCCGAAAGGAAAGGAATGTGCTTATTAAGGCCCACTGTTTTAGCGGGACCCATTGTATGAGAGGGAAGTTTGGCAGTTATCCAAGAGGCTTTCCTCCTATTTCCCTCTGTGCCCAAGCTGTCTTATCTGTGTTTTACTTTCTGCTCTTTCTGTTCGCTTGTAGTTAGACTTCCTTGAAATGCATGAGGCTAGAAAGGGAGCTGGAACTTAAAGCGGTGGTGTTTGTCCGAGATGATGGTGCTCCTGCTCTGTCAAGAAATATTTCAAAATGCAAAATAAAAACGCTTTATATACAGATTTTCATTCCCTTTTTTTCATTTAAGGAGATAAAAAAAGGTAAACATTCCAAATGTCCAAAAATAGACACATAGCTAAATAAATGGCAGTGTGCTGAAATCAACATAATGGAGTTTATAAAAGTAGTGTTTACAAATTGTTTTAATAACATGGAAAATCCATATAGTGTTGATTAAAAAATAAATGAGAAACAAAATAGTCTCAACTATGTAAAACTTAATTCTAGCCAAAAAATGACTTCAGGAAATAACAATATGTTAATTGCCCTAAGAAAATAGCCTTCTGTATTATTTTTATTATAATTTATAATTTAATTAAAAATTGCCTACAATAATATACATTACTTTTACAACCAGATTTTTTAAAAAGCAACACTAAAGGATAAAACATGGAAAGCAGTTACACATGGCAGATGGAACATGTATGTTTGTTATTTCCTTCCCCAAACCCCACTAGATGACAGCAGATTTTTTAAAGCATATAAACCCACAAAGAAAAAGACAACAGAGAAGAAGACAACAGCAAAACAACTTGGCAAACTACAAAGCTAGTAGATAAGAAGTGACTAACAAGTAGACCTGAGAAAGGTGACCTTACTGCCAGCCATGGGGGGAAACCAATCTGATCCACAAAAAAGCTCAGGAATTGGGGACACCTCCTATAACAGAGAGGGATAACAAATGGGGTATAAAAATAAGGGACTGATTGAAAATTGGAACAAAATGCATTGAGAGGCCAGGTGCAGTGGCTCATACCTGTAATCCCAGCACTTTGGGAGGCCGAGGCGGGTGGATCACTTGAGGTCAGGAGTTCAAGACCAGCCTGGCCAACATGGTAAAAACCCATCTCCACTAAAAACACAAAAACTTAGCTGGACGTGGTGGCAGGTGCCTGTAGTTCCAGCTACTCCAGAGGCTGAGGCATGAGAATCACCTGAACACAGGAGGCAGAGCTTGCAGTGAGCCCAGATTGCGGCACTGCACTCCAGCCTGGGTGACAGGGCAAGACTCCATCTAAAACAAAACAAAACAAGCAAACAAAAAACTGCATTGAGAATCTCAGAAATCTCTCCAAATCCAACAGAAGTCAGAGGTTTACTCTCTGAAAAGACTGAATCAAAAGATTCTGGACTCAACCCTTAGGCAGAGCTGAGGGTTGGTGTGCTATATTGAAAATATAGGCATTAAGTAAATGGTGAAATTCCTGCTCACTTCTCCAGAATGCTGGTATAAAGGTTTACACCTTTCAAAGACAAAACTGACTAAACCAAGGAAAGACTTACACGTGCTAGCAACTGGGAGTGGGCAGAGGGGGCATTTTTGATAGGCTATTCATTGATATGGCTTTTTCATTTATACACAGTAATTGACTAACATTTTATTGCCTCATCCTTAAAATGAATAGAAGCCAAGAATTGCAAGTCATTTGAGAAAAATATCTAATGAGAAAGAGAATCTAAGAGATATAAAAAGTAAAAACAAGAACAAAAAACTTCAAGGGAAACAGGAACAACGTGGTAAGCAGGTAGGAGCTTTGAATGAACAGTAACTGAAACCCTCAGAGAGGTAATGCAGTAAACTTAATCCATAAATAAGAACAGAAGGTTATAAACCTAAGAATATTGAGAGAAAAAAGGAGATTTGTGAAATTTAAAAATAATGTGATAGTAAAATGAAAATCTCAAAAAAATTTGGAAGCAAAATCACTTTTGCTGGATGAGTGGTAGTAGTGCTCATCCTCGAACCTAACTTTGAGTTTAAGACCAGTGTCCTCTCTGTCTTCTATCAGTGCCTGCCCCTTCTATCAATGCCTGCCCCTTCTATCAATGCCTGCCCCCAATATATTTTCAGAGATGGTGTCTGTGGTTTGAAGAATTTGTCTGTGGCATTCTATACCTCTCTTGAAACTGTTATATCAAAGCACTCTAACTTCATCAACAATAAAATTTTATTGTCAGACTCTGCCATTTATCTGGAAACGGAAGAATAGGTTTTGCCTGCCTCCTATTTTTCCTATTTTTCTCCTATCATTCTCTCATACAGTTTATATGATAATTTTATAATACGAATTGCCCAGTTGGTGTTTTTCTTTCTTTTCCCAGGAGGCCCGCATAAAATTGACTCTTGTTTTACAGCCTTTGGAAACAGTAACTGGAATTAAGAGGAAGTATTGACATATTCCCAGAGGCAATGCACAGCTCCAGTAGAAACTTTTGCTAACACCGGCCAGCTCTATCCAGAGCTAAAGACCCATCATGAACCACTCTGTGCTCAGTGCTCTAATCTACACAAGATCATTAATTGCCCACTCCTTCAGCACATTTATGCTGTAGTTGTAGGTGCCGACAACATAGGCTTGTCTACTTTTATGTGGCCACTTGAAACTTTGACAGCAGCCAAAGCTTAGATTTAATCGTTTGATTCTGACTACTTTCTGTACCAAATTGTAATGGGATTGAAGTACAGGATGACAGTTCAGGGACAATAACACTGCTGATCAATGTCATTCTCACAGCCAGGGGTCTAGCTTTGCAGAAAATTAAAGACTTGGTTTTAAAAAGCTTTTAGACATTTAACTGGGCTGTGCTAAAAGCTTTAACTTGTTTTTGTTGTCAGGGTCTGAAATACACTGGGGTTCTAGAAAGGCCAAATATGCATTTATCAAGATGTCTTCTAGTTATAGTGAATCAGAATTATTATGTAAAACATTAGTTCATTGCAATGGATGTGCTTTAAAACAGCAGGGCAAGTATGCCCTGCTATGAAAAAGTTCAATACCTGAACTCGTAAAACAAATATGCTAGAGGAAGTCATTCATACCACTAAGATATCTAATTAATTAGAACATATTTCAAAAATGAAATTCTTTAGTCTACCGAAACCACAAAACCACATACTTTGTAATTTATAAACTATATGTTTTGGAGCACATAAGTTTACTATTATAAGAGTGACAATATTTATCTGATAGAGTTTGTAAAATATTTTGCCTACATTATCTCATTTGAACCTATTTAAAGCCCTGTAAAAGTGCAGAGTAGCTCTTATCTCCCATGTATAGATGTTGAAATGATTTAGAATAAAACAGATTTTCTTCAAAGAAATGTTCATCCCTTGCATATGCCAATGCTTTTAGCAGCACTTGAAAGCTAGAAATGGAGTGCCTTATTGACTATCTGAAAGTAACTAAACAAATGTTTCCTGAAGAAATTATAACCTGAAGAAAATGTTTGCTTTCAAAATTGTACCTTTCTTAAGGGGTTTCAGAGAAAAATGTTTGCAAGACTAACCCATATGGTAGAATACTGATGTAGCAAAAGTACTGCTTCCCTGGCTTTTTGGAAGAGAAGAAAGATCTCTTATACTCCGGATGTAAGTCATCTCTTGGTTAGAATGTCAGCTTGGCTTGCTTTATCATTTACAATGTCCCTAGCCCAGAAATCACTAGTGTAAACAAATAAGGTAAAATCTAACTAGAGTGGGACAACTTGGCAGATGTCTAGCCTGAATTATTGTAATCTGAAGTACTGAAAGCTATTAAATAAATAGCTCTCCTATTTTGACTTACATAAAGGAACTTGAATGCCAATAAAATGACTTCGGTGGAGAAATAAGTAAAATGTATTATTACTAAAATGTTTCTTATAAGGTTGGCTTTGTATACATAGTTTTGTGACAGTGGTGGCCACATTGTTTGGTAATCATCTGTTTCCACGTATAACCATCTTTACCTTCCACCTCCAGAGAAGGGTCTGGATCTTATTCATCTCTGCACTGCCAGAGCCTGTCGGGTAAATGTATTGTGAGACTTGACAAATGTTTGGTAAATAAGTTAATTAATGAATAAACTACAGCTGAGTGGTTGCTGGCTGCATCTTGGCAGAGAAAAAAGCACAAGCCTTAGTCAACAACACTTTGGGATTACTTTCCAACTCACCCAAAGAGTAGTTGTGTGGTCTTAAATTTCTCAATCTTTCTGGGACTCTGTTGTCTCAACTGTAAAAAGAAGGTAATCTTGAGAGATCATGCCTACTTTATGGGGTTGCTCTGACAAGAAAATGGGAGAATGTATGCCAAGTAGCAAGAATGTTCAATTAATGGTAGGTAAATATTTTAATTGTGTTTCCTAACACCTTGTAAATACTATAAATATACTTTAATCAAAAAAATTATTAAGATGTCTTAGTCCATTTTGTGCTGCTGCAACAGAATACCACAGACTGGGTAATTTATAAGGAAAATAAATTTACTTCTTACAGTTCTGGAGGTCAGGAAGTCCCAAATCAAGGTGCCAACATCTGAGGAGAGCCTTCTTGCCATGTCATTTCCATGGCAGAAGGCAGAAGAGCAACAGAGCATGAGAGAGTAAGAGAGGAAGGGGGCTGAACTTTTCCTTTTACTAGGAAAATACTCCCATCTAATCCACTCTGGCAATAATGGCGTCAATCCATTCATCAGGGCAGAGCCCTCATGAGTGAATCATCTCTCAGAAGAACCACATCTTAACACTGTTGCATTGGGAATTAAGTTTTCAATACATGAACTTTAGGAGACACATTCAAACAACAGCACAAGCTAAACTTCAAACCTCAAAATAGCACAGCCCTGAATTTTCAAATACCAAAATAAAAGACTCTAGCTAAATGTATCATCGTTTTTGAATACACAAAAAAATCATGAGTAATTAAAAGTACATACTAGCTACTATTAATTGAAAATAACAAAATGAATAATGTATATAAATCAATATTCATTAAGAAATCTCCATAAATATGGACTTGTTGCTTATTAAGTTTGAGACTAAACATTCATTTGACTTCTTTAAAATTAATACATTTGTCCCATTAAATTGTTGAAATTTAAATTCTGGGGTTATTTATTGACAGCAAATTCTACATAGGAAAAGTATAGTTCATGAAATAGCTTGGAAGCCATGTCGATAGCCAAAAAAAAAACAATTTAAAGAACAAAAATGCGTGCAAAACCTCAGTGGGAATTCTATATTTCCATCATTGCAGAGGATGAAAGCTTGGCCTGGTATGAGTTCTAATTCCCTGCAAGCCTTTCCACAATGCAAATGTCATGCTGAAAATTTTGGCAATTGCTTTAGGGAAAGGTAAGTTGCCCAGATCACTGGAAAATGTTTTGACATTTCAATGACCCTTCCATCCTGTTTTACAAAAGAAGTTCCAATTAAGCTCAGGGCTTTCATCTTATTTAGTATACTGACCCTGGAAATAAAGGCTGTGAAGTTGAACGCTATTCCTGCTGTGAGAACAAGGCTGAAAGCTCTGCAAGAAAAAGCAAGAACTCTAAGCCATCTCCCAAGAAGATGAGAGTTGATGAAAATTGCTGTTTTTCATGACGTTTATCACCATCTCCCTACAGCACTGTTTTTTCCTTGGCTGTGGCCCAACACAGATGTTCACTTAGGCAGGCAGAACACAGGGAGGAGGAGTCTGATGTTGGAAGGTTCTGGTCATGGTTTTGCTACTAATTTATCACATAACCTTGAATAAACCTCTTTATCGCTTAGAGCCTCTGTTTTCTTATCTGTTAAACTAGGGAGCTGTACCAGATGATTTCCAAGGTTCCTTCTACTTCCAGTATACTGTGTGTGTACATTTGTGGTCAGAAGGTAAAGACAGACTACCTGTGTGATGGTGTGATTCCCCAAACGCAGCCAAGTACCCCCTGCTTCCAGGGGAAACCCCAGTGTTAGAATAAAATAACCAAAATGTGCTGAGCCTAAGGTGGCAGACTCACAGTTATTCAGCTCCAGAGCCCAATATTTGATTTACCGGCTTATTTGAAATAATACTGGATAAAGGCACTTCTACTTCCTCTCTTGTGCTAATTAGTACTCTTTGCTTGTAGGCAGTAGAAATCACACCAAGGTAGCTTAAGGAAAAGGGAGAGCTGGTTATACAAATATAATCTTGACCGAGGAAGGAAGTGGAACTCTGAATCCCTCAGAAACTTAGGCAGTTTTTCTCTTACTGTACTCTGTCTCTGCTCCTTTCCGCAAATATCTGCTTTCTCCACCTCCTCTCCTCCTTTTCCCTCCCTCCACATTTTCTTCTTCTACAACTCTTCTTCCTTCTTCTCTTCCTTGTATCTTTCTCCTCCTCTTCATCGTTCTGATCCTCCATCTCCCTCCCCCCTCATTCTTCTGTTTCTCTTTCCCCCACCGACAGGCTTTCTCTACTCTCTATCCACCACCACCTCATCTTCATGTGTGACAGTTCTACTTGTATGAAGAAATGACCATTCCTGAATCCAATTCCAATGTCCCTAGGCAGAGAAATTGAATGAACCAGGTGTCTATGCCTTGTCCCAATAACTGTGACAAAGAAAAAAAGGACTCTCAAAAGCATGTGAATAAATAATAATTTGAAAGCCTCAACTGTAAGTCCTAATCTTATTAAGCAATCTGCAGATATAAGCAAACTTCAGTAATCAACTGGTTCTATCTGCCCATTTGAAATTGATTATATGAATGTTCAAGCTCACTGACATTTATGATGTAGCTAATGGCCAAAATTTTTTAAAACCTGTCAAGATTGGTATTTTTAAATAGTGCTGTATAATTAAACAATCACATTCAAAATGGTAAGTCTTTAAACACCTTTCAAGATCTTACTCGATTTAGTTGCCGCCACTTGGTTGTCATAATTCAGAATATTGCACTCCAGAGACTATTTCCTCTGGAATTTCTTCTTGAAATAATTCATTCCTAATCAACATAAAACACTGTTCTTGAGTTTCCTAATATGTTATGTTTATAGCATGTATGATATATAGATTCCATGGTGTCAAGACACTGAGGACAGCTTGAGGAATTGCGAGAAGAGAGAAAGAAATGGCCAGAGATATTTGAGCACTTCTTTCCTAAGGTAGCATCAAATAAATAAGATTGCTAGATCCTATGAAAAATTTATACAGCCTTTCTATGCTTAGCTATCCAGGCATATCAATATGTCTCTATTTAGTCCTTTATTCACTCAACAAGTAGTTATTTGTTGTCTACTTTGCAAAAATAATTGCTATATTCTTTCTTCCACAGGTAATTAGATTGGTCATTTGTTACCCAGAGAAAAATATTCTCCACTATGCCCCACTAAGAGTCACTTACGAGTCATTAAGCATCTACCATAATATATTTTCATAATTTTATAGGACTTTTTATTCCTGAATTTAAAAGCATATGCTGTAAAAAAATTTCAAGTGCTAGAAAAATGAATAAAGCAGAACATAAAAGTCTCCTATAATCTCGGCCCTTCCTCTGTTATGTTTGCTTTTAAATTCTACCAAATTTTTCATATGCATACACTGATATAAATTGTATGTGCATATAATTCACAAACAAATGCATATAGCACAGATATATTATTTTTATAATAGAATCAAAATGTGCATATAATTCTATAACCTGGTTTGGTTGCTTATTGATATATTACACAATAAATGTTTGTTCTTACCCACCTCAATGTTTTAAAAGGCAGCATAGTCCATGATTTGGATATAGCAAATGCCATTCAATCAATCTCCTATTAATACCCATTGTAAGTATTTTCATTTTTTCTATACCAACAATGCTTCTATGAGCACTCTTAGATGTATACCTTTGTGCACTGGAGTCAGCATTCCTAAAGAATGAAGTCCTAGAAATGGAATTGCTAAATCAAAGAGTATGTATACTTACAATACAAATAATAATTGTCAAACTGCTTTCCAAAAAGCTTTAACCAAATTATACTTCACCTAGGGTTCATGACAATCGTGTTCCACACTCTGCCCAGCACTAGGTGTTTAACAAATCATCATTAGCTGGCCAGATTTTAAAAAGTTATTTTAATGTTTTAATTTTCATTTCTTGGCAAAACACATTTGTCTGTTTATTTGTATTTCTTCTGACACTATTTTTTGCTCATTTTCTACTGAATTGGGTTTTTATATTGATTTTAGTATGCTTTATATATCATTATCAATAACCTTTTGTTGCCTTTCATATGACCTTCCATAGTTTTCACTTGCCCTTCAGCAGGTTTGTGATTTGGAAATCCTATCAAAAACAAATTTTTAATGTAGTCAAGTCTATCCTTTTTTTAATGTTTTCTGGTTTTCATATATTTTTTGCATCTTGTATGCTGCTGTAGCAAATTAATACCAACCTAGTAGCTTAAAACAACACAAATTTATTAGCTAACAGTTGCAGAGATCAGAAGACTTATAATCAAAGTGCCTGTAGGGCTGAGTTCTTTTTGAAGACTCCAGGAAATAATCCATTTCCTTGCCTTTCCCAGCTTCTAGAAGCCACCTGCATTCCTGGGCTCATGGAACCTTATTTCATCTTCAAATCCAGCAGTGAGGCCTCCTTTCTCCCTCTTTCTCTTCTCCTTCTCCCTCTCCCACTCTCCTACTTCTGATTCCGTTGTTACATCTCCCACTCTGATGGAGGTCCTCCTGCTTCCTTCTCATAAAGACCCTTGTGATTATACTTTATCCACCCAGATAATCAAAAATAATCTTTCCATCCCAACATCCTTAACTTGCTCACATCTGCAAAGTTCCTTTGGCAATGTAAGGTAACATACCAAAAGGCTTTGGAAAGTAAGATGTGAACATCTTTAAAAGGGGACATTGTTTTCTTTACCATTCTTCTCAACCAAAAGATTTAAACATCATTACCCTCATGAGCTTCTACTATTTTGTGATTTTGATTTTTATAATTATAAAAATATGGACTTGATTTTATTATAGTATATAATTCACTTAAACTTTAAAAAGATAAATAAACTTGACTCTCATATCTCTAGTAACTTTCTCTCCTGTTGCTTCCATTTAACCAACAAGCTAGCTAAAGTCCCATAGATGATTGATAGATAGATGATAGATAGACACACAGACACATAGATAGATGCAAAGCATTCTTGATCTTGTACCTCTCTGTAGTTACTGCTCAACTACTCCTTTTTGTGTCACAATTAAGCTTCTCAGGGGAACAATCTGCAGCTCTGGAATCAAGTGCTCACCATCTCAAATCATCTCTCACTTAATTTCCCAAGCATCCCGCTGCTTCCAATTTAATTCTCCATCCTCAATGCTGCACTCGGTGTGTTCTTCCCCAAATTCAAACCAATCAAGTCACTTCCTGGCTGAAAACCTATCAAAACTTCTCTATTACCTGCAAGATGAAATGCAAACTCCATGATGAAGTATACCTGACCTTGCAGGTCTGGGCCAGTGAGGACCTCTCTAGGATTCCCTCTGCCACCCACCTCTGTACTCTAGTCACACTGAGTAACTTTTAGTTTCACCAATTTTCAATGCCTTCTTTGACCTTCAGGCCTCAGATTCTTTTGCTTATCCACCTAGAATACTCTGACCTCCCCATACATGCTAGTCAAAGGGCCACCATTTCCAAAGACTCAACTTCCTTTTTGGAGACTTCCCTGACCAACCTCCCTACTTTCAATCCTGCATCTCATGGACCAGCCACCCCCTTTCAGTACCTTTCTCATTCTTTTGAGACTATAGAGACTAGGGAGAAGGTGTGAAAGGTTGGTTGTGGCGGCTTTTATGCTTTCTCAAATTTGATTAGCTTTTCCACTTTACGCTAATCAAAATTAACTAGCATACATTTGCAGAAACCACAAGTTGCTTGCCACACAAATGGTTTCTCAAGATGTTTCGTAGTACCTCACACTTCCAACAAATTCCTTTCCCCAAACATCTTTATATCTGTCTGGCACATGGACAGGGAAAGGTACTATTCTACATATATAAATAAGTAAGTGATTGATTACAAAAAGTGACTGCTTAAAAGTTGTTGGAAGAGCTGGAGGAAAGGAAGCCAGGGGGTGTCTTGAGAATTATTGGATTCAAGAATATTGTGCTATAGGGCTTAGAAAGACTCTGCCACCAATCCAATTGATGCAGCCACCACAACTGTCTTAGGATTCCCACCATGCTGGTGATAGATAGGTTGATTTCAGCTGTTTTAACTCCCTCTCCATATTCACAGTTCTGACCCTTGCTTGCCAGCAGGAGTGGCAAGAAGATGGCCTCTGCCTTTCTTCTGCTTTCCAAGTCTCATGCAAATGCATCTATTTGGCAGAATCCATTTTCCACTGGGAACATTAGCTGCAAGGGAGTCTGGAGAAACTCAGTTTTTGCTTTCTAGCTTTTTGCAGCACAAGACAGGACATAGAAAGAGGTGGAAATAGACGTTTGGAGCCAACTGACAACATAAACTTCTCCCTCCTATGCAGAATTTTAGAAACACGCTGCTCTGTACACATTTATCTGAGGACCTATAAGATTTTATGGTAGTCATTTGTTTGTCTCCTTTTGCAAGACCTAAGGTTCTTGAGGATGGGGACAGTGTCAGGTTCATCTCTATCTCATAGTGCCTCAATAGTTGTCAGTAAGCAAACTATGAAACAATAAATTAAGAAACGTGCAAAGAGAACCAGGGTATCTGGTGTGCATAGCCCTTCTTGCCTCACTACACATACACACCTCTTGTCACACTGACTTTTAAAATACATGCACAAACTAAAAAAAGAAATCAACTAGGAATGCTTTTGCATTGTTGGTGGAAATTTAAATTAGTTCAACCATTGTGGGAGACAGTGTGGCAATTCCTCAAGGATCTAGAACCAGAAATACTATTTGACCCAGCAATCCAATTACTGGGTATATACCCAAAGGAATGTAAACCATTCTACTATAAAGACACATACACACGCATGTTTATTGCAGCACTATTCTCAATAGCAAAGACTTGGAACCAACCCAAATGCCCATCAATGATAAATTAAAAAAATGTGGTACATATATATCATGAAATACTATGCAGCCATAGAAAGGAATGAAATCATGTCATCTGCAGGGACATGGATGATGAAACAAAGCCATCATCCTCAGAAAACTAATGCAGGAACAGAAAACCAAACACAACATGTTCTCATTCATAAGTAGGAGCTGAACAATGAGAACACATGGAGACAGGATGAGGAACAACACACACCAGAGCCTGTCAGCTGGGGCCAGGGGTGGTGGGGGCAAGCAAGGGAGAGCATCAGGACAAATAGTTAATGCATATGGGGCTTAAAACCTAGATGATGGGTTGATAGGTGCTGCAAACCAACAAGGCATGTGTATACCTATGTAACAAACCTGCATGTTCTGCACATGTATCCCAGAACTTAAAAATTAAAAAAAAAAAAAAAAAAAGAAGAAGAAGAAGAAAAGAAACCAGCCTATCCTGAGGGCAGGTTTTGGAGTTAGAAAGGTCTACATTTAAGTCCAAGTTCTGTGTGATCTTGGGAAACTTATTCTCTCTGAGATTCAGTTTCCTTACCTTTTTCTTTAGAGGAGCTTAGTAGAAATATTGAATGAGGCGGCTGGGCGCGGTGGCTCTCACCTGTAATCCCAGCTCTTTGGGAGGCCGAGGCAGGCAGATCACGAGGTCAGGAGATCAGACCATCCTGGCTAACACGGTGAAACCCCGTCTCTACTAAAAGTACAAAAAATTAGCTGGGTGTGGTGGTGGGCACCTGTAGTCCCAGCTATTCGGGAGGCTGAGGCAGGAGGATGGCGTGAACCCATGAGGCGGAGCTTGCAGTGAGCCAAGATCACGCCACTGCACTCCAGCCTGGGCGACAGAGCGAGACTCTGTCTCAAAAAAAAAAAAAAAAAAAAAAAAAAAAAAATTTGAATGAGGCAATACATGAAAACGCATAACACGTTGAAAAAAGACTAGGTTTTTGGCTCCTTTTATCCCACCTGTCACTGTGTCTTTTAACTCATTTCCTGTGTCTGCAACAAGGAGGATAAAAACTAAGGATAATGTAATATGAAAGACAACACATATAGAACATTGATTTAGATTTTTTTCTGTCATGACTGATAATTACTTTGTCCCTTTAGAGTCTTTTGTCTGAATATTTTAAAGACTACAAAAGCAAGAATTATAATACATAATTTATAACAACAGTAGCTAAAGTTTAGGGGTTTCATGATTTGTAAGTTTCCCTGTGATCCTCATAAAACCAGCAACCTATTAGGTTTTTTTTTTTTTTTTTTTTGCTTTTTTCTGTCTAATTGTGGCTAAGAGCTAATTATATGCAATGGCCCTTTTAAATATGAATTGTTGGCTAGTGATCTGACCAAAATTACATGTTTAAGGGCAGATAAAGGTAAGAATTGAGGAAACTGGAGCCAAACTATCCACCACTTCTGCTTCTAATCTAACACGATTTAGGGATTACTCTTGCGTCTTATTATATAGTCTATTTTTCTTCAGATTTCTCAAGCTTCACTTTCCACCACTAGTTGGCTTTGGGACTGGGTTGAGTAAGTCTAAATCTCTGGCGTGGCAGGGGTTGTTTTTTGTTTTTTTATTTTTGAGACAGGATCTGGCTCTGTCACCCAGGTTGGAGTGCACGGGCATAATCTTGGCTCACTGCAACCTCCACCTTCCAGTCTCAAGCCATCCTCCCACCTCAGCCTCTCAAGTAGCTGGGACTACAGGCATGCGCTACCATGCCTGGCTAATTTTTGTGTTTATTGTCTCAAAGTCTAGTCTCAAAGGCTAGTCTCAAATTTCTGAGCTCAAGCAATCTGCCTGCCTCAGCCTTTCAAAATGCTGGCCACCACATTGGGCTAAATCTCATCTCTACATTGATTGAACTGGGTAAGCTTGATTCCAACTCCATGATTCTGTGAGTTTCCATGTACAACTGAAGGCCTCTGGACACTGAGGGACCAACTGCACTGTTCACCAGTAACACAAAAGAAGTCAAAAACATAGTCTTTTTACCTTCCTTTCTGAGTGGAAGTAGCTGCAGTCAGCAGTGAAGGGCAGATCACTATTTGACCTTGCCAGGGCTAGGGAAAAGCAGCCATAGGGTTGAGGGTTGAAAGTTGCATGCAGGGGCCAAATGGCAAAGGAGGAAGCTGAGAAGGCAGCTTATAGCCAAGACACTTAATGCTCCAGATGCACTCCTGGCTTGGCAAAGACCAAATAAACACGCTTGAGCTGTTGATGGTTCTGTTTACTGTGCAATCTAAAGTTCTTTAACGAAATCCCAAATAGTTGAAATGGTGTTTTTATGCAGGAGCCTTCTGTGTAATGACTTGGTTCTTTCTATGGGTACATCTAAACTATGTAGGAATGCAAAGAGCTAAACAGAAAATATTGCTTCATCAATATGCACGTATAACCAAAAGTTAGGAGTCTTTTCTTAAGAAAGAAACGCCTCAAAGAATAATCAATTGATTTGGAGGAAAAACTGTTAAGCAAGAGTCTAAAAGGGATTCACTGGGCTGTGCTGATGATTCAAAAATAAACAAATGATGACTGGTGGAGCTTGGGGCAAGAGGTCCCACTGTGAAGAGACTGTGTAGATTCAAGTCATTCACCCAGCAGTCCAGGCCATTGCTAACACCCAGGAGCACAATGGATACAGAGTTAGAGCTTATAAACCACTCAGTCTCTACTCATGTGAGAGATGGCTGAATAAAAAAAAAAAAAAAAGAGAGAGAAAAAAAGAAAAGAAAACCCAGCTATACCAGCTGTCCTCCCCGCTGGTGTTCAGTGAGGATCTACTTTTGACAGCAGCTAGCATTGTTCACTGGCTATTGACAGCCAGCATAAGTGACATCCATTGAAGCCCCATGGCTTTGTTTTGTCTCTATCAAACTCACTTCCATATAAAAATCCCTTTGTCCCAAATAACTCCTAAACTCCAGAGCTGTATGAACACGGGAAGCAAAAGACCTGATAAAGGGGTAGGGGATACAACAGAACCCCTCCTCATATCTGTAATTAGCTGAAGCTAAACACGTATAGCCTGAGATCTATCCCAGAGGTAAATGTGTGTGTAAAAATCAGAGAGTTTTCATTCTCCTGCAGATACAATAGAGGATCTCAGAGTTCCAAGATAGTCCTAAGACTGAAGATGTTTCCACACCATCTTCATCATTATTTATAATGCCTACTGGGCCCCTTGTGAAGAAAGTCCAGAGAGTTGTCATTTGAAAAGATAGAGCATAATGGGGTAGCCTTTCAATTGAGCTTTGTGGGAAAATAATTTTTTATGGGAAGATACACATTTGATTGACCATCCAGTATTGATTCTACTACTTCTCGTTGTTCATCATGAAAGGGGATTGACTCCATTCCAGGATGGACACTAAGTAATCCATGCCAATCGTGGAAATTTCTTTACCCACATAAGCATCAAGAAACCAGGCATAGAGCAACAACTCATGGCATCTCCCAGGAAACAGACATCAGTTCAGGAGTAAGCATGTGATTCAAATCAGGTCAATGAGACATCAGGGGAGGATTCCAGAGGCTTCTCTGTAGTAAGCATCACAGAAAGAAATGCTTTCTCTCTCTTCTGCCAGAATGGTTGAGAAAGCCAGTAGCTTCATTTGTTACTGGCAGTGTTTTTATTATTTTCAGGGATCCAGCTTTAGTATGAAGTTTACAATGTGAATGGCAGACAAAGAGATGGAAAAAAACTAAATCCTTTTTGACATCTTTGAGTTACTGGATCAACCAATCCTGGTCCCTTTCCTGCTTCCACTAAGAGAGACTATATATTTCCTCTGTGTTTTAGCCAGTTAAATCAGGTTTCTGTTACTTAGGAACAAAAGCAACCTAATTAACACATATGGCTATGACGCTAGTTGAAGGGAATATTGTATTTTGTGGCTCTGTGGACCAAACCACTTCTTATACATAGAGTCAATTTTCACCAAAAAATGAATCCTGTTCTGGCATTCTTCCGTGGCAAAGGCTTATTATCCTCAGATTAAAAGTTAGAATTGGATGATCTCAGGAGAGGAGCAGAGTGAAAACATCTTTCCTAACCTTGTGAATAAAGGCATTTTCTAGAAACAAGAAGTGAGATGCAATTAGAAAGCTAGGAAATGAGAAACCTGTCTAAGATGCTCTTTTAGTAGTGAAAATCAGGTTAATATTACAAGAAAATGCTAATACTGTACATACAGATTGTAATTTTCTGTCCATAACATCTGTATTTTATAGATGCTTTACCTTTAGCATTTGAAATTGTTTTTGAAAGGTTTAGCATACCTCTGCTGTACTGTGAGAAAACCAAGAGTATATGCATCATGGTAGTAGAAACAAAAGTGAGAGGGCTGTAATATTACAAAGAAAAGTTAGGGCACATGAGGCTGAATCCTTCTCTTTGGAGATTATACTACCTAGTCTGAACCTAGGTTTTATTCTGATGACATCATATTCCTTACACTGTAGTTTCCTTTTGGCTATGTTGTATTAAAATGGACAAAACTCAGCATCTAGATGGCCTGGTCACACTGGTGACAGATCCATTGCCCCTGGATGGTGTGCCCTCACCTCAGGGATGCCCAGGTTAGCAGAGTCGCTGTCCAGAGTGCTTATAAAACCTCAGGCACCATCAATCCCCAGCCTGCAGTGTGGACCTACTTCCTTCCATGTAACACTTGCAGCTTGAAAACTGAAGTTTCTCTGAATCAGTACCAGCCCTATTTATAGATATTAAGACCCTGCCCATTCATTTTGGAGGATCTTGCAGATTCTCATTTCAACAGAAAATCAATATATGGAAAGTAATTTGTGTATCAGCATAATCAGCAATGCACAAAAGCAGAGACAAGGAAAGTAAGCATTTTTTTCTTTTTTACTCTTTGGAGTAAAAAATAAGTTATGGCAATTTTTTCTCTCTGGATATCTCAGAGAAAAGAAAATACAGTTTTAGTGTGTCAACCTTTACTGGCTGATTGTAGATCCATTTGACTTTAATCACCTTTTTTGGAGCAATTTTAATATGTTATATATATGCACCAGGCTAACTTGCTAAAAAGGCTTTCCAACCATTTCATTGGGAACACAACCAAGTTCCTGAAAGAAAACAAACCTAAGAAACCAAATATCAAACAAATTTATAACAATGTAATTAACATTTTTAAATTTGATTGGGTGTTTCTGCATATCCCCAAGCAATTGCACATATCAGCTGCTTCTTGTGCAATTTTAACTCAGAGTGACAAAACTGTTTTTGAATTCTAATAGACAACGTTAGCTTTCTGTTTTGCTTTTGCAATTTATTCGAATCCCAGATATGTGCTTTATTTTTTATAATTATGCTATGGTATAAAATCTTCATTCTGTGCCCTGGAGTTTTAGTCCATGGTTATTTTTGTTATTTTGAAGTTAGAAGTCAGTCACGCAAGAGAGACACAGCAGCACCCCCCTTTGAAAATCTCAACTATGTACTGTATTTTAACATTATCAACATCATTTTTTGACTTAAAAAAAATAGAAAGTCCAAAGCATCAAAAAGAATTTCTCAGTTATATACCACATGACATCCCTTTATTTTAAAATAGAAAGCCAATCTTTGGAGCAGGAATTTGTAGTTGTATTAGATCTATGCTTCTGGTTATTGTTACTTTCATTATTCCTCAGTAATTTGGTTCATAGGGCAGTAAAATATAGGACACCACGAGACTCATTTTCAGCACAGCAAGCAGTTATAGGGTTTCACCATTTAACTTGCAACAGCCTTACTGTGCAATGAGAAATACATTTCCCCCACCATGATGAATTTGATGCAAGTAGGACCACATTCAGGAGACAGTAATACTGAAATAGGTAGGCTGGAGCATCTGTGGTTAGGTAGGTAATACAAAAAAGAAAAAAGAATAAGGATCTCACAGAGGTCAGTTAATTTGAACAGTGGGGACCGTCTAAGTGAGATCATTTAAATCCTAGAGTTAAAAAAAAAAAAACCTAGTTCTTACCGATCAAATAAATCATATAAATGTTAGATGTTGTTTTCAACTGCAGGCAGCTCTGAGTAAGGTGCATATGATGTAATTCAGATATCTGTTTTTTTCTGACTTAATGTGCTAAGATGATTTGTATAGAGTGGAGGCGGTAGTTTACTTCCCTAATACTTCTAAAGTCATTATGACAATTAACAAATTCAGCCAACAGTCATTGGTCACAACGCATTCCTTGAGAAAGGTACAAAGTTGAGATAGGATTCACAAATCTACTCATTACTCCACAAACATGCAGTGGGACCCTGCTATGTTAAGGCACTGTGCTAGGAACTGAGGTAATCACAGGAGGTGGCAGCCATTGAGCCTGCTGTCCTCTGGTTGACACCAGAAGAAGGAATGACATAAACCAGGTGGCTGATCCTATTTCTATATGGCCTTGTACAGTGATTACAGCACTGCCTTCAGAGGCAGACAGACCTAGATCACAACCCAGGCTCAAATCTCAAATTCTTACCTCTCACATGCCTTTGGGAAAATCATTTTCTGAGCCTTAGTTCTTTCATCTGTAAAAGGTCAATAGTAGCACCTACCTTGCAGATAGTTTTAGGATTGAGATAATCTCTGTAAAATGCCAAAGCAGATGCACAAATAAAAATTCTTATTTAGATGATGATAAGTTTTAAATGGGCAAGAAAACCAATTAGTAGCCCTTTAATCAGGTAACATTGACTGCACTCTTCTATATATGACTTGAAAGATGTCAAAAATATCCTGGTGACAACCACCAGTGGGGCTATATCCTGTCTTGGAGCTCACTTCTTTTGAATTAAGACCTTGTGTTCTGTTAAAAGAACATGCATAGACATTTTCAGTCATTAAACATCTTAATATGAATTACTTCATTGTGTCCTACATGGAGGGCCCAGGTGACAAGGTTTTCAATTGTGTGCAGGAGAAAGGGTAGGTCCAGAGAACACAGCATTGTTATCATGACTATATCGGATCTCCACAGTCAGGAGTATGAAGACCCAGAAAATATGGGTAAGGAAGGGAAAAAGGGAAGAAGAGGAAGCAGCAAGAGGGAAGATGGGCATTTTAAAAATAACTAACACTGACAAAAAAAAACTATTCTAAAAATCTTACATGCATATCTCACGTGGTACTTTCACTATTCTTATTAGGTAAGTACTACTCATGCTCCCAGTTTACAGCTGAGGAATCTGAAACAAAGAGAAGCTAAATAACTTCCCCCGAGATGCACAGGTAATGTTACTGGCAAAGCCAAGAGGCACACAAAGGCAGCCTGACTTTAGAACCCTCTTCAGCATGGTCCTGCACAGGTGCATTTAGCTCTTTAGCCACATTACTAATTTGGACTTTATGACATTTAACCAAGATTCTCAAAGTTCTTTGTATTGTAAGTCTACCCTGAGTCGATGAGAAGGCCCATTTTTACATCAGGAACTTCATGAGACCGCAACACAGAGGGCAGTAAAGGAGAAATAAAAGCAAGGGATTCTGTGTCCTAGCACTTTTATGGAGAATGTCTAAAGTGAGTACAATATGTGCCAACACCTGGGAAAAGCATTTTGGAAGCTCTTTATTAGGAAGTAACCATTGTTTACTTTTAAGCACAGCTGTTAGAATGTAGTAAACAGTGTTCTTTTGAGACATGGCCAGATATTGCTACTTAACAAAACAGGGCTCCCAAATCCATTTACTTGGTAATAAATGGAGACGGAACACTGCAACCTACCAATTTACTTTCTGCCAGGAAGTACAGCTTGTGGTTGTATTTGAGGTTGGAAGCCCAAATTTCGGCAGGAATTTCCATGATGCAGAAATCTGGAGACATGAGTAGGGAGGTGGAGGTGCAGGGAACATGTAGAATTTCTTATTTAAGCACAAGGGCAGCTTATGGTATGGGAAATGCATTTTTCTCTCCCTATTATTTTAGTTCTTTGGGGCTTGCTTGAGTTAAAAGTAAAATGAATTCCTCACCCTGGAGACCAATATGTCATTTATAATTTCTGGCTTCAGCTTGGGACCATTTGTAAGTCTTATAACCAGTAATGTTTCTTTTTGCCTTCTAATAACTTGAACTGGCAGAGATAGAATGTTAGCTTCCCTATAGAGGGGGACTGAAGAATGAAAGATAGGAATCAAAGAACAAAAGAGGCCTTTGCATCCCAAGAGACCAATGTTGCCTTTTAATTTTCATTAGCGTTCTGATGGAGGAGGAGGGCATGGATTCAGGAAAATGAATGAGGAAACTAGCACTTCCAAAATGACTTCCAGGCCTATTAAAACATCAAAGCCAAAATATTGTTTCAGAAATAAACTCCAGATGACAGTTTAAAAGAAGACGTACCAAAAAATGTTTTTCTTCCTATTCACAAAACCTAAGCCTCCCGTCTTCATAGTGTTCTATGTTTTTTTGTATTCAATAGCTTGTAATCATGTCAAATACAAGCATGTGACATTCATATAGAGACAATCTAAAACACAATTCTTAATCATTCAGTATCACTCTAGTCTCTTCCAATATGGACAGGGTAAAAGTTGAACTTGTCATGCAAATTAAAATAGAGGAAGAACACTTCTACAAGACAATTCTTTATGGAAATTTTCATTGTCACAAAAATGTTCCCAACCACTGGAATATAAAAGGCACACAAACACATACAAGCATGAAAGGAGCTAAGAACATATAGTAGTGAAGAAATCTGCTTGCAGAAAAACACATACTTTTGTTTATAATAAAGACTTTCATTTTTTAGAGCAGTTTTAGGCTCACAACCAAATTGAAAGTACCGAGATTTCCCATATCTCCACTGTTCCCACACGTGTATAGCTTTCCCCCATTATCAACATCCCCAACAGGGTGCTACATTTGTTACAACTGATGAACCTACATTGACACATCATCATCACCTAAAGTCCACAGTTTGCATTAGGGTTCATTCTTGGTGTTGTACAATTTATAGGCCTGGACAAATGTATCCACCATTATAGCATCAAACAGGGTAGTTTCACAGTCCTAAAAATCCCCTCTGCTCCCTATTCACCTATTTTTAAGTATATAGTTCTGTGTGAATCTCTTTCAAATAAAAGTGGTTCAGTAAGAATCAAGCCTGATTTTAATTAACTTTTTAGTGCATAGTAAGGTTGGTATGAAATTGGATACGCAATTTGGAGCTCTTTGTGACCTTGTGGGTGCTTTCCGGAAGTTTTTACGTTAGAAACTCCAGTCCATTCAAACATCTGAATATTGGTAGAGACTTTGATATTCAAAGTCAGCTGATACTTTCACAAGAATGGGGGACACATGCACCTTCTCTGCTAATATTCCCTTGAGAGCAAAACTGAAGTTGAATCCTCTCCAAGGATGCAGTTATACCCTCTGCAGCTGCCAATGGGAGGTGTCCACAGAGATTCCTTATTCTAAGGTCTGTATGGGACTAGAAACTGCACGTGCCAAGTTGTCAGGGACACTACTCATATGAAATATTTGATGTTATTGTCCCAGATAGACAGTTCCCAGACCATGTGTACTGATTTTTCACGCAGAAAATATGGTCACCATATGTTCAGATTTCTGTTTTACTAGTTCTATCTCCTTTCCTCTCCCTTTCTTTAGCAGTTTATGGTTTCTTTTCCTTGACAAATTGCCAAGTCTTAATTTAGAAAACAGACTAAGTGTAAAATAACCATAGTGAAGAAACCAAAACAAAGAGAAAATAAAGCAAAAAGAAATAATACATCAAAATATTTTCCATCACAAAGGTATGATCTGTCTTCCACCTTCATGACGTAAGCCTCTAAAGCATTCAAGAGCAGTAGAAACCACTCAGAGGGCACCAACCTATGATGTCTACTTTTTTTGTCTGTTTGGTGAGGTGGGGAGACTTGTTCAATTTTCTAGCAAGTCAGCTTCCTTAAAAAATAAAATAAAGTAACATGCAAAGAACTGATAGTTTGAGCATTTTCAGAAAACACATTTTCTCACTCCAGTTCAACCAAAATAAAAACCAACTATCTTGAAATAGAAAAGCCCAGGAAACTTTCAAATCTTGCCCAGTATCTAAGTGTCTAAAGAGGATTTCACAGGACTGTTCCCCTGGGTCATTCCTTTTTCCTTTGTCTCAGCCAAGTAGGAGGAAAAGAAAAATCTCTCCCTTCCTGTCTAGCTTACATGATTTGTCCTCCTATTTAACGAATAAAAAGGAAAGAGAAACCAGAGCGTCCCCTGATCAGGTTCTTTTCCCCCTTCCCTTGTTCAACTCCCCAGATACTTATGGATCTCCCCAGACTGCACTGTTACATCTGATACCTGCAAAATCTGCGCCGTACCCTTATCTGGAGGCCTCTGCTAAGGTCAAGCCATGGACCTAAATGAAGAGTATAGATTCTCTGTTCAAGGTAAAGTTTTTGCCTATTCCGATTCAATAAAACTTCATTGATTTGCCTAAATCCCACCTCCCTAAATTGAGGAAAGACTTGGTCTTATAATAAAAGGAAATGGAGTACTTCCCATATCCTAAAAATTTGTCTCCATGTCCCTAGCTTACCAATAATATTAACCTACCTAAGCATGTGTGCCTGAAAGGAGATGGCCAGGATGAAGGTATGGAACAGAAGTCAAAAGGAGCCTCTGGCAGGTGTGTTTGACATGGTGCAGGAGAGGTGGGTGCTGTTCACCAGACTGTTTCAGAGGAAGTGGCAACTCATCAGCTCTTGTAGGGAAGGGAGTCACAGGGAATCACCCTCCTCACTTCCAGGCTACCTTCTTCTATCCTTCTTCTCTCTTCAGACTCACGAGGTACTCTGGTGACTGGACTGGCTTCCCAAGTGACTCTATTCTTGGGGTAGTGTCCTGAATATGGGGCAAAATCACCAGAAAGGAATGCCTTCCTCCCAGAGCTTTAATTTCTGCTTCTAGTTTCCATGACTGACCGATGGTGTTGTGACTGTGTCAGTTCATCTCTGAGACTGTGATGTGTCTAGAAGTACTGACAATGCTGAGGTCTTGGAGCTGTGGGAATGAAAACTGAAGATCCTGTCTCACTTGAATATATTTACCAAGGTTAGGTGGCCTTAAAGACAAGAAGCCTATTGATGAAGAGCCAGTGACACATGTTGGCCTCTCAGAACAAACACTTCCCTTCAAAGGTCACCAAATAACACCAAATATAAACTTTAACTAATCAACCTCTTCCAATCCCTTCTTTCCTTGCTCTATCCTTTAACTCTCCAGGTTACTCACCATTCCACTAACATGCCAAGAACATGCACATCCCTACCCCTTTCTAAACCCATTATTGCTGTCTAGAATTCCTTATGACTGACTGTCTCCAGGAAGTAATGGGGAAACAGAACTTTTGAGGAGAGCTTCCATGGTGCCTAGTCCAAGTGGGTGGAAGGAAGGTGGTACCATCAAGTGAAGTGAGATACAGACAGGGTGAGGGGTAGATCTGGGAGGCAGTAAGGCATGGTGGGGATAATTGGTTCGGGGCCCTGTGGTCTTTAAAGTATCTATGAAATATTTCAGAAAAGACATATGCAGCAAATAGCCCAGCAGAGGTTAGAAATGGTGACTGATACATGAGAACCATTAAAATAGAGCTGTGATTGATGAAAAGATTGCCAAAGGAATAAGAGTAGAAAAAAAATAAATAAGAATGAGGACAGAGGCTTAACATACAAAAATAGGGCACAAAAATGTAAGCAGCATAAGAAAATCCACTCAAGAAAACAAACAGGAGAACCAGACTTCCCAGTCACAGAAGCCAATGGGGTATCCAAAAAGTAGAATCAACAGTTTGAAGCAATGCCAAGACCGCAAGCAACAGAAGAACTGAAAAAAAATTACTAGACAGGGGAATTCAGAGATAGAGGAAACCTTGAGTAGGATGCAGCATAGTTAACTGTGGAGCGGGACTGCCTGGGTTTGCATCCTGCCACATCCTTACTAGCTGTGCCAACCTGGGCCAGTTCTTTACTCTCTCTCTGCCTTGGTGCCTCATCTATAAAATGGAGATTATGATAGTGCCTATTTCAGAGAGTTGGCATGAGGATCCTGTGAGTTAGCATATTTAAAGTACTGATACCACCACCTGACACAAGCTCTATGTGACTATTTGCTGCTATTATTTAATATTATGACATTTCAAGGAACCACAGTATATATTGTGGTTATATATATTATACTCTAAAAAGAGTTTCAATAAACTGAAGGAGAGAGATAGAGCACTATCTTTAGTAGGAAGATAAGCACAGCCATTTTTCCTTTTGACTTTCTTCCACATCAATACTAAGGGTGGGAGGAAGACATCAAATTCAGGGATAGTTGCAGCATAAATACTAGTAACACTGAAACCACAGCTCTTGTCAGATACTGGAAAACTTCAAAGTCCTTATAGATACTTCTACTCTGACTATCTGAAAACATGGAGTAAACATCTATCTGTCTGATGGTACATTAGGTACCATCAGGTACATTTTCTAAATGTCTTTAAAGTACTTTTTAAAAATTTCTTCCAACTCCGTGATTATGTAATTTGGTAAATCATGTATCTATCAATTTTAATCTTTAACTTCATCATCCCTAACATGGCTTTCAGAAGTAAATATTGCATCAAAATAAACTTATAAAGTAATTTACTCTTTCCAAGGAAACATTACAGAATAATCTACACACCACATGTCATTACTTTAAGAACAAATTATGCTTCCCCAGATAATTTTGCTTTAACTCTGGCCATCAATCATCTTATAATTAGTAGAGAAAGTGGTTCTTCTCCCTAATTATGTAAATTCTTTCATCTATAAATAAAAAGTAGAAAATAAAGGAAGGATTTATTATAAGGAATGTAAGGTACTTTTTTAAATTAAAAAATGAGCATAGTTTTTAGTTTTCTCAGCATTTAGGATCATTCTGTTGGTATAGTATTCCACTGTATTCTTATTTCATAGCCTCACAAAGCTTCCATTCACATCAAAAGTATGCTCAAGACCCTAATCTTGACCATGAAAGTTCTCTTTGTCCTTATGATTACAGCTGGTAGAGCTTAGCTGGCCATCTGTTATCAATTATTCTATTTAGCATCATAGACTATATTGGCCTCCTCCACAAAGCCTTTCAAGCAAGGTTTAGTTGGAAATTTTTGTTTCTCCTTTCATTTTGGAGGAAGAAACTAAGTTAACAGAAGTGTTTTTTTTTTTTTTGCAAGACAATTAATAAATTATATTTAGAAAGTAAAACAACCAGGACTATCACAAACAAGTTACCAAATGAACATCTCATTCCAGTTTGTGCCCAGTTAGGTGTGCTAGGTACTGCAAAGTTGTGGTTTGCCAATTTTTCTATGTCATGCTCCACCTGACATCCTATCAAACAATCTTAGTGTCTCCATGGCTTTCTTTTTAAAGTACATTTTTGGACGTCTAAAAATTTGTGTCAAATTTTAATAACTTAAATAAGTTGAGTAGTAGATGAATCTGCTGTTTGAGAACTTCTAATGTTAGGAAAATAAAAACGGTAAGAATCAAGTCCCTGTTTGTAAGAATACAGGCTTAACTTGGGAAGCAAAACTAACAAAGATGGAATGATCAGATGATCAGCAACGTATGAAGCAGTGGGAAACTGTCCATAAATGCAACGAGAGTGGAAAAAAGAGAGGTCAACCATGAGGAGCAGAAGTAAACATTCACCTTATTGGAAAGGAATTAAGGATGAGAAGAAGGGCTTTCTATGGTAGGAAAACAACTTGAGAGAAAAATCCCGGCAATATTTTTGCCAAGAGAGGGCCCAAACAGGAGCCTCGGAAGATTTCCAGGACCTAGTTCAAGCAACATCCTTTAAATGGGTCACTTTCAGTCCACAGACTTCTTTTCATCTAGAACGGTAGAGTTTAATTTATAATTTGGTATGTCATGTCATTTTATAGCTCTACTGAATTTATAAATTAAACAAGAAATTTCTCATATGGGCAACCTAAAAAAAGAAAACTTAAAAACGTTTGTCCTCCTTAAAAGGAAATCCATGTTCTTTTATGGTTCATTACGTATGATTGCAGTCTATTTTCAAAAAATGTTTATGCTTCAGGTTTTATTTTCCTGGCATTGTGCTGCACATAATACCAAGCACTGCATGGCTTCAAGGAAAAGCTGCTTCACAGCCTCCCTGGCCAGGGGTAAGAGAAGATTCTGCCTACATAGTCTGGTCTGGGAAGCAGCCTGACTCTGGCTATGTTTACTGGCCACAGAACTCAAAGGGCATATACTTTCTAAGAGACTGCTGATGCTCCCTGCAGGATGTTTAATTCTACTCAGAAGTTGACTTTAAATGACCTAGGTGGTAAGAGAGGGGGCTCTGTCAGATCGCAGAGTCTTTGTCCATATTTTCTGCCTCCGCTTTGAGAGTGGCGAAGAAGGAAGAAAAGAGGGTATTGAGAGTCAGCTGTTGAGAACTGGCACATTTTAACAATTGTTTTTCCCCGAGGAAGTCATGTGCTTATTTTTAACAATGCGTGTTTTTAAATGAGAGTTATTTGCTGAGTAATTTATTTACAATCATGTAATTTTTTTAATCATTAAAAACCAAACTATATAAAAAGTATATCAAGAAATGCTTACTCCCACTGTCTCCTTGTATCTTATTCTGTAGTCCCCCACAACAACTTTACTCATTTCCTATGTACCCACCACATATTTTCAAATAAAATACCATCACATTTAAGTGTATCGTCTTTTTAGTTTTGCCCTTTCTTACATAAAAGTTAACATACCATAAAAAATGATCTAGTGATTATGCTAATTCCAGAAAAAAATTTTAAATTGCATCGGTTTAGAATAGATTGAACATCAGTAGAGAGAAAACCTCCTGCCCAGCATCACTGCCAAACTCGCCAGTGGATGAGGTTTTCTTGTTGGGGGCTGAGTTGGGGAGTGGTCTTCACTACTTCTGATGACTGCTCACACATAGTCTGAATTGCTGAGAAATCTGTGCCAGAATCTCCTCCATGCTCCTCAAGCCTGTGACTCCAAACTCTACACTAGACACACCAAGGACCTTGAAGGACATTCCACAGATTATATTCTACTCCTATCAAACACCAGAATTGATCCATGCTGTTACTTTTTTTTGAGATAAAGTCTTGCTCTGTCGCCCGGGCTGGAGTGCAATGGTGCAGTCTTGGCTCACTGCAACCTCCACCTCCCAGGTTCAAGTGATTCTCCTGCCTCAGCCTCCCGAGTAGCTGGGATTATAGGCATCCACCACCATGCCCAGCTAATTTTTATATTTTTAGTAGAAATGGGGTTTCATCATATTAGCCAGGCTGGTCTCGAACTCCTGACCTCATGATCCACCTGCCTCGGCCCCGCAAAGTGCTGGGATTACAGGCATGAGCCACTGCATCTGGCCCCACGCTGTTACTTTTTCATTACTGCTTATGGAAATTTTCTTTCAGTCTTTCCTTCTATGACCCAACTGATGAATCAGCAGAAATATCACAAATAAGTATGTTAACATCTGAATGTAGTTTGCCAAATTCAGTGAAGTATGTTGAACAACTCCTTAATATGTTTCCTATAGTAACCTGTAGTACAATAGTCATCTTTAAAAGGTTAAAGGAAAAGACTTGATTGAAATTCTGTTCCTTCATGCAGAACAGTCACTAATGACTTACCAGAAAATTATTCAGTTCATGCCCAGGTAATGCAAATGCCTTTAAGTAAATATGCATGTCAACGATTACTTTTTTATCTTGAACAATCATACCCAGGAAATAACTTTTCTAATCAATGAACACCAGCAATTTGAAATATGACAATTATAGTTTTACTTAATTATTAAGTCTGATTACCAGACTATAGCAAATAGCAGTGTATGTTTTACATTACTGAAATGTTGAGGAAACATTTGACATGCACATTATTGTTTTGTATGATATTCATCAGCAAACATATGGTCAAAATGCCTCAGAGTCAGTCTAACAAAAAATTCTACCTTATTTGCAAATCTCTAGTACTTATATTAGTCTTTCAAGTTCATGTAGGCCTTCCTTCTCAATAAAATTGAAGATAAAATTGATATGTAATATTTTAGATATCTCTGCTATGTTTAAAGAAATATATTTTGGTTAGTGCTATTCTTCTGTCAAACTCACTACTTATATGGGACTTTACTATAGGACTGGTCCCCATTTTACTTGCAGAAAAGCTAAAGTGTAGACAGCATCTATACCAAGTCAGTAAAGGTAACAATAATTTGTGTAAATGATATCAACCTTCACTGTTGTAAATAAGGGTAGTCATAATCATCATGATCTTTAATGGTTAAGATGCCCATCTGTGAGCTTTCTCATCAACGACATCAACATGTACTATCTACAATAGAGACGGGTATCCTGAAAGGAAGCAAAGATAGGTTCTTGACCCTTGGGGAACTGACACTTACAAAATCACTATGGCATCACTGTGCAACAAGAACAGCAGGTCAGGAGATTGGTTTGATACAATGCTCATCCTGGCTCTTTCCTTGATATGATTTTAGCCGAATAGTTCATCTCTCTAGGTCAATTTCATATTCTGAAAATGAGGAGATTAGCTTACATATGCTTGCTTAGATCTCTCATAGTTCTAAAATGTCAGTGGGTTTAGATTAATATATACACATATATATTATATATACACATATATTAAATATATACACACACACATATATATATACATACACACACACACACACACACACACAAGTCAACTTATGCTAGGTGTTGAATAACTACAGATACTGAGGACTACAGAGATTCAGAGTAAAGATAAGTCACCACAGCCTGGCCAGATTCCCAGGAAGAACACAGGCTGGGTTGAATGATTGCAGCTGGATGGGGAAGACGCAGGACCTAAACTTGCCTAGTGAGGTGGGCTGGTGCAGTCTAGATGCAGATTCTGGGTGACCAAGAACAGGGCCAGCTGAGCAGCAAGAGTGACTTGATGCTGACCCAGAAGCCCTTAAACCCAACTTGGTCATGCTGTGCCCAAGTGCTGAGCACAGGATCACTGTACTGAGGGTACCGATGACTCCAGCCAATGGGAAAAAATTATAGAAGCTGAGATGAAGCAGTTCTTAGCAGGTTATTTCCCTCACATCATGTTTACTGCATGAGTTACTGGTACATAATTTTAAACGGAGTATAAATTAAAAGCCAAATTCTATTTCACAATAGAGTATATAACCTTCACTTTTTATTTAAGCAGTTACCCATTCTCGATTTTATTTTACTAAGTAACTGACAGAAATACACAAAATTCTGGGAAAATACTGATTTAGAAATGAGGTGAAGGATCTAAGGAAATAAGCACATATGCATTCTTTTTCCAAGCCCAAATCTTTCCCTATAAAGCTGCGAATATGAGTATCAGGTTTGATTTTAAAATTCTGCAGTAATATTTTATTCAGGATTTCTGGGCCTCTAACCACCTCAGGTCAGCTCCCACATGTTCAAGCTCCTGCCTAAGGGTGAATATTGAATATTTCCAAGCTGCTGGTCTCAACCCTAGCCCATAGCTGATGAATGAGCCCTGCCATGTATAGGAGCTTTAGCCCCACCCTTAGTCTGGCCACACCCTGGATGTTATCCAACTTGTCCCAAGTAAGCCCTTAAGGATCTCTTCTCCCCCAAACTACAGGCTTATGTTTCAGCCTTACCATGTGTGCCTAGTTCCTGTGATAGAGCTTCTTCTCTTATTCCTAATTGACACTCAGATTCCCCCACTGACTCCTGAATTTTGCCCTAAACTCCAGTTTGGTTGTCAGAAGTTATATTTAGTCTGCAGCAAGCCCCTATTTCTAGGAATAATAATATAAGAAGCTAGAAGTTTCCAATTAAAAAGATTTCTTCAGCCAATATCCATTGCTTCACTGACAGCTCCTGTCCATATATTTATTCTGGCACCACCGGGAAGCAGCCTTTCGCTAGGCTCAAGGGTGGCTTCAGGTGCCCATTAACAGCACAGAAAATTCTTGAATTGTTTCTTAACTCTCAGCAACCGTCAGAATCTGTTTCTACTGTTAGTCATAGTCTGTCCGCAAATCTGATTGTGTCAGCAGCTCTTATAGGGTTCTGAATCCTTAGTATCAACTCTGGAGAAGAGGCTACTCACTCTATACCTTTCCGTAGACTTTTCCTACTGCTATATTTAAAATTGCCACAAACTTAGTGACTTAAAACAACATTTACTAATTATGTCAGAGTCAAAAGCCCACATGGACCCAAATGAGTTTTCTGCAGAGGTAGAAATCAAGTTGTTGTTTGGGCTGGACTCTTATCTGAAGGCTCAGAAGAATAATTCACTCTCAAAATCATTCATGTTGTTTGCAGACCTCATTTCCTTGCAGCTGTGCGTCTGGGGTCCCTTTCCTTGTTGGCTGCCAACCAAAGTCCACCCTCGTCTCCCAGAGGCTGCCCATATTCCTTGGCTCATGGCCTCTCCATCTTCAAGCCAACAACAGCACACACATCCAATCCCACTCATACATCGAATCTCTCTGGCTTCCTCTTTTGCTACCAGCCAGAAAAGTTTCTGTCCTTAAAGGCTCATGTGATCATATTAGGCCCACCTGGATAATCTCCCCTTTTAAGGTTAACTGTGTCATATGCTATGGGCTGAATTGTGTCCCCCCAAAAAATATTTGTTCAAGTTCTAACTCCTACTACTTCTCAATGTGACTTCATTTGGTAATTGGGTCTTTAAGGAGAAACCTAATTGAAAATGATGTCCTAAGGGTGGGTTCTAATCCAATGTAACAGATGTCCTTATAAAAAGTGGAAATTTGGACACAGAGACACACAGAGAGGGAAGATGATGTGACGATACCCAGAAAGAACCCCATGTAAAGACAGAGGAAGAGACTGGACTGCTGTGACTGCAAGCCAGGGAATGGCAAGTACTGCCTGCCAGCATCAGAAGCTAAGAAGAGGCAAGGAAGGATTCTACCCAGATTATCAGAGGGAGCATGGCCCTGCCAACACCTTGATTTCAGATATTTTGCCTCCAGAACTATAAAGCAATACATTTCTGTTGTTTGAAGCCATCCAGTTTGTGGTGCTTTGTTACAGCAGCCCTAGAAAACTGGTACACCATATAACATAACACATCAAAGAAGTGTTATCTCATCACATCCACAGATTCCAGGCACTGGGGGGGTGTGATCTTGAAGGACATTCCAAGAAGTTCTGCCTATGATGCTGATGCTATTGGTCTTTAAAGAACTTGTTCAAAGACCTTTTGTTCTAAATCCCCTTGACATTCCCTCCTCAGACCACACTTCTTTTTGCTCTTGAGACAGGAGTAAGATTCACTGGTTCTTCCTTGCCTTAGGGTATTTTTTCTTAACTTCCTTAAAGGACTTCTGTTTGGTTGAACTGTTGCTATTACTCACTCCCAGCAAATCCAAGTATAGACATGGAAAAGGCTCCCAAATTCTTTAGGGGTTCCATCACCACAAGTCAGAAAGAACTATGTGGTTCAAGTACCAGGAGGACTTTAGATAGCTCCAAGGTGTCCAAAATAGCTTTGTGAATGAAACCCTAATGATGACTCTGGATTACACATAAGTAACACGTCTACTGCTAATACATTAGGAAACTAGTTCTCCTTAAATGGCCTACCACTTGCACAGCTGCTTCATTTGCCAAATATAATGTTTTAATCAAAGCAATTTGTTATGAGTACCTTGCTTACTTTGAACCAAAATGCTGAGGTCTGAGCATTGTCTCGCACATCCCCAGACCTCACTGTAACTCTATCCTACCTTTCCAAGGAGGATTTGAGGTTTCTCTGCAGCCATGTAAGCTCCTATAGTAAACAAAGCGGGCTTTCTCTGAGAAAGACGGCACTTCTGAGGTCGATTTTGATCTCCAATCTTTTCATTTTCTATCTAAATACGGATTGTTCTTCTTTCTACACGTTTTCTAGCACTCAACAACACTGCCCTCTCCTTCTTCTGCATGAATCTCTGCTAAACATTTTCCCTACATTGAACAACGCATCATTCTCTATGAGAACCACAATATTCACTCATGATCATAAATTCTGTGGGCTCAGGGCCCAAGGATCTGCCTCTGACCAAAAAGCCTTCCTCAATGGGATAGTTGGGAAGAGAACCAGCCACCTCTGTGGGTCATCAGGCAGGAGAAGCTTGTCAAACACTACACTCTATACTGGTGCATGACCAGGGAATCTGAGCTGGTTCTCTCAGGGACTCAGAATATATATAGTGTCCTGTTAATGGAGGCATTATTGGTTTTCTACGTTGTAGGCTTTGATTTTACATGTAGACATCAAGTATTTGATGAGAAAGTTCAGTGTTTAACCAAAACTTTACTATATATTGTAGAAAAGATTATCTTCCTAGTGATCTCTATTTTAGAAAATGTATATGACTTGGCCGGGTGCGGTGGCCCATGCCTGTAATCCCAGCACTTTGGGAGGCCGAGGTGGGTGGATCACGAGGTCAGGAGATTGAGACCATCCTGGCTAACATGGTGAAACCCCGTCTCTACTAAAAGTACAAAAAATTAGCCAGGCGTGGTGGCGGGCACCTGTAGTCCCAGCTACTAGGGAGGCTGAGGCAGGAGAATGGTGTGAATCCAGGAGCCGGAGCTTGCAGTGAGCCAAGATCGTGCCACTGCACTCCAGCCTGGTGACAGAGTGAGACTCCGTCTCAAAAATAAATAAATAAATAAAATCACAAGGCACAAAAAATGGCAAGAAAAAAACAATCTGTAGAAACAAAGCAATTGTCAGAACCAGACAGAGATATGACACAGACGTTAAAATTATCATATAGAGAATTTAAAATAACTATTTAAGGGCTCTGATAGAAAAAAGTAAACGATATGAAAGAACAAATAGGTAATATAATCAGAGGGATGGAAACTCCAATAAAGAATTAAAAGGAAATGCTACAAGTCAAAAACACTAACAGAAATGAAGGATGCCTTCAATGGACTCATCAGTCACTGGACGTGGCCAGTGAAAGAATCAGTTTTCAGATATATTAATATAATGAAAACACAAGAGAATATCCAAGGACTATGAAACGATATAAAAAGGTGTAACATACACATAACTGGAATCCTAAAAGAAGAAGAGAGAAAGAAACAGAAGAAATATTTGAAGTAACACATAATATTGGTATAAATATTTTTATGCCCGTCTCTTCTCATACAGGCACATGCATATCTACCTTTTGGAATTGCATGACTTCAATTTTGAAAGATAATGCTAAACTTTGTCCCAAAGTTGTATCAATTTACAGTTCCACCAGCCATATGGGAGTTTCATTCCCTCCATGTCCTCACCAACACTTGGTATTCTCATTTTCCTTGATTTTACCCTTACTGGTGGTTGGGTAATATTACTCATTTTCAACATCCTCTTTGGTGAAGTACCTGTTCAAGTCTTTTGCTTTCTATTTCACTGTCTTTATTGATTTGCAGCTCTTTATATATCCTACATATAAATACATTTTCAGACTACTTCTTATTCACCCTTGCTTTGATGACAGTTTTGTCCCTTTGGTCTCATGGAGCTATCAAAAGTTCTGCTATGTTTCTCAGGCTCTCTGCTGCCTCCCTTGGAATCAACAGATATCCTTGGCTGGGAAACTGATCCGAGTGCTGAGCTTACCCGTCTGGATGTCTTCTTATTCTAGATCTTGATCCCATAATTCTTTACTGCCCTGTGAGCTCACCAATGCTTTCAAGCAGATGTTTTCATTTTCTTTCCAAGTTTTCTAACTATTCTCAATGGTAGGGTTGCCCTGAATTATTTTATCAGCCATTACCAGAAGTAGACTTCTCAGATGAAAGTGGCAGTCATTCTGTTTAACCTCTTTTCCACTCAGGTATGAAGAGCCTAAGAGTGTGCTCAGGGCTCAGCATGCAAACAGATGTAAACTTGACCCTAGTATTTTATCTTCTTTCATATTAGGCTAAGATATTCTTATACATTGTACTTAGTACTTCAACATTTTAACTTTTAGTTTACCTTTTCTCAGACAGAGTCTCGCTCTGTCACCAGGCTGGAGTGCAGTGGCACGATCTCGGTTCACTGAAACTTCCGCCTCCCAGGTTCAAGCGATTCTCCTGCCTCAGCCTCCCAAGTAGGTGGGATTAGAGGCATGCACCATCATGCCCAGCTAATTTTTGTATTTTTAGTATAGATGGAATTTCACCATCTTGGCCAGGATGGTCTCAATGTTGACCTCGTGATCCGCCCCCCTTGGCCTCCCAAAGTGCTGGGATTACAGGCATGAGCCACCACGCCCAGTCAACATTTAGTTTACCTTCTAAAAACACTAAGTGATTATTTCCTACTCAATTTAGGAATTAGAGAAATTTCGGTGCTTATTCATCCAACTATTGCCTAACTAGGCTGTGATTTGCATTCACTCAAATATATATTAATAGTTTCTGTGTACTAAACATTATTCTAGGAACTAAAATAAGAATACCAAGATCCCTTCCCAGGGGATAGAGACAAACAACAACAACAACAACAACAAAACACCTTGAAAACATCGTAAAATTGACAGAGAAAGGAATTTAAATCATGTTGTATTAACAAATGATAAACAAAGAACATAGATTACTGTGTGAGGATGAAGAGTAATCATTTTAGAATGGGAGTAATGGAGTAATGCAAGGTCTTATAGGAGAGTTGATATTAAAAATTGAGATCTAGGTGGGGCATGGTGGATCATGTCTGAAATCCCAGTACTCTGGGATGCCAAGGCAGGCAGAACAGCTGAGGTCAGGAATTTGAGACCAGCCTGGCCAACATGGTGAAACCCCGTCTCTACTAAAAATACAAAAATTAGCCAGGCATGGTGGCACTTGCCTGTAATCCCAACTACCTGGGCATCTGAGGCAGGAGAATCGCTTGAGTCTGGGAGGTGGAGGTTACAATGAGCCAAGATCACACCACTGCACTCCAGTCTGGGCAACAGAACGAGACTCTCTCAAAAAACAGATCTGAATAAGAAGAGCCCCAGTACAAGGATCAGAGAGAACAGTACTCCAGGTAAAGGGAAGGATTTGTGTAAAAGTCCTGAAGCTAGAACAAGCTTAGTTTGTTTCAAAAAAAAAAGCAAAGGCTAGCATAGCTGGAATATAATCTACTTCCCATATGATTTACCAATTGGTAAAAGGGAACATGGTGTAAATGAGGCAAGAGTGACAAAATGGAACTAGATAATATGGGGCTTTGTAAGCCAGTATAAGAAGCTTAGATTTTATTTTCATTGAGATAAGAGCTTTGTAAAAATATTTAACCAAGTTTGGGAAAGGAAAGGGGAGGTGGAAGTGACAGGATCCAAGTAACTTTTTTTTTAATATATTTCTCTGGCTGCTATGTGGAAAATATGTTGTGTAGGGATATATCAATCAAGATCAAGAAATGAAATAGAAATTTCTTCTCTTCTGCTAGCTTTGGGGATGGATTACACTTGCTTCTCTAGTTCTCCTAGGTGTGATGTTAGGTTGTTAATTTGAGATCTTTCTAACTTTTGATGAGGGCTTTTAGTGCTATAAATTTCCCTCCTAACACTGCCTTAGCTGTGTCCCGGAGACTCTGGTATGTTGTATCTTTGTTCTCATTAGTTTCAAAGTGACTTCCTGATTTATTCCTTAATTTCATTATTTACCCAAAAGTCGCTTAAGAGCAGGTTGTTTAATTTTCATGTCCTTGGATGATGTTGAGTGATTTTCTTAGTAGTGATTTCTATTTTTATTGTGCTGTGGTCTGAGAATATGGGTTTTTTTTTTTTAGATGAAATTTTGCTCTTGTTGCCCAGACTGGAGTGCAATGGCGCGATCTTGGCTCACTGCAACCTCTGCCTCCCAGGTTCAAGCGATTCTCCTGGCTCAGCCTCCCGAGTAGCTGGGATTACAGGCATGTGCCACCACGCCCAGCTAATTTTGTATTTATTTATTTAGTAGAGACGGGGTTTCTCCATGTTGGTCAGGCTGGTCTTGAACCCCGACCTGAGGTGATCTGCCCGCCTCAGCCTCCCAAAGTGCTGGGATTACAGGCATGAGCCACCTCACTTTTTGTTTAATTTGCTGAGAGTTGCTTTATGTCTGATGGTGTGGTTGATTTCTGGGATGAATGGCTAGCAGCCATAAAAAGGAATGAGATCATGTCCTTTGCAGGGACATGGATGAAGCTGAAAGCCATCATCCTCAGCAAACTAATACAGGAACAGAAAACCAATCACCACACGTTCTCATTCATAAGTGGGAGTTAAACAATCAGAACATATGGACACAGAGAAGGGAAAAACACACATCAGGGCCTGTTGCAGGGTGGGGGACGGGGGGAGGGAACCTAGAGGACCGGTCAGTAGGTGCAGCAAATCACCACGGCACACATATACCTGTGTAACAAACCTGCACGTTCTGCACATGTATCCCAGAACTTAAAATTAAAAAAAAATTGCTAACCATACATAGAAGATTGAAACTGGATCTCTTCCTTATACCATTCTTTTTTATACAAAAAGCCACTTAAGATGGATTAAAGACTTAAACGTAAAACACCTAAAGCTATAAAAATGCTAGAAGATAACCTAGTAAATACCATTCTGGACATAGGAACTGGCAAACATTTCATGATGAAGATAGCAAAAGCAGTTGCAACTACAGCAAAAATTGACAAATGGGATCTAATTAAAGAGCTTCTGCACAGCAAAAGAAACTATCAACAGAGTAAACAGGTAATCTACAGAATGGGAGAAAATATTTGCAAATTATTCATCTGAGAAAGGTCTAACATCCAGAATCTATAAGGAATGTAAACAAATTCACAAGCAAAAACAAGTAACCCCATTAAAAAGTGGGCAAAAGACACGAACAGAAACTTATCTTAAAAAGACATACATGCAGCCAACAAGCATATGAAAAAAATGCTCATCACTAATCATTAGAGAAATGCAAGTCAAAACCATGATGACATACCATCTCACACCAGTCAAAATGGCTATTACTGAAAAGTCAAAAAATAACAGACGGTGAGGTCAGGGAAAAGGAAACACTTATACATTGCTGGCAGGAGTGTAAATTAGTTAAGCCATTGTGGAAAGCAGTGTGGCAATTCCTCAAAGAACTAAAATCATAACTACCATTTGGCCCAGCAATCCCATTATTGGTCATATGCCCAAAGGAATATAAATTGTTCTATCATAAAGACACATGTGCACATATGTTCATTGCAGCACTATTCACAATAGCAAAGACATGGAATCAACCTAAGTGCTCTTCAATGGTAGCGTGGATGAAGAAAATGTGTCCACGGCTGGGTGCAGTGGCTCATGCCTGTAATCCCAGCATTTTGGGAGGCTGAGGCGGGCAGATCACTTGAGGTCAGGAGTTTGAGACCAGCCTGGCCAACATGGTGAAACCCCATCTCTACCAAAAATACAAAAGTTAGCCAGGTGTGGTAGGGGACGCAGGTAGTTCCAGGTACGCAGGAGGCGGAGGCAGCAGAATTGCATGAACCTGGGAGGTGAAGGTTGCAGTGAGCTGAGATCATGCCACTGCACTTCAGCCTGGGGAACAGAGCCGGACTCTGTCTCAAAAAGAAAATGTGTACATATACACCATGGAATACTATGCAGTCATAAAAAGAATATGATCATGTCTTTTGTGGCAACATGGATGGAGCTAGAGGCCATTGTTGTCAAGCAAACTAATGCAAGAACAGAAAAACAAATACTACATGCTCTCACTTATAAGTGGGAGCTAAATGATGAGAACTCATGGACACAAAGATGGAAAAAACAGACACTGGGGCCTATTTGAGGGTGGAGAGTGGGAAGAGGGAGAGGATCAGAAAAAAGACCTATGGGGTACTATGCTTAGTACCTGGGTGGCAAAATAATCTGTATACCAAATCTCCATGACATGAGTTTACCTATACAACAAACCTGTACATGTATCCCTGAACTTTAAATAAAAGTTAAATTAAACAAAGATATAACTTTGCATCTTTTAAACAAAGGAGAATACTAGGAATCAGATATACAACAGAAGATTTAAGAGTTCAAACAGGGTATAATGAAGCAACCTGAGACTCATGATAGCAACTAACACTTCTAAGAGGAAGGAGGTAATATGTGAGCAGGACCGGGAAGCTGGAGTCATCCACTTGGCATTATCTTGGCAAGGGCTTTCTAATAGACTTAGGTCTACAGAAGGTGGGAATGTCCAGCAGGTGCTAGAGCTACAGGAAAAAAATGCAGCTGATATACAAGACATCACAGGTAGCAGTCTTCCACCAATGCCCTTTTTTGGCTGAATCTATCTAGAAGGGCAACAGAGTGTGGGAAATTTAGTTCCTGGCTCAGCGTTGAACAGAAGATCAGATAACGAAAAGACAGTTGACCAACTCAGAGGACAAAAATAAAAGCAAGGAGACAAGGAGGCTATAGCAGTAGGTCAAATGAAAATTATGGAAACTTGGACTAGGGGGGGTAGAGAAGGAAATTAAGACAAATGAATGCAGTCAGTATATTTGGTTTTTTGTTTTTTTGTTTTATTTGGAGACAGAGTCTTGCTCTGTCACCCCTAGAGTGCAGTGGCACAATCTCTGCTCACTGCAATCTCTGCCCCCCAAACTCAAGCGATTCTCCTGCTGCAGCCTTCCAAGTAGCTGGGATTACAAGTGTGCAATATCACACCTGGTTAATTTTTATATTTTTAGTAGAGACGGGGTTTCACCATGTTGGCCAGGCTGGTCTCAAACTCCTGACCTCAGGTGATCTGCCCACCTCAGCCTCCCACAGTGCTGGGATTACAGGCATGAGCCACTGCACCTGGCCGTCAGTGTATTTGAAGTTTAATCAACAGAACTCATTAAGGAATGAGATGTAACAACAAAGAAAAAGCACAAGCTTAGGAATAACTCCTAGATTTTTAACTTGAGCAACTAGAAGGAGAGTGATGTCATTTACTAGAATGAGAAGCACTAATCACAAGAGTTCAGGTGTGCAGGAATAAAATTTCTAGTTTGGCTTTGCTAAGTTGAAATTGCCAATTAGACATCTACATAGAAATTTCCAGTAAGTATTGGATATATAACTCTGGGGAACTATCATCACTCAAAATACAGACTTCAGAGTCATTGGCATGTGTGCTGTACTCAAAAATACAAAACTGGATGAAATTACCAGGGAAGAATACATAGACAAAAAAAGAATAGGCCCAGGAGCACTCCAGCGTTGAATGATGCTAAGCAGTCAAGAAAGAGAAAAACAGAAATGGACACTGCATTGGCAACCCAGAGGTCATTTAATGATTTTGAGAGTAACCACCTCAGTTTAGTTGAGGGGACAAAAGTCCAAATAGAGTGAGTTGTGGAGAGAATATAAAATGATGTGAAAAAAAATAACTATTTTCAAAAAATGTTGTTCCCAATGAGAGGAGAGAAATGGGACAGTAGCTATAGAGGATTGAGCTTTTCTTTTCTTTCCTTTTCAAATATAGGATGTTTAAAATGAAAGTCATACAGAAAGGGAACCAAGGGTTCATGTTAGCCAATTGAAAATGGGTGCCCGCCTCACCAAAGAAGGTGTAGTTTCAACTATTCTCAGTTGTGACATTCTATAAAAAGGATCCTCCCAGGAGGCTCATGGAAACATTTTATTTGAAAGCTTCTTATCTAAAGGGAAGACACTGGGAGACTATAAACACTTTTTTCTCTATCATGGACAATTTTGCTTGTGAAACTGGCAGCATGCATGACAACTCAGTTACTCCGCCTACATAAAACTTACTCCAAAGGAGTTCTAAAATGTAAGATTAAGATTTCTAGTGGATATGAGGCTTATTGGCTCTAAGGCAATGATTTCTTAAATCAACAGAAGACTATTGAAAGACTTGTCAGAAACTAGAAAAATAATTTCCTCAGTTTCAGAAAGCACATTGCAAAACACTCTGGGAAACAGTAATGTGACAAAATAGTTTCTGTTTTACTCTAGGTAGACAATAATGGCAGTGTTTTAATACAAGTGCAGGAATTTCTTCTTCCTTTAGTGACACAACATAGGCATCACTTGTCATCTGTGAAGCTGGCTGTTATACTTGTACTGACCTTGGAGTCTTTAAATTAACCTATTTAACATAATTTGTATGCTATACCCAATCGGAACAAATTTGGCATAAAAACCAAACAGCCACATATAATCCATTTCAGGAGTCCATTGAGACTGAAATTTCCGGTGAAGAATTTTAATTCATTTATAATCTTGAGATATTGAAGCTATGAAGGATCTCAAGGATCATCAAGACCAATCTCCTCATCAAACAAATGAGGAAACTGAATTCCAGAAAGAGGAAGTGTTTTTTACAAGGTTACATGGCTAGCTAGAAGCAGAACAGGATCAAAAACCCAGACCTCCTGACTCCACAGATGGTGCTCATAACAGTGAGATGGCAATTAATTTAAAAGAGACAGACCATTCTAACAAATAACAGATTCATAGAAAACCATCTTTATATAAATTATAAGGCATCTTGGTAAGCAAATAGTCAGAGTCCTAATGAAATCAGGATGAGTTTAATGAAAATTAAGAAGCCAAGCTAATGAAGATAGGCAGAAATTAGTAAACAAATAATGTATAATTCTTCCCCCCACTTACATCATATGAGAGCTACATATAAGTGCTTCATTTTGTCTAGGTCTTAGAAGATCTGGAAAGGAACCAACCATAAGTGCCACAACACAAGAGGGGAACCAGAAGTAAATATAAATTGGCAACCATA
The DNA here is from genome assembly GCF_028878055.3 of Symphalangus syndactylus. Classification (NCBI taxonomy): domain Eukaryota; kingdom Metazoa; phylum Chordata; class Mammalia; order Primates; family Hylobatidae; genus Symphalangus; species Symphalangus syndactylus. The sequence continues at coordinate 44,819,377 of NC_072437.2, read as the reverse complement.
CTTATTTGAGAAAACTTAGGCAAGAGCCCACACATCAAAAATGATTTTGATAACTAGATGTTCTATAAACAAAAATAATTTAGTCTTCAAAATCTAATGTTAACAATCTGCTTTTTTCAAATCAGAAAACAATGTGTGCAAGGCAGCTTGCAATAAAGTTGTCTGTCACTGTTGAGAACACTTAAATTTATATAAGGCTTGTAGGCAAAATGTTGCCGAGTATCACCATCTTTCTGGATGGTGTTGAAGAATATAGCTACAAAGTCAATGCATTTGCCACAATAGAAATCCTATCTAATCCCTTTAGATACTGAGAAACAACATTTTTAAACATGAATTTTAGTTCCCAAATTCAAAAATCCAGTGGGATAATGGCTGCAATAAAAGAAATTGAATGTATGACTATCTGTATCCAGGCACTAAATGCCACCAGCAGAACTAGCCCACCCACACATTTCAGTCTCTTAGTGGCCAGTAACAAAGTCCACGACTGAACTGATCGTGAGGTGAACCACATATATGCCTGAGGGGGGCCAACAAAATGATTCCAACATTACCATGATCTATCTGTATGTACTTTACTCTCATAGTAATAACCTACAAAACCTAATTTCAAGACTTACTATATAAAGCTACGGTTGTCAAGACAGTGTGGAAGTTGTATATAGACATATAAATAAATGGAACACAATGGAGAATCCCACATATATGTGCTCAGTTTGGGTTTCTTTCATTGGTTGTTTTTTTTGTTTGTTTGTTCACAAAGGACCAAGGTAATGTAATTGGGGAAAAAAATCATTTTTTCAATAAATAGTACTCGTATCGGTGTGGGATAAAAATGAATTTTGACCTTTACTTCACATTGTATACAAAAATCAACTCCAAATAGAACATCCACTGATATGGTTTGGATTTGTGTCACTGTCCAAATCTCAGGTTGGAGGCGGGGTCTGGTGGGAAGTGATGGGATCCTGGGGGCAGTTTCCAATGGTTTAGCACCATCCCCCCAAGTGCTGTCTCAAGATAGAATTCTCACAAGATCTGGTTGTTTAGAAGTATGTGAGCCAGGCTCGGTGGCTTGTGCCTGTAATCCCAGCACTTTGGGAGGCCGAGGCAGGAGGATCAGGAGGTCAGGAGATCGAGACCATCCTGGCTAACACGGTGAAATCCGGTCTCTACTAAAAATACAAAAAATTAGCTGGGTGTGGTGGCAGGCGCCTGTAGTCCCAGCTACTCGGGAGGCTGAGGCAGGAGAATGGCGTGAACCTGGGAGGTGGAGCTTGCAGTGAGCCGAGATCTCGTTACTGCACTCCAGCCTGGGCAACAGAGCGAGACTCAGTCTCAAAAAAAAAAAAAAACAAGTTTGACATAAATATTCATGAACCTTTATTCAGAATAGCCAAAAGATGGAGAAATTCAAATGTTTATCAAGATTAAAGAATAAACCATTTGTGATGTATACTTACAATGGGATACCACCCCATAATTAAAGAGAAAGAACTATTGATACAAGTAACAAGATAACTTCATCTCAAAATAATTATGCTAAGCAAAATAAACTAGAACCAAAAGAGTGCAGGCTAAAGGATTTTATTTATATAAAACTTTATAGTATACAAAAACTAATTTATAGTGACAGATAACAAATTGGTGGTTGCCTAAGGCCCAGGAATCAGGGGCTCAAATGCAAAGAAACATGAAGAGCTTTTTGGGGTGATGGAAATGTTCACTATCTTTATTGTGGTAGTGGTTACATGGGTTTATATTTTTTTTGAAAATGTAAAAGTATAACAGCACCTTCAAACTGATAAATAAAAAGAAAAGAAAAATTTTACCAAGCCAACAAAAGTAAGGAAATGGAGAGGGAAAGTGAATGGTAAATATCAAAGAAGGTATAAAGTCAAGTATATCACATGATCTGAGTCTTTTTGTTTGTTTTTCGAGACAGTCTTACTCTGTCACCCAGGCTGGAGTGTAGTGGCAAGATTTCTGCTCACTGTAAAACCTCTGCCTCCCAGGTTGAAGTAATTCTCCTGCCTCGGCCTCCCTACTAGCTGGGACTACAGGCACACGCTGCAACACCAGGCCAATTTTTTGTATTTTAATAGAGACAGGGTTTCACCGTGTTGCCCAGGCTGGTCTCAAACGCCTGAGCTCAGGCAATCCGACCGCCTCAGCCTCCCAAAGTGCTAAGATTACAGGCATGAGCCACCATGCCCGACCCAGAGTATTTTTTTTTTTTTTTTTTTTTTTTTTGAGATGGAGTCTCGCTCTGTCGTCCAGGCTGGAGTGCAGCGGTGCAATCTCGGCTCACTGCAAGCTCCGCCTCCTGGGTTCACGCCATTCTCCTGCCTCAGCCTCTCCCAGTAGCTGGGACTACAGGCGCCCGCCACCACGCCCGGCTAATTTTTTTGTATTTTTAATAGGGACGGGGTTTCACCGTGGTCTCGATCTCCTGACCTCGTGATCCGCCCGCCTCGGCCTCCCAAAGTGCTGGGATTACAAGCGTGAGCCACCGCGCCCGGCCCCCGGAGTCATATTTTTAAAGGACATTGTGTCCTCTATTTTGAGAAGAGACTGAAATGTAGAAGCAAGTTTTCTTCCAAATGTTCCCTCAGCAACGAGAAGGAAGTTTCTACAGTTTGGTTTTTTGTGTGAGTTTTTTTTTTTTTTTTTCCTGGTAGAAATTGGAAATCTAAACACCATATTAAAAGGCAAAAGACCAAGAATAACCAAGAAAAACAAAGTGGAATTATTAATACTTAGCTAGATACACAGGTACAGCAACTAAAATAGTGTGTAATTGCCTGAAGTTTAGACCAGTAGACCAATACAACCAATTAACAAGTCCAGAGCACTGGGGGAAAGGAGAGTCCTTCAATAAGTGATCTAGGTCAACCAGATAGCTAATTGGGAGAAAAAAAAAAATGAAACTACGTCCCTACATAATATTTAAAAAATAAATTTTTTTTATTTATTTGGTGGATTGAAGATTTCAATGAGAAACACCAAAGTTCCTAGACGAGAATATTTCCATAATTCTTTGGGACCTTGAAGTAGTTTCAACAGAATGTAAAAAGTTCTGTTGATAACGAAAAAGAATGAGGCCGGGCACGGTGGCTAACACCTGTAATCCCAGCACATTGGGAGGCCGAGGCAGGTGGATCACTTGAGGTCAGGAGTTCGAGACCAGCCTGGCCAACATGGTGAAACCCTGTCTCTACTAAAAATACAAAAATTAGCCAGCTGTGGTGGCGCATGCCTGTAGTCCCAGCTACTCGGGAGGCTGAGGCAGCTGAGGCAGGAGAACCGCTTAAATCAGGAGGCGGAGGTTGCAGCGAGCAGAGATCATGCCACTGTGCTCCAGCCTGGGTGACAGAGTGAGACTCTGTCTCAAAAAAAAAAAAAAAAAAAAAAATTAAAAGACTCATAAGCTAGATTACAGTGAAATCAAGACTCGCTATTGAAATACCTGTATTAACAAAAAAGAACAAGAAGCAAGTTACAGAATTGGAGACAGTATCTGCAACACTTATAACCAGCAAAAGACTCATACACAGACTACAGAGCTACTACAAATCAATATTGAAGAGACAATTGACAATAGACTTGAACAGTCATTTCACCAAAAAAAAGATTATAACCTGGCCAAAAAAGTTATGAAAACTGCCCAACTCCAATAGTAAGCAAGGAAAGCCAAGCTAAGATCACAAATCAGTATCACTACTAACCCACCAGAATGACAAAAATTAGAAAGTATGATTTGTATGTATAATGTCCTTCATAATAAAAATTAAAACTAAATTTAAAAAATAAATTGAGGGGAATTAATATCAGAAAATCATTTAAGACAACAAAAATATTCTAATGAATGCACAAATGTCCAAACAATGCTTATAACAAGTAGAAGCGGCTGGGCACAGTGGCTCACGCTTGTAATCCTAGCACTTTGGGAGGCCAAGACAGGTGGATCACAAGGTCAAGAGTTGGAGACCAGCCTGGCCAACATGGTGAAACCCCGTCTCTACTAAAAATATAAAAATTAGGTGGGCGTGGTGGCATGCGCCTGTAATCCCAGCTACTCCGGAGGCTGAGGCAGGATAATTGCTTAAACTCAGGAGGCAAAGGTTGTAGTGAGCCGAGATTGCACCACTGCACTCCAGCATGGGTGACAGAGCAAGACTCCATCTGGGGGAAAAAAATAAGTAGAAGCTTTTGTCAAAAATTCAATTCAACCAATATTAGTTTCTTAATTTAATAGAATTTCAATGATGATTCTGTTGTTTTTGAGAAAAATGAATAAAATTATATTAAAGTTGATGAAATTTAAAAATTATCTATGGAATACTATGCAACCATAAAAAAGAATGAAATTGTCATTTCTTGGATGTAGCTGGAGGCCATTATCCTAAGTAAATTAATACAGGAACCAAAAACCAAATACTGCATGTTCTCACTTATAAGTGGGAGCTAAGCATTGAGTAAACATGGACATAAAGATGGGAACAACAGATACTGTGATCTACTACAGGGGGGCTAGAGGGGAGATAGGCAAGGGCTTAAAAGCTACCTATTGAGTACTATGCTAAGTACCTGGGTGACGGGCTCATTTGTACCCTCAGTGTCACACAATACATCCACGTAACAATCCTGTACATGTATCCTTTGAAATTAAAAATTGAAATTTAAAAAAAGGGAAAAAGTAATATTAAAAAAATTAACCATACATCATTTCTTTGGGTCTTCATTGCTTTATGAAGGCTCCCATGTCGTGCAAAACTTACATTAAATAAACTTGTGTTCTTTTCTCCTGTTAAAATAATACAAATAAAAATTTAAAACTGTCTATGATTATGAACAAAGAAAAGTGGTAAGGGGATTATATACCTTATGAGATATTTAAATTTACTACAAAGTCACTTTAATCAAGACACTCTAGCACCAACACAAAAATAGACAAGTAGATTTATGGAACGAAATAGAATTCAGAAACAAATCCACAAAAATAGCATTTTGATTCAGTGGGAAATAACTGGTTTATTAATAAATGATCCTGGCATAGTTGGCTATCTGTATAGAAGAAAACAAGCTAGATCATCTACCTCACACCATATGCCAAAATGAATCCCAGATGGATAAAATTTTAAAGCAAAAATATTTTATAAGTTTATAAAAATTAGAAAATTAAGATGTTTTCACAATCTTGAGGCAGAGAAAAACTTCCTATGTGAAAAAGAATTGTCTCAAGCCATAAATTTAAAAAGAGACATATTTTGACGTCATAAAATTAAAACACTATATGGCAAATCTCTATAAACAAAGTCAAAATAAAAATGATTATGAAAACATTTGCATAGGACAAAAGATCACTACATCTAGTAAGCAAAAAGAATGCCTCTAATTTGGAAAAAAAAAAATGAAACAATGAAAGAAAAATGGACAAAATGGTTTTTCACAGAAGATAAAATTCAGTTGGTCAATAAATATGAAAAGATGCTTAGTTTCATTAGTACATAGAGACATAAAAATAAAGTAGCATTTTTCACCCATATCAGCAAAAACAAAAAGATTTAGGACATTTGGAACTGATGAAGATACAGGAAAATGGGTGCTCCAATTTTATTTCTGGAAATACAAGTTGCCTAAGCTTCTCATAATAAGCTAACATTAAGAAATCTGGTAATCGTTAACATTCAGAATATACATACCTTTTGACCAAGCAATTTCACTTCACAGAATCCACCCTATAGAAACAAAAGCACCTGTGTGTAATGGGATGACTATTGCAACATTTTTCCCCGAGACAAAAGAAAAAGAAAAAACCTCTAGAAACAAATGATTATCATTGATACAGAAATAGATAGATTGTGGAGTATCCATTCTACAGATGTAACCCTTGGACAAAGGAAAAGAAAAGAAAGACATGAGAAAAATAAAGGGAAAAGGAAGGAAGGGAAAGGAAAAGAAAAAACTTAGATCAATATCTAGTCTTCTGCAAGATGTCTAAGATGTATTGCTAATCTGCCCATGAATGGGTATAGTACAATAAAATTTTTGTAAAAGAACAAACAATCCCTCTACCTGTATATATATTTGCTTGCATAAGCACTGAGAAAGTCATAGAAGTTTTAACATCCAACATGCGTATTAGTTGGAACAACTTGGAATAGAGGAATGAGGAAAAATTATCTTTTAAATACATCTCTTTGCATTGTTTTACCAATTACAATGAGCACATATTTCTTAATTATTGTACTAAAGTACTTTTTATAGAATACTTGATTGAAAATACACTTTTCATCTATGGCTGTTCCACCCTTAACACACCTGATCTCATCTGAAAATGGGTATTTGACCCTATTAACTTGACATATATTCTAATATAAACCCTTTCTCTAACTTCTGTATCAATCTTCTTTCCTGGATTTCCTTTTGTTCTCTTTCTATTCTTTCTCTGTCTGTCTTGTTAGCACCATGTCCTCATTCATTCTTGGGGGGAAAAAATCTCTGCAAATTCCTTCTCATAGTTATTTCCTTCTCTTGCATTCATGGGAAAGAATTCACTTATTCACCTACTCATGGTACTGAATCCCCCTACAAATTCAGACAAGTGTAGGAGACAGAGATGGAAATCAAAAAATTAAAGTAGGGTGAGATAATCTTTGAATGTAATATATACTGAATCCCTAGAGGTAGGTGAGCAAAAGTACATTTTAAAACACCAAAAAGCAACCAGCCACCTGGGAATAAACCTTTGGAGCAGAGTGCTGAAGAAAAAGTGGCTTTGCCAAATGAACAAAGAGGAGGGCTAGTACTCCAGACACTGAAAACCATGTTTTTGTGTTGGCATTCATTCTTCTTTTTTCCAGCAATATTAACTTTTTTGACAAACCACATGAATTATAGAGGAGTAGGTGTTGGACTAAAATTGTGCTAAAAAAAATTTCCTCCTCTGAAAATTAGAGAAGTAAAAATACTGCATAGCTAGTAAAAACAGTCAATAAAAAGAATGAACACCCATACTCATGTGGGCACCGTAAGTGAGCAAATGAAGAGCACAGCATGCTCTGGTCATGCATAAACTTTTATTCTTTTGTTAGATTGGTTAAATGATTATAAAATATTTTGCTATATATGTTGGTTCTCATAATTTGTTAGGGAGTAGGTTTTTTTTTTCTTTAGCTGACTGGCTGTTTTCCTTTTAGGAGAAATGAAGTTGTTTGAATTGGAGAGTAGAGTGGGAGGAAGCATTTAAAATGACTGTTACTTGCCAACTGTGCTGTTGCAGCAAGAGAAAACCTGGAAGAATTCTGTAATAGCTCTGTTAGTTTCTCCTCATTGCACAACAGTATGACTGCTACAGAGATAGCAAACAGAGGAAGGGGAGAATGGGTTGCAATCAGGTAATTAAGCTTCTGCTCTTTGGCTAGATAATTTTCTAGTAGATAGAAATATGCTTGCACAATAATACAATGAGAATTCTGTTATTTAGGAAAACTTTGTTTTATATGTAGCAGAATGATAGACCTATAGGGTAGATAACTGGAAACTATGTTAGAAATGTGTATCTCAGCTCCCTCCTTTTACAAATTAGATCAGAGTCGTTAAATATGTTTAATATCTCATAGCTACTAAGTAGTCATTCTTCTCTATAATTCTACCTCTGTAATATAAATCCTTTGAAAAAGCCACAAGCAAATATTTGTAGCATTTCTGGACAAATTAAGATCTTTCTGAATATTTGTACAATAGAAATGCCACTTTAAATACACAAAGGAGTTTTGCTATTTTAAAAAACTCAAATTAATTTTTAATGCACATAAATATCCTTTCATCAATACAGTTCTTAGGTTTGAATTTTTAAATAGTATTTTATTTTCCTGGGAAAAGGAAGTAACTGTATTACGTTCTAAAATTATGATAATGAAAAAATCAATGTTCCTATCGCAACAGCTAAAGAAATAACTGCAATGATCCTATCAACTCTGTTAGATAATTATCGAGAAATGTTTAATATTACTATTCCAATATATAGGGTGCCCAAATGTTTTCACCCACAAGGAAATCTCAACTAGAATAAAATCAAGCGCCATTAAATCTGGCATGCCTTTTGCTTTTCTGACACCTGTAAACCTCTTTCCGTACCACCCCCACCCGGTTTTTAATTTACTGACTACATGTTTTGTTCAGCTGCAGGCACCACCTGTTTCTAAACACTTATCATCCATGTCTGATAAACTGCTGTATAAATACTTTGGGGACTTCCTTTGTACCCCTTGTCAACCTTTCCCCACTACATTTCCATCTTAAGAGCTTACATTTCCAATCATACCTTAAATAAAAGAAGAATATCCAATTACAGTCGGAGAAAAGTCTCCAGGTTTATAAAAGAAGATAAGTAAAATCATGTTATGTTTAGAAGAAATGTGAGAAGTCACATCATATTCTCTTCCTATCTTTATCCAAGGTCTTGGTTTTCCTTTCAGAGGTTATAGCTCAATTTCAACAACACGCTCACACCAATGCAGCATTTTATTTCAACAAATATTTCAGTGCCCACATGTTGCAGAGGCACTGAAACATCATGGTATTGGGGGCTGGGGGTAGAAGTAGGTTAGCATTGAAACCAAGGGGTTAATTTGATCAGGTATGCCTGCTCTACTCTGCTTGGGTTTTGTTATTTCTTTTTCCTTCTTCCATGAACCTGAAGGCCATGGTAGCTACTTTTAACTTTTCCACAGGCTAGGAAATCTATCTCACTTAGGCATGCCTTGAGGTATGTATACCTAATCTAATCTCCAACTTCTTTGCTTGTCCCAAGACCTCTTCCCCATGACTGTTCCCACCAGCCAGTTCCTCCCTTTCTTACAGACTGTAGTTTCTCACTCTCATCTCTAAACATTCGTGTGGTTGCCGGAATTCACTTTAGAATCTAGAACCAGGATCAGTCACTACATGTTCAGTGAGCCCCAAAGCAACTCCTGCTGTTCACCCCCAAACAATAATAGACATTAACACAAATAACAGCATAAGCTTAGAAATATGAAACCTGTCAAAAAACAGAAATAAAAGATAGTAGAAGAGTCTGAGCCTATTAAGACAGGGCAGAAACAAGATTTTAAATAGAATCACAAAGTCTGACTAGGCGATTTTCACAGGGATTTTCAAGGTCAGCTGGTTGATTTCTTCCTTTTCTCCTGATTTGAGGTTTCTGTTGGAGTGTTGTTTTTGTTTTGCTCTTGTTTTGAGTGACTCCAATAGCTCCTTCCCACATTTTTGTCATCCAAAAGGAAATCTATAGTTTTCTCATCATCCAGAGGCTACATTTAGCCACTGCAACCCACACTTAGAACACCAAGAGTTCTGTCTGGGAGAACTGAGTGGGGAGAAAAAGGTAAGCGCTCTGGTTCCATCTGAGTTCAGTAAGTCCCGATATTCTACGTGGGCACTTAACAGAAAGAGGTTTTCCAGCTTCACATGCTATGAAGAAATCCCTGCAGCTTCAAAGGGGTGTCAGTGAGAACCTTCCCTGTGTATATTTTCTAGCTTCTCTGTAGGTCTAAAATCTCCCCAGCTGAAACTCTGAGGTGGGACCTGCCATCTATAGACTTCCTATTTAAGCCTGGCCTGTGAAACACAACCTAGGTTCTCACTGTGGAAGAAGCTGAGTCTTTCTTGTTTTAGGCCCTTGACTGGTTACCTCATGCCTTTTTTAAAACTAAAACATCTTTGGGCAGGAACTTTCTACCTGTTTTTTGACCATGTATTTAAGATTAGGTATATCTAAGGGCAAGTTCACCAGACCTGCTTCTCACACAAGATGCAATGTTTTCAGACATCATTCAGACTGTTAACTTGCAGTACGCTTCTCAACTGAAACTTTACTAATTGTTCAACACGATAGATAAGATTTCTTATGTAAACTTTTATCATGAAAACATCACCTTATGAATATTAGTGAAGAAAAAATAAAATTAGTCAGGACTTTCTCAGAAAACTTTTAACTTCTTGAAACATTTCAGCATATTTAACTGAAAATGCTTGAAGTTAGATATGAGTCCTATACAGTTCAGATAATATGTGGACTAGTGTTGGTCTAAAAGTTCATTGTAAATTATTTGAGATTCAGTAAGTTTTTTTCATAAAGAAAATGATATGTGGTGCTTAAATGACGGATACCAATCTTCATTAGCACATTTGATTCCTAAGGCATTGGCATTTAATTTGACACTCATTGAATTATTTCCATTGTGGTAAACCTAAACCTCCATGTATACTCAAGAACCCCCGAGCACAAACTACTTCGACATGCCTCCTCCTCACACAAACTCTTGTCCCACTTCCAGGATTGTGTAAAGGTGTGTTACCAAAAAAGCTGGGGGGTTCAGTGTAAGTCCTGCTGCTCGCTGCACAGAAAGCCAATCATTTAGACAATCAGTACTGCCGAGCAAGAAGGCTTTATTCAGATGCTACAGCTGAGATGGCAGCTCAGCCTGAAATCCATCTCTCTGACTAAAACTAGGGGTTTATATAGCAAGGAAGAAATGTAACAACATGTTAGACAGCAGGAACCAATGAGGAACAAGGTGGCATCTGGTACCCTGACCTGGTGAGTTTCAGTTCTTTGATACTTTGAGGGGCCCAAAGGTTCTTTCCTGAAGAAGGAACTCAGATAAAACAAATACAAGTTTCAAGTTTTAACAGTAGAAAGGTCAATTTCTATGTTTATCCAAAAACAACTGTCTATGGGACTACTGGGCCATTTTCAGTGGGAGAAGAAAACTAATGCTTACTTAGCAACAACTAAGTGCCAAAATGAAGTAGTATGTTAAATCCTACTTAATTTCCTATTTACAAGGCATTTGAAAATCTAGTCATGGAAAGTCTGATAGAGCCTATAATTATATAATCACATGTTAGTGTTGAAATCTTTCTAGTTATTGCAGAGCAAGAGTTTTCCTCTATGCACCAGGGGGCAATGCTTGGTCATAGATGTAAAGATGAATAACAGTGTTTCTACTCTCAGTGGAGCTTTAGAAGAATACACAGAGACATCTAAACAGGTCAATGCCCTTTATAACAATACTGTATTAGTCCTTGACTTCCATAAGCAGCATGGGTCTAAGATTGACCAAGAGGTTTGGAGTCAGATATAGATGCACAAAACTGTTTCGGTAAACATTCATCCTAAGACTCAACCACATTATGGAATCTAACTTTACAGTTGTCATGAAGCTGTATGGGAAAACATATGGAAACCACTACTTACTGTGTCTTGTGTGAAAAATTCTTTAAAAAAAAATACGGGCTCCTTTCTCTTTCCTCCTTGACATCTCATGTCATCTGTCAAATTTCAAAATGTGTTTTTAAAAGATGAAATTCCAGATTTCTGAACCACAGAGGAAAATGCCCAAAGCTGGGAACATAATTGCTACTCTATGGGGCAGCCTCCACAGTAATTGTATCTTACTGGTATCTTACTTCTTCTACTGTAAACAGTTTTCCAGAAGCAAAGAGCTGTGGGAATGTGGATTATCGGTAAAAGACAGACCTTTCATTATCGCTTAACACTGACCACAACTTGCTTTGGAGTTGAATCCCACATGTTTGCAAATACTTGTTGCTGCAAAGGGATTTATTTCTGAACTGATCCAATGCTATTACTTAGAAATAACTGCTATTACGGTTCCTTTATCTTCTTGTTTAATAGGTCTCCCTTTGTTTAGAGTGACCTGGCAAAGTGTGGTTAACAGGACTTGCAGCAAAAGTTGAAAAATCCATTAGAAGGCTCAGTTGAGAAGGGAAAAATTGAGAGCCTATGAACATTTGAGGAAATGCCAGAGGCTTGTTCAGAACTTTCTTATTAAACCCCAGACCTAGCTAGCAACAGGTTGTTTCCTGTTACGTGAATAAGGAATGATCTCTAAGGTGCTTTCTAGCTCTAAATTTCTCTGAGTTGAAGTGGACAAGGTTTCCTTAAGACAGCGGGTATTTTAATGATATGAGAAGTGGATCCGAACTCTTAAGCTCTTTTTTAGAAATTAATTTCAAGGCGCCGGTTTATGCTTTCAGTATTCAAAGCCCAAGCCTGTTATTACTCTGTGGAGGTGAGCTTCTTTAAAGGAATGTGCCCCTTTGTGTGATGTGCACAGCCAAAGAAGCATGCATTTTTTAATTAGGTTCACAATATTGGGGTCAGTCCACAGGAAACGTTTCAAGCTGAACAAATGTTCCCTAACCTTTTCATCCCAACCTGGAGTAAGGAAAGAAATTCAATGTCCTGTGAATTTTAGTTCTCATTTTAATTGGAATTCTTATTTGTCCTCAGTCTCAATTCTTAATCTAGGCTCATTTTAAATTCTTTCCAACACAGATCCTTATGCTGCTTTGAATAACTCAATACACAAAAATTACTATTCAAGTTTAAGTAGTCTTCTTTAAGCAGCCCAGTTACGAGGAAGAAACTGAGCTCTGACAGACTAGTAATAGCTAACATGCCAGGCCTTACAGCTAAGGGCCTTATATCAACTCATTTAATCTTGTAATTACCCTGTGAAATAGGGACAATTAAGATCACCATGTTATCCTTGGAGAAAATTAAGGCATAGTAAGTTTCCCAAAGTTACATAGATATCAAGTGACAGAGACAAGTTACAAACCCAGGTTCCTAATATGGCCTTATAAGAGCTCTATATTAGACAGATTTACCTTGAACCCATCCCCAGAGATTCTGATTCATTTACAGTGGGATGGGATGGGATGAGATGGGGCTGGAGGCAGTTGTCTACAAAAGCTGGCTCATCCAGGCTCACAAGAACCAGTTGTAAGATTTTCAGAAATTCAATCAGCCAGTTAACTTCACAATTTCATGTTTGCTGTTTGAAATTGTTCATAATGGGAGTAGTTATGAGTAATCAACAATTGCTACAAACTAAACCCTTCCTCTTTCCCCTACCCTCACATGACTGGTTGTTAAATACCACCAAGTAGAGACTAGTTATTATTATTATTTTTTGAGATGGAGTCTCACTCTGTCACTCAGGCTGGCGTGCAGTGGCGTGATCTCTGCTCACTGCAACCTCCGCCTCCTGGGTTCCAGTGATTCTCCTGCCTCAGCCTCCAGAGTAGCAGGGACTGCAGGTATGCGCCACCACACTCAGCTTATTTTTTTTATTTTTAGTAGAGACAAGGTTTCACTACGTTGGTCAGGCTGCTCTCAAACTCCTGACCTCAAGTGATCCGCCAGCCTCAGCCTCCCAAAGTGCTGGGATTACAGGCATGAGTCACTGCACCTGACCTAGCTATCATTATTTTTAAATTCTGCTGATTCTAATAAGGCAGTGGGATTGATAACTAACTACTCCTGGTACACAGTTAATTCTGGTTTCTTGAAGGGGTGATATTAGCAGATACAGAAGGTGGGCCATTCACTTTTTACTACATAATGTGTTTGATACAAGTATACATTTCTTTTATAAAATAATATACCAAATGTAAAGAAAACGATAAATACATTTTTAAAGGTTTCCTTTGTCATTTACTTATGGATATAGAAAAAGCAGCTGATGTTGTCCTTGAGGCTTGGCAATGGGGTAGGTATAGTATGTAGTGAGGAAAGGTCCTTAACCACAGTCTGTAGGCAAAAGTCAAGAGTTGCCCAAAGAGTGAGTGATATGAACAGCCAAGAGTCAGTTCTTAGCAGACAGAGAATATTTCCAGGAAGACTTTGGGTGGCTCTAGTACCAGGTGGGGATTAAAAAAAAAAAAAATGGAAGAAACTAAGCAGAAAAGTCAGATACCAAAGAACTAAAGTCCATCTGGTCCTGATACCTAGAATTTGCAGACAGAAGTGGAGTCCAAACCTGAGAAGATTATCAAGAATCCGGGGAAACTTTAGTCATAAAGGAACTGGGATCCTAGCAGGATCCCCAGATGTAAAATAATATGGACAGGTAAGACCAAGGCTCACTTCTTGAAACTAAAAGATGAAAGCCCAATTAACTAGGCCAAGATTAGAGAAGACCAGCAGCACAGCTGGCCTGACCACGAGCCTCTACCTGAGCTTGCCAAATGCCAGGGGCCTCTGCTGTGTCCCTACCAGTTCCACAGGAACAAAGACGATCTGGCTGCTAGGACTGAAATTCTGAAGGGACAGTGGGCCAAGGAAGTTTATTACATGTAATTTCACTTCAGCAATTGTGACACACTCTGAATTATAATCTTTCTTGCTATGAACTAGTTACATAGTTTAAAAAAAAAATCAGATGACATTGCAATTAATTCACATAATGAGGCCACACCGTCCCCATTACACTCTCATTTTTACGTGACAAGAATTCCTTATCTTGGTCTAGCTTTGTGATTTTTAGCAAAAATCAACTAGTGTGGTAAAAGTTAATAAGTAGAAAAAGAGAACAGCATAAATTGACACATAAGGGATGTATATCAGATAAAAGCTAAAATAGGCCCAGCACAGTTGCTCACATCTGTAATCTCAGCATTTTGGGAAGCTGACGCTGGAGGATTGCTTGAGGCCAGGAGTTTGAAAACAGTCTTGACAACATAGTGTGACCCCACTGCTACAAAAAAAAAAAAAAAAAATTCAGCCAGGCATGGTGGCCTGAGCCTGTTCCTAGCTACTAAGGAGGCTGAGGCAAGAAGATTGCTTGAGCCCAGGAGTTCGAGGTTAGAGTGAGCTGTGATTGTGCTACTGCACTCCAGCCTGGGTGACAGAGAAAGACCCTGTCTCTAAAAACAAAATTAATACATATACTTTAAAATAAAATTTCATAAATACTTTTTAAAGCTAAAATATAAAGGGGAAGGTATATAGACCCATTATGTTCATATAATAATTAAGTTATCCTTAAATTTTTATTCAGTACAAAAGAGGAAACTTTTGAGAATGAAAATTGCTCCTAACATTGACTGTTAAGAAATATGTGTATAGACCAAAAAAAAAAAAAATACCTAATTGTGTTGGTGAAATATTTTCAGTAGCCTACTCAGGGGCATCCTTTGAAAACAGTATCATCTTTTCAATTTGACCCATTTGCTTTAAGGTAATAATAAGAATGTGAAAATTAATAAGTAATGATGATAGATTAGATACTGTCCACAAATTTTCAAATTCATGGAACTCTTTGGAGACAGAAACTTCAATAGTGCCCACTACATAGTAGATAATGAATATTTACTGACTTGAAAGGATGGTGTGTAATGATTTGTACATTGTACATCACTGGGGCAGACTTGAGATTGCTAGGGTATATATTACAAAAGGAATTTAGTGGTCCAACAGAGTGTATTTTTGATGAAGGTATTTTTGTCACTTACTGAAATAAAATAGGGGTCTTTCATAGGTTGCACTTAGAATGATATGTACTATAGACATTTACAGTCTTTGAAATATAAGAATTACTTATATGGACTCCTTATTAATGTCTTTAATGGTATATTTACCTGATATTCTTTTTTCTCAAAATTTATTATTTTATTTATGCTCTATCAGTTTAACTTCTTAGATTTTTTCTATTCCTTTAGGTTTTTTCTATTTTGAGAAACTAAATACTTCAAAAATGTCAAGTCAACTTGGAGACATATCTGTTTTAGTTTCTTATTTCTAAAAAAAAGTTGAACAAATTAGTAGCATTCTATAAATGCTGGCATGTTTTTTGCCTCTTTAACCTTTTTTATACTTTCAAAGGTATCCTTTTCTATTTTGCTCACATTCAGGATTTTTTTTTGGCTAATTTATCTAAGACAATTTTCATTTTATTCTAAACGTTTGCTGAGTATTCAGTTCTGTGGCTTGCCAAGAGGCCCAACCTTGGAGACTTTGAAGTTGCACAGCCAGAGAGACATGAATCATTCATTTTTGCCTAGTAATCTCTCATTAGTTGGCAGGTAAACTCCACTTAAAATAGATGTTCTGGCATGGAGTTAAAGTTGTTAGCGAGGCAATGACTGAGAAGAGGTGGCACCTAGGGGATTCTATCCCATCCTCTCCCTTTACGTAGGGTTCCACCACCAAGACAGCTTCCATTCCAGCGGGGGCCTTCAAGTCTATAGAAAGCCAGGGCCAACTCACATATCTGTTAAGGACTTCACTGTGTGTATTAGTTCCCTATGACCTCTGTCATAAATTAACACAGATTTGGTGGCCTAGCAGGTATTTATTCCATCATGGCTCTGGAGATCACAAGTTGGAAATGTTTTTACTAGACCAAACCAAGTATTGGTAGTACAGTGCGCTAGAGGAAAATTAATTTCCTTGTCTTTTCCAGCTTCTAGAGCTGCATTTTTTGCATCCTGGCCCCATCTTTTATCTTCAAAACCAGCAGCATAGAATCCTACTCCAGTGGTCACATTGCCTTCTTTGTATCAAATCTCCCTCTGCTTCCCTTCTGTAAGAACACTTGTGATTACATTTAAGGTCCACCAGGATAATCCAGGATAACTCCCCCTTCTCAAAGTCTTTAACCAAATCACATCTGAAAAGTCTCTGTTTTCACATGAGATAACATTCGCAGTTTTAAGAGATTAAGATCTGAATATCTTGAGAGGTGTTATTCAACCTATCACAGTATGTTACCATCCGTTTTTTAACTTGTTTTAACATTAACACATTAATGTGTTTTTAACATTAACACATTTAATGTGTTTTTAAAATGTCTATGCCTTTGAACCTCAATAATTGAGCTTTCTGTAATCCTTATTTATTTTGGTATTCATTCATTTACTCTTTTCACTAAGATTTGAGTGGCTACATTGTGCCAGTCAGCTGACTCAGATAAAACAAGTATTTTTAAAGTATTAGGCAGAAAATTTAAGTAACTAAGTATGACTAGTTTATTAAGGGCTCCATAGAAAAAGTTGACGACATGCAAGAATAGATGGATTAGGTAAGCAGAGAAATGGAATCAAATGGAAATACTAACAAATCAAAACACTAACAGAAATAATGCCCCTGATAAGTTCATCAGTAGACTGGACACAGCTAAAGAAAGAATCAGTGGACTTGAAGACAGATCAATAGAAACTTCCCTAACATAGAAACAAAACTGTCAAACAAAATTGAAGCTTAACCAATCAGAAACCTCCAGCTGACTTTTAACTAGAGACTTTACCAAACAGAAACCACCAACTAATCTCTAAGGACTTCCCATTTTAAAACCAATCAAATTCTTTTTTAATCTTTCTTCTGTAAACAAAAGTTTCCCCTTGAGCCCCCTCAGTGGAGCCCTGAAGTACTTGTGCCTTGCACTGCCCAACTCATGAATTGCTGAATGCCCAAATAAACTCTTTAAAATTTTAATGTGCCTAAGTTTATCTTTTAACGGAAATAAAAATGGCCAAGAACTTTCCAAAATTAGTGACAGACATCATACCACAGATTTAGGAAGTTCAGAAAACACCAAGTAAAATAAATACAAACAAACACAACCTATCCCTGGGCATGTCATATTTAAACTGCAGAAAATCAAAGACAAAATCTTTAAAGAAGCCAGACTGGTGTGGGGCATGGGGGACACCTTACCTTTAGACAGACAAAAATAGGAATTACAGTACACTTCTTGCCAGAAATCATATAAAAAAAAAAAAAGTGAAATAAGCACAAACCCCCACCAACGTAGAATTTTATGTACATCAAAATTATTATTAAAATTGAAAGAGAAATAAGAGTGTCGCCAAAAAAAAAAAAAAAAAAAAAAAAAAAAAAAAAAAACATGGAAAGCACCACCAACAGAAGTTCCCTTTAAGAAATGTTTTTAAGACTTTAGGCAGAAGGAAAATAACATTGGTCAGAAGCTTGGATCTACATTAAGAAAGGAAGAATATCAAAGAAGGAATAAATGAAGGCATGATGGTCAGTTTTATGCATCCACTTAGCTAGCTACAGTTCAGTTATTTAATCAAATACTGATCTTAGGGTAAATGGCCATCAATCAACAAGTGGATAAAGAAACTGATTATATATATATATGATGGAATACTGCTCAGTCATAAAAATGAATGAATTAACAGCATTTGCAATGACCTGGATGAGATTGGAGACTATTATTCTAACTGAAGTAACTCAAGATGGAAAACCAAACATCGCATGTTTTCACTGATATGTGGGAGCTAAGCAATGAGGACACAAAGGCATAAGAATGATACAGTGGACTTTGGGGATTTGGGAGGAAAAGTGAGAGGAGCGCGAGGGATAAAAGATAACATATATGGTTATCTTTGTATACATATAGTGTATACTGCTCCGGTGTGTATAGCAGTATACATATAGTGTATATAGCAGTATACATATAGTGTATATGGCAGTATACATATAGTGTATATAGCAGTATACATATAGTGTATATAGCAGTATACATATAGTGTATATAGCAGTATACATATAGTGTATACTGCTCTGGTGATGGGTGCACCAGGATCTCACAAGTCGCCACTAAAGAACTTACTCATGTGACCAAATATCCCTGTACCCCCAAGAACTTATGGAAAAATAAAAAATAAATAAGGTACTGCTGTGAGGGTGTTTTGCAGAAGTGATCAAAGTTTATAATCAGTTGACTTTAAGTAAGGGAGGTTATACTAGATAATTCAAATGGGCTTAATCCAATCAGTTAAAAATTCTTTTTTTTTTTTTTTTTTTTTTTTTTTGAGACGGAGTCTTGCTCCCGGGTTCACGCCATTCTCCTGCCTCAGCCTCCCTAGTAGCTGGGACTACAGGCGCCCGCCACCGTGCCCGGCTAATTTTTGTAGTTTTAGTAGAGACGGGGTTTCACCGTGTTAACCAGGATAGTCTCGATCTCCTGACCTCGTGATCCACCCACCTCGGCCTCCCAAAGTGCTGGGATTACAGGCGTGAGCCACCGCGCCCAGCCTAAAAATTCTTAAGAGCAGAGCCAAGCTTTTCCTAAAACGGAAATTCTACCTGTGGACAGCAGTTGCAGCTTCAGGTTTAGCAACCAGAGTTCCAGACTGCCCTTTCTGACAGCTTGTCCTACGGATGTGGGGATTGTCTAGCCAGCTCTTTTTGCATAAGCCAATTGCTTACAAAAAAGTTCTATATCTTCTACTGCTGTTTTTTTCTGGTTAAATCTTGACTCATACAGAATTAGAATAATTTTTTAAACTGTTCTTATTTAATTAATCCAAAAATAGTTGACTATTACAAATATAGTCACGATGTATTGAGTGAAATGAATGATAACAATGTCACAAGGGATCATAGGGTAGAATTGGGAATAGTCCATCATAAATTACTTGTACTACCTGTGATGTGCTATGGCTTATTTGAAAATAGACATACATTAGTTAAAAATGTATATTGTAAACTCAAGGACAGCCACTAATTTTTTTAAAGTATAATTGATACACTAAAAAAAGATAAAATGGGGTCATATGAAATGCTCAGTTGAAGACAGGAGGAAAGAAACAAAGGAGTCATAACTATAAATGATTAAGTAAATGGGAGCATCATGCTGTACATAATATATACAACTAAATAAATCCTTAGACTTTTTAACTTAAAAAAAAGACTCAAATCGATATAGATATATAGCTCTCAAAGAGGTAGAGTATAACTTCCCGTAAGTGTGGGCTCACAGTGACTTCACTGCAAAGAGTATAATGTGGAAAGGGGGGAGGGAAACAACTTTACAGTGGAGAAATCTTTCAATAATCTATCACATCCAACATGATGTCTTATTAGCCCTTATCAAGCCTAATATCAGCAGGAATAAGCCACGTTACTATTGATGTGATGAGAATGGCACTTTGCCACTTCGGTATTCTTCCCCAAAACCCATAACCTCAATTTAATCATAAGAAAAACATCAACCAAATCTCAATTGTGAGACTCTCTAAAATTACCTAAACAGTACTCCTCAAAACTGTCAAGGTCGTCAAAAACAAGGGAAGTCTGAGAATGTGCCATAGTATGAGACGTATAAGGAGACATGACACCTAAATGTAGTGTGGCATCCTGTGGACTCCTGGAACAGAAATAGGACATTAGGTAAAAGCAAAGGAGATCTGAATAAATTGTGGGCTTGGGTATAAAATATACTAATTATATGTGTGTGCATATATGTACTTATACATGATTAGAATTTTAATTCGAATGTATTTAATTGCAAGTAAAATTGAGCGTCTTTTCATGTATTTAATTCTTCTTTATAAGGACAGAATTTTTTCAAATTGGTTATTTATCAGAAGGAAGGAAAGAAAGGAAAAAGAAGAAAAGAAGGAAAGAATGAAGGAAAGACATGCTGAAACAGGGAGTGGATTCCTCATTTTAACACTTTTAATTTATTTTACTTTTATTAGTCCTAACTTTGATTTTAAATTCTATTATAGTCTAGTTTTTTAAAAATTTTAAACTTTTATTCTTAATCTTGAGTTTTAATTTACATTAATATTTTAATTATTAACTTTCAGTCACTTTTTTTTAAATTACCGTTTCTACAGTATTCCCTTCTTTTATACAAATTTGTTTTGTTTATAACAAGTATTGACTTGTTTATGAGGTATGTTCCAACTGCAGTGAGAAAGCCAGCATCACAAATATGAAAGCTGGGAAAATTACCTTCCTGCTTGTATTATTAGCTATTGCTGCATAAAAGTCACCCCAAAATGTAGTGGCTGAAAACAATAGTCATTATTATATCTCCATGATATCAGTGAGTCAGGAATTCGTACTGGGACGACAGAGCAGCTTGCCCCTACTTCATTACGTCTGAAACTCAGCTGGAAGGCTTAAAATCTTGTGCCTAGAATCATCCAAAGGCTGCTTACTGAAGACTTTTTGAAATCATTTGAGTCCAGCTGTCAGCTGAGGTCTGAGCTGGGGCTATGGGCCAGAATACACACACATGGCCTCACCACGTGGTCTGGGCTTCCACACAGCCTGGTGGCTATGTTCTAAAAGTAAGCAAGCTAACAGAAAAAAGAGGAATCCATACTGCTTAATTACAACCTGGACTTGAAAGTCACACAGCATCACTTCTACCACGTCCTATTGGTCAAGGCAGTTCCAAATGTGTATTCAGTTTTAATGAGGAGACAACACTGTCAATGTCATATTCTTTGACAAGCATATGGGATGGGATATATATTGGTGAAGCCATATTTAGAAAGTACAATTTGCTAGATTACCAGATACATCTGAAACAATCCTTTATGTTTCTTACAAATAAACTTTGTGGCTTCCAAGTTTGGCTATAAAAATAGACAAACAGATAGGTAAACAGACTTCACCTGGTTAACTCAGAATAATTTGGTACATTTCTCTGTCCCAATTGGTTGATCAATGGTTTCTTCTCCCATATATTGTCAACTACTCCCATATTCTACAAATATTTTAGAGTCCATGTTCCAGTCACTGTACTAGGGTCTGGAGAAATATTGGTAATATTACAGAATCCCTGCCCTTAATGAGCTACAGGTTTAAGGGCAACACAGAAAGTAAGCAGGAAATTATAATTCAATGTGTTTTATATGTTAACAATGGAAAGTATTGGGTGCTGTGGAAGCACTTGGAATAGACACATTACCTAGGCCTGGGAATTGGGAACAACTTCCCAGAAGTGCCATATGACTTAGAATGAATAAGTAGGAGTTATCCAGGAAATTGGTATCCATGATGGAGAAAGGGAATGAGTAAAAGTATCCAAAACAGAGGGAAAAATAGGTTCACACTTCTAGGAGCAAGAGAAAATGTGTCATAGTCATTGATCAGACCTTGTAATCCCAAGGTGCTGTGCCCAGGGCCTCAAATGTACTATGCAAAGCAGCTGAGATTACAAGTCCAGCTCAGAAACCCCTTCAGGCTTACTATACCCTCCGTGAGAGACTGACTTTTGTCAGGTTTTGTCCACTTATATATCCCCAGTGCCTAGTATACCTAGCACATAGGGATGCAATAAGTATTTGTGGCTTCATACTTGGATTCCTGTCTCTGAATATTGACTTTGGATGAAAACGCTACTGGACAGTCTTGCTATTCATTATTTTCCATCCTAGATGAGGCCTTTTGGCTCAGGCTCAGCTCCACAAATTGTGGCCTGAAGAAAAGACCTGCCATCATAGGCTTCCCAGCTCCAACCCAGGCCAGCAACCAAAGCTACTGCTCCTCCGAAAAGTTCTGTCAAGCACTTAAAGAGCTAACAGGGCATTTGAAAATTCATGGTCCCCAACATCTTCAACTAAGATCTGACAGAAGCCATGGCAGTAGACCTGGAGTGGGTTATATCTAGAGAATGATATGGCTCACACTAATACATTTGCCCTACCTTGATAAGGACACAAGTGATGCTCACCATCCTGATATACATGCCTGCAAGAAGATATAACTAAAGGGCTTTAGCCATATAGCTGAGCTTATTGCACCAGCCTCAATCTAAAATTATATATATATAATAGAATATTATTTCAGCCTTGAAAAAGAAGGAAACCCTGCCATTTGTGACAATATGAATGAATCCAGAGACATTAAGTGAAACAAGCCAGACACTGCAAGACAAATACTGCATGAATTTATTTGGATGTAGACTCTTTAAAAATTAAACTCATAGAAACAGAATAGAAGGGTCCTAGGGATGAGGGGAGTAAAGAATGAGGAGATGTTGGTTAAAGGGTACAAATATGTAGTCATAAAATGAGTAAGTTTTGGACACCTAATGTACAGCTTTATTACTATACTTAATAATGTACACTTGAAGTTTGCTGAAAGTAGATCTTATTTTTTTTGAAATGGAATCTCGCTCTGTCACCAAGGCTAGAGTGCAGTGGCATGATCTTGGCTCACTGCAACTTCTGCCTCCTGGGTTCAAAGTGATTCTCCTGCCTCAGCCTCTCAAGTAGCTGGGATTACAGGCGTGCGCCACCATGCCCAGCTAATTTTTTTTTTTCTAAGTAGAGATGGGGTTTTGCTATGTTGGCCAGGCTGGTCTCAAACTCCTGACCTCAGGCGATCTGCCCACCTCAGCTTCCCAAAGTGCAGAGATTACAAGCGTGAGCCACTGTGCCCGGCAGATCTTATGTATTCTTATCACAAAAAAGATAACAATGTAAGTGATAAATACATTAATTCGATTGAATGCAGCTATCCTTCATTTCACAATGTGTATGTATTTCAAAATATCATTCTGCATATCTTGACTATAATTTTTATTTGATTGTACCTCAAGAAAGATGAAAAATATTTTTAAAATACTCATCTATACTGTGGTTCATCTATCCCATGTCCTTTGTCAGTAGTACTATAGAAAATATTTTGCAAACCCCAGTTATTACCACCCAGCTCACTTTTCCTGCTTCTTTCATTCAACTGGCTGGACTTAGGATTCCATGACAGTAGAGAATTTCCAACTGCAGAATTTACTGGTCAGCTTACACTAGTGATTCAATAGGATCATAGAAACAAGGCTCTCCAAAACAGAGGCAATCCCAGTGGTGTTTAATATTATGTGTTTGCAACATTTCTAGTTTTTCCATACATTGCTATTTTAGATCATTTTCTCCTTAGTCAAATGGAGGAAATTAATGAAAGAAGGTAAATGTGGGTTGGAAACCTTATCTCTTTCAACCTCAAAGAGGTTGTCATAGGATCTTTTGTCCTCCTGAGACAATACTATCTTCCATTCTTTCCTTTCCTCCTGCCAAAGATGACTTGGAGATCTGGCTAGATTTTGATGACTTAAGTCTATTACAACAGCTAAGGAAAATAATGTTAAGAAAACATTTATGTTAGGAATATGGTAAATCACACTGCAGAAGCTAAGACCCTGAGCTTTACCTAGGTAATTACTTTGTGGCACCAATGGAAACCAAGACCTTTTGTCCCAAAGTATGTTGAGTCTTTGCCTCTGTGTACCTGGGTGTGGTAATACTCTCTCCTGCAAGTGGCTTTGATGGGTTCCTGTGTTAGCATTATTCACACTCACTCTGAATGGCAGGGACACACTTATCAAATGACTTACCTTTATTAATTCTAATGATACGCTACTGTCTAAGGCAGTTCTTTTTCCCTCCAAATGTGGAGATGCACAGCAGCTTAAATTCCGCCACAGAATTTTCCAAAACCTGCTAATTAGCTTCAGCCTCAGCCTTGGCCTTCAGAAGGCCAAACAGTCAAATGCAAACTTCAGCATCACTTCTGGAATTCCTAAATTTGCAGCTTATCAATTTTCTTGTGAATGTTTGGTTGTCATCATAGTTACCCTGCCTAACAACATCTAATAACTTCTTGTTTGCATTCATTATAGCCTTCATTATATCTGGATCAGTGATGATTTTCATGGCTGTTGTACATACTTTTAAAGATTTTTTTTCTCCTTTTAAATCGAGTTGACATTCTGCTTTTAATTATTCCTCGCAAATATGAATAATTCCTTAAAAGGATTTTTTGAAATGCTTAAGCCTTAAATAAAAACAAAAATTAAAGTTTTTAAAGGTTATTTTGTTTTCATTTTTAGTGTTAACTCCCTAAAAATTTCACGAAGTTTAGAATTATATCTACTCTCTATTGTTGTAATATATTTCTATAAACATATGTCTAACTGCATATTCTTTCTAAAGGCATTGAGTGAAAATACTCTTCATATGTTGATAACCGTCAATCTGTTTCCCTATTTAGCTATTTAAGAATTCTCATTTATTCTGTATAAAACAACTTTTTAAATTCATCTTTAATTATTACTCATTTGTCTTCAAATATCTGATAACATTTTGACATATAAAGCACATGAAGATATTGTGTTGCTCTAGGTCATATTTAATGTGCATACCTATATTTGAAAATGAGGTCCTATACTAAAAACTACTCCAAAAGCATGCCTTGCTCATGTCACTGACTTTTTGTGTTGACAAGATATGGTAGCAATCTACCTTATTAAAAGCACATAAGCTGGGATGTCAGAAATGAAGTAAACCTTAAGTTATTTGGTCTTCGAAGGGTTAAAGCGGAAGCCTCAGAGGATATGTGAACCTAACACTGTGGCCCATGTTGCCCAGTGGTGCACTTAGGAGATCTAAGGGAAATCCTATTTCCTAGCATGGTCAGCAGGCCAGTGTAACAAGACACACGAGATTGAAAACTGCAGCTTTAGGATTGGTTAGACAGCTTTCCCAAAGATTCTCTTCATATTCTAGCTCTCAGGCAACCGCAGCTTCAGGCTTTGACAAATATATAAAACTGTATTCATAAAAAAGGTAATTCCTTTGTAGTAGCTATTTTACTGCACCTTCCACATTCGTAGGTAGGCTCACTCCCCTCTCATGGTTGTTTCCACAAAATGTATAAGCTGAAACTGTAGATGAAGAAAAACTCTTCTTCGACACTCTCAGGTTTCCAAGTATCAGTGTTTTACATGGTCATGGTACCAAAATTTGTCTCTACTGTTTTTTAAATAATTTAGGAATTCATCTGGGCCTGAGAAAAATAATTGGTTCAGTGGAATTCTTCCTTAGCATTCACCCACACCCACACCCATGGCCCACTCCCTTCCTGCTGCAGAGAAGTGCCCTTCCAGACATTTGGGCTCAGCATTTTCACCAAATCCCTTCCGGCCTCTTCCTCACAACCCTTATTATTATGATAAGAACACTTAACATGAGATCTCAACAAAATTTTCAGTGTATAATCAGTATCACTAACTATATGCACAATGCTGTTTAACAGGTCTGTAGATCGTCTTGCATACCTGACACTTTAAGCCCCTCGAACAGCAACTTACCATTTCCCCTTCCCCCAACCCCTGGTAACCACCTACTCTCTGCTTTTCTCTGTTTGGCTATTTTGGATAACTCTTGAATCCTGCAGTATTTGCCCTTCAGTGATTAGTCTAACATAATGTTCTTCACAGTTCACCTGTATTGTCGCAAAGTGCAGGATTCCCTTCTTTTCTGAGGCTGGATAATGTTCCATTTATATACAACACTTTATCCTTGTTCATTTCCCCAAATCCCTGCCCCTCCTGTCATGTAAGAGGAGAGAAGAGAGAGCAGGGATATATGTTCTGAATATACTACCCCACTCTTTGGACATGTTTGTATTTTATGGAGAAAGCATGATCCCAAAGAAGTTATAACAACAGCAAGTCTATCCTAGCTGTATATTTCTGAGAGAAAGGGTTGACAATGGAAGGATATATTTTTCCTACATCTTTCCTACTCTTTCAGATCATCCCACAGATCTGAATGTTAGCTTTTCAATTGTAGAGGGTCAGGTATGGCTTCTCCAACACCTCCAGCCTTGCTAGGCGCCCCTTCTCCATGTTCTCATAGCATCCTGGCCATGTCCCAATCAGAGTAGTTGCTAAATCATACATATTTCTATTTGTATGTTGATTTTCCCCAGGTCTAAGTAACATGGCCAAGAGTCACAACCAATAGATGATAGAGATGGGATTTGAACCTAGGCCTTTCTGATATCAGAGCCTATGATCTCTTGATTCTTACATTGTAACTTATCTGAAAATATATATGAGAAGTGTGTCAAATTATCTGGAATCATTACTTCTGGGATAACAAATCCTATTATTATGTTAGTGTTCTTCTTTTAGGTGAATTAGTATTATCATTTGTTTGGTTTGCTTAGGTCCAGTATGTCTTAAAATGTATGTAAACAGTAACTATTAATGTGCTTTTCATAGTTATGTGTACTATGTAGAGACGATATGGGGATATGAAGTTTGCAAAGTCATAAAGATTAAGGAGAAATGTATACCACATAAAAATGTCATCAGCACAGTCTTGGCATGCAATCAGTGCTCAATAAATGTGGGAAAACTCCTACATGAGAAGCAACAAGATTATACTTGAAGGTACATCAAGCTCTGCTGTTAACTTAGCTATCTCACTTTTTTTCTAGATGTATCTGCTCTTCTGTAAAATAAGGGCATTGGTCTTATTATTTGAAACTGTGGTGTTGAGTAGTTTGCTGCTGGCCCTGGAACTACATATCAAGCACGCTTGCATAGCCTTCCTGAAAAAAGAACACGTTTCTTTGGAATAGCCTAACAGCAGAACTACAGAAAGAAATATTTTGCTTACTCAACATATCAGTTTATATAAAATAAGAAGATCCTCAGAAAACACTAAAACTTAATAAAGTATTTTAAATGCCTCAGTGAAAATAATACATGAATGTAAAAACCCTGAAAGTAAAGCGTAAACTTCCTTTGATATCTGTCCACCCTACAAAAAGGTGATGGATTATTATGCATTTGCTTGTTTGGAATTCCACTTATATTCTATTCCGTGCTACAAGATTTAGAACATCATGAAAATGTTGTAGCTGTTGGTAGGTGGGGGAAAGGGAGAAGAGAGATAACGAAGTTAATCCTTGAATTAAATGAAAAAATATAAAAGGAAGATGAAACACATTTCAGAATACAGTGAAATCAGATATCTTCCAAGGAAAAAAGAGTACATCACATAGGTAACTGCAAGCTTAATAGGTAAAGAGATAAATGTATAGATTTGCCACACTGCCAAAGCTTAAAACTAAACAAATACCAGAGCCTCATTCTGCAGATTTAAATATATAATTACTTCAGAGTCCTACTAACTAAATTCCAACATATAATGGTGTAAGTGTCTATTGTAAGCAGTTTTGCAAACTCTCAAATATGTTCAGAAAAAAATTGCTACACTCAGCTGTGGCTAAGAAAACAATCAAAAGACATTCAATAGCATTTCTCAAGTGATAAGGAAATATTCAACTATGGTTTATTCTAATTTAGACCAGCATCCAATGAAACCTACATCTTGCAGTTTTTAAGTATGAAAACCTATTTTTATTAAAAACATCAGAAAGTATTGAGTTTTCTTAAGTATTCCCAGCTGGATGCGTTATGTGTACTGAATTCGTTATTCACTGTAATAGTACCAGGTGGTCCTATGGGCTTAATGAGGATTTGATTATAAATACAAAGAAAAAAATTACAATGGGAATGTATTCTGGATACCTTTCTAACTTATCTCTGTGTGCTACCTTTTAGCTAAAGCTGCATCTATATTCCTAACAGAGACCAGGCTGAAATAGCAGGGCTTGTCAACGTCAAGTGGACACAACTGTGTTGGAATTTTACTTTCGCCCCGCTTTCCTAGGCCGTATCCCGATGCAAGTGGAGAAGTTAGAGATTATGCCCAGAGATGAGTGCTAATAAACAGACAGGGCAGACTACTTTCAAATAGTTCCAGACAGGTTGTTATGCCATGGAATAGTTTTTAAGATAACTTGGAAGGGAGAGAGGCTAGAAAAGGAACTAGAAAGATTCTTTTGCAGCTGACGTTTGGGAAAGGAGAGCTAATGGAATCAAATGTGACATATGCTTAATAAACTGCTGTCTTGCCAAAGTGACTGGGCACCCTAGGAGGTAATCCTCTTTGAATTAGACTAGAAAAACATTTGACCAGCTGTTATCACTTAAATAAATTTTGATTTAAAAATATGCAGGCAAAAACACTGTAGACCAGTGAGCTTCCATTCTCCCCATATCGTCTCTATTTTTTCTTTTTTGCTAGCAATGGCCCCCAACTGCTATATAAGGAGATGAAGGCTCCTTTGTTCTCTTGAGTACTTTTATGAGTTTAGGTATGCAAGTTTAAGGGAGGAGAGGCATTTGAGACCTACTCTGAAAAAAGCAGGAAAATAATTTTCAACTCTGGTTGATGAAGGATAAAAGAGATGCAGAAAAAAAGACTCTATGAGTGAAAGCTTCTTAAAATTACCAGAAATCATAAGGCATGGATTTAGCAAGGGTCTTATAAAACAGTATTTAGCTATCAGGAGCATGAAAGGATTTATTCTGCATCTAGGTTACATATGAAAATAATCAGTGGAGTATATGGGATCTGAACACAATATTGAAATTTAAGGTCAATTAGATTTAATTGTGGGGAAATGTCATCGACTCTTTGGTCTAGAAGAAATTCATGAAGTCATTTAGTCCATTCCCCAGATTACAACTTGGACATATTCAAACTATTACAAGCAAACAATATTTCTTCACGCACTGCCTTATATAAGAACCCATTGCCTCTTTCAGCAATTTCCCTTAGCTGCCATAGTTCAGGGCGATATTTACTGAGGATCTACATAACTGAGTGATGCTCTAGTGCTTACAGATGTACCCACCATCTAAAATCAACAGAACTTTTCAAATTTAATGAATTAATCCTTTTTCCTAAGTAGTATTTTAATAATGTAGCAATAAGATTAATAGAAAGTATTGCTGAAACTACAGCTAAATGTGTTTCCAACAAGGAATCAGCAATTATATCAGGACTTTCAAAAGCCTTTTCTCTTTACCTGAACTATAAATTCAAATTTGGTTTCGCCTAGCATGAAGAAATATTTTATGGAAATATACTGGCCGAAAAGTAACTTGTCAGGGTCATTGGCAGTTAATTGGAATACAGCCGCTGTCAATTAAAATGGGGCTGCCATGCTTTACTAAACCAAAACAGCTAAAAGGCTTATAAACAATTCAGCACATCATTAAAACTCAGTGACTCTCAGGCTTGGAAGTAGCTTTAATAAATAAGAAGACAAGGCCAAGATGAGTGTCTGAAAGATATTTCAAACAAGATAATTCCATTTAGCCATCACAGTTAGTTTACTTTTTTGAGAGGCAGAATCTCACTCTGCACCCAGGCTGGAGTGTGGTGGCATGATCATAGCTCACTACAACCAGGAACACCTGGGTTCACGGGATCCTCTCACCTTAGCCTCCCGAGTAGCTGGAATTACAGGCATGCTCCACCATGCCTGGTTCATTCTTTTTTTTAACTTCTCTGGTGAAGTGACTAAAATGCAGGCCAGTTTTTAAAAGGAGAGAACATAAAGGAACTAGATAATCCAAGAACTCAGGGTGCATCTGTTGAGAAGTGCAACATTTACCATAATACTGAAATAGCCTGTTTGTTGTTTTTTGTTTTGTTTTGTTGAGACACGGTGTCACTCTGTCACCTAGGCTGGAGTGCAGTGGTGCCATCTCAGTTCACTGCAAGTTCTGCCTCCCAGGTTCAAGTGATTCCAGTGCCTCAGCTTCCTGAGTAGCTGGGATTACAGGCAAGTGCCACCATGCCTAGCTAATTTTTCTTTTTTTTTTTTTTTTTAGTAGAGACGGGATTTCGACATGTTGGCCAAGCTGTTCTCAAATTCCTGACCTCAAATGACCTGCCTGCCTCAGCCTCCCAAAGTGCTGGGATTACAGGCGGGAGCCACCGCGTCCAGCCTGTTTGTTGGTTTTAAAAAATGCTTATTTTTTAATCACAACCAGAGCCATAGGTGCTACATCAGAAACAGTACACTTTTCATAGCTCTCAAATCTCTGTCATTCATCAAAGATGAAACAAATCACAAAGTCTGCTTACAAATAGCATTCATAAAATAAACATGCTATACTTAACCAACTTTAATAATTCGAATTTTTAAAATTATTTTGTTTATTCACACATTCCTGGGAATCATCATATTCTGACTGAATGCTAATTAATATACATTTTTATGTATTTTTCTTCCTGTGGATTTGCGCAGAGCACACACTACAGAATAAAGACCTCTATTGCCTCTAAAAGCCTTTGCAGTAACAGTCCATTCAGATGATCCTATTAATTTTGTTATGAAAGCACTGATAAAATACAAAGTGATTTTGGAATGTTACAGAGTCTATCAGGTGAAAATAGAAAATAATAATAATTAGCCTGCTTTTTAAATGACTCCAAGCAGATAACCACTGGTACAATGCCACATATTTCTCCATCTGGGTTTAGATTCTAGCCTTGCACTCATCACCCTGGCCCTTTCAGGGAGGAATCCTCCCAACTAAGTCCAAGGATAGAAATGACCCATACAGGTGTTTCCAATGGACTCGACAGAGCACCAATCAAAAAGAGAGGCTATCAGAAAACTCAGTACTATTTAATTCATTTAGAAAGTTCTTCTCAGATAATAATAACATAACTTAATAAAAATTATTTATGCCAGAAAGTGGTCTCATATATTCTATTAGTCCATTTTCATACTGCTATAAAGAACTACCTAAGACTGAGTAATTTATGAAGAAAAGAGGTTTAACTCACAGTTCCACAGGCTTACAGGAAGCATGACCTGGGGTGTCTCAGGAAACTTACAATCATGGCAAAAGGCAAAGGGGAAGCCAGGAACGTCCTCTCATAGTGGCAGGAGAGACAGGGGCAAAGTGCCACAAACTTTTAAACCATCATATCTCTTGAGGACTCACTATCCCGAGAGCAGCAAGGGGGAAGTCTGCCCCGTGATTCAATCACCTCCCACCAGGCCCCTCCCCTGACACGTGGAGATTACAATTGGAGATGAGATTTGGCCCACCTGAGGACACAGAGCCAAACCATATCATATATCTTAGACTACTGAATCATGGTGGATTTTATTGATGCTGGTGCTGTTATCTTATCCTGAACTGTGAATATTAGTTTGATCAATTTCTAATTGATTGTGCTCTTCTCTCCTGGAAAAGCCCTATTTAATGGAAGCTGATAATTCTGTTTGCTTCCAGGGAATGGTTTCAGTTTTTCTTTTTTGTTTGTCTTGGTTGGGTTTGATTTTGGCTTTGTTTACTTCTGTTTTTGGCTTACTTAATAATCCTCAGGTTTTCTGGTGTGCTAGTGGCTTTGTGTCTTAAAATACAGTCTAATCTGAGAAAAATTCTATGAAGTAGCCATGAAAAGCCAAGAAGAGGAAATTAAGACCCAAACTGCCTTTCTTTTTAGCTTCATAAGATAACGAGTTTCCTTGTGTATAAATAAATGCCCTCTAAGACTGATGCAGGCAGGAGATTGTTTTGCCTAGAAGTGTATCATTGTCAAGGAAAGATTCAAACTTAAGATTTTTAATCTTGTTTTAGTTCAGCAAATCATTTATAATCAACAAACATTTCTTAAACCTAAAATACTAGACACCAGAATACATAGAAGATAAATCCCTTGCCTTAAAGAGCATATCCCCTAGTTGAAGAGACAGAACATCAAGGGAAACAATAGGCACATGGTGCATGGTAAAATGAAAAGGCCTGGGGTTAGGGTTAGTCAGAAGAGTGACATTAAGTACAATCACTTTATCTTTCCAACTCTGGTTACATCTGTGAAATAAACACATTTATATTTGCCCTACCTTCCTCCACGGGTACATTAAGGCTCAAACCACAAGAATGTGAAATGCCCAAACAAATTAAGTTATTGTAATGATTTCATTTAAAAATTGATACTGAAGAATCAGTATTTTACTATCCTATTTTAAATGTGAGAAGTACCAAAAATTCTATATTTAACTTCTTTATTCTATAAAAATTAGGACATTGAAAATCATCCTAATGGCTAGCAAGGAAAACCTATTTCTTGGTGCTTTTTCCTCGGTGATGTCAATATGATACATCTCCAAAGGAGCAGAGAACTCAATTACTTGTAACACCGGGCCCTGAAGATGTTCTTATGCCATCAGAGTTGTTTGTATAATTTTGGAATATCCACTCCCCTGTCCCCCCACAAAAAAAAACTCCATTTTCAAATTCAGAAGATGTATCTGGTGAGCCTAAGGGGAATTTCACTTCCTTTGTTAGTGATTGATTTGGTAATGGTCAAAGAAAAGTACAAAGATGTTTTCATGAGGGTTCCCACTCCCCGTGTTTAAGAGAAAGCTGCAAAATGGAATAATATCTTAGTCAGTTTAGGCTGTTATAACAAAATATCCTAAACTGGGTGGCTTATAAACAACAGAAGTATATTTCTTACAATTCTGGAGGCTGGAAGTCCAAGTTTTAGGGTGCCAGCATGGTCAGTTTCTGATGAGGGTTCTTTTCCAGGTTCCAGACTGCCGCTTCTCATTTTATCCTCACATGGTGGAGAGCAGAGAAGGGAAATAATCTCTCTTGTGACTCTTATAAGGGCACTAATCCCATTTATGAGGGCTCCACCATTATGACCTTATCTAATCCTACTAACCTCTCAAAGGCCCAACTCCTAATGCTATCACATTGGGGAATAGGGTTTTAACATGAATTCTAGGGAGACACAAACATTCAGTCCACAAATAGCATCCGTTGTTCTTCTGGGTTTTGTCATATGTAGAAACTGCTATGGCCATGTTACTACCTATGCATGAAGCTGACACTAAGCATTGGAGATCACAGATGGAAAGAACCTGGATCTCTATGACATCATGGAACTGCGTACTCAACCACCCCTTAAGGGAGGTAACCAATGCCCTACCGTTGATCTTCCTGTTACATGAGAAAAAAAAAATTCCTTAGTGTTTAAGCCAGTTTGAATCAGAATTTCTGTTACTTTTAGATGAAAGCAGTCAACTAATATACATATCATGATAACATTTATTTAGCTCTTAATGTGAAGAAGGCCCCCATGCTAAATACTTCGTAGGTTATTTTATTTTATCCTCAAAATATTATCATTCAGAGATGAGGAAACCAAGGCCCAAAAGATTGAATGACTCGTCCAAAATCACACAAAGCCAGTTGTGGAACCCAGGCAGTCTGCCTCCTTCAACACCCATAATTTTTTTTAACAAAACATTATCTTTTATCATATTTGATTAATCCCTTATTAGAACTATGCAGAAAGAAACTGCTCTTTTAAAAATGCACTTGATGAGGCTGGGTGTGGTGGCTCACACCTGTAATCCCAGCACTTTAGGAGCCCGAAGTGGGCAGATCACCCGAGGTCAGGAGTTTGAGACCAGCCTGACCAACAGGAAGAAACCCCGTCTCTACAAAAAATACAAAATTAGCCGGGCGTGGTAGTGCATTCCTGTAATCCCAGCTACTTGGGAGGCTGAGGCAGGACAATTGCTTGAACCTGGGAGGCAGAGGTTGTGGTGAGCTGAGATCATGCCATTGCACTCCAGCCTGGGCAACAAGAGCAAAACTCCGTGTCCAAAAAAAAAAAAAAAAAATGTACTTGCTGAATTAAACATACAATAGGTAGAATATTTCATTGTTCTGCAATTTCCTGTTTATTTCACAAGTACGACTAGCCAAAAGTTTGTTTAGAGATCCTGCTTATCTCAGACTCTCACGAGCTTCCCCAAAGATGAGAGAAATTATAGAACTAATTCTGTAGAGAAGCCAATGAATGTGTAATTTTTAATGAATAAACTGTAGTTAATATTAATTTATAATTTTTAAATGGAACTAGAAATACTGCTATAATAGCACAAAACCTCTGAAGCCCCTAACCAGAAAGCAGGAGTCTTATACCTGTTTTGTTGTAAAGGAGACAGAAAAGATCAAACAATATGTGAATTTTTCCTCTTGAAGGGGCTGCTGGTCTGACTCAACTGGGTTGATGATCAAGTACTTGGCTAGGATCAGGACTGGATACTTTCAGCTTGGATGAAAAACAGAAGAAGCTGTGACTACTCAGAGCCAGGGGCACAGCCAGACCAAAAATCGTTGGGGGAAAAAAGGAAGCTCAAAGGCCAAAAGATAGAAGCCAAGGGTCAAATCCAAGAACAAAAGGCAAGAATCAGTGCAAAGATCAAAAAGCCCTGTGACCTTGATGTCAAAATTCGAGCTGATCAGAGCCAACCCAGCAGGAAATGGGTTTCTAGAAGAACTGTCTCAGATATGTCTGGGCCTTCATGATCCCCTGTAAGGACCAGCAGGTATATGATACCAGGGAAGATGACAATGGCTGCCAAGACTGAGACTGGGCAGACCACCCAGGATCCCAAAATAAAAGCAAAGGTTTAAATTTAAATAACTAGCATGGCAAGAAGCAAAGTACTCATTGCATGATGAAAATCTGAAAGCAGAGTTTCTCTTGGTGCAGCAAAGGATCTCTAGTAAGAAATAACATGAGAAAACATAGGTGTTGTGATCGTTATAAAGGTTGATGATTCTTAAGTACATTCGAGGATGCTAAAGTTCTAACAATGTTCAGGTGTAGGGATCAAGTGTCTTTTACATAATCCTTCCACCAGAAGACATCAAGCTTAACTGAAATTCAAATCTGAACAGTAGGACAGCCACCTGGAAAATAACGCTGCAAAACTACTACACAGCAAGTAAGTCAATCTGCAAAGCTGCAATGAACTGTAACCGACTGAAGAGTATGTTATGTACTGCAGGCTATACCAATCTGTGCATGTGAATAACTGTCAATATCCCAACCTAAAATAATTTTAATGATGGGAATAAACATTAAATATTTATCAGCTGGTGCACCACTAGATCAATGGGCTCATCTCCCTCCCCTGAGTACACACAATAATAAATGAATAGACTTGGGCTTCCAACAGCAAGAAAAAGATTGCCTCAAAATTGGAAATCAATGATACCACTATGGTTACATCAATAGGTGAAGCGATAAATGGAGGCTGCTGTCATTTAAAAAAATGTATTGTAATAACAGAGAAAAAAAAGCTAAAGGGAAATTTTTCTTACATTTGCTTTATTTACTTTCTAATTTTCAAAATGAATTTTGACAGAAGTCCTTGGCCATTTGTACTTTTTAAAAGAACATATTGTCCCAAACTAACAATATCTCCTAATATGAAATCCAGTTTCTGTCAATCTGTCCGTAAAAATATTTTAGGTTTAGATTTTTCGGTTTGTGTCTGGTGCTAAGAAAATGTATGACAATTAAACTGATTGAGAGGGAACAGGAGATGG
Organism: Symphalangus syndactylus; assembly: GCF_028878055.3. Taxonomy (NCBI): domain Eukaryota; kingdom Metazoa; phylum Chordata; class Mammalia; order Primates; family Hylobatidae; genus Symphalangus; species Symphalangus syndactylus. The sequence continues at coordinate 44,783,696 of NC_072437.2, read as the reverse complement.
GGTTACAGGACAGTGTCAGAGGAACTAGAATTTTATAGTAAAATAAAAACACGTTTTAAAATGTTAAAATTTAATCTCTATTTTATTCTATTAAATTTTGTGCCTTATAAGATATGCTGAACCAAGTGTTCCCAAGTTATGACTTACCGTGGAAAATTCTGGTGTGAATGTTTTCTCTTAGAAATAAAGATATTGGGCGTAACAGTTGATATAACTGTTGTCTTTTAAGCTTATTTGAGGAAATGGTTGATAGTAAGAGCTCCACTAAAATACCCAGTTGGTTCATGTACACATCCCTTCAACCTACCCAGTGAGGGACTCTCAGCCTTCCAGCAGCATGATGATAACACCTCCGTGGCTGTTATCCTCTTCATCCTAGTCAAGTGGCACTGTGACAAAACCTAAGAAATACCTGATAGGATATGCTGGCACTTCAGCCAGAAATTTTTCCCCTGACTACTGCATTGTTACTATCTGAATCAAAAAATTGGTACAAGTCAACTCTAAGGATGAGACAACAATAACAGATGGCATCAAGGGGACACTTGGGTTGAATCAGAAAATACTTCTCCTTTTTGAGAAAAGAATTGGCACTAGTCAAAGGGAAATATAAATTACAATTTGGTACAAGCAAGGAGTCCTAGGAAGTAGAAGCCATTTCAGAGCCCTAAAAATACTTTATTTCTTCAGTTGCTATTTTGAAAATCGCTTTTCCCTGTATGATAATATTCAGTAGGATTCAGATAATTTGAAAGGAACAAAAAGCCTTGTTAGCTCTTTTCTATATCATAAAATCCATTCTTTGTCATTTTACACATTCATCGCTGTATTTTCTTGGGTGCAATATTTTTTTAAACGGTGTCTGAAAAGTGAGATTATTTTTCACAAAAAGAATGTATCTGTTATGATTTTTCTGGTAATGATTTTTGCACATTATCTATCATGGTCTAGAAGTTTCCATTATTGATTTCTGAGGATTATTTTTATAATAAAGAAAATGAACCTGGAAAAAAAAAGGTATCTTTTTGTCAAAATCCAATGCCTGTAAAGCATTGTTTATATTATGAAGGCACACGAATGTCAATAGTTGAAATTAGTTCAAAATGTCCTCATTATGAATCATTTAAATTGTAAATAGACACATTACTTTCGTTTTCTTGTCTTTCCCTTTCTTTGTTCTTCCAATCTATAGAGACTCTGTGAGCCCTCTGGGGAAAGGCCCAGTCAGTGTGTGTGTTTCCTGCAGCTTCTTATATCAAGTCATGTTAAACGTGGAAACCAATATGCCACCTCTTATATAAATAGTAATTCCATCAATAAGCATTCAACATTCCTGTGTTGAACCTCTACTATGTGCTACTACTCCTAGTCTAGAAGATGACACATGACAGTAACTGGCAGAAAATTTTGCAATCCCAAATGTTTTTAAATTACATACAGGTCAAACGTGAAAACATGCTTGTAAAAATGTGGAGGTTGAGAATATTTCAATTTCTAAAATTATCCTTGGTGCAAGAATTGCATACTTTACTTTTATTTTTTATTAATGTTTATTTTTATCTCAATAGTTTTTGGGGTACAGTTGGTTTTTGGTTACATGGCTAGGTTCTTTAATGGTGATTTCTGAGATTTTAGTGCACCTGTCACCCAAGCAGTATACATTATACCCAATATGTAGTCTTTTTTTTTTTTTTTTTTTTGAGACAGAGTCTTGCTCTGTCTCCCAGGCTGCAGTGCAGAGGCATGGTCTCGGCTCACTGCAACCTCTGCCTCCCGGGTTCAAACAATTCTCCTGCCTCAGCCTGCCGAGTAGCTGGGACTACAGGCATGCACCACCATGACCGGCTAATTTTATATTTTTAGTAGAGACGGGGTTTCACCATATTGGTCAGGCTGGTCTTGAACTCCTGACCTAATGATCCGCCTGCCTCGGCCTCCCAGAGTACTGAGATTACAGGTGTGAGCCACTGCACCCAGCCCCAATATATAGTCTTTTATCCGTCATCCCCCTCCCAGCCTTTCCTGCCACCCTGAGTCCCCAAAGTCCATTATATCATTCTTATGCCTTTGTATTCTCATAGCTTAGCTCCCACTTATAAGAAAGAACATATGATATTTGCTTTCCTATTCCTGAGTTATTTCACTTAGAATAATGACCTCCAGCTCCATTCAAGTTGCTACAAAAGACATTATTTCATTCCTTTTTTATGGCTGAGTAGTATTCCATTATATATATACATACATGTATAATCACATTTTCTTTATCCACTTGTTGGTTGATACGCACTTAGGTTGATTCCATATCCTTGCAATTGTGAATTGAAGCATTGCACGTTTTTAGAAAACAAAATACTTTGAAGAGTCATGTTAGTGATATTTAAGGCACCTCAATGATTGGAGAACAAACTCAATAAAAAAAGTTTTATTAAAGCATTTTCTAAGGATCAGAGGCCAGTTAAATGTCCCCAGGTCCTATTGTAGACAAGCAAGCAAGCCAGGGGTAGGAGTCATATCACACTGCATAATAGAAGGCAAAGGAGCTTGGAGACCTCAGGGAAAAGTCAGAAGGAGGATCCAGAGAAAGGAGAGCAAGAGACCAAAAGAAGAAGGGTGAGAATCTTGGTAGAAGTGAGGCTAAGAAAGAAGTCCAGTGGACATAAGTGTCTAATATGATATTTTTTTTCTATGTTTCATAATGTAGGTCTCCCATGTCTACATGATTCCTAACCCATTCTCTACCATATATTCAGAAAATATTTTAAAAAGGAAAAAATGACCTTGCAAAATCCTAGCTGTTTATTGGATTTCTTAACAAAATCAATGAATGTACAATGTTCCAAATCTGGGTTGATGCAGGCTGAACAATCAGGGTGTGGCAGGGAAGATAGCCTATTTGGGTTAGTTACATCTACAAAATCTACAACAGGACAGATCCAGGTTTGTAGGGCCTAAAGCTAACACAACTTGAGGTATTATCTTTAAGAAAAATTCCACAAAAATATAAAGTTAGCTACAGGGACTTGGAAGAGGCCCATAGAGGTGAGGGATACTGAAATCAAAGCTTCATTGGCATCAAAGTAAATGATCATCTGCCTATATATCAGGCAAATTGTGGAAACTTTTCCTAAAAGAAATACAAACGCAGCCGGGCACAGTGGCTCACACCTGTAATCCCAGCACTTTGGGAAGCCAAGGTGGGCAGATCATGAGGTCAAAAGATCGAGACCATCCTGGCTAACATGGTGAAACACTGTCTCTACTAAAAATACAAAAATTAGCTAGGTGTGGTGGTGTGCTCCTGTAGTCCCAGCTACTTGGGAGGATGAGGCAGGAGAATTGCTTGAACCTGGGAGGCGGAGGTTGCAGTGAGCCAAGATTGCACCACTGTACTACAGCCTGGTGACAGAGTGAGACTCCATCTCAAAAAAAAAAAAAAGAAATACAAATGTTGGGCGAGACTTTCTTCACATAGGAGAACCTCAGAACTCTGGAGAGAGGGGAGAAGGGATAGGAATATAAAAAAAAATAAAGTTATTTATAAAGTCAATGTTTATCATTAATTATCTAAATCATTTCCTATATGCTCATCATTGACACAGTCTTTTAATTAAATGCATATCTGATATGGAAACCATCTCATTATGTTACTATAATCAGATAGGAACAGTTTATGTCATTACATTTAAATGCATGGTAGTTCCCAGTGTCAAGGTGAGTATATTTAGAACACTGATTGCACTGGTTTCCAGTTACTCTTATTAAGATTTACCAAGAATCTGCATGAATTATAGAGCACATTATTATTATAATTACAGGAGAAAATAGAATAGAGGAGCAATGGCAGCTGTTTTCCTAGTGGATGTCTGGTGAGGAGCTTCATCAATAGCTGATGTAATGGGCTATAGGAATGCCTGTTCAACTCTGTTTGAATGTAAATTGGACTTTTTAAAAAAAATTCTACTAACAATGAGGAATGTATTTGGCAGTCTGCTTTGACCATTGAACTTTCCTAACCTATCCCTTTTTATCAGCTCAGTGCCTTTTCTTCCAGAATTTTTCACTGAGAATCCATACAAAAACATCAGAAAAAGAACGCTAAAAACATGGCTAAGAAATAGATTGTTAATCTTAATATGGTCTCTCTACTGCATTCATGTTGACTTGGTGTGATATGGCTCAAGGGGCAGCAGGAAATAAAATTCCATTTGATGGTTCTGCTTTGCCACAGTACTCCCTTCCTCTCTTCTCTCGGTAACAACCCCAGCTTTTCCTTCAGAGGACCATACCTCTTCCCATCCCTCTGCTCCTGTCTGTCTCAAGGGGGCCTGAAGGGAGGGCATGTGACCCAGGCTAGACCAATTGGACTTTCTTTCCTGGGAGACTGCATCTATCGATAGCAGGATGAAAAACAGATGGACGCCATTAGGGCTGAGTGTTTCCAGGGGCAGAGTCCAAAGAAGACATGATTGTCAGTGAATTCCTGACAGTTCCCTGGAGCTCTCCTTCCAGCAGCACAGTGATTCAGCAATTCTTTGGAATCTGTTCACGATCCAGAATGCCTCCAACAAAGTCCTCATATGCTTAAGTTGGAAAGAGTTGGTCTCTGTTATTAGCAGCCAATGTGCCCTAACATGGGGATAGAGAGTAGTTTATCACTAAGTTAATAGGGTCTCACTTCTCATTTTTCCAGTCTTGTTCATTTCTCTCTACAGTCTTGAAGCTACATTTGACAGAAATCTGAAAGCAGTCTTAAAAGTACAAATACCCCCTACTCTCTCAAAAACTTTTCATGCAAAAATTTAAAACACTTAGTTCCTTTTATACTTTACCAAATCTGCTCTATCATGTCTAAAACACAAGCGAGATGAAACATGAGAATAGTAGTGTGTCAGGTGGTAACTCCCAAAAGGTCACCCCGTTTTTCAAATGCTTATAAATCCAGGAGAGTTTGGAGATTAAAAAAATTATATCTTCTGGTTTGAGACTTCACTGATATTTTTCTTTACACTCTCTTTAAGACCTAATTTGAAGGTTTACGTTAACTCTTGGGGGACTTTAAGCTTAAAATATTAGTTAAAATTGGTTAATTAATTTTTAAATTAGTTAAAAATATTTCTGACAGGTTTATATTTGTGTGTGTTCATATAACTCAAAAGAGATTAATTTTGACAAATTGAAATTGGCAAGCCAGTTACCTCTAATAGCATCCAAATTGTTTATTCTACTTAAACAGCAAAACAAATGGATATAGAGAACCTCTGGCATTTTCCAAGCTCAGCATTTCCCTAATGTTTTCATCACCAGCCTAAGAGGTTACCATAGGACACTCGAACATGCACAGAGAAAGTGAGTCCCCTGTGGAATCACCCAGAAAATATCTCCACTTGCCTTTCTATATCGTATCATACTGGAAAGCCTGGGCTTTCTCCCTTTCCTGCCAAGACAGGATTTACATTCAGCAACTGCCAAGCTATCTGCTCTAATGTCTTCAGTGTAAATTTTCCAAAGTTGGGCTGAATGTATTTCTAGACTTGGAGTTGGAAGCACTTTTAAAACAGCAAAGTAAATCTATGTCTGATGTGGTATTATGTTAAATATTTATAAATTGCTAATAATTACAAAACCTTTGACTTTCTGCCTGTACTTCTGAATCATTCCAATCAGGGCAAGCCCTGTCAAGAAGCAGTCTACCTGGTCTTTTAGAGAGAACTTACCAATCCTAGCTCAAGCCTGGCTATAGGAGGGGAAAGTGTAGAGTTTTAGCAACACTTATGAACTCTAGATAACATTTGCTGATACTGAGATCATGAAGGTAATGTGGACTACAGTGTCAAAGAGAAATGCAAATGATAAAAATTTTGGTGACACTCATATTTGGGGAAAAGCAAAGTTAAATAGAATATTAATTGGGTTTCACTAAAATGGCAATGTGAGTTATAGGGTAGGGAAATGACATCAGAAAATGTCATTTTATTGCTCATCTAACAGTGGTACACATGTCCATGCTTCCACATGTCCCATCTCTGGGGAAGAATCTCAAGTTGTTTCCCTTTAGTCACCCAAGTAACAATATGAGGATTTGCTCTCCTATGCTCTCCATCCCCCTGGGTATCAAGGACTTAAATGTCCATTTTTGTTTGTATTCTGTAGATGAGGTTGGAGAGTTGGACTGGTAAGTGTCTGGATCCTTAAAAGCAGGAGATTTATACTGGGGATTTCAGACAGAGCTGAACAGGAATTCCTACAGCCCATTACATCAGCTATTGATGAAGCTCCTCACCAGACATCCACTAGGAAAACAGCTGCCATTGCTCCTCTGCCCAAGCTGCTGGCACAGGTCACGTAGGTGGGGATGGGCAGACATCGACTGGACTACCACACCCTCAATCGTGATCACATGGCAGAAGCCAGACAGAGTCTCAGGGCTCCACTGCTCTTCTCTGTGTGGTCCCTCCAAGTCTGTTCTTCTCATCGCGTGGCCCACTGACCTCGCATGTCATGATCCATGCATACTCCTCCAGCACCACCCTGCAACGCTGACCACTCCAGTCTAGTCTGCCAAGGCTCTTCATCTGTTTTCTTTCCTGGTGTGTGTGTGTGTGTGTGTGTGTGTGTGTTGACCTGCTTCACTTATCCCCTCATAAAGCTTTGCATCCCTATAAATGACATTTGCTAACATCTTAGTGCACTCCATACAACCTCCCTTCCCAGAACGTAGGAACAAAGTTAACATCTGGAATTTGTTTCTTCAGAATACTAGGCTCCCAAGAGCATGCAGCTTGGACCTAAATCCTAGTGGAGTACACGTTTTCCTAGTAGAGAATCACTATTTGTTTTTTCAGGATGCTCTCCTTTTACCTAACATTACTGACCTCACTTACTACTATCCTACCCAGATTGTTCATCCCCAAATGTTGAAATTGCTTCAGGCAGTGGACAACTCTTTACCTAAAGGCAGAGAGAAGTCTTAGGTGAAACACCAACCCAACCTCCTGCCATTCTCTCTTCCTCCCCAGAGTCACTGGGTCTCTAAGGTGTGGTTACCTACGATTTTTGCCTCAGGCAGAAAAAGTCGAAAGTTTTCTACTTTCTGGTCCCTATGTGGATCTCCACAGATCTCCAAAGCCCACTTTAATGTCCTGACTCCTAGCTTTAAGATCTTTTCCTTGCCTAATTATGGGGTCCAATCCACCCCTTCAAAGCAAAAACACTCCCATCATGCCCCAGATCTCCATTCTTCTCATCCCAGATGATATGGCATTCCATCTTTAAGAAGAGATTCAATGCTTTCAGTGCCTCGATATTTTGAAGTCACAGCCTTTCCATGTCCATCTCTTTCTGTAATGGGTCTCTGTCTGACTATGACACTTTCAACCATGCTCTTATGACAGACAGTCTCTCTTCGAAAACTAACAGGGATTTTTGAAAATCTACTTCTTTGCTGCACACCGGTTTTCACAAAGGGTCAAAACTCTGGTTTCAGACTCACTTGTTCCAATTCTTACCTAGGATTATATTAGTTTATAGAGTAGATGTGCCTTATACAAGGATTCTTCAGAATTCCAGACATGTGTGCATGTGTAAGAAATATGAATTTCAACAATCACGAAAGGTAAACATGCCTAGGTAGAACTTTCCTTATACCTTCATAACCGAATACTCTTACATCCCTTTTTTTCTATTCATGTAATCATCCCAAGTATAAGTCTCAAAGAATGTTAAAACACAGTGAACGTTTCAGTCTTAATTGGTGCTGAAACCCCAAAATGATAAATGCCAAATGCCAAGAATTCCCATATTTCTGTTCCCACAGTGGAATTAATTAAAAAATCATGTGACCATTGGCCCCAACCCACTAGCAGATATAAAGGAAGGAGGGTGGGGTATTTCTCTTTACCTCTAGTCAATTGAAGGGCACTCCAATGGGACCAGTCACAAAGCTTCTATGTACCTATGGGATTAAAAGGATTCAACTAATTGTGCTCTTCTTTCAAAAATTTATTTGCAAACCTCTTCAAAATGGAGAGATAAAACTTAAATGTCCCCACTACTTTAGATGACCTTCTACTGAAAAGTCCCACTCTTATTCCAGCTTATTTTCCAGTGGCCCCAGCCCACAGGCTCCCGTAACACCATCCCTTGCTTTCTCCTTCCAACATAAGGATGCAGTGGCTTCCTGCTCTTGCCAGTCTCTGGATTACCTCTCCATCCTTTGTTTGGTTCTCAGCCCCTATGTCACCAGTATAAACAACTCTCTACAGTAAACTTCCTGTACTGTAGACACTTGAAGTTGTCTCTGTTTTCATAGTTAGGCCCTGACTGATCTATCTCCAACACACATGCACATGGCCTCCCCATCACTGGGGACCTCACCTTCAACTCTTTGACAGGGAGAGTACTCTGGCCTGCCACTGACGGCTTGTCCCTCCATCCCTAGTCACTGGTGACACAAGCATCTTTCAGCTGACATCTCCTTTTCCTGACAATAGTCATCTTGGATGGAACCTAAGATGAATCAACTTCCATGTCCTAGATCTGTTCCTCATGAAAAACACAACCTAGAATATATTAGGCCATTCTTGCATTGCTATAAAGAAATCCCTTAGACTGGGCAATTTATAAAGAAAAGAGGTTTAATTGGTTCACAGTTCTGCAGGCTCTGACATCAGCTTCTGGAGAGGCCTCAGGAAGCTTACGGTCATGGTGGAAGGTGAAGTAGGAGCAAGCACATCATATGGCCAGATTAGGAGTGAGAGAGAGAGAGACAGAGAGAAAGATATAAACAGAGAGGGAAGAGGCAGGGAGAGAGGGAGGGAGAGAGAGAGAGAAAGAGAAGTGGGGGAGGTACCACACACTTTTAAATGGCCAGATCTCGTGAGAAAAACTCATCATCCTGAAGACAACACCATGAGGGAAGCCATGAGGAATCTACCCCCATGACCCAATCACCTCCCATCAGGCCCTAACTTCAGGCTGGAGATTACTATTCCACATGAGATTTGGAGGTGTGGAGGACAAATATCCAAACTACATCATAGAAATTGCCAGTAGCAGTTCAATTCCTGTTTTAGCCTGGGTTCCCCCAAAAGCAAACTCTAAGACAAAGCCTGTTGTATGAGCACTTACTTTGAGAATGTGATCCCAAGGAAGGGGAGTGAGGAACGGGAATGGAACACGGATGCTCTATTCATTTCCTTTTACTGCTGCATTATATTACCACAAATTTAGTGGCTTACAACAACACAAATTTATTATCTCATGCTTCTGAAGGTCAGAGAACTAAAATGTATCGTATGGGCTAAAATCAAGGTGTTTCCAGGGCTGGTTTTTTCTAGAAGCTCTGAAAGTAGAATCCATTCCCTTGCTTTTTTCAGATTTTCAAGGCTGCCAGTGTTCCCTGGCCTGTGACATCTTTCTCACATCCCTCCAGCACCTTGCTTCTGTCATCACACCTTCTACTGTCTCTAACTCTACTGCTTCCTTCTTACGTGGGCCCTTGTGATAACGCTGGGCCAGCTGCATATCTCAGATACTCTACTCATCTCAAAATCCTTAAATTAATCACATCTGAAAAGGCCCTATTGCCATGTAAGATAACACATGCACAGACTTCTGAGAGTAGGACATGGCCATCTTTGAGGTGTCATTATTCAGCTCACCACAAATGCATTGGCCACTGCTACAGGCAATTCTTGCCTGCAGAACATGCTAAGGAATCATAATGCATCACAGCACCATCCACCTAGGGGAAAAGAGGGAGGCAACATTATCTGGCAGTATCCATCCCCTATTGATCAAGGTTGCCCCCAGGGTGTTAACTCCTCCATGAATCCAGGAGCCATGTGTATTAGTGCCAGCTGGGGTCCTATGGTAGACCATGATACTGCCTCAGAGAAGCCTCCAAACCAGAAGCACGAGGTTCAAAGTAAGGTACAATCAATATTCACCTCCCAAATTTGGTTAAAGGTGAAACTGCATGGAACTGGATGCTGTAGCAGTAGCTGGAGAAAGAGGCAAAGCCTAAGGAATATGCAGAGATTCTACAGTGTTTAGTTTTCTGTTCTTGTGTTAGTTTGCTGAGAATGATGGTTTTCAGCTTCATGGACGTCCCTGCAAAGGACATGAACTCATCATTTTTTTTATGGCTGCATAGCATTCCACGGTGTATATGTGCCACATTTTCTTTATCCAGTCTATTACTAATGGGCATTTGGGTTGGTTCCAAGTCTTTGCTATTGTGAACAGTGCCGCAAAGTAGGAGTTGAACAATTAGAATACATGGACACAGGGAGGGGAACATCACACACCAGGGCCTGTTGGGGGTTGAGGGGCTAGGGGAGGGATAGCATTAGGAGAAATACCTAATGTAGATGACAGGGTGATGGGTGCAGCAAACCACCATGGCACGTGTATACCTATGTAACAAACCTGCACATTCTGCACATGTACTGCAGAACTTAAAGTATAATTTAAAAAAAGAATTTTTAAATAGAAAAAAATAAATGTAGCATCCATAAATTAAAAAAAAGAATATGCAGAGATTCGTAGTAGGGGTCCAATTCACTTCCCTACTCTACTCTGAAGCCACGGGCAACTTTAGCCGGTTTGTATATCTCTCATGACTACCATAGGGAACCATGCATTTCTCAAATGCATTTCTCAAATACATTGCTGCCCTCTCTCTCTTACTTTCCCATCCACAAGATATTGAAACTCCCCCTGCAAGTGAGTTATAATAGGAGTAAAGTAAATTTTAAAAACTCTCAAAAATTAGACAAAAGCACCAAGAAAGGCAACTGGCCGGGCTTGGTGGCTCACACCTGTAATCCCAGCACTTTGGGAGGCCGAGGTGGGCGGATCATGAGGTCAGGAGATGGAAACCATCCTGGCTAATATGGTGAAACCCTGTCTCTACTAAAAATACAAAAAATTAGCCGGGCGCGGTGGTAGGCGCCTGTAGTCCCAGCTACCCTGGAGGCTGAGGCAGGAGAATGGCGTGAACCCGGGAGAGGGAGCTTGCAATGAACGGAAATCGCGCCACTGCACTCCAGCCTGGGCAACAGAGTGAGACACCGTCTCAAAAAAAAAAAAAAAAAAAAAAAGGCAACTAAAGAGGTTATTCTGCCTATATAGCTGCAGACAATTTGCCTATAGCTGCAGACAATTATTATTGAGAGTTCAAACTTCTTGGAGAGCAAAGGGAAAGCAGCACCAGGGAAGGAGCAGTTGAATCCCGACCTGGCATATTTCTCAAATGCAACAAGAGTGACAGAACCAGGAGGGAGAAAAGATAAGCTGCTCAGGTTATTCATGTTATCAGGACAATCACTCTTTAATGAACAAGCCTCTGGACTTGTTGAAAACCTCAGGACTGTGCTAGCCACTCTTCAACCATTTATCAGGAATGGGAGGAAAGTATCCATGTGTGGAGACTAGAAGTACAGCAAATAGCAATGCCTAGCTCATAAAAAAAAACAAAAAGCATGTGAAATAACATGATACTGTCTTTCTTATCAGAGAGGCAAAGATGAAAAGGACATACATACAGTTTGGAGAGGGAATGAAAAAGTGAGCGTCCTGACACTGAATTGGTGGGAAAACATAAATTGACAGAAGCTTTTGGAAAGGCAATTGGTCTTAATTATCAAAGTGTGCAGGGTGCAGACTCTGATTCAGAACTCTACTTCTGGCAGGAGGAAATCCTTCTGAAATATGTAAACAAATGAGCAATAGTGTATCAATGCATGTTTATTACAATATTGTCTTGAATAGCAAGAAAAAAATAGAAACAATCAAAGATATTTTAGAAAAAAAAGAATTAGTTAGCTCTTTATGTACTGACATGGAAGAGACTCACAATATGTAAAGAAAAATGACATGTTGCCAAACAGTAGGTGTGTTATGATCCAGTTTATATGTTTTAAATATACCTTTGTGTGTGAGGGCTTACATATGATATGACTATCACACCAAATCCTTGACATCACAGCCAAAGTTAAGTTCACACAGAGAAACTATATCAGCAGAGCTGCTTCCTTCGTGTGACTTCTGCTTTGTTTTTATGATAATGGGGAAAAATGGATGATGAGAATGGTATGAATATGAGCTCTGTGTTAATGAAAGTACTGACAGTTGTAAGAAAAGAAAATCCATCCTCTTGAAGAAATGCTGTATCTAATCAAATACTAATATGCCCAGTGACATTTAGGTTTTGCTGCTGTTCTTTTAAGAGTTACTGAAATCCCTATGGGAAGAAAAAAAAAAAACTTGCTTCAAAGTTCTAAACTCTGTAGCTCAAACCACTTTTCCTATTAAAGCAATTTATGATGCAATTTTTAAAACACAAGACAAGATTCCCAAAGAATATAATTATTGAGATATAGCAAAAAAATTATATATATTCAGAAAAACCCTAAAAAGCCTAAAAACTGAAGGTTTCACAGCACATGGAACATGGATGTTACTTTTTTACAAAATCCACAAAAATGAGATAAGAAGAATAAAATCAAGATATAAACCCACAAAGTCCAAGGGAATGTAAGAGCACACAATAGTGCAAAGAGGTGTCAACACAGTTTCAATAGTGCAAAGAGACATTAATACACTTTTCCTTACTGAAAAGTGGTAAGGAACTGAAAAAGCTGAACACCAAGTGTGGGGATGAGAAGGCAAATACAAAGCAAGTCTCTTGTTTCCATGAAACCCAGAAACACTCAGCCGCTGGAGGTACCAGCTACCTCCAAAAGTAGGACAGAGGACTGCAAACAGGAGTGTCTAAAATCCTGTAAGAGGGAGTTAGACCTCCGCATCCTCTTCCCCATCTCATGCATCCAGACAACTACCCTTCCCTGCCCCAGCAAGAGATGAGCCATTTATTCTGTGTGTGGTGGTGGGGGAGGGGGAACTCAGTCAAAAAGACTTCAGGTCAACCCTTCTAATTTATCCCTAACACCCTAAAGCACTCCTTGAATACAATACATCAATTTCTCTTGTAGGCTTCCAAAACAGTACCAACTATGTACCATTCTTGAGTGAACTGAAGAAAGAAAATAGGTATTCAAATAATTTTCTGTAGGGCTTCAAACTCTCATAAAACTTGGGTGGAAAAAGCCCTCTCTAGATGCTGACATCAGGCATAGAGGAGGGCCAGTTGGAAGGGGAAGGGAAGAGAAGGAGAAAGGTACAACACTGAAAGTCTCCATACTTAATGGACTCCTAGCGTCTTGTGTGGCTCTGCCCCCAGAATGGTGTTGACCAAGTATATTATCTTCCTTTCTACCAAGGGCCCTGGCAGGAGATTAAAAGAGTCTTCCCTGAACAAACTGAAATGCCTCAGAAGAAAAGACCAATATGTAAGGTCTTTTGTGGGGGCCCGAGAAAATAGCTGTACCCCACTTAATTTCTCTATGTGACCTATACACCCTCGCCTCCACCCATTCACACAGACCTTCAGTCATCTTTAGATTGCCTCACTTTTAATTAAACAGATCAACAGATAGTTGAAGAAACTATCTTAAAACTTGAAAATCAGAGACCAAAGCACACAAACAGAAGAAGAAATTGTCTTTGAGAACCGGAACTCAGGAGTAGAGAGGAGTGGAGCAAAGAAACCCTCTTTTCATTTATAAGTCTTGTTGAATGATTTAACTTTTGAATCTATGTACATGTATTTTTGTGATCATTACATGTATATTTTTAAAGAAAGAATGTTTCAGGAATAGACATTCAACTATACAGAATTCTGGGCAGTAATTTTTTTGCATATTTGGTATGTTTCTGTTATGCTTAAATTTTCACAGTAATTGTATGTTTTAAATTTTTTAAACAAAATGCAAGTATTTAAAAACAAAAAAAAAGAAAAAATGAGTAATGCATTCAGGCATAGATAGGGCTGCCTGAGCACACAGAATGGCAGGGTTGAGGGATAACCCTAGCTCCTTAGTTTCTTCCAGTTATTGAAAGGAACACTCAAGTAAGTGATTTTAAAATCACCCTTAAGTCTGAAGTAGCAGCATCAGTGAGGATCTAACAAGAACAGCCACAGCACAGACTTACAGAGTTTGCAAAGCAGGTGTCACACTCTTGCAAGCCACTAAGGGGTAAGGTGCTAAGGATTGGGTGGCAAAACTAAATAATAGCGATCTTTGCAATTCCCACTGATCTGAGCTCAGAAGTACATTGCTGCCCTCTCTCTTACTTTCCCATCCACAAGATATTGAAACTCCCCCTGCAAGGGAGTTATAATAGGAGTAAAGTATTCCCTGCAAGGAGAATAGCAAAAACTTGAGACTAGTGCCTGTATCTGTGTAATCCTGGGGAAACTTGCCACTACCCCAGTAGGAATCAGGAGAAATCCAAGAGATTAAAAAGGCAGGGGAAAAGCTTAAGACCTTCTAATGACAGAACCAGAGCCTTCACCAGGGGAACTAGAATTTAGCTCCAAGACTGAGAAGACAAAGTTGATTAAAGAGCACTGTACTATAGAACGCCCCCTTGCAACTGATTTTGCCCCACAAAGCAGCATCCCACCGTTTTGAGAATACTTGTTCAAATGACTTTGGTTTCTCTGGGGGAAAAAAGAAAACAAAAAAATAACATTTTTTTCCTCTAAGATGGCTAAAGACATGAAATTTAAATTCCAGACTTGTACCCACTGTAGTCAGCAGAAAGCTCTGCCAATACAGACAGCTTATTTGGGAAATATCCACAGCAGCAAAGTCCTAGAGCAAATATGTGTAGATTTCTTGTCCTTGAAATTAGAAAGAGACTTGAGACATAGTATGATGACCCATCATGGCACTCAATGTGCACAAGTCAACCAATCATACCAAGGGTTCAAAAAACATCCGAAATCCCCTAGTGTTATGGGAGAAATCACTTTCCATGTATGGGTTTTCTATTCAAATTCACTAAGGTGAAAAAAAAAGTGGCTCCTATAAGAAATTTTCACTAAAGCTGGTTACAAAAGTCTGAGACCAGTCCCCAGAAGTCCCCCAATCTGAAAAATTCGACAAATATAACTGAACTTGTTGGTGACAGTGCAACCTGAGCTACCGGATGGCTGATACCAGAATCCATCCTGACCCAGCCATATCAGTATTGCCACAATACTGCTACATAAATACAACCACAAAATCTCAGTGGCTTATATTAATAAACATTTATTTTGCTCACAAGTTGACAGTACACCTGGTTAATCCCGATGCTCTGGGACTTAACTGATCTTGGTTGGATTCATTCATGAATCAGCGGTTAGCTAGAAGTTCAGCTGGGGTCTGGTGGGTCTAGTACAGCCTCAATATTCAGTTGGGATATTTCCTGTCTGATTCATATACTCAATCCAGCAGGCTAGCTCGGCCTTTTTCTTGTGAAGGAGGCTGGGATCTAAGAGAATGAATGAGGGCTCTTGGGGCCCAGGCTCAAAATGGGCATATCTTCTTATCTGCTGCATTTTATTGGCCAAAGCAAATTACAGGCCAGCCCAGATTCCAGAGAGGGGAAATAGACTCCACCTTTTTATAGGAAGCACTAATACTGTGCATTGCAGGCAGCATGTTTACAAGGAGGGATGATCAATGCAGACCATTAGGGCAATCAACCTTCCACACCAGCATCTTGATGTCAGAGAATTAGTTCTGTGAGTAAACCAAAAGAACTTGGTTAAAGACAATGTGGCATTCTGGAAGAAAAAAAGAATTATTAGTGAGAAAACCACAGAAATCTGAATCAAGCCTATAGGTTAGTTAATATTAATATTAATTCATTTGTTTTGACAAATTCACCAGGGTTATATAAGATGTTAACATGAGGAGGACCTGGCTGAAGGGTGTATGGGAAGTCTGTACTCTATAACTTTTCTGTGAAGTTAAAATTAATTCAGCATAAGATGTTTATTTTTTAAAGAACATGATAAAAAGGAATTTGCAGTATAGGCCATTTGGGTAGCAGTGCCCTTGACTGTGTGCACCACTGAGTCATGGAGAATCCTCCATCCTCTATTCAGAAACCCCTGCAGCCTGGGAAAATATGGCAGCATGTGGGGCACTGAAAAGCTCAGCAGATGGCTTGGCCAGGGCCACCTCTCTGCAGACCTCCAAGACAACAGCAACGCTGAAGGCTAGGGGCTGTGCCAGCATCCTTTCTCAGTGTGACGAAAAGGGTGTTGACCCAGCTGGCTCTGGTGGTTAGGGGAGATGCCACATGGCCACATGGCTGCAGTGCTTGGGAAATTCTCTTTTTTTCCTTTATGAAGGGAGCGAAATCCAGACTTAGCCATGTCCATCTGACTTTCTGAGAGTGACAAATTGTGATCTTCACCATGTAGCAGCTCTGAGTCTGATGTGGAAACTAAATCAGGCACATAAACACATAATTACAGTACAGTGTGATAGAGTCTGTATAGTGAACATGTGTTTCTTGTCTGTTCCACTGTCTTCCTTCGGAAAAGCCCAACCTCCTTCCACCTTTGCCTCTGGCTCCCAGAGGTAGATAGGCACATGACATAAGACCCAGACCTGGCTGTTCACAGGAGCTCATCCCTCTGGCCACTGCAATTGATCAGGGAGATTAGCCCCAAACTGAGCACCAATCAGACCTTCTTCATCATATTTGATATAAAGTTTCTAGGAAAAGAAGGATCTTTCTTTCCCTAGTACCAGAAAGAGTTATAAAAATAGAGACTTTCTGAAGCTAAAGATCACCAGAGGGAAGAGCCAAGATATGGAGAGAGAAAATCTTCATAATGTAGTTTAAACCCCTAGATGCAGCCAAGCCTGATGCCAGAGATACCCCTTAGACTTCTATATTTCCAGCCATAATCTAGCTTGAGCTGGGTTTCTCTCATTTGCACCCAAAACAATCCTGCCAAATGCAGAGATGGGTACCTGGAAGTGGGGTGTTGGAATTAACAGGCATTAAAATGAAGGGAAAGCCTGACAATAGGTGGGACCCTGGGAAGTCAACACTGCCCCTCTTTACCTGGGATGTTAGTGATGCCTCTTAAGTGGTAGCAAAGCAGCAGGGAAGGTTTTTCCTTGTTGTTCCTGGGACTCAACCAATTCACTTCCGTGTCTCTGCAGATATCTTGTGACAAAGTTAAAATGGGCTGACCGTATTTTGCAGCCTTTATTATCCTAGAAGTTTCAGACCAAGCTGTCTCTCTATAGCAGAAGGGGAAGGGCCTACGTAGCCTCACCAAAGAGATCATTTCTTCCTCCAGAAATCCTTGAAAAGACACAAAGTATGGGTTTTCTGTTTTGAAAGGAGATAATATTGAATTGCAGGAAAAGCAGGATCGCTGGGGGAAACCTAATTTCCTAGGCCCTTACCAAAAACTTCTGGCTATGTACTCCCCACCTTAAAAGACAAGCTCGTTTTTAAAGAGGCAGCCCCGCTCATTATGCCAGCCCATGGTTCTAAGTGCGGGGACCAAGAGGCAAAAAGGGAAAGACATTATTCAGAGACAGAAACTCCAAAACCAGGTTGGATTTAAGGAACATGCCACGGTAGATCCCTGTTCTAATTGACTAGCCTGTTGAATTTCCGAATATCGAATAGTCTGGCCTCCCTCTGAGATTCTAAAGATTATTTCCAGAGGCTCCTCAAACCCTGCAAACAGGCTTGTCATAGATTGTTCAACCTCTAAAGTAATCTCCAGACCCCAAAGCCTGCACCGAAAAAAAATGGGATACTGCTCCGCAGCAGCTCTTCCTGAACTTAGGTAAATTCAGGGGGAAGATTGCCATGGCCTCATTTTAGCCTGCCTCTGGCCCCAGCCCCAGTGCTGCATTCTCACCAGTGAATCAGGCACTGCATTTTCATTCCCATCTGACTTATGTGTCCAATTCAGAATTGATCCACAATGTGCAAAAGAAGAAAAGTGAGTAATAAGCTCTGCTCCAAACCCCAGCACTGAGGAGTTGCTATTTTATCCTGTAGGCCTTAAGGAACAGTGAGGGCTTATCACCAGTTTTAAGCAGGTTTAATGCCGATAAGACTTGTGGTGTGTTTTGTAAAGGTAATGGCGGCAGCATGGTAATTGGTAGGGAAAGGGTAGGACTCAAAATGAACCTAAAATTAGTAAGCAACAGCAATCTAAAAAATAACTAATATAGGCTTGAACTAACAGAGTTGCAATGACTAGGGCATAGCATTAAGGGATACCAGAGAGTATGCAGAAAATGGAAGAGCTTGCCAATATCAGAAATACAGCAAGAGGAACTCCTCCTGTAAGATAGCACGAAGATTAAACTTTGTAGACTGTAAATGGATGCAAGTCCCTTGTTTTGGTTTTGTTGGAGGGAGGGAAGAAGCAGACAGCTGGAATTCTGTCTGAAACAGAAAGAAAGATTTTTAAGTATTAAATACTTATTTTTCACTTGAAAAGGATTTGTACTGAAAATTGTCAAGATGTATAGGTGCTCTTAAGGGATTTTGGCAACATATACACAAAAGAATGCCTTGGTTACCTACTGAAATGCAGCCCATGGGCCCTTAAACCTTAGCAGGTGTTTGGGAGCCTCTAGGTCCACTGCACAAGGTTTTAGGCTAGAAAACGAGGCTAATTACATTCTTTCTGAGTTCCCTTTCACCTGGATGAGAGCATAGTGTGAAGTGATTCTAAAGGACTTAAGAGACAATAGAAACAGATCAGAAAAACTGAAATCAAAACATATTTTAATAATTTATAAAAGCTAGAAGCGATGATTACTTGCCCAATGGAGTTGGCATCAGCCTTCGTCCTTCAACATCCCTTCCCTCACTAAGATTCTGTGAAATACTGTGTTCCCCTAAATGCTATACCTTTCCTTCTTTGCCACCGCTTCACATTAATCCCTAAATAGTGTTAAATAAATGCCCATTGGTCTCTCGGGCAAATGTTGATTCAGTGTGGCAATTGTAGTCCATCTATCACATAGGGTCTACGCAAGGATTGAATGAAATTTTGCAGGTTAAGAGCTTAGCTTAGTTCCTGGCAGATAATAAGCACTCACAGATGACGGCTATCTTCAATTCCATATAGCACTGAAAATTGTAATTTTAGCTACAAAAGATGTTAGCAAAATGACACTTGTATTATTGTAAGCATCTGGTAACCCACCCCATTTTCACTCCAGTTTCTACTTCTTTGTGCTTTGATTGCCCAAAATTAAATATTAAAATTAAATTTATCAAAGAATTTGAAGACTTAGATGCTTACATTTTAAAAAACAAAACACATAATGATAATCAAAATCCCACCCAAGCATTCTTTGGCTAAGTCCAAGATTGTTATTCACTAGCACAGCTATGCTCCTAATCCTTTGCAAAGAGCAAAACTTCTTTCTCATAATCAGGGCTAAGGCTTAAAGTTCTTTCCCAGAACTGCCTTGAAGTTCTTTCTTCAACTTGGCCAGCTGCACTTGAATTCGAGATTTCCGCCCTAGAAAGAATGTAGTTATGTCCAAGTGGGATGAGTCATTGAATTCTAAGCAGAAAATATTTTATCTGTTTAAGAGGAGAGTGGAGAGTTCCATTTTTATGGTGAAACAGTGCTTGAAGCAGGCCAGGATGAAAGCCATCCCATCTCATCCCATTGCCTCTTTTCCATGCCTTGCAAATGTGAGAGGGAGGGAAGAATTGACAAGAAACTATTTGAACTCTGGCCATAGGCCACTTGGCTTTGTAGATTTACCAAGCAATCTTGGCAAATAAGAAAAAGTCCTTGAGTAATAGTATGGAACATTAAGCCCCTCAGGGATGCTTATTAAATGCTTCACGGCTGTGTGTAGAAGTCTTAAGCCCCATCAAGTCATGCTGCCCTATTGATAACCCTAGACTACATCACAGCTCCACCTTCTTTAGACTCTGTATAGGAAGCTATTACACTATTTTTGAAATCTGCAACAGTTTATTAGCTCTCCAGCATTAACTATATGAAGATGAGTTTTCACTGAGTAGTTTGTTGAGAGAAGGACATTTTCAGATGGACATATGAATATGTGAATCACTCAGGTTTTCTTTTTGAAATAACATTGCTGAGGATGAGCCCATTTCATCTTGTCAATGCTCTTCTTCATATTTAATCATTGCATTTACCTTCAGAAAGGTAAAGGAGATAATATTAATTCCATTTGATACAATCAGGTAACAGGCATTTAAGGAACACCTACTATAGGCAAGCTACTCTACTGGGTACTCTAGGGAATACAAAGCTGAGTAACACTTAGTCCTTGCTGTCCAGTGGCTTTTAACAGCAGAGGAAAGACAAAACAAAAGCACATATAACTACAATACAAAGCGGACTATGAAAAGATTTTGATTGTTATGTATAAACTGATGGGAAAGCATCAAAGGATTGTTGTATGCAGGAGAGTGACATGATTGTAACTGCATTTTAGAAGAATCACCCTGGCCAGGCATAGTGGCTCACACCTGTGATTTCAGCACTTTGGGAGGCCAAGGTGGACAGATCACCTGAGTTCAGGAGTTTGAGACCAGCCTGGCCAACATGGCGAAACTCCATCTCTACCAAAAACACAAAAATTAGCCAGTTGTGATGGTGTGTGGCTATAGTCCCAGCTGCTGGGGAGGCTGAGGCAAAAGAGTCACTAGAACCTAGAAGACAGAGGTTGCAGTGAGCTGAGATTGTACCACTGTACTCCAGTCTGGGTGACAGAGCTAGACTCCATCTCAAAAAACAAAAAAAAGAAAAAAGAAAAATCACCCTGCCAGAAGGATGAAGGGACAGATTGAAAGGGAGCAAGCAAGGCAAACAGCATTAGGAAGTTTGAAGTCCCATGATTTTCAAGCTTGAGGCCCAGGAAATCCAGTCGGTAAATTCTAGCCCAAGGACAGGGAAAGACCTATGTCCTACCTCAAGCAGTCAAACAGAGAGAGAGTATTCAACCTTCTCCCTTTTGTGTCCTATTTGGATCTCAGTGGATTAAATGATGCCCACCTACACTGAAGAGGGACTTTTTTTTAATTCAACCCACCAATTCAAATGCTAATGTCTTCTGGAAACATGCTCACACACACACCCAAAAATAATGTTTAACCACGTATCTGGGCATCCCGTGGCTTAATCAAGCTGACACACAAAATTAACCATCACAGGAAGCTACTGTAATAATAGAGGCAAGATATGAAAGCGGCCTAACCTAAGGTAAAGAATACAGAGGGAATGCAGGAAATGTATTAAAAGATTTCAGTGAGGGAAAATGAATAGGCCTGGGTGGCAAATGATTGACTGATGTGTGGCAAATGATTGATTGATAGGTGGCAAGTGATTGATGAGGGATGCTGAGGGAATATGAGATAGAGCCAAGACCTCTACCTTTGGTAGCAGGGTGGGTTCACTGCAGGAGAGCATGGCAGAGATGGAGAAAGGTATCTGGGCAAAGCCAAGACAGAGGAGCACTAGAAGTGCTCAGGGAACAAGGACAGCACTCGGATGGAGAGTGGGGTATAGATGGTAGGAGGATGGCAGAGGAGGTTGGAAGAGGAGGCTGAGCACCTGCAATGGTCAAGTTTTGGAGTTAACTTAACCCAATTAAGGTATACCTAGTTAGCTGGTAAAACATTGCTTCTGAGTGTGTCTGTGAGGGTGTTTCTGAAGGAGATTGGCATGTGAGTCTGTGAACCCAGTGGGGAAGATCCCCCCTCAATGTAGGCGGGCACCATCTGATTAGTTAGCGGTCCAGGTGGAACAAAAAAGGTGGAGGAGGGGTAATTTTTTTCTTTCTCCTCCAGATCCAGGATGTCCCTCTCCTGCCCTTGAGCATCAGAACTCCAGGTTCTCTGGCTTTTGGACTCCAGGATTCACACAAGTGGCCCTGTGTACTCAAGCCTGCAGCCTCAAACTGAGAATTATACCATCAGCATCCCTGGTTATGAGGTTTTGGGCTGAGCCACACTATCTACCTCCCTGGTTCCCCAGCTTGCAGAGGGCCTGTGGTGATACTTCTCAGCCTTCATAATGATGTGAACCAATTCCCCTAGTGAATCCCTTCTCATATATATATATATATGAAGGGATTTACTCGTAATATATACATATATACTCATATACATATATATATGTTCTATCTCTCTGGAAAACCCTGACTATTACAGCACTTTGAATGTCAAGCACAGAGGTTAGACTTTAATTCAGTGAGCAATGGAGAGGCTTTTAAGCCATAGAACAATGTGATTGAAGCTGTTCTTTTGGAAAATTAATCTGATCAATGAAGAGGCCTAGATTCCAAAAGGTTAATTGCTAAGACACCTAGTTAGTGCAGAGATGGGACTAAAATGGAAGTCTTCAGACTCCTGGCCTATTTTGTGCAATAAGGAAGAACATCGCCTACTTCACAGAATTCTAAATATGTACTCCTCTCTCCAATAAGTCTTCCTCCCTTACTGAATTCCACAGCCTTCATGCTTGTCTTGGGCCAGACCTTTAGCACATGAAGAGAATGGATGGATGTTTCCAGTATTTTTTTATTAATGCCCAAAGAGCCCAATTCTATGTTGTTCCAATCATAACGTTCAAAAAATACCTGCTAAATGTAGATAAAGGCAATGGTTTTGTAAGGCTCCTTCAAAGGTGGAATCTACTAGGAATAAAATAAAAATAAAATTTAAAATTACTTAAAAATAATAAGTTGATTTACAATACAAATTAGCATTATTAAGACAACAATATTAAGAATTATATTTTACTGAAGTTTTTTTCTGTGATGAGTTATTTCATACATGAGTTTATTTTGTCTCATAAATACCTATTTGATATATGAGGAAACTGAGTCTTAGAAAGGTAAAGTAATTTACTCAATACCACGTAGTAAATGGTAGAGTTAGGATTTAACCTCAAATTCAACTCCAGAACCCCAGCCCTTAAGCAGTCTGCTATTCTGCCCTTCAGAATCATTTTCTTGAGAAGGTTCAAAAGAAGCTAAGATGAAAGCAGCAAATTTTATTTTTTATAAAGGCAATAAACAGTGATTTTCTTGCAGCTGTGTAGGCCATTGTAGCAAACAGTTGTCTTTTACTCAGAGCCCCAGAGAGAACCTACCAGCTCAAATCGCAACTCCCAATTGCAACTGAACTATCTGGCAAGAACAACAAGTTCCTATCACACCGGAAATAAAGATTGGGGAAGCGGACAGAATGAGAGGGGAGGGAACTGCCATTAACCTCACTTATTTTAAATAACACTTAGATGAACAAAAACAATCAGGAAATTAAAATAAACCCAATTCTAATCTGTACGTGTGCTTTGTGCATTTGCGTGCTTACGTGTAGGTATGTACTCACAAAGAATGCGAGGGAAGTACTGGAAAACCAAACAACTAAATTCAACAAAAAGCGGTGGCCTTACCTGTTAACTTCTGAGCTATTTTCGTGCCATGAAATGCTGCATTTTGGCTCTTTTTGTTTCGTGAAGGCCCTTGGGTAGATTTTTTATGAATGTCATTATTCGCCAAAGTGAATTTAGTAGAGAAAGCCCCAAGGGAGCAAAATGATGAGTTTTTTAAACAAACATTTTGTAATATAATATAACAAACATCTCTCTTTATCGTGTTTATTCATGACCAGACAGTGAATCTTAAATCAGCTCCTTTTGTAATCCATCTTGAGAAGGATGAAGATGGAACTTGATGAAAGGAAAGGCCCACAGGGGAGGAGTTCCAATGCTGGGCTAAGCATTTATGCGAGTGGAGAAAGAACTATGCGAAAGAGGAACCATTAAAAAAAAATTCCATGATTGAAGCAATATGTGGAGAAGGGAATGAGAAAGAGGCAATTTGACAAAAGAAAATAAAAATGATGTGATTAGAGCATGTGAAAATTAATTTTTTTCTAGTGCTGATTCTTCAATTTTTTTCCAACATATTGACCTATATTCTCAATTTCACAGTATTATCTAGATTATATCAGAGTGTTGGACTATTGTGATATCAAATTAGGTAGCTATTCAGTGATGCAATTGGTTGCAAAGCAATTAATTACATACGACAACTCCAAAATAAATTAGTGTTCATTCAGAGTAAGAGTGTAGGCTGAAGTAAAGGATGAGAATGAAAGAAAAAGGATAAGGAACAGGGGAAAGGAACCACTCATAAACACAAGAAATGGTTTCTTATTCAACAAGGTGATTGTTTAAATTTTATGTCTAAGTTGCTAAAAGCAGAAAAAAAAACTGAAATAGTTTAAGAAGGAAGAAGTAGTGAATCTCAAAGATGTTGTTGCTGTAGGTATTTAGAACTAAGAAGTTACATAGTATAATACACCGTGAAAGTAAATGTATTTAATAAGAGAAGAAATGGAAAATATCAAATAAAACAATGTAATAATTTCAATAATGCACTGACTCTTAAAATGTTGTAAGTCTACATGAAGACTTGAGGGTAGCTGGTTCCAGAATATCCAAACCTGAAACAAAATTATTTATTGACATGACAGAATTATCTGAGATCATATGAACATTGTTTATCATGTATTTTATAAGTGAGACAAAGGTCTTTAACAGAAATGTGAATTTTTAGACTCAGTAAGTCAAACAAGTTGTTGAAGAAAATAAAAAAGGCCTAGGTCTAGGATAACCAACAATATTACTAGAAATCATTTATAATAACTCTCATTTCCTGATTTTTCTAGAAATAGTAGTTTTACACTGGAAAACTTGAAAGGACTTACCTCAAACAGTTGTGTAAAAATCCGCATTTCTCCAGATAGTAGTGATTTCAAACCAAGCAAAACTTATTCCTGTTTAACTTTTTTGACCAGGCTCAGAAAACGGATGCTATAATCAGTCTTGAAAACACCCATCAGCCAATTCTAAACAACCTTGAAAGATTATCTTTTAGACTCTAACATGAGACCAACAGAAATAAAATAATCCACTTTTAGAAAAAGACATATTTTTTTCTAAATATTATTGTCTTTTGAAATTATATTAATGTGCTGAATTCTTCTTCTGATTAAAAAATACATATTAAATTACACTGTAGCCTATTTAGCTAAAAGCAGAAATTGTTTAGATCAAGTAAAGAGGCCAACTGGTCCAAAGAAGAGCCTGGGAAAGACCCAGACAAGCATCACCCTGGCTCCAAGGAGACTTCAAATAAGATGGCAGCAATCAAGTGACTGTCCTGCCTGGTGAATCACCATGGTTCATCTGTGTCTGGAAATGGCAATGCAAGAGTAACTTACACTCACTTGCATTATTGATAGCTGGATCTTCAGACCTAGACTTGGAAAAGGCTTTCCACTACTGTATTTATGCATTCTTGCACTGCTATAAAGAAGTACCTGAGATTAGGTAATTTATATATATATATATATATTTTTTAACTTGTGGTAAGAGCCATCCATTCAAATCTATTTATTTTAAGAGTTAGTGAGTTTTAATGTTTTTTTGTTTGTTTGTTTTTGTTTTTTTAATTATACTTTAACTTCTAGGGTACATGTGTACAACATGCAGGTTTGTTACATATGTATACATGCGCCATGTTGGTGTGCTGCACCCGTTAACTCATCATTTACCTTAGGTATATCTCCTAATGCTATCCCTCCCCCCTCCCCCCACCCCATTTATATTTTTTTTTTTTTTAAAAAAAAGAGGTTTAATTGGCTCACGGTTATGCAGGCTGTATAAGAAGCATAGTGGCATCTGCTTCTGGGAAGGCCTCAGGAAGCTTCCAATCATGGCAGAAGGAGAAAGCAGAGCAGAGAAATCACACAACAAAAGCTGGAGCAAGAAAGAGAGAACACGGCGGGAAGGTGCTACACACTTTTATATGACCACATCTCATGAGAACTCACTCACTATCACAACAACAGCAGCTAGAGGCTGGTGCTAAACCATTCATGAGAAATGCATCACCATGATCCAAGCACCTCCCACCAGGCTTCACCTCCAACAATGGGGATTACAATTCAACATGAGATCTGGGCAGGGAAAAATATATAAACTGGACAACAACTGAGCTTCTTTGTAAGAGAGAAGATGAAACACTAAGAGAAGTCTCCCTCCCTTCTTAATGCCCCTAAAGACTGCAGCTTGGAAGTCATGGAAAAGACAAGAGTCTGTACCTAGTAGAAGTCACAGCCAGTAACAGCAGTGCCCCCTTCCGAATCCTTCACATCTCCTTTTGCACTCTGCCTCCTTTAAAGTTCTACCCCAGATCTCCCCACCGACAATTAATACATAATTACTGTGTATCTACTATGTGCCTGGGAATATGCTGTCACTGAATATAGTATAAAAGCATTTTTGCTCAGCTTGCCACATAAAAACTCACCAAAAAAATCTAAAACTGTACAGATAGAACGTCTTCCACTTGAGCGAAATACAGAAACTGTCACAACCACAAGCCACACACTATAAGGCCAACCTAGGAGGTACTGTGTGAGGATTGATTCAGGAAGCCTACCTAGGGGCCAGCTCCTCAGACCCTAGGCAGAATGAAGACATCCCCTACAATAAGGGAGCCAGTAATCTTTGAACTGAAACCTTGAATTCTCAGCGTGAGGACAGATCACGGGAGAGGCAGAAAATGTTCTTGAACAGTCACAGTGCAACATCACAAAACCAAAGAGAGCAGAGGGAGCTATAGGAGAAAGCAGGACATCTTATCTCTTCTTGGGATGATCCAGCTTCTCATCTAAGGGAAAAATCCAGGGGAAGAGCTGAGTGGAGGGAGGAAATGAAACAGCGGCGAGCAGAGAACAACAAGCCTGTGATCCCAATGGCTTTGCTGTTAGCTATGCTATCTTCTGGCTCCTGAAAAGCAAAGGGATATTGTTCCCCCAGGCAAAAGGAGGATAGATTTGATGAAGGGAGAAAGTTCTCAAGACAAGAAACTCTAAGGGGGCCAATGGATATCTATGGCTCATTCACCACTACTACCACCTCCATGTTGGTGTCACCCCAGCACTACCTCTACACACACACATACACACACACACACACATATATACACACACATCAGGGACAGAAGTAAGGTCAGGCAAGCAAGAAGCCTAGGGAAACCCTAAAAGTGAGTTGCCTCCTTAAATTTTACACCCCAGGAGCCTTGTTTTTGCTTCACCTTAATCTCTCTCTGTCCTGACATACACAAACACTCCTATTTGTCAATAAACAATGGGTCCCATTCAAAAATGATGAATTCATATAGGAAAGGGAAAAGATGAAGATAAGAGACAAATAGCTCTCCCTGGTCTCACAGAAAAAAACAGGTAAAATTAGACTACCAAATATTGGGCTTGGACCAACCTCTGACACCAAGGAGTTGGGGTCATCCCCACTCAAACTTTTCAGACTAAAACTTGCAGGGGGAGAAGGAAACTCCTTAAAGAGATACTAGAAAAACAAATGACAACCTTGGTTTTCATAACTTTAGTTAACTGTTAGTATTATGAAAGAAGTACTTCTCCAGGTATTGACTGCCATAGAGCAAATAAAATACACTTCATATTTTTTGAGTTTAGAGAGGATAGTAACTGAAATTAAAATCTGAAGTTGAAGTTGCCTTAGCTAATAGCAACTACCTTTTACTGAGCAACAACTATGTGCAAAGTAATATGTGATACTTGTACCATCTCAGGTAATCTTTTTTAAAATCCTATAAGATAGGCATCATTTTTTTATTTTAAAAAAAGAAAATTGAGGCCCTAGGTAGTTATTTAATGCCATGTCAGCCACCTATTGACTCCAATAGGGATAGCACCATGTCTGAGAAGCCGAAGAAGTGAATTGGAGACAGGGAATGACATTCAGAGTTTATTGGGGGCACTTACACACAGGTATAGTACAGTGACAGCAGGCTGGATGAGAGAACCACTACCACTTATAAAAACCATACAATTTATATAGCATTTTCACATAGCAACCTCCACCTAGCAACCTCCATTTAACCCAAAACAAGGACCTCCCAATCCGCTGTATGACCTACATTCCAAAGAATGGGCAAGGGTTTCAAATGTCCTTCATAGATAAGATCAGTCTCTGGACTGGCCACTCCCAGATTCCTTGGCTCAGAATTCTGAACCAATGCTCTGCTTAGATCATAGGGTCATCCTCATGGTATGCTTCAGTTACAGCTCTCAGGTGCCTCTGCCATACATTTAACTGGACAATTTCATACAACTAAAAAATGGTGGCACTGAAATTTGAATTCAGGTCACAAATTCTTAATAACTAAAAGATTAGAGATTCAGGGTGGGGTTTGGAGCCCATATTCTGTCTCTCTTTTGGAAAGTAAGAAACCTACAAGGTCCTAAAAAATGGCACAAACACCCAAATGAAAATCTAAATGGAGATTAGCATCACTCTCCTTAGAGGCTGGCAAGTGGAGCCAAAGTAGAATCTTTTGCAAACACGTGGGAGAACTAAACTGAAGTCTGAAGGCCACTGGGGTCTCCTCTCCTTCTCTGAATCAAGACTTTGGGGTCTACCCTAGAAAGAGGTTAGACAAACAACTCAGAACCTTGACTAGCTGCTGGGCACAGGATCATGGGTCAGCCTCACACAATCAGACACTGACACAATGGCAAGAGCAAGAGAAAAATGGCTCTGTTTCCTTCTAGAAATCTTCTGCAAACCCATTTCCAGGTCCATGCTTACCTCACAGGAAAACAGAAGGGAAGAAAGCCCTGACCCTCTTACCAACATATGTCACAGATAGGGGAAAGGAACCATGCCACAAAATACAGGGACCCTGATCCCACAGACCAGCCTACTCAGGACCAGTAGGCTTCCCAACAATCATATTGGCTATTTTCTTTCACTTGGAGCATCCTTAGTAAGGAGTAGAGAGAAGCCAGAAGTTCCCTTCATAAGCCTTCCCCCATAGGGAACAAGTGTTGGAAGGCAGAAGTGTGGGCACATATTTGTTCCTTTTTCTGCAAGCTAAAGCAGGAGCGTGAGGCTGGCAGGAGAAAGGTTCTCTCCTGCTCTGGGAAGAAAGCATGTATGTCAGCAGGTTCAGAGCCCCCTGAGATGGGGGATGGGAAGACCCTGTTGGTGGCCCGCCATATACCCTCCACCCATGCAGAAGGTAACTAGGTACTATTCTTGTTTAAATGCCTTTCTACATCTCTCCATCTGTGTAGGCAATCTCTGACAGTGGGAAAGGCTTGGCAGGCTGGAAATTGCCCCAGAAGGAACCCTCAATTAATGAAGGGTAGGAATTGGTGGATAAACACAGAGCAATAGGAGGGTTCTGAAATGTGTTCCACAGTCTTTCAGAAGGTCCCTAGAAGGATGAAGCTCCAATTGCTCACAGCAGTAGCCCACTCATTATCACATTTTGCAGTGGTTTTTTTCCCTTCTTGTTTCTTTTCTGCCACTGTCTTGCACTGCCTCCCGGGATCACATCCCAAAGAAACTGCTTGTACACAAACCCTTGACACAAGTTCAGTTTTGGGTGGAGCTCACTCTAAGAAAGGACCTTCCAGGAGGGAGATATCACTTCCATGCTGCTGCTCCAAGCCCTCTTCATTATAAGTGAGAGAGCTGCTTAACCTGAGTCGATAGAAAGTCAAGCAAGTCGTTACACTGTCTGGCTGCAGGACTTAACCAAGTTTCAACAGGTGTTGTCACCAGGCACCACAGGTGAAGCTTTAGGATGAGGTGGCATTATGGCTTGAAGGTCTCCAGCCTTCTACCATCTTAGTAAGAGGAGTAGTATCCAGGTAGTGGCAATGGTAGGAAGTCTGGTGTTTCAATACACTCTCACAAAAAAGAGAAGTGACAAATTCTCAAAAGAAACCTTATGGACTTGAAAGGCAAGTTGTAGAAACTTCATGTTTAATCCAAGCCCAGATAGTCAATGAATAAGTTCAGAAACTTATAGTCCGTATATTTTTTTCTAAATAATGGCACCACAGTTTTCTACTTGGCATAAAAATAATAATACTTAATTTCAGGGTTGTGACAAATAAATGAGATTGCAGTCTTAGCCCAGTGCCTGACACAATGTTAGCATTCAACAAATGTAACTTCTCTTTCCACTTCCATAAATGTGAGTATCCTTCCACCTTCCCAAGAAACTGGGATTTATGTTGGTCTCTAGCTCAGCCTGAATATATTATTCACAGATATTTTATTGTTGTCACTACCAGTTTTTAAGGACCACCTCTAGGTTCTTTTTGTTTGTTTGTTTTTTCTTTTTTTGTTGTTGTTTTTGTTTTTTGTTTTCTGTTTTTTTTATTTTATTATTATTATACTTTAAGTTTTAGGGTACATGTGCACAATGTGCAGGTTTGTTACATACGTATCCATGTGCCATGTTGGTGTGCTGCACCCATTAACTCATCATTTAGCATTAGGTATATCTCCTAATGCTGTCCCTCCCCCCTCCCCCCACCCCACAACAGTCCCCGGAGTGTGATGTTCCCCTTCCTGTGCCCATGTGTTCTCATTGTTCAATTCCCATCTATGAGTGAGAACATGTGGTGTTTGGTTTTTTGTCCTTGCGATAGTTTACTGAGAATGATGATTTCCAGTTTTATCCATGTCCCTACAAAGGACATGAACTCATCATTTTTTATGGCTGCATAGTATTCCATGGTGTATATGTGCCACATTTTCTTAATCCAGTCTATCGTTGTTGAACATTTGGGTTGGTTCCATGTCTTTGCTATTGTGAATAGTGCCGCAATAAACATCCGTGTGCATGTGTCTTTATACCAGCATGATTTATAGTCCTTTGGGTATATACCCAGTAATGGGATGGCTGGGTCAAATGGTATTTCTAGTTCTAGATCCCTGAGGAATCGCCACACTGACTTACACAATGGTTGAACTAGTTTACAGTCCCACCAACAGTGTAAAAGTGTTCCTATTTCTCCACATCCTCTCCAGGACCACCTCTAGGTTCTTATGTTTCAAATAAAATTTTGTTGAAATGAAAACCAAAATAAGTCCTGTTGTTTTTACAGATTTCTTAAGCTTTCTGATTTCTAGTAACATGACATTCTAGGTAAAAAGCTATCTTTAACTGATTTTTAAAAATCAAGTCTACTGTGATTGATCCATCTGGTTCCTCAGTCGAAACAAGGAACATGAGAAATGCCTGCTTCTAGAGCTTGGAGAGTAGGGGTAAGACAGATAATGCATCTTTCACCAAAGGAAATCTCCACTTCACAGAGAAGACTAGGCACAGCAAGAAGTGGTGCTGATTTCTATTTTACATGAGACATAATTATTTCTATTGCTTCTCCTCTAACTTAGTGAAGACAAACTTGTGTTTCTATAAGTCAATCTTATTTGCTAGGTCTAGTTATTTGCTTTGTTAGCATCCAAAGAACATTTATTTTTCCTTTCCTATTTACATGTTTCAAATTCCCATCCTACAATGATTTCTCCCCTCTCTGTACATTCATGTATTTCTCACACCGTTTCTCTCTCTCCCAAGACCATTGTGCCCTTTCTTTTCTTCCTATTAGCTTGCTACACCAAAGCCATTACAGGAACAAGCTGTCTCTATAATGCCTTACTGAAAATGCAAGTCCCAACTGCTGTTTCATATTCAGTCCACACTGTGCTCAGGGCCTCACCAAGAGGGTGTGCAAGCTTTCATAAGTGTGTTCTTTAATGGCCGACACAAATGATTTTACTCTTCACTCTTCCCACTTCTCTAAAATTAACAAGAGGAAAACTCTTGTGATGCTAGTAGAAGAATAACATAGGCCTGGGTAACAATAAATCAATTTCCTCATCACTTCACCAAATGAAATATTCAGCCCTGACTGGGCGTGGTGGCTCACACTTGTAATCCCCACACTTTGGGAGGCTAAGGCTGGTGGATCACCTGAGGTTGCGAGTTCGAGACCAGCCTGGCCAACATGGTGAAATCTTGTCTCTACTAAAAATACAAAAATAGCCCAGCGTGGAGATGGGAGTCTGTAATCCCAGCTACTTGGGAGGCTGAGGCAGGAGAATCGCTTGAACCAGGAAGGCGGAGGTTGCAGTGAGCCGAGATTGTGCCACTGCACTCGAGCCTGGGCGAGGGAGAAAGACTTCATCTCAAAAAAAAAAAAAAAAAAAAGAAAAGAAAGAAAGAAATATTCAGCCCCAAGTTGCTGAGCCCAGTCTGGGTGGTGCTCCTCCCAGGCTCCCGGAAGCCCCACTCCATAGGTGCAGGCTTACAGACTTCCCTAACAACTGCTGCAGGCCACAACCTCAAACTCACAACAAACAGGAAGCAGGAGGTGCTGTCACATGTAACACGGTCAGAGCTTCAAGCCCCCAGAAAAGCTCAATGCCAGATTTCCATTCTCTGCCCCTGATGATGCCCCGCACTTTCTTAACTAGGCAGCTCAGAATCCTGTTTCTCACGCACAGACCAAGGACACCATCTGCCCCACACTCACCCCAGGAAAGCATTGTTGGTAACATTCCTGAAATTTAGTCATCCAACCTCTACTAGACTATTTCTAGAAGGCAGCAAACCCAGCAGGCTTTCAGGGACAATGTGGACAGAGTCTGCTCCCTCTTTCACATCTCGTTTTGTCTCTCTTCTGCAAGCTAAACTGCCCTGGCTCCTTCCCTCATTCTCAGTTTAACACATCTTGTAGATTCTTCTCTTAGTTTCTCTACTGTTAGCACACTTGAGTTTCAAAGCTACTTTCAAAATCAAGGGTGCTCACCACTCCAGCTAACATTATTGATACAATGTTACAGATACATTATTATTTGTCACTGGTCTCCATCATGATAGGCAAATGCCACGGGCTTTAGGAGTGATTATTTAATATTCTTCATTACATACTGGAACACCTATTGGCTACTATTTAGCTGCTTCTTCCTGTATTTTTTTTCAAAGAATTGAGAAGGAGAATGAGACCAAAAAACAAACAAACAAAAAAGAACATCTATTTTCCTGCAAAATCAAAACATACCTTATAAGTGTCAAACTGTTTTCCAGATTTTAAAATTTGATATGACACCATTACTGAAAAGAATTATCAGCAAGAACTAAAGAGCAATGCAAATGAATTCAACAAGGACTGGAGGAAAATGCACATTAAAATACAAGGAAAATCTATGTGACACAACAGGCTAAACATTAAGGAAGATCACACTGAGTGTTGCTAAATGTGGGAGCCAAACTGTTTTTAAATTTTGATTACATGTCCATAGATAACATGCAGCCGTGGAAGTAGATATTAAGAAAGCAGGGAACTCAGGCCAGGGCACTTCCCATATAAAGTGGGCAAGTACTAGACATTGGGAGGTCATTGTGTTTTAGAATCACTGCACAGCAAGCTGAGAAAAGAGAAGGAGAAATAGAAGGAAGGTAAGGAGAGAATGAAGGAAAAGAGGAAGGATTAAATCAGCAACAGAGCAAACCATGCCTAGGTGCCTCATGCAACTACTGTTTCTGCCAAAAGAATAGAAAATGATGAGTGCATTATTTTCAATAAGCCATCTGACAACAATCTCTGTTGTTTAGCCACTAGGATGATTTACACAGGAATTAGCAGAAACCCTCCGCATCGATGTTATCTGATGTGGATTTGCAAAAGGAACATAATATAAATATTCTAAAATAAGAATGCTGTAAGAAACATAACCTGTGCAAACCCAAACCTACCATCGAACATAAAGAAATATAAGATAGAATTATTCTTCCCCAATTTCAGAGTATGCCTAGTTTGGTATGAGGAGGGAGAGTTATCTATGGGTTTGTACTGTTCTGCTTTGTTTTTGTTTTGTTTTGTTTTGTTCTGTTCTGTTTTGTGTTTCAGGAGATAGCATCTGTTGAGAGACTTTTAAAAATTGAAAGAATAGCTACCCCAGGTTTAGCAGAGACACATAAAAAGCTGTCTTTCCTGAATCACAAACAGCAGCAGAAAAAAAAACAGGAGAAAGTAACTAAAAGGTCATTTCACACTCACAGCATTCTGAGTTTGGGGTTTTCCTTTTTCCTCTGGCCACTACATTGCATTCCATTTGTATGTTGTTTTCTTGATTTAGTCAAGAAAAACAAGCAAATCAAACACAACTACTTGCCCGAGTTCCCCTAGCTTAGCATCATGAGAATTTGCAGTTGTTTTTAATGCATTTGGGATGCTCCTTCAGGCTGTCAACAAACTCTCTCCTCTGTTTATGAATTTATTTGCTACTTTGGTGTTCCTACTCTCTTCACTCGTCCAGATGGATTTCAATGGCATCTCTCCACCTTCCCTACCGTATGTAAAAAAGCACACCTGATGTTCACCCTCTGCTGTTGCTCTGCATTCGCACAAGAATAAAATGAGCGGGGCATTTTAAAACATAAGAAACATACATACTAGACATGTTGTGAAAGCAGTAAAAGACTTGGTAAATTTTTCTTGTTTTCTGATTAAGTTAACGGAAGTTTTTAAACAGTCAACGCGTATTCAATTTACACCTACTACATGCCCAGAACTATAACCAGGCCCTGTAAGGGATGTGGCATTTTTAAGTACAGCACATGGTCCTTGTTCCTACACAGTTTAAATTTAA
Organism: Symphalangus syndactylus; assembly: GCF_028878055.3. Taxonomy (NCBI): domain Eukaryota; kingdom Metazoa; phylum Chordata; class Mammalia; order Primates; family Hylobatidae; genus Symphalangus; species Symphalangus syndactylus. The sequence continues at coordinate 44,749,231 of NC_072437.2, read as the reverse complement.
CTGAAACAATTTAGAGATCACTGAAGGGACCCACAGGAGGTAGGGAGGCCTCAGGAGGACCAGAAGCAAGACCTTGAACAATTAGGATTCCTGGAGAGGCAAAAAGAGAGGAATTCAACCTTGAACAGCAAGACTAAAAGCACGAGGGAGGGAACACTGGGAATTTCCAGGACTACCGAGTAGACCTAAAATGAAGCAAGCAGAGAAAGCCAATTAACATGTTAAGAGTTTCAATTATTTCAATTCTATGAGAAGGTAATTTTTCTTCTCTTTATGACATCAAATATTTTGAATAGACATTAAATTTTTTCTCATTTATCTCAGGCTTTATTTTTTAAACACTAATGCTTAATTTTTTCAGAGCAATTTTAGGCTCACAGCAAAATTAAGAGAAAGGTACAGAGATTTCCCATATATATCCCCTGTCCCCCGACATACACAGACTCCATTATCAACATTCCCCACCAGATTGGTACATTTGTACCACCAATGACCCTACATTGATACATCATAATCACCTAAAGTCCCTAATTTACATTAGGGTTCTCTCTTGGTGATATACATTCTGTGGGTTTGAACAAAGGTACAATGACATGTATCCACCATTATAATATCTATCATTAAAGGCATTTCACCACCCTGAAAATCCTCTGTGATCCACCTATTTTCTTTAATGGACAAATTGCTTTTTTTTTTTTTTTTGGTAGCAAAATACATGGAGGACTTGAAGTAGTGTTTCCTAATAACCAATGCATGACCTCTTTACTGCAGAAACCGCATGACAGCAGCATATCTTTCTCACACAGCCCACCCTTACTGCTCAGCCTCATAATAGTGGCATGGGTGGTGATATGGTTTGGCTGTGTCCTCATCCAAATCTCAAATTGAATTCTATCTCCCAGAATTCCCACGTGTTGTGGGAGGGACCCAGGGGGAGGTAATTGAATCATGGGGGCCAGTCTTTCCTGTGCTAGTCTCATGATAGTGAATAAGTCTCATGAGATCTGATGGGTTTATCTGGGGTTTCTGCTTTTGCTTCTTCCTCATTTTACTCCTGCTGCCTCTATATAAGGAGTGCCTTTTGCCTCCTGCCATGATTCTGAGGCCTTGCCAGCTATGTGGAAATGTAAGTCCAATTAAACCTCTTTTTGTTCCCAGTTTTCAGTATGTCTTTATCAGCAGTGCAAAAACAAACTAATACAGTAAATTGGTACCAGTAGAGTGGGGTGTTGCTGAAAAGATACCTGAAAATGTGGAAGCAATTTTAGAACTGGAGAATAGACAGAGGTTGGAACAGTTTGGAGGATTCAGAAGAAAACAAGAAAATGTGGGAAAGTTTGGAACTTCTTAGAGATTTGTTGAATGGCTTTGACCAAAATCCTGATAGTGACATGAACAATAAGGTCCAGGCTGAGGTGGTCTCGGATGGAGATGAACTTCTTAAGAACTGAAGTAAAGGTGACTCTTGTTATGTTTTAGCAAAGAGTCTGGTGGCATTTTTCCCCTGCCCTAGAGATTTGTGGAACTTTGAACTTGAGAGAGATGAGTTAGGGTATCTGGCAGAAGAAATTTCTAAGCAGCAAAGCATTCAAAACGTGACTTGGGTGCTGTTAAAAGCATTCCATTTTAAAAGGGAAATAGAGGATAAAAGTTTAGAAAATTTGAAGCCTGATGATGAATTCTAAATGAAGAAAAACCCGTTTTCCAGGGAGAAATTCAAGTCGGCTGCAGAAATTTGCATAAGTAGCAAGGAACCTAATGTTAATCTCCAAGACCCTGAGGAAAATGTCTCCAGGACATGTCAGAGACCTTCACAGAAGCCCCTCCCATCACAGGCTCAGAGGCCCAGGAGGAAAAAGTGGTTCTGTGGGCCAGGCCCAGGGTCCCCACACTGTATGCAGCTTAGGGACTTGGTTCCCTGTGTGCCAGCCGCTACGGCCATGACTACAAGGGGCCAACATAGAGCTTGAGCTGTGGCTTCAGAGCAGGGAAGCCCCAAGCCTTGGCACCTTCCATGTGGTGTTGAGCTTGCAGGTGTACAGAAGTCAAGAAGTGAGTTTTGGGAACCTCTGCCTAGATTTCAGAAGATGTATGGAAATGCCTGGATGCCCAGGCAAAAGTTTGCTGCAGGGGTGGGGCCCTCATAGAGAACCTCTGCTAGGGCAGTGCAGAAGGGAAATGTGGGGTCCGGGCCCCCACACAGAGTCCCTACTGGGGCACCACCTAGTGAAGCTATGAGAAGAGGGCCACCATCCTCCAGACCCCAGAATGGTAGATCCACCTTCAGCTTGCACCTTGTGCCTGGAAAAGCCACAGACACTCAATGACAGCCCATGAAAGCAGCTGGAAGGGGGGTTGTACCCTGCAATGCCACAGAGGTAGAGCTGCCCAAGATCATTGGAGCCTACCTATTGCATCAGCGTGACCTGGATGTGAGACCTGGAGTCAAAGGAGATCATTTTGGAGCTTTAAAATTTGACTGCACTGCTGGATTTAGGACTTGCATGGGCCTTTGTTTTGGCCAATTTCTCCCATTTGGAATGGCTGTATTTACCCAATACCTGTACCCCCATTGTATCTAGGGAGTAACTAGCTTTCTTTTGATTTTACAGGCTCATAGGTGGAAGGGACTTGCCTTGTCTCAGATGAGACTTTGGACTGTGGACTTTTGGGTTAATGCTCAAATGAGTTAAGACTTTTGGGGACTGTTGGGAAGGCATTATTGGTTTTGAAATGTGAGGACATGAGATTTGGAGGGGCCAGGGGTGGAATGATATGGTTTGGCTGTGTCCCCACCCAAATCTCAAATTGAATTGTATCTCCCAGAATTCCCACGTTGTGGGAGGGACCCACGGGAAGGTAATTGAATCATGTGGGCTACTCTTTCCTGTGCTATTCTCATGATAGTGAATACGTCTCATGAAATCTGATGGGTTTATCGGGGTTTCTGCTGTTCCTTCTTCATTCTCTCTTGCTGCCACTGTGTAAGAAGTGCCTTTCACCCTCCACCATGATTTTGAGGCCACCCCAGCCATGTGGAATGTAAGTCAAATTAAACCTCCTTTTCTTCCCAGTCTCAGGTATGTCTTTATCAGTAGCATAAAGACAGACTAATACAGGGGTTCAGGAGAAACTAGAAGAGCATGAGAGCCAGATTATAGGCCAAAGATGGACTGGCCTTGAATTTTTCTGTTTTGTGAGTTTTGTAGAGATTTGTCAGCATTTTATGTATAAGTGATGTTCTAATTATTTAACTTGAACTTCATTGGAAAATAGAAATCATGCAAAAATCCATACACAGAGAGGACAACATGTACTTCATTAAAGTTTGGTAACATCCGTGAAAAAAATCTTACTCTTCCTTAAGGCAGTACATCGCTGCAGAGATGCTCTATTTTTATGTTTTGAAATGGAGCTCTGCAGTTTATTGTAAAACTGCTGGTTCTGTTGTTTACCATTGGAATTCCCCTGAAAGTTGCCTTCTTCAATTGAGCCAAAGTTCAGGAAAAGGTGTGACACAACATGAAGACAAAAGGGAGGAAGTTAAAAACAGAGAGGCACTATTTAGTGATCATCTTGCGTATGTCAGATCTCTACCAAATTATTTACCTGAATTATCTCATTTAATCCTTCCAACCATCTCAAAATATAGGCATTATCAGTTCCATTTTATAAATAGAAAAACTGAAGCTTAGAGAGACTGGGTAGTTTTCCCAGATTCACATTCTAGTGAGTGATGAAACTAGGATTAAAGACTTATCTTTAATTATTATATATCAATCCACACGGAGGATGAAGAATGTGAAAGAGAAGGAGGTTACAGAAGGATATGAAATTAAGTCATAAGGGAAGAATTGAAAAGGTGGCACTTGTGTCAAAACTGCTGATCTAGCATTCTGAAGCAAGAGAGTCACTGAAAAAAACAGTAGGATTAAAGAGCTCAGAATTGATGAGATACACCTAAAAAGAAAGTTAAAAGCTTGGTCTCAGCAATAAGTAATCTGTGCCCCTAAATTCTCTACTTTAAGTATAAATCAGCTGTGTGGGCTCTGCTTACATGGTTATAGATAAGCTGGGAAAAGAGATCTTAGAGGAGCCAAAGACTAGAAGCTTCAAGGTATTGCCCACGAAGAGAAAATGGTCTCTATTTTTACACCTGGATTTGTCACCTGCATGGTGACAACCTCCTATGAAGAAGATCAACAGAAGAACTAAGGAGCAGAGCAATTAATCTCTCTCAACAATACCATGCTTATCTTTAAAGCACATTAAATATCTGGAACATTTTGTCATTTTAAAAACCATTCGTGAGAAGAAATCATTTGGAAAGACAATATGTGTAATAGGGTGCTTTTGTAGGCTGGAACAGAAATTGTATTGGATCAGAATGTGGATTTAGGCAACAGTCCTAGAAGTCCTTAGGGTCTTAGCACAAAAAGTGTCTATCCCTGTCACAGGATGTTCATAGACATGCAGACAGATTCTAGCCACAGGTCAATAGGAAAGAACGTGAATCATGATGGCAATGATACTTAGACACATTAAAGACATGTCTGCTGGGAAAATCCAAAGGAAGCCAGATATCAGGGAGAGACAGCTAAGTCCCTAAGAGAAAAGTTTTGTGAATGAGGAGATAATCTGGCATGGTGAGTGAGAAGTAGCACAGGACCTCAGTATCCAAAGACAAAATGTTAGCAAGTACAGTGCAAAGCTATGCACAGACACCTTACCCCTTATAACTCGGTCTCTTGGCAGTCCCCATGCCCTAGACGGAGGCAAAAAAAGTTCCTTAAAGAACACTTGGGCATCTCTGTCTCATGGGATTTTAGCACAGTCCATAATTCTAAATATTTGCTCTTGTTACCAATACTGTTCAGGCCCCAGGAAAACTCTTCACATCTATTACCCTGTGATATGGTTTGGCTGTGTTCCCACCCAAATCTTATCTTGAATTATAGTTCCCATAATTCCCATGTGTTGTGAGAGGGACATAACTGGACATAAGTGAATCATGGGGGCAGTTTCCCCATACTGTTCTCATGGTAGTGAATAAGTCTCATGAAATCTGATGCTTTTATAAGGGAGTTCTTGTTTTGCTTGGCTCTCATTTTCTCTCTTGCCACTGCCATGTAAGAAGTGCCTTTCACCTTCTGCCATGATTGTGAGGCCTCCCCAGCCATGTGGAACTCTGAGTCCATTAAACCTCCTTTTCTTTATAAATTACCCAGTCTCTGGTATGTCTTTCTCAGCAGCATGAAAACAGACTAATACACTATGATTTTGAAAGAAAATATCACTATATCCAAATGCCGTGAAGGTTTTCGGGCTGTGCCATTACCAACTTCAGAAATCAATAATGCTTCAGAGTGCAAGCAACAAAAGAGCTCAAGCAAGGGAGAAACAAATAACATGTCATAATCCTCTCGAGTACTATGAGTATAATGAATTCTTGCATAATGAAGTATAATTCCCCATAACTACTGGGCATCTGTTGTCTTCTTCTCCTTATATTCCATATTAGGGCTCTGGAAGCACTCACAAATTAGCACAATATTCACAATTGTTGCATGTAGAAGCTGAGGAATATTCTTTATTATTAAATACACTAGTTCATGTCTTAAGTTAGACATATGTAAGTTTATACTCTTAAACTATACCTGAAGATACAGACATAGCATGCATAAAGTGAGATATTTTTTCACATTAATAACTAGAGGGACATTGATGACTAGGCTTAGTAGCAGTTTTTTTTATAGATATATTTAAATAATTTATATTCATAAAATTAAAATTAAAATTCCAGCTCCATTTAAATAATTGAACTCTTTGATATTCATTTATTATAACTTGAGTTTTCTCATTTAATTTCAATAGATCTTTTAAAAATATTTCATTAGAAAAATAAGCTTTTGAAAACATGAAAGGATTTTATATTTAAATGTTTACATTTAATTTATATTTTTAATAGAATTCAAATGTATTCAATTTTTAATATTCCAAATAAAATTAAATTTATTTTGTCATTACTTAGATCATTGACATTGAGAACAAGCTAAAATTATAATAGAAAATATAAAATGCAGTTCAGAAAAGTAAAAATGTTAAAATTTTAAAAATAGAAATTTTGTTGAAGTAAAGGAATATTTGTCAAGTATAAAGTATATATATATACTTTATATAACAATATGTTCACTTGATTTATACTCAAGTATTTAGACCTTTTGCATGTGAATATTCTTATTCTGGGGTCTAAATATGTTACAGGCAGGACTGTTCATGTACCCTAAAAAAAGAAATATGTAGAAAAAAATTCTTTAATATGCAAAGCTGTATCTCTAAGACCCTAAGCCACCTAGCCATGTGAATTTTGCCACTTTGTCACTGGAAAGCTTGGTATTATAACTGAAACAGCTGTATCTATTGGTATCTATGTTATAAGATATCTCCCACCTAGCCACATGCCCAAGGAAGATCGCTGGGCTCTAAAAGGGGAAGGTGTTTTCTTACTGACTGAAGAGTGAAGTGAGCACAGAGATCAGGAGGCAGAAGTCCACCCATAGCAACTCAGAGATAAACACTCCGGTCATTTGAAGTCAAGGGCAAGTTGTGCATGCCAAAGCACAAATAGCTGCTCTCCAGGCCTAAGAGACCAAGAGTGCTGACATCTATGAGGGCACCAGTGGCAACAAGAGCACAGGGACTATGGCTTCCCAGACAGTGACTCCTACTGCATACACGGGTCCCTTCCCTCTTCTGTCTTCTGGAGGATTCCCTGAGTGACACAGCCACCATGACAAATCAGATCCTGCCCCTCACAAGAAGGGGCTGCTGATCCATTAGACACAAGAACTACAACTCTGCAAGTCACCTTACCCAAGTGTATTAGTCTGTTCTCTATGCTGCTAATAAAGACATACCAGAAACTGAGTAATTTATAATGAAAAAGAGGTTTAATGGACTCACAGTTCCACATGGGTGGGGAGGCCTCACAATAATGGCAGAAGGTGAAAGGCATGTCTTACATGGCAGTAGGCAAGAGAGAGAATGAGAATCAAGTGAAAGGGTTTTCCCCTTATGAAACCATCAGATCTCGTAAGACTTATTCACTACCATGAGAACAGTAGGGGGAACCACCCCCAAGATTCAGTTATCTCCCACCAGCTCCCTCCCACAACATGTGGGAATTATGGGAGCTACAATGCAAGATGAGATTTGGGTGGGGACATAGAGCCAAACCATATCACCAGGTAACTTCCACAAATGAGTGGAATGTAGGGAATATTCAGGTCCTATAGATGCCAATGAAAATATTTTGTGTAAATATAATTAACAAATTGCCATATCCCAAAGCTGCTCCTTAATATAAGAAATAAATTATTATGCAAGACAAATTCATTTTTAAAAATCTATTTGAATACAATAAAATTCTATTTTGAGAGAGAGCTAAAAATCTCAGATTTTCAATTTTTTCTCCCAAATTTAAACCATACAATATAACATATGAGTTAATTTAAGAAGCCAAAATGTTTCAAGAGATAACTTGGTAAACTTCAGGTGGTTAGTTTCTTCAAGACATAATAGTTACATTTTACTCTTCTAGGCTGTAAATATTATAGGCACCACTTAACCAAAGGGAATAAACATACTTGAGATAGATGTGGTCTGTTCTAAATCAAGCATACCAAAGAAGAAAATGCAATGGGAAAGGGTGGTTTCCCAAAGAATCAAGAAGCCTATTATAATTAGCTTTTCCTGGGGAGATGATTCCATTCTTTTGCAATAGTCAACATTCCTTGAAAACAAATGGAAGTTCATCTGTCTGAGTGGGATCTTTGCTTCCAAGGAGCAATGCCACTTGGGAATTTATCTGTCTAGTCATTGGTGAAAATGTGAGAACTTTGCAGAACACATTCCATAAGTCTCCTGTCAAAAGGATCCTCTAATACCCTTCAGCTATGCTCAGGTCTTGCCATTTACTCTGAAGTTCCACATGGGAGGCAGTCTTCTTGCATGGGTCCACCCTAGAGCAGTGGGTGTGTGTGAAATAGACATTATGTATTGGAATTGTCTGAATGGCTAATACTTTTCTTCTACTACTTAGGATGATTTTCCTCAGATCATTTAAATTGGCATAGTATTTATTACACGTTAGCTATCCTGAAATTCAAACCATGCATCTTGGTGTAATTGACAAAACAGCCCACACCAAAACACCAGTTTCCCACTTAGAACTCAGGCTGGGGAATTTTCCCTCTCCTCTCCCCATTTTATTGCCTCTATTATGTTGGTGGTGTTTCCCATTAGAGGGTAAGCTATTTTAAAGGCAGGAATCTGTACTTAAAGCTACTAAAAGCTGGCATTTAATGAGCACTAACTGTACATCTGACACTGGGCTATAAGCTTCATATGAATCATGTCATTTAATCCTTTCACAACCCTGTGGGGCAGGAATTTTTTTTTTTTTTTTTTTTGGGAGACAGAGTTTCATTCTCGTCGCCCAGGCTGGAATGCAGTGGCATGATCTTGGCTCACTGCAACCTCCACCTCCTGGGTTCAAGTGCTTCTCCTGCCTCAGCCTCCTGAGTAGCTGGGATTACAGGCGTGTGCCACCAGATCCAGCTAATTTTTGTATTTTTAGTAGAGACGGGGTTTCACCATGTTGGCCAGGCTGGTCTCGAATTCCTGACCTCGGGTGATCCACCTGCCTCATCCTCCCAAAGTGCTGGAATTACAGGTGTGAGCCACCACACCCAGCCTGAAGTAGGAACTATTCTTACCCTCATTTTACATATAGGGGCACTGAGGTTTAGAAAGATTAAATAAAGCCACCAAAAAGATCTGATCCCAGAATCTGTACTTTGAAGTAGTTAATTATATTATTTCTAAGAGGCATATTTTTCACATTTAAACAACTCTGAAATTGTTAGCACATCTAAAACAATTTATTACAATGAAAATGGCAGTGGTGTTCTTTTTTAATGGTATGAAATCTAACACTGTATTTGACAACCTATGGCATATTCATTTCTGTGACCTTATATAGCCTCCTGTCCTGCTCAAATTCCATTCCCCTATAGGATCTGACTTCATCCTGACAGATAGTAGACATTAAATAATTCTTATATTAAAATATGTACATTTATAAATTTAAATAATATCAAGTAACACATGGTGGAAGGTGGTAGCTGTCTAAAATATGCATCTGTCCTACTTCCTTAGTCATTGAGCACAGATGTCTAGCTGGGTCCATGGCCCCTGGGAACAAAGACTATATTCCCAGCATTCCTTGCAGCTCAGCGCACTCAGGTAATTAAGTTATGACCAATCAAGCTAAGCAGAGGTGATATATGAGACTTCTGAGAAGTCTTGTAAGGCAGAGAGCATATCCTTCTTCACCCTTCCTTCATCCCACTGCCTAGAACATCACAATGATGGCTAAAGCAGGAATGGCTCTTTTGGACCATGTAAATAAAGCCTGCACCTTAGGAACTGTGGAGGTGAGAGCAGGAAAGGGCTCAAATACCTCATACCAGCCATGAACTGCCTCCCTCTCAACTTTTTACATGAGAGAAATATCATATGTGTTTAAACATATTTAAGTTCTCTGTCACGTGTAGACTGGTGTAATCTTATCTGATACAGGACTTAAAACCTGAAATTGGAGAGATTCATGACAACATTTTAAAATATTGCAATGGCTTAGTAGATGCAATCAAATAGTGGGAATTGAGAATTCAAGCACTGAGGTCTGGAAAGCTGACAGCATTCATTTTGCAGTGGTAAAACCCTTGGTCAAAATGAAACCCTCTGACCTTAAAAGGCAGATGACCTGCTGACTGAGGCTGCAGTGTAAGGAAAACGTAGTGTTTGCTAGCTCCTTCTTGCCACCTTTTACAAAATTACTCAAGGTCGGAGCTAATGAGTCTGCAAGCAGAGATGAAGGAAACATCACTTGGCTAAGGGAAGCACTCTCTGCTTGTGGCCTCCCTTACAACTTGACAGAAAGACTCATAATCTGAATCCTGGCAGGGTTGTAAAAGTCAACATATGTACCCCAAAGTGAAAAGGGATTTTGTGGCAGCAGCAAAGCAGTAGCCTTAGCAGGAGATAAGAATGGTGTCCTGTCCTACAAATCTTATGAGCCTGCAAGCCAAAAATGAAAATAAAAGTGGTGTTTTGCTAAATAAAGCCACCATTAAGTTGGTAGAAGGGAAATAGGACAAGCAAAGCCAAGAGATCAGTAAATTAAAGGCCAGAGACTTTAGGGTTAAATATAATCTCTCAGGGCCAAGGCAAGTGTGAGAAAAAAGAAGGGCCCAGGGGGCCCAGTGTAGTGGCTCACACCTATAATCCTAGCATTTTGAGAGGCTGAGGTGGGTGGACGGCTTGAGTCCAGGAGTTCAAGACCAGCCTGAATGACAAAGTGAGACCCTGTCTCAAAAGAAACAAAGCAAAACAAAAAAAAGAAGTGCCCAGCACACAAAACTAAAGAAGCCCTCATTTTCAGGCTTGGGCAAGGGCAGGGCAGCACCTGACAGTGCATGCCTCCTTCCACTTTGTGCTTTGGGCACCTTCTTTGCCTCCACCTAGTCCAGGCCTCTATCATCTCTACACAAGATATTTCACTGTATGTTTCTTACCTATGGAACTGACCAGAAGCAAAGCAATTGTAAGCCTTTTTGTACTGCTAAAGCAACCTCAAACCTAGCCTACAGAAGACAGTGACAGATCAGTCCTCAAAGTAATGCTCAGGTCCTGGAACTACATCATGGGGACTTATGCAGCCACAAGTCTTGTGCAACCTTCAGTGGGGCATTCTCTGAGGCTCACCTCAGAATCAACATGGGGACAAATGAACAAGGAAGAAAATATGAGAGAGCAAAGCCAGTGGCCACAAGAAACAACGAGCAAGAGAGAATATCCTTCATGGACTAGATTCAGGACTTCCCAAGGGAAAAACCATGGCACTTCCTCTAATGCAAAGGCAGAGAGTCCCGCCCAGCAGGTAAGACAATTGCTGTGGAACAATTACTGCCATTTGTTCTACACTCTTTTTTTTTTTTTTTTTTTTTTTTTGAGACAGAGTTTCACTCTGTCATCAGGCTGGAGTGCAGTGGTGCAATCTCAGCTTAATGCAACCTCCACCTCCTGGGTTCAAGTGATTCTCCTGCCTCAACCTCTCAAGTAGCTAGGATTACAGGTGTGCACCACCACACCCAGCCAATTTTTGTATCTTTAGTAGAGACAGTGTTTCACCATGTTGGCCAGGATGGTCTCGATCTCCTGACCTTGTGATCCACCCGCCTCCACCTCCCAAAGTGCTGGAATTACAGGCATGAGCTACCGCGCCCGGCCTCCACTCTCCTTTTTCTAAACGGAGCTTTTGTCATAATTGTGCTCTTCTTACTCTGCCTTGGTATATTGGATGAGAACGGGGGAAGGGGCCTATGCAGTTCAATTTCTGTGCTGCTATGGCACACAGAGCTGCATCTAGAACTGATGGCAAGGTTTTCTAGTTATGGAGCTCAGTGCAGTTATTGGATGGTCTTATGGGTTGAATTGTGTCTGCCCCAAAATTCCTGTGTTGAAGTCCTAATCCCCAGGACCTCAGAATGTCACCTTATTTGGAAATAGAGCCATTGCAGATGGAATTAGTTAAGATGGGGTCATACTAAAACAGGGTGGGCCCCTAATCTAGTATGACTGATGTCCTTCCAAAAAGGGGAAATTTGGACAAGACAGCATGCAAGGAGAACACCATGTGAAGTGAAGGCAGAGACTGAGGGCTGCTTCTACAAGCCAAGGAAGGCTAAAGACCGCCACAAACCACCAGAAGCCAGGGGACAGCATGGGACAGATTCTTCCTCACAGCCGGAAAAAGCACCAACCCTGCCAACATATTGATCTTGGACTGTCTAGCCTCCAGAACTGTGAGGCAAATTTCTGTTGTTTAAGCCACTCAGTTTGTGGTACTTGGTTATGGCAGCCCATGAGAATTAATACAGATGGGATTTGGGCATTATCTGCTCTGAGGAGAAGGTAAGGGTGTAAAGAAGAAATCATTGAGTAACCAAAAGAGCAGACTGTGGCTCCTAGCGTTCCTAGTGTTCATCTCCCCTTTCTTAGCCGTGCAATTATTGATTTTGAGCTAACTGCCTAGATTCCTTTGCAACTAGGTTTGGCCATGTGACCACATTCTTGCTGATAAGATGGAAGTGGAAGTCTTATATACAATTTACGTGAGGTGTTTCTAAAGAGAATGGCAAGATACATCCTTCATTTTCATTTTTTTTAACTGCTGGCTGGAAGATACATGGAACAGGAGGAGCATAAGCAGCCCCCATCTTGGACCATGAGGTGAAAACCACATGCTAAATGTGATAGAGCAACATAATAGAAGGACCCAGGGTCCCTAACAACTACAAGAAGCCCACTACTATTCTCAAGTGCTTTTCTTTTAACTTCTTCAACATGGAAAAAAAAAAAGCCATTGTATCCTGTTTAAGCCATAATTAGTTAGGATTTTCTGTCACTCAGAGCTAAATCGTGGCAGAGACAGTAATTATCATCCAGCGCCCATTCTCCTCTTCTCCCTCTTAGTAATAGAAGCTTCACAAGTTTAGCTCAGATAGAGACTGACCCTTTCAGCTAATTGTGTCCATATTAATATATCTGGGAAATAATGAAATGTAAGCAGAAGTGATATGCCAACCTCTGAGGCATGCCTTTAAAACATTGCCCATGTACTCCCGGCTCTTTGCTCACTTCCCATGAGTAGTGAGTCAGTTTTGACCATGTGGATAGGGACATGGAGATGGTAGCACAAGTGAGGTGGGGCCTGTGTCTGTAGATAACCCTGACAATACATCTGCCTACCCATAGGCTGTTACGTGACAAAGAAATAAGCTTTAAGTCACTAAATTTTCAGACTTCTTTGTTAAAGAAATTTAGCCACTGCCCTAACACATGATTTCAATCACAGGAGATACAGCTTTAAAGCCAATATTTTCAGATGCACTTTGCCTCAAAATCATAGTGGGATGGAGGACTTTTAGAGAAATGACCTGAAGAGCAGCGATGTTTGGAACATCCTATGGAATTTCTAATTGGTTCCAAGTAACCTGAGAGAATGTAACTTTTAGAGGCCCTCCTGAGTCCTGAGGCCAATCTTTAACTTGTGACCTAATCTGATTTCTAGATCAAGCCTGAAGCTAGATTTATGAGCTACAATGGGGCTTGCCTCTGTCCCTGCCCCTTCAGGGTAATAATACCAGGTGTCCATTGGCCAAGCTGCCAGGATAGCCCCAGTAGCTTATTACACTAGTTTGTTAAGTGGTACAAGGATGATTAGTGTGCAGTCATATTTACAATATGGATGCCAGAAAGTTTAATATACACCATGCATCACAGGCAAAGGCGACAAGAAAACCAGGTGACGTAACTGATGGATCAAACAGACTCATCACCTGTGCATAACTGGTTTACATGTCCCTTTTTGAAGCAATGGAGACTACATTAATTATACTCCTTTCCATCACCGGTTACTTGGCACTCCCTGGTAACTCCCACGTGGGTAAAGATTCTACATCTATGCAGGGAGCATTTGCAGCTCCCTGGCACCATCTTTACAAATGGGCTTGCACAGATGAATTCAGCTATTCCAGAATGCTTCCTGGACCCACAAAAAAAAACTCCCCAGATGCCCCATCTCTTGGTTTATATGCCACTGATGATAGCTTTGATATAATCCATGTAACTTTGTTCTTGTAAAGAAAGCTAAACTGAAAATTCGAGTATAACTATAATGAGAATGACCTGCAGCGCCTCTCATTTACATGTCATAAAAATGTCTGAGGGACAAATAATAGTCATTCTAACTAATCTTTAAAATGATATTGCAATGTCTATTTGGAGCAAGGTAGTAATGCTTTCAATTGAGTCGAAGCCAAGATATATCTGTGTATATCTGACAGTGTATATCTGACATGTTCATGGGAAGTTCACTTTCCAGCCCTGGTGACAAGGCTTTAAAAGGCTACAATGCACACAATACCCCAGCACCTCCAAATTATCTGGATAAATTCACATTTATGGAGATTATTGCCAGATGAAATTTCTGCCAAAACTTAAATTACAAAATTTAAATACAAAGAAGTTGACCAAAGCAAAACCTGTAAAAAGCAAAAAGGAAAACAGTCCCTGAGGGGAAAAAGAAAAGGATTCAATCTCATTTACAGAAACTTAAATCACCTGTTGTGGCCTTGCACCAGGGACACCTCTAATGTATGTGGCAGATTAAAATAAGTTGCAGACTTCTGCACCTGATATCACATTCCTGCCCCATTATTTGAAGCTCTTGTTTGTCTCTTTCCTGGCTTCATTTTTGAGACTTTCAGTCTCTATCTCTCCTCTTACAGGCTCCTTTAATTGATAACCTCTTACAACCCACAGTTTCCATCAACAACATCCCATCCTTTCCTGTCCCCGAAAAAGTACACTACATCTTTGGATCTTGACATATGCTGTTGTTTCTGCCACATCTTCCCTGCTACCTACCAGATAGCCTCTCATTCCACCTTGGCTGAGACAGCCACTAATTTTTAAAATACAAGAAGTGGAGATGTTAAGACATTGCCATATATTCAAAGTAGGTGAAATAAATCTCAGTCCACCAAAGGACTCTAAAACTGCCTAGTGTCTGAGTGTAAATACAGGCTGAGCATCCCTATGCTGAAAATTGAACATTCAAAATGCTCCAAAATTCAAAACTTTTTAAGTGTTGACATGATGTGACAGCCAAAATGCAGGCACATGACACAGTTTATTCAGTATCCCCCAAGGAAAAAAGATCCTCCTAGTCTCTTTCAGCTGCAATATATTTTCTGTGTGTGCCCAGACTCCCCCACTCAAGCATGTCCACAAAGGGTAATAAAATGGTATCTGTGCAGGCTGGACACATCAATGGCAGTTTTCCCACAATGCCCCATATTGTGCCAAGACCTACATATATTACTCACTATGTTTTATTGTTATTCTCTTTCTGCGGTGTAAAGATATTATTGGAAATGTCAACAAGACCTGCAAATACCCCTATGGCTAACAGTGCAAATAAAAAGAGGAAGCATTTATGCTTATCTATAGCATAGAAAGCCAAGCTTTTGGAGAAACTGGACAATGCTATTACATGTGAAACATCTTACATAAGAGCATGTTGTCAGAATGACCACCATATATGACCTGAAGGAACAGAAAGACAAACCACTGAAGTTCTATGCTGAAAGTGATGTACAGAAGTTAATGAAAATAGAAAAACACTGCGTAAGGCTCAAAATGAAGATCTTGATTGTGTATAGAAAGGGTGGATCCATCAGTGTTGCAATGAATACACGCCACTTAATGGTATGCTGATCAGGAAACAAGCAAAGATCTATGACGGTGAACTAGAAATTGAAGGAAATTGTGACTACTCAACAGGCCAGTTGCAAAAATTTAAGAAAATATACAGCATTAAATTTTTAAAGACTTGTGATCATAAATCATCTGCTGGTCATGAAGCAGAGAAGATATTCATTGATGAGTTTGTCAAGGTCATTCCTGATGGAAATCTGACACCAGAACAAGTTTATAATGCCAACAAACATCAATGTTTTGGTGTTCTTGCCCTAGAAATATATTCACTACAACTAATGACATAACCCCAACAGGAATTAAGGATGTCAAGGACAGAATAACTGTGCTGGGACGTGCTAATGCAGCAGGCATGCATAAATGTAAACTTGCTGTGAATGGCAAAAGCTTGAGTCCTTGCTGTTTTCAGGGAGTGAACTTCTTGTTACGACATTGCTAACAAAAAAGCATGGATCACCAGGGACATCTTTTCTTATTGGTTTCAGAGATATTTTATACCAGTGGCTCAGGCTCACTGCAGGAGAGCTGGACTGGATGAGAGCTGCAACCTTTTGTTATTCCTTGACAACTACTGTACTCATCCTCCACCTGAACTTTTCATCAAAAATAATTTTTATGCCATGTACTTTTCCCCAGTGTGACTTCATTAATTCAGCCATGTGATCAGGGTATCCTTAGATGAGTGAAGAGTAAATATAAAAACACTTTATAGAACAGCATGCTAGCTGCAGTGTGCAGAGGCATGGATGTGGAAGGTTTTCAAAAGGAGTTGTCATAAAAGATGCTGTATATGCTGTTGCCAGTGCCTGAAACACAATGACTAAAGACATGGTTGTGCATGCCTAGCAAAGCCTCTGGCCTGCAACTATGTTTAGTGATGATGAACAAGTTGGTGACTTTGAAGGATGCTGAATGTCAAGTGAGAAAAAAAAATGATGTCTGACCTCCTTACATATGCAAAAAATGTAACCAGTCTGCCAGTAAGATGGAAGTAGATATCAAAGAAGTTTTTTTTAACATCGATGAGACTCCACTTGTTCTATCTTGACTTGAAATAGCCAGAATGGTTCTCAATCAAGGTGATTGTGAAAATAGCGATCAGAAGATGACATGGTTAACACTGTAGAAAAAGTGCCTATAGAAAACATGGTGAAAATGTGTGATGGGCTTATTGAAGGACATGATGAATCCATAACAGAACAAGAAATCATGTCAATTTATAAAATTAAAGACTTCTAAGACAAAAACCATTATTAATGAAGTAGGCAATTCTGGAAGGAACATTTTTAAAAGCCATCGAACAGAATGCCTCCTTATCCCTACAGGACCCACTTCTTGGTCCCTCAACTGCTTTTGATATTTTTTCTCACCTGAAAAAAAACACAGTGGACAATAACCTTTTAATCAAAACATAGCACCACAGGTGGAAACTGAAAGCCTGCCATTGTTTGTTGTTGCTGTTGTTTATTCTGGTGATGGCACTGTGCTGCTTAGTTACTCTAAACACATTAATACACCTACATTAATGGTAGGTTATATTTTTCACTGGCAAATACTTATATGTGCATCAGAAAATTATTGCTTATTGGTAGCATATAAAGTCAGGAATGATGATGATGCCAGACAACAACAGACTGTCCACATGGGTGGCTGAGATAGTGACACTTTGCTTTCTGATGGTTCAATGTAATCAAACTTTGTGTCATGCAAAATATTATTTAAAATATGGTATAAAATATACCTTTAGCCTATGTGTATAAATGTATATGAAACATAAATACATTCCTTGTTTATACTTGGGTCCTATCCTCAAGATATCTCACTATGTATAGGCAAATATTCCAAAATCTAGGATCCAAAACACTCTGGTCTCAAGTATTTTGGATAATGGATACTCAATCTGTACAAACCACTCACCTGTCACCTATAAGACTTAAAAGCCAAAGGGACATGAGCTACCATAACCCACTGATGCCTACACACAACCCACAGGGCATCATAGCCTGAGTGAACTGGGGACTTAAGGCTGCCCTGGAAGTGGCAGCTGCACCACAAATCCCCATAGATGCCCACAGTTCCAGGTGAAGTTTCCTCCAGTAGCCCCAAGAACCCATGCTGAAGTTTCCACACAGGATCCAGTAGGGTTCTGCATTAGTCATGGCTCTCCAGAAAGCCAAAACCAATTGGATGTATGACATAGCTAGAGATTTATTTTAAGGAATTGGCTGATGTGATTGTGAGGGCTGGCAAGTCCAAATTTTGTAGAGCAAGCTGGCAGGCTGGAAATTTTAGCAGGAGTCCATGTTGCAGCCTTGAGTCTGAAGACAGTCAAGAGGCAGAATTCCCTTCTCTTAGAGAGACCTTAGTCTTTCCTCTGAAGGCCTTCAATGGGTTGGATGAGACCCATCCATATCGTGGAGGTAATCTGCTTTACTCAAAGTCTACTGATTTAAATGATAATCACATCTACAAAATACCTTTATAGAATGAATTAATGGCATATGCAGCAACCTGGATGGGATTGGAGACTATTATTCTAAGTGAAGTAACTCAGGAATGGAAAACCAAATATCATATGTTCTCACTCATAAGTGGGAGCTAAGCTATGAGGATGCAAAGGCATAAGAATGACACAATGGACTTTGGGGACTCGGGGGAAAGGGTGGGAAGGAGGTGAGGAATAAAAGACTACAAATCGGGTTCAGTGTATACTGCTTGGGCAATGGGTGCACTCAAATCTCACAAATCACCACTAAAGAACTTATTCATGTAACCAAATGCCACCTGTTTCCCCCAAAAAACTATGGAAACTTTAATAAATAAATAAATAAAACTACCTTTATGGAAACATCTAGATTCATGTTTAATCAAGCAACTAGGCACCATAGCCTAGCCAAGTTGACTCATAAAATTCCCCATTGTAGGTCCTAAGAAGCCTAAATTACCCACTACGATGCTCCAAATACTATCCCCTGTTCTCCAGGAAACCTGACCTGGGAGCTGATTCATCCTCCATAAGTACAAAAATCACCTCCCATGGCTCCAGCCCAAACATCAGTGGAAAATCACAAAGCTCCAGATCTTCTGAGTCACCCCAGATCCCAAGGGCAGGTCTCTCCTCTCTAGAGCACAACACTCCATCTACACATGAAAAGTGGGGTGCCCATCTACACCCTTGCATAGATCATAACAGAAGCCACTCACCTCACCACTGCCCCTAGAGGGAACGTTGAACTAAACTAACCATATGGTCACAAAATTCACTTCATCACACAAATTTAGGCTGTGTGCCTTGAACATTCAAACAAGACACACTTACACATTCATAGATCACCCAGAGATCTCTAGATTGGTATCATTTTACTTAAAAGTTGGGCAATTTTTGCTGGGCATGGTGGCCTATGCCTGTAATCCCAGCACTTTGGGAGGCCGAGGTGGGCAGGTCACCTGAGGTTGGGAGTTCGAGACCAACCTGACCAACATGGAGAAACCCTGTCTCTACCGAAAATACAAAATTAGCCAGGCATGGTGCTGCATGCCTGTAATCCAGTTGGGAGTTCGAGACCAACCTGACCAACATGGAGAAACCCTGTCTCTACTGAAAATACAAAATTAGCCAGGCATGGTGCTGCATGCCTGTAATCCCAGTCACCTGGGAGGCTGGGGCAGGAGAATTGCTTGAACCTGAGAGGCGGAGATTGTGGTGAGCTGAGATCGCACCATTGCACTCCAGCCTGGGCAACAAGAACGAAACTCCATCTCAAAAAAAAAAAAAGTTGGGCAATTTTAGTACTTCAACATTTATACTTACTGGGAAATGTGTTTATTTAATCTCTAAGCTTACTCTTAGTTTCAGAAATAAAGCCTTCCTTTACTGTTTTTTGATAACAGAAATTATAGCAGTAAGAAAATGCAGATATCAGAAAATACATCCCAGGCTCAGAAGCGATGTGAAATGGGTCCCTGAAACCACAAGTTAAGTCAGGAGGCAGAAAATACCAAAAGTACAGCAAGAGGAAAAGCACAGAAAGCACTCACTTCCCTAAAATTTGCATCGCTTATACACAGAGACTTCCTGAAGAGCTCTGGAGGCTAAGGGAGATGAATGTCATTCAGCCGGGTTAAAAACAACATACAAACAACAGCATCACCACAAGGGATTAAATTTTCCAAATACTTATTCATTTTCTAGCAAGACAATTGCATGCAACTATAACATCATAAAATGAGTTATTGCAGATCCCAGTAGCACTGTAGAAATTAAATTAGTTCCTCTATTCTTAGTACAATAGATTATTCAAATTGTGACCGAGAGCTGCAGACAGTGCCCAAGAAATTTTGCATTAAACAGGGAAGTGGCCACCATTTCTGCTTCATGCTGGTCTGTTCCCTCCCCTAAGAGGGAAGCTGAGCAGCAAGAACAAGCTGAATTTATATGCCTTGTTATCATCATTGGTAATTAGCATTTACTGAGTATCAAGGGTACACTAAGTGCCAAGCAGAACTTAATGCTGCCCAGTGGGTTGTCGGTCTAATTTCAGCCCCAGCACCTCAACAAAGACCAACTACCAAAAATCTAAAGCAAGAAGTTTCAGACTTGCCTTATCAGACCAAGAGTTGCTTGATTACACAACAGGAAAAGGAAGTGGCCAGAAAAGAACTTGAAAGAGGAAAGCAGATCTTTTGAAATGTGTCATTTCTTTCCTTCACCCACTGACCTCTTTTGTAGGACTTTTGCAAAGGAGGGGATCATTATTTACAGAAATGGTTCACAGCATGGTAGAGAAAAGATCCAAAAATTATTAAAGATTACTTGTTGAATAGAGGAGGTTTTGATTTCTGATGAAAGTAAAAGTTCTGGCCAGGCACGTTGGTTCATGCCTGTAATCCCAGCACTTTAGGAGGTCGAGGCAGGTGGATTGCTTGAAGCCAGGAGTTCGAGACCAGCCTGGCCAACATGGTGAAATTCCCTCTCTATACTTAAAAAAAAAATACAAAAATTAGCTGGGCATGGTGGCACGGACTGTAGTCCCAGCTACTCGGGAGGCTAAGGCAGGAGAATCACTTGTACCCAGGAGGCAGAGGTTGCAGTGAGCCGAGATCCTATCACTACACCCCAGCCCTAGGTGACACAGTGAGGTTCTGTCTCAAAGAAAAAAAAAAAGTAAATATTCTTTATCATTCAAGTTGTGGAGTGCAGAGTCCCTGATAAAACCAAAAACAGCAGTAGCCCCATATTTCCATCACATTTCAAATTTAATCATTGCCACATATTAAATTTGAAATGTGAAGAAAATTTCCTTGTAACAAACGGAAAACCTAATTCCTGCTTTATAGTTGGTAATTTTGGTCTGAGTCAAATTCCTGTTATACTAGTCAGGTGACCTTAAACTTAAACACTTAATTTGTGTGTCTCAGTCTTCTCATCTGTAAAATAGGGATAGCAATGAAATCAACCGTAAAAGGTTTTTGTGAGGATTAAGTGAAATAACCCATATAAAACTGCTTGACATAGCTTAGCACATAATAGGTGTTCAATAAATGTTAATCGTAATTATAATCTGAGCTCTTTGCAAACTGTCAGGTATGACACATATGCAGGTTATTACTTTGCCCTTGTACAACATGAATCATTAAAAAGTCAGATCATAACTACTTCCAAATACTATTTTTTGTTTTGTTTTGTTTTGTTTTGTTTTGTTTTGTTTTGTTTTGTTTTGTTTTGTTTTTTGAGATAGAGTCTTGCTCTGTCGCCCAGGCTGGAGTGCAGTGGTGAGATCTCAGCTCACTGCAACCTCTGCCTCCGTGGTTCAAGCGATTCTCCAGTCTCAGCCTCCCCAGTAGCTGGGATTACAGGCATGCACCACCACGCCCAGCTAATTTTTTGTATTTTAGTACAGACACAGTTTCACCATGTTGTCCAGGCTGGTGTCGAACTCCTGAGCTCAGGCAATCCACCTGTCTTGGCCTCCCAAAATGCTAGGATTACAGGCGTGAGCCACTGCACCCGGCCCATATAACATTTTTTATGTAAGCAGACCCACATGACAAAACAAGGCATGTCACGGTGAGTTTCCTCTTGACTAGAGGAAGCTGAAGTGAAGAGAAGATGCTCTTCAGAGCTGGGAGGAAGATGATGGAAGAGGCGCAGGTCTCAAAGACATGGAATCAACCCAGGTGCCCATCAATGGAGGATGCTTTTGTTTTAGTAAGGGACTCTACAACTTAAATAATGAGGAACTTATCTTTTATCCTCTTTTCCTCCTCTACTCACACACTCAAATGGAACTATGGTTAAGACTACGTGGATTCAAATACTGCTTGACTTTGAGAAGGTTACCTCACCTCTCTGTGCCTAATTTCCTCATCTGTAAAATGCAGACAATGGAAATGGTATATAGACACCATGAAATACTATGCAGCCATAAAAAAGAATGAAATTGTGTCCTCTGCAGTAACATGGATGCAGCCGGAGGCAATAATCCTAAGTGAATTAACACAGAAACAGAAAACCAAATATCGCATGTTCCCACTTATAAGTGGGAGCTAAACATTGAGCACCCATGGACATAAACATGGGAACAAAAGACACTGCAGACTGTTAGAGGGGAGAGGGAGGGAGGGGGATGCAGGTTGAAAAACTACATATCAGATACTATGCTCACTAGCCAGGTGACAAGACCCTTACTCAAACCTCAGAATCAAGCAATATTCTCATGTAACAAACTAGCACACCTATCCCCTGTATCTAAAATGAAAGCTGAAATTTAAAAAATAAGTTTTAAAACAGGTACACATTTCAAACTCTCTACATTTAAACTAAACTGAAGAACCTTATTCCCTGGAATGTCATTTCTGTTTCTGGTACAGTCACAATTGTCATCTTGCAATGTATATTAACCCTTAAAATGTTTTCTGAGAGTCAATTTATAGATTGCTCTGCATTAGATATTTGGAAACTTCCTATGAAATTTCAAAAACAATGTAATCCCCAACCTCTACCTTTCTATCTCCTTTCTCCCAATTCACACACTCAAATAGACTACATGGATTCAAATGCTGTGTGACTTTGAGAAGGTTACCTCACCTTCCTGTGCCTAATGTCTTTATCTGTAAAATGCAGATAATGGAAATCCTTATATCAAAAGTTTGTTGTGTGGATTAAATGTGATATATGGAAAATGAATAGGAGATCAGAATCACCATCATCACCATCTTCATCATCATCATCATCTTCATTATCATTGTTATTACACATATTCCTCACTCCTCTAAGATTGACAGTTCATCATCTCTGTGAAACTTCCAAATCACCTTTCATGGAAACCAGTAACACTAAGTAACAGAATAAGAGCACAGATGTGGATGGATCACAAATGCCCTACACAAGAGGCCTGAATTAGAAGAGTTTGCAGCATGAAAAGAAAGGCCTTACATGAGTGTTGAGTGGGGAATGAAATATAATATCCTTACGCTCACTAATGATTAATATATAGCACGAGGGAATATTTTTTAGAAATGACGCATCTGAGCTTCAAACCCAACCACCTGGTTTTACAGATGAGGAAATCAGGACCTAGAGATAAACAACTTGCCTAATGACTTTATACTGGAGACAAGAACCCAAGCCTCCAAGTCCAGTGCTCTTCAGCCATCCCTGGCTTCCTGACAAGTTGTAAAACTCTGATGCAGATTTAGAGGCCAAGGAAAGGTAGGGTCAATGCTGGGCCTTGTGCATTGGGGGATATCCCAGTAGCATCCACCAAGAAGCTGATATTCTTCCCTTCTCCTCATTTCCTTCTGGTCAATTCTTCTTTCTCTCCTAGGTCACAGCCAGCCTTGTAAGAAGATGCTGCACTAACATGGCTTTAGCAATAAAATGCAGGTACCCAGGGTCAAAGCCCCTCTCCTTCCTCACCATTCTCCTCACCCATGGCTCCCCTCTGTCCTGGTCCTCTCCATCTCAGGACTTTTTTTTTTTTTTTTTTTTTTTTGAGGTGGAGTCTCACTCTGTCACCCAGGCTAGAGTGCAGTGACGCAGTCTCAGCTCACTGCAACCCCCATCTACTGGGTTCAAGAGATTTTCCCACCTCAACCTCCCACGTAGCTGGAAATATAGGTGCCTGCCACCATGCCTGGCTAATGTTTTTGTATTTTTAGTAGAGACATGGCTTCACCATGTTGGTCAGGCTGGTCTCAAACTCCTGACCTCAAGTGATCCACTAACCTTGGCCTCCCAAGGTGCTGGGATTACAGACGTGAGCCACCACACGGACCCATCTCAAGACTTTTGATCACCAGCCCTGTTACCTCTCCCTCAGAACCTTATTTCCTTACTTCTCTTCCCTTCTACCCTCTCACCTTTGCCCTCAGCCTCTCATGAAATGGCTTTTTTCCTACTCACAACCCACATCACCAGGCTATCCCTCACTCCTTCTGTCAATCTCAATTCCAATATCCCTAGTTGCATCTATTTCTGAATAATGCCCACCGACTGCCCCGCCACATTCAGGCACCTCCCTTACCTTGCATCCTACCACTTACTACACTTTACATTTCTACTTCCACAGTACCTAGGGCTTTTGAGGGAAATGGCCAACTGCTCCCCAGTCCCTGGTATATAGCATAGTTCCTGGCTCAATACTAGATTATTAACAAATATTTGTTTGGATAATGCTAGTTATCAACAAATATTTGTTTGGATGAATATAAGACAAGTAAAAATATCCAAAGTATTCCATTTAACTGAAACTGTCATTGTTTGCATGTCAGTGACCTAAAACTCTTTCACGGGTTCTATAAACGATGAAATAAACAACTATTCTACTTTCTGTTCTCCTGGTTGTTTCCATACCTCCTCTCATTAGACATTCCTTCCCATTTCATATTTTTCTTTCTTCCAAAATCCAAAACTTTGAAATTAACCTCTCAAGGGGTTAAAAGAGACTTGAGGTCACAGGGTTGCATGAATTGCCAAGTCATTGACCAAATAGGAAGTGCAATTCTTGCAATGATAAATATACCAAACTAAGGGTAGAGACATCTCATTGCATAAAACACATGTGCTACAGCTGAAAGAAGGTGCACTTGTTCCCCTGGTGCATTCCTTCTTTTTTTTTTTTTTTTTTTTTTTTTTTTGAGACAGAGTCTCGCTCTGTCACCCAGGCTGGAGTGCAGTGGCGCAATCTCGGCTCACTGCAAGCTCCGCCTCCCGGGTTCACGCCATTCTCCTGCCTCAGCCTCTCTGAGTAGCTGGGACTACAGGCGCCCACCACCACGCCCAGCTAATTTTTTTTGTATTTTTAGTAGAGACGGGGTTTCACCGTGGTCTCGATCTCCTGACCTCTTGATCCGCCCGCCTCGGCCTCCCAAAGTGGGTGCATTCCTTCTTCTATGCTTTCACAGTTTCTTTTTCCGCTTCAAACCTCCAGCCTCACTCACCCATTCTCATCTGTAGCTGCAATGACCTTGCTTACCATTTCACTGGAAAGATAGAATCCACCCAAATAGAACTCCCACAAGATAGCCCCTCTGCACACATGGCCTCACCCATCTGCGACTTTAAACTCCGCTTCTCTCCTGGAAAAAGCTAGTGCTTCCACATCACCTGTGCACTAGATCCCAACCCTTCTTGCCTCCTCAAGGACATTTCTTCAGTTATTCTCTCCTCTTTCTCATACCAGAAAAGTTGCCTTCTATACCGAATCATTTCCACCATAACAAAAGATGTTCTTTCCTTCTTGTCATAAAAAAAAGGGAAAAAAAAAAAACCCAGAAAACTTTTCCTGGTTTCTCTACATTTTCACCTTCCCTTTCTAGCACGATTCCCCAGCAGCTACTATAAGCAGTGTTTTCAATTTAACTCTTCCCGTTGTCTCTTGAATCCACTCCAGTTATACTTTGACCTTCTGACCTTCAATACCTCATGGAGTTCTCTCATGGCCTCCAAACTGCTAAAGCTACGGTCAAATCTCTGTCTTCATCTTGTTGACATTTCAGCAGTATTTGAGACAGATCATGACTATCTTCTTATAACCTCCCTCACCTACATTTTCTCCTATTTGTCTGTGCACTGTGTCCTGGTCTTTTCTGGTTCCTCTTTATCTCTGACATCTTTAAATGTTGGCGCATTCTAAACTCAGCCCCAAATTCACTTCTCTCTATATACTCACTCTCTTGGTAATCTCATCTAGGTTTATAGCTAAAAATGCCATTTTCATGCTGATGACTTCCAAGGATGTCAACTGGGTATCTTAAATATATCATATCTTAAACTGAGTTCTCAATATATACCCCCAACCTAGCACTTTTGGTGATTAATTGCAATTCAAATCTTTCAGTTGCTCAGGCCAAAACTCTTGGAGTCATCTTTAGCTCCATTTTCTCCCATACCCCACATCAGCTCAGTCAGCAAATTCTGTTGGCTCCATTATTTTTTGCCTTCATCAGCATCTTCTATTATTATTAAAGGGCACTAAGCCTCATGCAACTACAGGAGTTTAAAAGGAGCCACAAATACTATCAAGAATCCCAAAGAACACAAAGATTCCAAGAATGAGCCACAACTCTGCTGACCCAAGGCCCTTCCTCCTTCCCTGCTTCACCTGACACCTCTGCCCTACCGCCATGTCAGCTAATCATATTTTTCACAGGAAGCTGTAAAGATAGCTTAGAGAGGTCCTGCGTACGTTTCACTCAGATTCCTTCCACGGTTACATCTCACGTATTTATAGCCCAATATCAAACCCAGGAAATTGACACTGTGTGTGTGTAGAGTTCTGTGTCACTTAATCCTATGTGTGAATTCATATAATCACAACTGCAATCAAGACACAGAAACTAACCCATCGCCATAAAGGACTTCCTCATGCTATCTCTTTATGATCATACCTACCTCCCTCTGTATCCAAAACCCCTGCCAACCTGTTTTCCATCTCTATAATTTTGTCATTACAATAGTGTCATATAAATGGAAACGTACAGTATGTGATGTTTTGAGACTGGCTTTTTTTTTTCACTCTGCATAATACCCTTGAGATCCACAGGTGTTATTTGAAGGACATTTTTGTTATTTCCAGTTTTTGTCAACTATAAATAAAACTGCTGTGAATAAATTTGTACACATTTTTTATGTGGACCTGTTTTCATTTCTTCAAGATAGGTTCCCAGGAGTTCAATTGCTGAGTTGTATAGTCAATGTATGGCTAGTTTAGTTAAGTTTTATTTGTTTGTTGGCTTGTTTTTAGAAGGTGCCAAACTACTTTCCAGAGTGGCTGTACCCTTTTACATTCCAAGATGTTTGCCAGCCCCCGGTCCAAGTCACTGTCCTCCCTCCTCAAGACCACTGTGATAGCCCCTTAACTGGGGACTCTTCTTTGATCTTTGTTCACCCCCTACCACTTCTATTTTCAATCTAGCCCCAGACTGATTCTGGCAAAATGAAAATCAGGTTGTGCTATTCCTCTGCCTGACACCGTGTAATAGCTTCCTATCCCACCAGGAGTAAAGCCAGATTTCTACTCATGGCCTGCAAGAACCTCTATCATTTGACTCTTCCCTGTTCTTTGACTCTATTTCCAACTATTCTCTCCAAAACTCACTCCTCTCCAGCTACTGTGGTGGCCTCCTCGCTCTGCCCTATATATGCTAGGCATTCTCTTGCCTGAGTCTTTGTAATTGCTGTTCCCTCTGCCTGAGTTGCTCTTCCCACATAGTTAATTTCCACACTCCTCCAGGTCTTAATCGAACATCATTTCCCTCTTAGTGAGGATTTCCTAGTCACCCTCTCACCCTACCAACCTTTTCGTTTTTTTCCATGGTATATTGTCATCAACATGTCACATACTTTACTTACCTTGGTTATTATTGTCTCACACCTTTCATCAGAATGCAGGCAACTTGAAACCATAGATTTGTGTCTGTTTTGTTCACTGCTGAATCCCCAATGATTAGAACAATTCCTGGCATATAATAGATGCTCATTAAATACGTTTTAGGAGAATGAATGGATCAATAAATAAACAACTACTAACTGGAAAAATATAACTGCGAACGTTTCATATTTGTTCACAATGTCCTTGTGTATAATGACATTCACAACATTGAAACAGAGGCTAAAGTACTAAAAGCATTTAAAAGGTCCCTGGAAAATAATAAAGATATATTGTAGTTTTTGCATTGTTGGGAATTTGTCATTTGATATTGGAATACATTCTTAAATAAATGCGGTTATGTTATACATCATTTTAATGGGCATTTCTCACTTTGATTTTTTTTTTGCTAATGACTTATTACTTGCTTTTTATTTTATGTTTATTTTAGACTGTGGAAATGATGTTAGACAAAAAGCAAATTTGAGCAATTTTCTTATTCGTGTTCAAAATGGGTTGTAAAGTAGCAAACACAACTCACAACATCAACCATGCATTTGGCCCAGGAACTGCTAATGAATGTACAGTGCAATGGTGGTTCAAGAAGCTTTGCAAATGAGACAAGAGCCTTGAAGATGAGGAGTGTAGTGGCCGGCCATCAAAGTTCACAACCAATTGAGGGCAAACATCAAAGCTGATCCTCTTACAACTACACAACTGCCGAAGAACTAAACATCGACCATTCTATGGTTGTTCAGCATTTGAAGCAAATTGGAAAGGTGAAAAAGCTCATCTCAATAAGTCAGTGCCTCGTGAGCTGACCAAAAATAAAAAAAAAAAAATCGTTTTGAAGTATCATCTTATCTTACGCTACGCAACAACAATGAACCATTTCTCGATCGGATTGTGACATGTGACGAAAGTGGATTTTATATGACCATCAGTGACAACCAGCTCAGTGGTTGGACCCAGAAGAAGCTCCAAAGCACTTCTCAAAGACAAACTTCCACCAAAAAAAAGCTTATGGTCACTGTTTGGTGGTCTGCTGCCACTCTGATCCACTACAGCTTTCTGAATCCTGGTGAAACGATTTACACCCGAGAAGTATGCTCAGCAAACTCACCAGATGCGCCAAAAACTGCAATGCCTGCAGCCAGCATTGGTCAACAGAAAGGGCCCAATTATTCTCCACGACAAAACCCGACTGCATGTCACACAACCAATGCTTCAAAAGTTGAACAAATTGGGCTACGAAGTTTTGCCTCATCCACCATATTCACCTGACCTCTCGCCAACCGATTACCACTTCAAGCACGTCAACAACTTTTTGCAGGGAAAACGCTTCCACAACCAGCAGATTGCAGAAAATGCTCTCCATGGGTTGTCGAATCCCAAAACATGGATTTTTGTTCTACAGGAATAAACAAACTTATTTCTTGTTGGCAAAAATGTGTTGATTGTAATGGTTCTTACTTTGATTAATAAAGGTATGTTTGAGCCTAGTTATAATGATTTAAAATTCATGATCCGAAACCACTATTACTTTTGCACCGACATATATTTGAAAGTGCACTGGGCCACCCAGCAAGAGTTCTTACATTTCGTCTTGCTCCAGAACAAAATGTTGGAGCAGCTCCAGTTCTGCAGTTTCATGTCAGAGCACAGAGTTCAGGAAGCTAAACAGGAAGCCACGAGCTGACTCCTTGATAATCTGGAGAACAAGTCCAGGTACAATTTACATTCCTGCTTTGATTGTCAACCCAAACCATAAGATGGAATTATTCACTCCTACAATAACTGTATCTTAAAGCCTAAAAGAATAAAACTTTACCTTATTACCCACTGCATTACACTTTTTTTTTTTTTTTTTTTGAGATGGGGTCATACTCTGTCGCCCAGGCTGGAATGCATTGGCACGATCTCAGCTCATTGCAACCTCCACCTCCCGGGTTCAAGCAATTATCCTGCCTCAGCCTCCCAAGTAGCATTACACTTTTGAACCAAAATTATGCTTTGTAAGAAATAGAATTTAACCAAAAACAATAGGCAACATTTATAGTAGGTGTAAGAAAATTCAACGCCAACAAGAAGAGCTTATTTATAGGCTGACAGGTATCAATACATGGATGTGCTAGAAAAACAAAGCCTAAGTAGGTTAATATATATTTTACTAACGCCAGTTGCTATTTTTTGAGTGCTTACTATGAAAATAGCTAGCAATCACATAGCATGTATTATGTACCACAGACTAGTCTAACCACTTTGCACATGTTAACTCACACACAGCTAATGAGTGAGGCCCCCAGGACTTGTACCCAGGCAACCTGGCTCTGGAGTTTGGGCTCTTTTGTCCCTTCATTGTGTGCTAATGTCTATACCCTCATGTCTGGGGGTAACATACTGTATGTTACTCTCAGGATGTTATTAAATGTTTTAAACCACCTCAGGAGATAATAGAGGAGAAAAGTGAAGCTTCGAGAGATGAAGGAACTAGCCTGAGAAGTGATAAGGGGGTTTCAAAGTGAGGTTTGCCTGACTCTGAAACCCATTCTCCAGGCCTCTTCTGTTTGATTCTGCCCCCTTCTCCCTCCGCCATGACCCTGGCGGGAAGGTAGGCTGCTCCCATTGGCCACCCACCCTCACTGTTCCTCCCCAGCCCAGAAGGCTCCCTGCATATTGACTTACTGCTTCACTCCTCCTTCCAAATGCCTTTACTTCATTTCTGTAGGGAAGAAAATGGGATTAGTCTACTACTGTAGCTTGTCTTTGAATAGAGTATGCTACTCAAATGAAGTTTTCATTGGTCAGTCTTGGGACCCTAAGATAAGAATCTCAGAGGGCATTAACGGAATACTTTTTATTAACAGGTCTCTTTAGACTATACATAGTCTATAAATCACACCCCCTGAGTTCTTCGCTTTGTCTGTTATAAGCAAAGCTGGCTAAATACCACAGTATGCCACATACTACCTGTGTGATCTCTGACAAGTCCTGTGAGCTCACTGTACCTCAGTTTCCCATCTGCAAAAGGGGATAAAAATATACCTACCTCATGGGGAGTGGGAGGATTCATTGAGCTAAACTACAGAAAGCGGTGCTTAGAAAGGTAACAGCAAGTGCAATGTGAATGTTTGCTGTTATTGCATATCCCCTGGTCATTGGCCTGGCATGGAATAAGGAAACACGCTTTCTCCCCTCCTCCATCCCCATTCTTCTCTCAATCTAGAAACACTTTCTGCCACAGTTTCCAAGAAAGCTTGTTTTCTACTTCATGGAGTGGAGAATTGGGTTGCTTTAATAAAACTTGCTATTTGTATCGTGTTTTTCTCCCTTAAAGGACTTTTCTTCCAACCAGGATTTCTTTCCATGAGACTAAACACAGGAAGGCTCTTCTAAGAGAAATTTTTGAAAGAATTGTCATGGGTCTCATTTTCAGGAAAGGCCAAACTGGCAAAAGTCTGCTTACCATGAGAAATGTTCACAAACTACCACAAAACAAGACTGTGTGCAGTACATAAAAATGTATTTTGTTCAAATGAAAAAAAAAAAAAAAAAAGCTTTCTTTTTTTTACATTTACCAGCATTGGAGGGTAACTTTGCATTATTATTCTGGATGCTTTGCATGCTGCTTCTTAAGCCTCTTTTAAAAGAAATTTAAGAGAAGCAGACAAAAAGAGAATGGCGCAATTAAAAAAAAAAAAAAGCACCCTTTGCTTAAGTAACTTCTGTCATGGCAATTTAAGGGAAATAGACGGCCTAAGCAATGTTATCCCATCTCATTGTACAATCCACTGACAATTTTCACCTCCCTTGATAGAAACTTCATCCTTTCTTACTTTTTCAGGGGACTGTTAATCTTTCTCATTCACAATCTATTTCCCAAACCACGTGAATTCCAATTATTCATGTTTAACTCCTTCTTTGCTTTGCGTGCTGAGAAAAGCTTTGAAACATATAGGCAGGAGCCCTGTGCTGCTACCTACGACTTCAGAAATACTTGAATATATGTTTCCATAATAATTCATAGCAATAACTCACAATACTGTAGCACATGCTGCAACTTCAAATGAATGGATAATTGGTCAGGGAATTATGGAGGAAACCAGATAAATAATGAAGTATCTGCACAGTCTGAGGTACACAGGTTTTCCTAGATGGGATAGCATAAGACACACCGCTTCCTGTGAGCATGAGGACAGGCACTCTGGTCCTCTGAATTGACAGATCGGTATCTGACCAACAGTGATTCTCCTCAACTTAACAGAGTTTTAAAAAAATAAATTTAAGGGGTACAAGAGCAATTTTGGTATGTGCATATATTGCACAGTGGTGAAATCTTGGCTTTTAATGTATCCTTCACCCAAACAATATACAATGTATGCATTAAGTATTTTTTATCCCTTACCCCCCCTACCCTTCCAAGTTTCCAATATCTATAATTCCACACTGTATGTCCATGTGCTCACATTATTTAGCTCCCACTTATAAGTGAGAACATATGGTATTTGAAATTGCATTTCTGAGTTCTTTCAATGAAGATTATGGGCTCCAATGCCATCTATGATGATGCAAAAGACATAATTTTATTTTTTATGGCTGAGTAGTATTCCATTGTGTATATGTGTATATGTACATATACATACTTATATACCATTTTTCTTTATCCAGTCATCTGTTGCTAAACCTAAGTTGATTCCATATCTTTGCTATTGTGAATAGTGCTACAATAAACAAATAAGTGCAGATATCTTATTGATATAATGATTTCTTTTCCTTTGGGTAGATGCCCAGTAATGGGATTGCTGGATTGAATGGTAGTTCTGTTTTTGGTTCTTTGAGAAATCTCCATATTGTTTTCCATAGAAGCTTGTACTAATTTACATTCCCACCAACAGTGTATAAGCATCCCCTTTTCTCTACATCCTCACCAACATCTGTTGTTTTTTGTCTCTTTAATAATAGCCATTCTGACTGGTGTAAGATAATATCTCATCGTGGTTTTTATTTGCATTTCTCTGATGATTAGTGATGTTGAGTATTTTTCTCAGATGCTTTGTGGCCATTTGTACATCTTTTGAGAAATGTCTATTCATCTTCTTTGCCTATTTTTTAATGGAGTTGTTTGTTTTTGTTATTGTTGGGTTGTTCGAGTTTCGTATACATTCTGGATATTAGTCCCCAGTTGGATGCATAGTTTGCAAATATTTTATCCTATTCTACAGGTTCTGCATTCACTTTAACAGTTTGATTAAAAAGCAGTTTTTGTTCCTACATGCCTTTCCTTTCCAGTGTCTGCCCTGTATTTAACATAAAAGACATTGGGCCACTTTCTGTTGGGGGTCCTGTGATTCTGCCCTACACGGCATGCTTAGTTAATGGCCTCATCTCAGACAACAGGCCAGCAGGGTCTGTCTGGAGCCACAGCCTCCTTACTGTCCATGGCTCTCGCACATGCCCTTGATCATTCTTTCTGTCTGCTTTGAATAGACTGCCCTCCTTCAGCTCACAGTGCAGCAATTGTTTTGACATCTTGTTATCACACACCCTATTCATAGGCACAGATAAGAAGGGCTGTGTCTAAATAAGTGTAGTGCTATTGCATTTTCTTCATTAGATCAGATGATTAAGTTATCTAATTATGGGTATCCTTAAGTCCATGGTGGCCAGATTTATACCATTATACCACTGAGCAAGATTTGTGTTGCTGGTTGAATCCAGAGAAAACAGAGACTAAATTTAAATTTTGTGTTTTATCCCTTTAGCTTTCCTTAGTTCCAAGAGTTCTTCTTTGAAGTCAATGTTCTTAAGCTAGAATGATGAGCACATTATCTTAATAAGGTCAGAGCCATGCCTTTAATCTATCCATTTAATCCATTTGTCAGTTAAAGTCATGCAATTCCATGATCACAGACCAGACTAGTCCCAGGCAATTGTCTCAGAAATGACTACAAGTTACCAGGAAGAACAGCCTAAGAAAATGTGGCTATGTCAGCACAAACCTACCATCCACCTTACAAAAGATGAATCATTTTTCTTGTGTAAACAACAGCGATGAATGTTGAAGAGTTCCATTAAGAGTGCCATTCACCCAGTGTTCATGTAAACAGCTCTAAACCAGTACCTGTACTAACACCTAATATCTGTAATTAATATCTACAGTGTCAAAAGTTCAGATTCTAATGTTCATGTAAGCAATGATACCACAACCACCAAAGCTTCCATGAATTTTTCTCTATGGTCTTGAAGCATAAAATACATTGAAATTGGCTCTGCCTCCAGAGTAATTGTGACAAAGTTTGGCATGCCATTAGAACTTATATTAATAAACTGGGCATAAAGTCCATTCATCAATATACGGTCTCTGAAGTCAGTATTTCCCACATCAAAACAGCCAGAAGGATGGATATCTTGGCCCAAAGACATGGCCCATCTTGTCCCAGTGGTAGATGTAGTCCTACAACTAAGATGAATCAATCAAGCTCCTTTTGCCAAATGCCATGGATTATTCAAACCACACAATTAATTCCCCTGATTCAAAGTAGAATTTCTGTGGCTTGTCCATAAGGATAAAATGCACTCATCCACTGGTATTAGCACTCATTTATTCACTGAATTCAACAAACAGGCATTATCTGCTTCGTTCAGGCTCAGGATTATAGTATCCTCATGGAGCTTCAACTCTAGACAGACATCGATCAAATAATTTTATAAATACATATAAAATCCTAGTTGTGATAAATGAAAAATAGAGATCTAAAAGTGCATAAAACAATCTGAACACTGCAGCATTGATTATCATTATACTAAAAAAATAGAAATAGAATATTTTACTTTCAGAGTTCTTGTGGAGATGAAATTTGATATATATAAAAATATATTTTACACTGTGCATACCTAGATAAAAGTAAGTATCACTTCACTCTGGTGGGTAGGCTAGCCTATGCTGCAGTAATAAGTAATAAATAATATCTCAGTAACTAAATATGCCAAAGGTTTATTTCTCACTTGGGCAAAATTGTCTGCAAGCCTGGCAGCTCTCCAGGGTAGCTCCCTTCAAGCAGTGAATCAGGAATCCAGGCCACTTGCATCTTGTGGCTTCAGTATCTCAAGATGTGGCTTCCAGGTCACTGCGGCAACAAAAATCAAAAGCAAGTGAATCAGACAGTCAGGCACTGGCTCTTAAATGCTCCATCTCACCACAAGGGCACTACTAAATGCACGGGGAAACATGGATATTCAGGAAACATTTCTGCCAGGCATAAGAAGAGTATGGCTCTTGAACCAGTCATCTGACTCTTCAGAGACGATTTTCTCATAGTTCAAGTGGGAAGTGTAATTCAAGCTATTTCACAAGAGAAAGGGGATTAATGCGAGGATCTTTTAACCCTTCAAAGAGCCACAGAAAAGGCTATTACTGTTATTTCTACCACAACTACCAATAACACCAGCAACACTAAGAAAAATAATAAAAAATGAGTTAGAAGCACAACTGGGCTGGACTAGCTTCTGTCAATGGAAAAAGAGAGCCAGTCTAGGTGGGCACCCAAGACTTGGCAGCATCCTCACCAAATCACTTGGTGGCAGAATAGTGACTTGGTGAGGATGCTTAGTGACAAGTTACAGAAGGCAGTAGCAGCACCAAAGCAAACCAATACAGACCCTGGCCCTCCCCTAATCTCCTGGTATGCTCACGTTGACTTCTGGGTCACTACACATTTACCCAGTTTTCCTACTGGCCTCGTCTAAAATTGTCTAATTGGGTTAACAGACCCAGTTTAAAGAAATAAGGCTAAATATACCCAGTTACATAAGCACTTTCTCATCCTGTAGAACATTATCCTAGGTCAGAAATGAGGAATATTGCTTGTTTAACTGGCATAGTTGTCCCTGTTTTCCCATTATGGAGCCAATGGCCCTGATCTAAATTACAGACCCCCCTTTACCTAACTAAAAGCCAAGAAGCCAATGAAGAAGCAATTTCTGATTATCATTATGGCTCCCAATCGTCTTTGGTAAGATGGAAACTCAGGTGGTGTTTATCTATTTGGGAAATTTTATTTATTTATGCTCTCTTAAGCAATCATGCTCAGCACCAATATATCTGCTTAATATGCTCCTTTATTGCTTTAGTGATAGATACGACCATTAGGTGCCCGGCATGACAAATGTGTATTTGGGACCTTGTGCAAATTATATTGAACTCTTTATCATGTGTTTCAGTTCTCTATCTGCCTG
Source organism: Symphalangus syndactylus (assembly GCF_028878055.3). Taxonomy (NCBI): domain Eukaryota; kingdom Metazoa; phylum Chordata; class Mammalia; order Primates; family Hylobatidae; genus Symphalangus; species Symphalangus syndactylus. The sequence goes on along the minus strand of NC_072437.2, from coordinate 44,713,718 downwards.
TGCAGGCTATTCACAGCCACGGCAAAGCAGCAATGTGCAGTAAAGTAAACGGCAATATCAAAATTTTAAAAAAAAGAATGTTTCTATAAAAACAAGTAGAGGTGAAAGGGAAAGAAATTAGAGTAATTGATTGTAAGAAAAAAAGTAACAGAGATTCCAGAGATCAAGGACAGAGTCCAAAGGCTTGGGAGATTAATGTAACCACTACAAAAAGAAGATTCTAAGAAAAACAACCTTCAAGACCTACTGAAAATAAATGGCTGTTTCAGAAAATTGAATAAAATCTAAAATGCTAAAAAGATAGAAAGGATATAGTAAAAAAAAAAAAAAAAAAAGGATATAGTAAAAGGATATAGTAAAACTGCATTTAGTGGCTCACACCTATAGTCCCAGCACTTTGGGAGGCTGAGGTGGGCGGACCACGAGGTCAGGAGATCGAGACCATCCTGGCTGACACGGTGAAACCCCGTCTCTACTAAAAATACAAAAAAAAAAACTAGCCGGACGTGGTGGAGGGCGCCTGTAGTCCCAGCTATTCGGGAGGCTGAGGCAGGAGAATGGCGTGAACCCAGGAGGCGGCGGAGCTTGCAGTGAGCCAAGATCGCGCCACTGTACTCCAGCCTGGGAGACAGAGTGAGACTCCGTCTCAAAAACAAACAAACAACAAAAAAAAAAACTGCACTTAGTTATTTTAAGAAGGTTTATAGCTGAAATGTATGTCATTATTAAAAGGTATACGGTGACCCAAAGCGAATCAAAAAGAAAACAGAAACACTTTGCTGTTGTTGTCTACTAAGAGAAGTTATAAAATCTCAGGAGATTTTCTCCAAAACTAAAGTTTGAGAAATCACAAAAAAGTGACAGTTTTTTTAAAAAAACTGCTATTTATTCTTGAAAAGATACAAATGTGAAATTTAGAAAAATAAGTAGGGTAGGGGCTAGAGCCATGAGAAAATGGTTTAGCAACAGGTTAATTTGTTATTTTGGATCTGGAAATTGGTTTTGTTGTATAATAGTGACAAGAACGGTACAGTGCTAGGAAAGTTTGGGAAGATGCTATCAATTTTACTTTAAAATGAGAATCTGTTGTTTCTGTGTTTTAACACTTTTAGTAACATTTTCTAAGTGTCTGGGGGGATGTGGAGGAAGGTGATTTGATATATGATCTTATTATTGGTAGAGATTCATCCTTAACTAAATAGTAAATTATATTACCATTTTAAGCTTAATTTATGAAAATTGTCCACATATTAGTAAGTATGTCACATGAAAATAAGTATGTTGGGACATTTCAAAGGAGAATTGTTCTCATGTTTTTATGTCTATATGGTGGGGGATATGAGTATGTGTGTGACTGCTTGTGTGTGTAGGGTGTGTTTATGTACATTTGTATGTCATGTGAGTATATGTGTGCGTGTATGATTGTGCATGTGAGTGTACGTGTAGGAGAGTGTGTGAGTGAATGTGTGAATATGTGTGTATGAAAATGTGTGGAAGTGAATATGAGTGTATGTATATGTGAGTGTGGGTGAGGGGTTGTTGCTGACAGCACAACACATCTAATAAACCAAAGGGGTAAGGCATTTCTATACCCTGGAAGGGGACAAAGAGTAGAGGTATTTATGGGTTAATTAGCTCAGCAACTTGCTTCTTATGCATTCCCCTATCCAGACTGCGTTCAACACCAAAGTCATTTCCTAAATGGTCCCTTAGAGGCTGGGGCCTATCTTCTGTCTTCCTTTCACTGTTTTCTCTATCCTTGTTTGCCAAAGAAAACAGAAAGAACTCCAATAATATCCCCTATTACCTCCTGACCATGTCTATCTCAGTTCTAGGCTCTACCTATGCAAGGAATGGTGCCAACCTCCACCTGTTCATCCAGGCTGATGACTTCCTCCAAGCCTTGATTAAAAGCACTTTTTTCAAGAAACCTTCTGTACCCAGCCTTCCCCCACATAGCTCTCTCCCTCAACTCCTAAGAACAGCAATTATCATTTGGATTCACATATTCTAGCTATTTGCTCTCTGTACATCTACAAAGCCCCTTCCAACTTTACAGTTCTATGATACGGTGTTGCCACCTTCTCATTTAGAGTAAAAGTTTGTCAAAGGAAGGAGGCCAATCTCCTCTTTTATACTTATCACAAATTACTATAATGTCATGCTCAAATTATTTGTTCAAATCATCTTGGATTAAGTGGAAGTTTTATGAGTGTTTCTTATACTATTCTTGCAACCTTTTTGTATGTCCAAAAAATTTGAATGGTTGGGGAAAATCATCTTTGATGAGAAAAATTGGGAAGGTGTTGGATATGTCTATTACCTTGATTGTGGTGATAGGATCACAGGTGTTTACATATGTCCAAACTCATTAACATGTATACATTAAATATATGCAGTTTTTTGTATAGCATTATACCTCAATACAACTAATAAAATAGTCTGTGAGGAAAATTCAAGGAATATAACTAATATTTTTCTCCCTCTGCTATGTACCAGATGCTCCTTAATCCTTCCAAAAAGCAGCTCTTTTAGATAGGTCCTTTGATCATTTTATAGGTGAGAAACAGGCATCTCAAAATCACGTCCAAGATCACACAGCTGAGAAGTAGCAGATTCTGCATATGAATTTAACTCATGTCATTTCCACCAGACCATGTAGTCTAAATATTACTTCTCACTGGTATACAGCTGGTGATTAATAAATGCTTACTGAATTGAATTAACTGTACAGAGATGAAACCACATGGCTATCTACCCAGGGTAATTATAATAATTATAGAGATTAAATTTCATTGAGAACTATGCACCTGGCATTGTATCAAATAAGCCTTTATTATATATTTCAATTAATTGTCACAAAATTCGTTTTTGACATAGCTACAATTATGTTCCTCACTTTAAAGATGAGTGAAATGAAATCCAGACAATTGAAGTAACTTCTCCAAGGCCTTTGTTTTTCAGCCTATTTTCTGTCTTATGCATAGTGAGTCTATTCTATTGATCTGTCCTCAAATTCACTGGTTCAGTCCTCTATCATCTCCATTGTGCTACTGAGACCATCCAGCTAGGTTTTACTTTGGTTACTGAATTTTTTCAATTCTACAATTTTCATTTTTTTTAATGACTGCTACTTCTTTGCTGAGATTTCCTAATTTTTTATTTGTTTCAAAAGAATTTTTTATTGTTTCTGGGGAACTTTTATAATGACTGCTATAAAATTTTTGTCTGATCACTTCAACATCTGCTTGCTTTTCTCATGCATGTTGTGATCTTCCTAGTTTTTAAAATGACACATGACTTTCTATTGTATTCTGGGAATTGTAGATATTCTATTATGAAACTCTACACCCTATTGAATCTTCTGTTTTTAGCAGGAAGTCTCCTTGGGAAGTGTAGTGCAAGGGTTGGGTGGGTGTATATTTCCAAGTTCCCACTGGACCCTGAAAACCTTCCCTTGGCAAGAGTGGGACACTGACTCACACTGCTTCATTGCAGATAGGGTGTTCCTATTCTGCTCCCTCTTCAGCTCTAGTGACATCTTCCTGGTGAAGCAGGACACCAACTCCCACCCCACTGGGCTCCACTGACACCAGGTAAGGAGATGGAGGGAAGCAGAGCACCAACTAGCCTGCCTCCCATCACATAATTCTGTCTTGTTGCTACCGGTTGAGGGTGGACGCTCAGCTCCCCACTGGGTCCCACTAACACCGGAAAAAAAAGTGCAGCACTGATGAGCCCCAGCATGCACTTAAGTCTCATTGCTGCTGGGTCTAGATGGAGACTCAAATCCCCACTGGATCCCACTGACACCACCCTGGCAGGAGAATTGCACAGCCTGGTTTCATTTGGTCCTGCTAGCACCACCTGGTAGGAGAAAGGAATCTTCTGCCCAGAGGGGGAAAGGGGTAGAGGGGCATTTTTCCATTGGTGGTTGGCATTTGAGTAGAGTAGGGTAGGTATTGCCAAAATGCTTCCTGGTCCTTTGCCTAGAAACAGGCCTTTGTCAGAGCTTTTTATGTCTGTACCTGTTTGTGGCTCTGGTTTAAAGGCTTCTGCAGCACCTGTGCAAGATTCTCAGGAGGAAATAAGGGAGCCCAGGAGCTCATCACAGTGCCATTCCTCAGGTCCCGAAGTCCTGGGCAGCTCGGCCTTTTTTCACTTTTCAAAGACTTCCAATGCTGGTGTGTTGTATTAAGCCCAAGATTTTCAGTTGTAAAGGACCTACGAGGAATGTATCTACCCCACCTTGGAGGAACCAGAACTATCTAAGGTCTTATAAACTCATAAATAGTGAGGCCAGAATTTGAACCCAGGATATCTAGTCACAGGAACGATTATTTTTTGTTATGCTAAAATTAGTAATAATAAAAACAATTATATATTAGCTCGCTAGGGCTGTCATAATAAAATGCCACAGAGCAGGTAGTGTAAACAACAGAAATTTCTTTTCTCACAGTTCTGGAGGCTAGAAGTACGAGACCAAGGTGTTGGCAGGGTTGGTTTTTGCTGGGGCCTCTCTCCTTGGCTTGTAGATGGCTGTCTTCTTGCTGTGTTCTTATAGGCTTCCCTCTATATGTGTCTGTGTCCAAATTTTCTCTTATTACAAGGCTAGTCACATTGGATTAGAGCCCACACCAATAACCTCATGTTAATTACCTCTTTAAAAAACCTATCTCTAAATACAGTCTCCTTCTGAAGTACTGGAGGTTAGGGCTTCAACATGAATTTTTGGAGGACACCACTCAGTGTGTAGCAATATGTTATATAACATTATACTATATAGAACAGTATGTTACACAAAGGCAGGATATTATAGATATGTATTACATATCATCTGAGAAAAGTAGCCTGCATGTGCAATTGGCTCTTGGCAACAGGGTGAATTCACCAATTTGCACATTAACCATGACGAACACCCATTTTCCTGGCCATTTTCCTGAATAACAGGCAGGCAAAAAGTATAGCTGATTGCATGTATGGAAAGGGAAACAACTATTGCCCCCTCTAAGCTACTTGGGTTGACAGGAAATCCATTGGCTAGGCCTCCTTTTTTTTCTGAAAAGACACTCCATGCTGTGGCTTCTCTTCTCTTGCCCTGGGAAGGTGACAGTGCTGGAAACACCCAATGCCTCTTAGCTGCTTGTTGGGGTGATTGGTGATCTCACCGCAGGTCCTGGTGCCTCATTCCCACAGTCACCCCAAAAGCTCAGTCACCTGAAGTACAGCAGCATCCAACAATATGAAACAGTTTTCGCAATGTAATAGTAAGTTTCAGAAGTAAGCACCAAAACACTACATACAGCATGCTACTCTTTTTATAAAGTCAAACATCATTAAAACAAAACTACATAGACTTTGTAGAGAAACTATATAAATACAATAAACTATATTTTTTAAAAAGCAAGAGAACGATGAATACGGGATTCAGAGTGATGGCTGCCTTTGGTGGGTAAACATCCAGACAATGAGGTGAAGACAAAGCCATGTAACAGGTGAGGCCTAGTAACTGTGAGGATGCCAGCTTTGGTTTTTGGTTGGTGGGTTCCAAGATAATCACTGCATTATTTGAAATAATAAAATAATGATTAAATAAATAAAAACAGGGGGAAACTGGGTTGCTAAGAGTTGTTGTTAGTCTTTAAGAATTGTGATTATGTACTACTTTCTTCTCTCCTTTTCCTCCAATTACTAAAGAGTTGGAACCAACCCAAATGTCCAACAACGATAGACTGGATTAAGAAAATGTGGCACATATACACCATGGAATACTATGCAGCCATAAAAAATGATGAGTTCGTGTCCTTTGTAGGGACATGGATGAAACTGGAAAACATCATTCTCAGTAAACTATCGCAAGGACAAAAAACCAAACACCGCATGTTCTCACTCATAGGTGGGAATTGAACAATGAGAACTCATGGACACAGGAAGGGGAACTTCACGCTCCGGGGACTGTTGTGGGGTGGGGGGAGGGGGGAGGGACAGCATTAGGAGATACACCTAATGCTAAATGACGAATTAATGGGTGCAGGAAATCAACATGGCACATGGATACATATGTAACAAACCTGCACATTGTGCACATGTACCCTAAAACCCTAAAGTATAATAAAAAAAAAAAAAAAAAAAAAAAAAAAAAGAATTCACTGTGTTTCTCAAAGGATAACAGTTTTTCTATAAACATTTTTAGTTTGTAAACTGCTCAAGCCAACAAATAGCAGATCAGTAATCAGTTAGGCATATCCTGAGTACTTTTTACCTGAGGAATTTTCCAAGCCTAGAAACTCCAAGCCTAATCTCAGAGATTCTGATTTGGCCGCAAGGATGAGGTCTGGGAATCTTTATTTTATGCTGAACTCCAAAGCTATCTCCTAGGAAGCCGTCCTGCGTTGAACGTCTTGATGTAGTACATCTCAAACATTGTGCACTCACCCTCTAAGATTTCATTTTTATCATATTACTCTTTCTTTGAAAATCTTTACTGTTTCACTATTGCTTGCCAAACCTAAATCCTCTGCCCACCTGCAAAGTCCTCTGCAATCTGGCACCACCATAATTACCCGAAGTAATCTTACATGTCTTCCATAGGCATAGCTAGATACAATCAAGCCGGTATCCCCTTGCCACCAATGGGAGTTCATTAGCCCCTCTGGCCTATTTTCTTGTGGCGTATTCCTTATCTGGAAATCCTTCTCTCTCCTGCACCTCTTCAGATTTGGCAAATCTTTCCAGGCCAGATTCAACTATTTCCTTCCCGTATGAACCATTTCTGACTTGGCCAGCTGTATTAGTCTGTTCTCATGCTGCTAATAAAGACATACCCGGGACTGGGCAATTTATAAAGAAAAAGAGGTTTAATAGACTCACAGTTCCACATGCTGGAGAGGCCTCACAATCATGGCAGAAGACAAAGGAGAAGCAAAGGCACGTCTTACATGGTGGCAGGGAAGAGAGCTTGTGCAGGGGAACTCCCATTTTTAAAACTGTCAGATCTCCTAAGACTTATTCACTACCATGAGAACAATATAGGTGAAATTGCCCCCATGATTCAATTATCTCCACCTGGCTCCACCCTTGACATGTGGGGATTATTACAATTCAAGGAGAGATTTGGGTAGGGACACAGCCAAACCATATCACCAGCCCAATAGCCCCCAAATGAACTGTGAAGTGATTGATATATTTCCTTACTTCTTTCTTTACAGATAGTAAGCCTTCATGGAATCACAGATTATTTTTTTTTCTTCCCCCTCATCTGCTTGTGATTTGGATTATGTTGTGGACACTTAATGGTATCATTCCTACTAGGAACCATTCCTCTTACTTTGTCCCAAGGCTAATGCCTGAGCCACCCTGTTGGAAGTATGACACCCACCATTGATCCTATTCATTTGGGCAGTGGTGCCTTTCCAATCCAAGCTAGACCAGAAAGAGATTGAGACAGTGAAGAAAAACAGTTTGGATGTTGTTATCTGTCAGGCCTCATGCTCTGGCTAAACAATGGGCAGAGAAAGCCAACGGTCAAATAAAGAAAAGACGACGTGGTTGAACAGGAAAAAGCAGAATCCAGGACTGGACAGAACATGCTGGTGCTGTATGAGTCCCTGCCTCAAGTTCCTCAGTCCTGACTGAATTCTCGTCCTTATATTTAGTGAGGCACCTCAGTCCCAGTGAATAAATTTCCCCCTTTCAGTTTAGCTACTTTAAATAGAGTTTCTATTATTTCATCCAAAAGAATTATTCTTCTTTATGATCCATTCTGCATAGGGCTGACTCACACACCTGGCCATTATTCTCCATGTTCCTGAGCCTTCCTTCAGCCTGTCAGTCACTAGAAGGAATAATAGGATGGTGATGACTCCCATTAACCAGTTCAGTCAGCTTTGAGTGAGTGTCCTGTGATGCTGGCTGCTAGAGATTTCAAACTCCAACACCTAGGAGAGGAGAGCAGTATTCAAGCACTGTTGCTTTCCACAGACACCAAAGGGAGAGGGGTTAATCTTTAGCCATGGGCTTAGCTCACTCCCTCTTTGCATTCCCCAGATTCTCCCTTTGCTTCCGGAATGGACACTCCCAACATCCTCAGGACTACACATTTTGATCTCAGAATTCACATTTACTAATTAATAGAGACAAATGCGGGGTTATATTTTAACGTATTCTGTCAGGTTTGGCAAAATGGAGGGAGAACTAAACCCTATTCTTATCACAGGGAATGTATATTTCCAAACTTTAGAGAAAGAACTATCTCCTTAAAATCCGACTTCAAGGAACAAATCATTCAAACACATATCAGGTCACACTCTGCTTTCGCAATTTTTACTTGAAATCAGCACATTTACATAGCATACAACCTCATTCTTAAAGGATGGATTTCATGGAGCAATAAGAATTCTGGGCAAATTTTAGATATCTAAAGTAAATTAATTATTTGCTCTGTGAGCAATTTAAGGATTTTACATTAGCACCAACCTGGGCTTCACAGATAACATTGTGGCTGGTGTCCCAAGCCACACTGAGACCATAAAGAAATGTTCCCAGTTACTTTGCACTGAATCTACAAAGTGCACATATTTTTGCCTGCCAAGCATGCACGCCTTTGAAAGACTCCCCTTCTGTCAGTGCTATGAATTCTGTGGTGCCAGTGGTATTTTACTACATGGAATAAACAGTCAGTTGTGGTAAACGGTTAGCAAGGGAATACTGCAGGTCCCATGGAAAAACTAAAACAATAGGAAGTCAAAAACCATCTCTTGGACACTCTCAGGGTCTCTCCCTGTGGACCAATTAAACAACACATTCAGTTGTTGGCAGTCCTTATTTTCAGAACCACAGGCCCAATTACTGGGCTCCAAGCAGCTACATTTTATAGCTAAAATGATTTACAGCCAATGTTTTTACTGCACAGTACGTTTTCCTCTTTGTTAAGCAAAAGTTCAGAGAAAAGAAACACAACTGAGGAGCAAAAAAAGGGGAAACATACATGCAAAAAGATCTAACCCACAAAGCCAAATGCAAATTGAAGAAAAAAACAGCAGTCTTTGGACCTCAGCCGCTCTTCTTTTGGATTCAATGCCAAATGCGTATTTAGAGATACCCTGAAATATCACCCATTTAGAATTTATTTTTTGCCTTTGTTGGAAGAGCTGTTCTGCAATATGGTTTGTTGAATAATATACCTAATTCAGTTATTAAGGACAAAAGCTACCAGTCAATCCATTCTGCTTTATTAATGACCAAGTCCAATTGACTAGTGGAAATCCTTTTTATTGTTTAATGCTCAACCATTAGAAATATTTGCAGTGAAGGATGAGAAATAGAACTCAAAATTTAATATGAATGTAGATGAAGCCTCAAGCCTTGTCTGAAGTCACTAACTCAGGGGGAGGTTTACTCACTCTAATAGATTTGGCCTACTTGGTAAATAAAGGTGATATCCACCTCACCAATATGATTACCTAGAGTACAAAGCCATCCTTCCCTGACCTCTTTCTTATAAATGATTTACTGTTCAGAGTTTTGTCTTTGGTAATTAAGAAACTACACATGATGAAAGGAGAAATTAACTCAGACAGTGGTACAGATTTAACTGTTGTACTCAATTGTTTTCATTGGAGAGGAGAGGGATTTTGCCGTCCAGGAATCATTTGGCAATATCTGGAGATAGTTTTGGTTGTCACCACTAGGATGAAGAATGCTATTGGTATCTAGTAGGTAGAAGCCAGAGATTTTGTAAATATCTTACAATGCACAAGACAGCCCCCCACAACAAAGAACTAACCAGGCAAAAATGCCAACAGAGTAGAGGCTGAGAAACCCTGCTTTATACTTATACATGAATTAATTGCCAGATCCTTTCAAAAATTGAGCTAACTAAAAGCGAGTCTCAGTTGGTTTTGTTTTTTTTTTAATTATACTTTAGATTTTAGGGTACATGTGCACAATGTGCAGGTTTGTTACGTATGTATCCATGTGCCCTGTTGTTTTGCTGCACCCATTAACTCGTCATTTAGCATTAGGTATATCTCCTAATGCTGTCCCTTCCCCCTCCCCCCATCCCACAACAGTCCCCGGAGTGTGATGTTCCCCTTCCTGTGTCCATGAGTTCTCATTGTTCAATTCCCACCTATGAGTGAGAACATGCGGTGTTTGGTTTTTTGTCCTTGTGATAGTTTACTGAGAGTGATGTTTTGAAACTGGAAAACATCATTCTCAGTTGGTTTTATCTCATCTGAGGAAAGTGCTTAGGGTAAGGAGGAACTAAGGAAAGGGGAGGGGGTACCTCAGAGGGAGAGAAGAAAACGAAAAGAGCAGTTACTGGAGTTAAATACAAACTTTCCTACAATCCAACTATGCTCAAAAACCAATTACCCACAAGATCCTTATTAATGATGAGCTAATTATTAGTTTGATGATTCAATGTTTAATTTACTTCATCTTTGTTCTAAAAGATGATTTGGCTCCAGGATTAACATCCAGAATATTCAAGGAACTCAAACAACTCAGTAACAACAATAAAATAATCCAATTTTAAAATAGTCAAATGATTTGAACAGATATTTCTCAAAAAAAGACACAAAAATGGCCAACAGGTATATGAAAAAATACCCATCACTCATCAGAGAAATGCAAATCAAAACCACAATGAAATATCATCTCACCCCAGCTAGAATGGCTATTATAAAAAAGACAAAAAATAACCAATGCTGTCAAGGATGTGGAGAAAGGGGAACTCTTATACACTGTTGGTGGAAATGTAAATTAGTAAAACCATTAGAGAAAATAGTATTGAGTTTCCTCTGAAAACTAAACATACAATTACATATGATCCAGCAATCCCACTACTGGATGTCTATCCAAAGAAAAGGAAGTCAGTATGTCAAAAAGATACCTGCACTCCCATGTTTATTGCAGCACTATTTACAACAGCCAAGATATGGAATCAACCTAAGTGTCCATCAACAGTTGAATGGATAAAGAAAATGATACATACACACAATGGAATACTATTCAGCCATAATTGCCAGAACATGGATGAGCCTGGAGAACATTATGTTAAGTGAAATAAGCCAGTCACAAAAAGATAAATACTACAGGTTTTCACTCATATGTGAAGGTTAAAATTTTTCATCTCATAGAAATAGAGGATAGAATAGTGGTTACTAAAGACTGTGAAAGATAGTGAGGAGGGGCTAGGGAGAAGTTTGTTAACAAACACAAAATTACAGAAAGATAGGAAAAATAAGTAGTTCTGCATTCCTTAGCACTGTAGGATGACTCTAGTTAGCAATTCATTGTATATTTTCAAAAAGCTAGAATACAGGATTTTGAATGTCCCCAATGCAAAAAAAAAAAAAGATAAATTGTTGAGACGATAGATTTGCTAATTATCCTAATTTGATCATTACACACTGTATACATTGTATTGAAATATCACACTGTATAAGTACACTTATTGAGCCGATTAAAAATAACCTTTAAAAGTGATTAAACATTAAAAAAAGATGGCTCCAATCCTCTTTCAATAAGTGTTAAAATTTTGCATTAATTTCTTCTTGATATAAGGAAACAAATTTCTCTTCTTTCTCATTCTCTTGAGACTTCTTTCTGGACATTTATATCCTAGAGCTTAGCTTTTGATATTCAAGACAGAATACAGGCCTTGTTTATAATAACCTCCATATATTTCATTTTAAATTCAATTTTACTTTGCTAAAAATTCTGTAATTTTTTTGGCCATGAGACAGCACTATGAGAGAGGTATCAGCCAATTTAGTAGAGAATTCACATGACATAAGCAGTCCTGGCACTCTCCATTCTTTGAAAGTATTGATGCCAATATCAGTCTACCAGACTAGCATTTCTCATCATATTCCCTTAGTAGAGTAGTTTTTTATGTGTTGCCCCATAAAGTCATACAGTCAAACAAGATAACATTATATTAAAAATGAGTAATCATACTGACTATGATCCTGCACCTTGCCAAATGTTTTATTCTACATTATAGTATACTTTCTACAATAAGCCAGTGAGATGGGTCTTATTATTCCCCTTGCACAGCTGGGAATTCCTGTCGTACAGGGAAGTAACTTGGCCAGGTTTCATCACTAACACTGAATCTGGGATTGATTTAAGACCAAGTCTATCTTGTATTCAAACCTGGTGCTCTTAAATACTGTGCTCTACTACTGGTTTCAGCAGAGTTAAGTAGGATTTCTTTACCACAAAATTTCTCAGACCCTCTGTCTCAGTCTATTCCTACTACTATAACAAAATATATTTGACTAGGTAACTCTTAAACAATAGAAACTTATTTCTCACAGTTCTAGAGGCTGGGAAGTCTAAGATCATGGCAGCAGCAGATTCCGTGTCTGGTGGGGGCCTGATCTATAGATGGCATTGTTTTAAGACATCTTTACATAACGGAAAAGGCAGAAGGGACAAATGTTGTGTCTTCACGTGGAAGAAGAGCTCGAAGGACAGAAGGGGTGAACAGCTCTCTGTATAAGGTCACTAATGCCATTCATAAGGGCTCCATTTTCATGTCTTAATCACCTCCCAAAGGCCCCACACCGGAATACCATCAAGTTGGTAATTAAGTTTCACATTCAGACCATAGCACCCTTTAACAGGCTGTTTCTAATTCCAAGCTCTAAACTTCTTTCTCAAACTTATTTGTCCCATGCATTCTTTTTATCATGAAACGGCCTTCATGATGGATGTTTCGTAAGACTTGCCTAGAACTACACCATGCTCCCCAACTGAAAAAAAATAATAATAATAAAATAAAATAAAACCTGTTCAGAAAAATATCTGAAGAATATCTGACACCTCCTAGTTGTTCCCTAAGTAACCTGAACTGGTGACCAAAGAATCACCACAGTAAAGCCCTGTGAAGCAATGTTTAAGTGTCACTGGGCTGATTAGAAAGGTACAAATCCTGAGAGTGGAGGCTAAAGAACTTCAGGCCTTTTGTAGAGTCTCTTGTAGAATTTAAACCAAGTACACAATTTTCTCCCTATAAGCTGCATGTTGAAGTCTTTACCAATGAACAGCTGGAGAGTATTAAAAGCTGTGGGACTATTTTCCTTCCTGCTAGAACAAAAGACATTAAAAGAAACTGCTATGGGAGGTTTGGTAACTTACAAAGTGACCCGCATTATGAGCATTTTGGTCTGCTGCAAGATTGGTTCATAAAGGCCAAAAATGAAGTGTTACTGTTGAATGAATTCCCACATTTCCACAATAGCATTGTTAGCTTGTTATGCTTTTCAAAACTTTCCTTTGTGTTCCTTACTTTTATAGTCAATATTTAATTGAGAGCATAACTCTGGGAAGAATCAGACTCTGGGAAATAAGGGAAAGTCAAGTAAAGAGCATTATATCCCATAGGGCACATATACTTTAGGAAAGCCAAGAGGAGAAACAGTCAGCAAAATAAAACCAGATGTGAACTTGATATGATTATCCCATCCCTTCCAATATGAACAACACTTTCAAATTCACTTTTATTTTTCTTGGAATCAGTTGAATCACTGAATCCTTTCGAGTAAGTAAAACATTGCGCGATGCTTGCTCAAAAGAATTACATGAAGCCCACACAGGGCTTTCGAAAATTCATTTGCATTTGAATGATGCAAATTATAATTTAGTATAATAAAGACCATGTATTCAAGAAGAAGAAATTATATAAACAGCCCCACCGACTTTCGGTCAAGTCTACTAGTTCTAATCCCAACATGCTAATTTGAATCTACATGTCCCATCAAAAATGTTTTTCTGTAAAATAAATTATACTTTTCGACCCTGCCACACCTGCCTGACTGTGATAGAATCAAATGTGACCAACACATTTGGTTATTTCCATTGAATATATTCCTAAGGATTCCCCATGAACAATGGATACTCTTTTCCAAGTCCTCTTCTGTACAACAGATATGGCCTTGTGGTCCCACAATAAGAGTGAACGTCTCTAACATACATTCAAGTTCTGATGTAGAATTAGCAGAGTCACAAATCTGTATTATGAAACACCGTATCTTTGCTGGAAAATAATATTTAGAATGAGAATCAGACTAACAACTATAAACATAACTATATTTTCAAATACAAATAGGATAACAGCACAAAGTTGTCTGATCATTCCTCAGAATGGTTAATTCACATAATGCATAATGTCTATACCTGAATATTGCAATATGGTGAGAGGTGGACTAAGCTGTCACAATTTGGGGAGAACATGAAGGGGAATTTCCATTTTTCCTCACTGTGCATGTGTGTTCTGTCACTATAGTGTGGTACTTCCTGTCTTCTTGAAGCTGAGCTTAAATTTTTCAAACCACTTTCTCAACATCACAAGCTCTCAGACTTTAAGGAATCTTAGAAGCCATCTAGTGCCTTCATCCAGCCCTCACCCTCTCCAATCACAAATAACTTCTTAAATGATGGGCAGAACAGCTCTCTCTAATGGGAAGGCAGCTAAAGACACATAGAGGTAGTTGCATCTCACATTGTGTTTCTACTCCTAGAAAGTGCTTCCATATAGGTCTGGCATGGTGGCTTATACTTGTAATCCCAGCACTTTGGGAGGCTAACCATGTGCAAGTATCAAAAGGTACCTCTCCTCTGCTTTCCCTGTCTCCATGAATGTGATTTACTATTAACCAAGGAAGATGCTTGAATCATAATAAATCCTTTCTCCTCCCTGGTACACCCTTCCAATGAATCTACTTCCCAGGACATTCTTGAATTCTGTTCCCTCTTCCCCATTTCCCTCCTACTGCCTCCACCCAGTCCATCACTATTTCTCCCAGGGATTGTGTAGCTCTCCCCATTTTAGTCTCCCTGGCTTCAGCCTCACTTTATCTCCCTCACTGCAGCCAGTGATCTTCCCAAAACACAAGCATGTGCATGTCACGTCCATTCTAATCACACTAAAAGACACCTAACTAAACCCTCTTTCCTATCATGTAAAAGGTACCCATACTTGGCCATATTTTGTGGACAAAAATATGCAAACAAATTGTATTCTCTTTTTTGGTAGAAGTTCGACTTTAATAAAAGAAGCAATAGTCACAAAGAAGAACTGCAGCTTTACAAAACATTTCCACATGGCTTATCAGTTCTAAGCTGTTAGTTGACAATAAACATGTGGAGGAAACTACAGAATTAAGGCAAAGATTTAAAAGGCCCCATAAAAATACCTGTATATTTAAATAAGACATTTTCCAGACCCTCATACCTGGGTAAAATCAAAGCACATGTTATTAGATGCCTTTTAGTTTTTAAGAAAGAAGTTAATCTGCCATTTCCCCCATCATTAATAAAGTCTGTGGTTACTTTTATGGCTGTCTACCTACTCAGATGATTGGGGGTTTCTGATAGAGTTTTCTAGTAAGGATAAATACACCGCAGAGAAAAACATGAAAAAATCGTGATTCAGTAACAGAAGCAGAAACCTGTATAACATTTTTTCACTGGGCAGATTAACTCCCATATCATAAGAATTGTCTCTATCATAAATAACATCACACTAGAGATAGAAATGGATTTTGTTAGTCTTCAGTCACTTTTATGAAACAAAGCAGAGTGATTTAATTATATATTCTGAGACTCCTAAAATAAACTCTCCTTTTCTTGGCTCTTGCAATTTTCAATAAATATACACTAAGAGATACAACTTTGGAGTTTCTTAACAAGTTCCCGAAAAAAATATTTCTGATTTGTTAATTTGTCTAAATTCACTTAGAAAAAATATTTAAAGGATGATATACCAGAGTACACATCAGCAGAGTATCTTAAACAAATTTTCAAATACTCTCATTTGCTTTTGACAAAATCCATAGCACATTCTCATTTACAGTGGTGCAAAAAAAGGATGCCTTCTATTTTTTTAAAATTTTTATTTGACTTTGAAAGGTAATGAACTTTGCAAAAAAATAAAATACTAAATTATGAGTAACAAGTGGTTCCAGTTAGGTCCCAGGCCTAAAATCTGGCTTTCCTCAGCTCAAAGAACTGACACATCCTCTAAAAACACAAACTATTTTTCTTGCATGTTTATAAGTGTTCATGTAAGTGTGGAGCAATAAGTTTTTCTTCTTCATTCAAAACCTGGAATATTTTGGTTCCAATTTGCATTTTTCATTGTCCCTCCATACTTTGGAACCTTAACAACACGCTAGTGAAAATCTCCTAAGCCGTAGCTCAGTGTTGCCAGCAGCCCGTGAATAAGTTTTTCTTTACTTGGCGAAGGTTAAGAACATTCTTTTTAATGGGTCCATTAATGGATATTATCTAAATTGGATTTTCATACTTCTGTGGAAAATCAAACAGAACACATATTTTGCTGGTCATATCACAAGCTGTTTGCCCGCCCCAGCAACTTGTGAGGATAGATATGTGGACAAGTCACTGCCCTGTTTGTCTACATAAACAAGATTATTTGGGTCAAAATTATAATTAAAAATGATGTTTCATCCTCTGTTGTAAAATACAAAAAATGGACAGGGCATGGTAGCTTATGCCTGTAATCCCAGCAGTTTGGGAGGCCGAAGCAGGAGGATCACTTGAGGACAGGAGTTTGAGACAAGTCTGGGCAACATAGCGAGACCCTGACTCTACAAAGAAATAAATAAATAAAATTAGCTAGGCATGGTTGTACATACCTGTAGCTCCAGCTACTCTGAAGGCTGAGGTGGGAGGATTACTTAAGCCCAGGAGTTCAAGGCTGCAGTGAGCTAGGATCATGCCATTGCACCCCAGCCCAGGTGACAGAGCAGGAGCCTGTCTCAAAAAAAGAAAAATAAGCACCCACACATACAAAAAAAAATTACAATAGTTTTTCTTCTACCTTCTGCCATAAAATTATTTTTTTATCATCCCCAGGGACTTAGAGGCTATTTCAGATACAACAGAAAACTTGAACAGAATGAAATGGGGAAGAAAGGGAAAGACATTCTTAAACATGACATTTGAACATCTCTTTCCTACCTAAATGCAATTGAATGAGGACAATCTTTCTATGGTAGATAAAGAAAAAAATAAGACTTGTGAGTGAAAAACAAGAGCACTCTAAGAAACGGTGTTAACAAAGGATTAACCTACAAAATGCTAGCAAGATAGGGGAGGAAATTATAAGAAAATTAGACTGCATCTCTCCATACTGAACATAATAGTGCAACATTAGGCAAAGATTTTCATGTGTTGCCTTTATGAAAATCTACATACATTTAGCCCTATTATTTAGTGCATGTAGAATACAAACATTGTTAAAGACCTCAAAACAGTACTAATTGGGGATGTTTTATTTAAATTTAACATTTTACCAGGATCTGTAATTCATTGATTAAGGATTCATCTCTCTATTTTAGCTCTTGGTTTAAGGGCCCTAGTACAATATATGTCAATCCAGGGCTATCTAGAGCATTAAGTGAAAATGTCAAAAGTGTAATTCTTCATTACAGCAGAAATAGAATTATAAAAATTAGGTCCTTCAATTATAAATGACATTTACCACTCTAATCAAGGTTAGTCTTTCATGTGGTTGGGGTCCAAGGTCAAATACGAAAGATTCCTTATTCCAAAATAACTGGTGCAGTTTTGTTCCCACCTTTAGCAAATATTTCCATTGTATTTGTTCCCAGTTATGATAGCCAAAATAACAGCTATATTTTATTATGTTCTATGTACCAGATAGTGTGTTCAACTCTTCATAATTGACATACATAAAGGAGTCTTTAAGCATGGACACCAAAGTCAGACTTCATGCATTTGAACCTGGCTCATGGGAAAATTACCTAACCTTGCTAAGCCTCAGTTTTTTTAATGTAAAATGGATAGAATAATGTCTATAAGTTTGTTGTGAAAAAGATGAGAACCATGGTGATTGAGAAAAGCTAAGCAATTTTCCAAGATCACACACAGCTAGACCATGGAAGAACCAGACCCAAACCAAGCTCTTCTAACTCCAAGCTTTCTAATTCCTGTAAATTTCCTTCGTTCTGAAACATGATCTCTGAGGGTCACTAGGATGGCATGCAGATAGAAGATACCAAAAAAGGATGAAGACACCATCACAAACAGTGTTTCTATTCCTGGGAGAGGACATAGACCTTTGGAGTCTTAGAGTGACTTAAAGAAGACAAACCCTATTTAACTCTTAGAATCTTAGGAAATTATATTGATGACAGGTTGTTCATCTGGACATCACAGGAGCTGATCAAGAGTTTCCAACCACCAGTGCATGACATACCACAGAACTCAAAACAAACGAACAAGATGTACTGAATGAACAAATGATTCAATTAATGAATTCTAAGAAACCTTATATAACCCTACAGTTTATGACAGAAGATGAAGACACATTGCAGGCAAGTTGGAATGGGTTGTCCTGTCCCTTAGTTGTGAGCTCCACAAGGGCAGTGACCACTCTTCAGTGACTACTCTATTTAAACCACCTGACTCATGCTGAGTTAACACTCAGTAAATTGTTGAATTGAATTGAATCAAATTGCCACAGTGACCTTCAACTATAACTCAGAGATATTTCACCCCTGCCTGTTTTCTCCTAAACTCTCAACATCTAGCAATATTCAATTTGACATGCATTTGGATCCCACCCATATAAAGCAACTGCAAGGCAAAGGCCCAAAGCCTCACAGATCAGACATGTCAACTCAAGGGAAATGGATACATTCCACAGCAAAAGGAATGTCAGTTATTTTAAAAGGCTCTGTTTAATATACAACATAATGTAGGTTTACTGAGGAGTATAATACATGATACTGACCCAGATTTAATGCAGACCTTCCACCTTCATCATAGAATCTAAAAAAGTTTCATTTTTTGTAAGATGTTTGCATGCATCAACAGCACTATGACTGCAGTGTCTTCTCTAAAATTCTTGTTTGTTTGATCTCAAAGAACACTGATCACCTTTAGGGGCTACTCTCCTAACTCTCTGCATGTTCTCACACCCTCCCACACACACATATACGCCACCCTGAAAGTCACTCTTCTCAGTGGTCTGCCATGCTAGAGAGTAGGGCTTGCACATGAAAAAGTAAAATGGCTAGACCTCTGAGCCTGTAAGAACCATTTTCTTTGGAGACCTCTCTTCCCACTCTTCCTCTAATGATGCAAATAATGATTCTGAGGCTACTCTCACTTTAAAGCTGTCTCTGCCCTACAGAGGCCTGAAGTGGGTAGGTTAAACTTATTCTTCCTTATGAAGAAATGCTTTCTTATTTTCTTCAGTGTGCATTTCCAAGGGACTTTTTTTCCTCTCTATCCATCTCATTCACTTGCTGCCACTACAATTGCATTTCTACCTCACCTGGAACTCTGTGTCTTCACTCTTTACTTTCTCCTCCCTTTATTTCCTTCCCTACTCAACATAGTCTTTATGGTCTATTGTTTTAACCACCTTTTACCAACATTCTTGAATTCTTTGCCCTGATGCTGTTCTGTCACATCTGGGAGAACTGCAGCCTCATATCAATCTGCCTTCTCTGTGCCTAGAACCAGGCCACCAAGTATTGGTATATAAAACAAGACAGATGCTTATGTTTGTACCTCTATGAGTCATTGTGTTATTTAACCTCAACTAGGCAACACCGTTGAGGCCATCTCTTTTTCTCTAACTCAGCAGCTATTTCAAATCTTCTCCTTTCTCCCTAAACCTCTGATCTGTTCCTTCCCTCTCAAAAGTAGCTTGCCTATAGAAGCTATCACAGGAAATACTCCAGGTTCCTGCCACAAAACCTACTTACTTTTCCCCTTCTGCTATAATAGCTACTATGTTTTAGTACTTTCTATATTTCGGGTATGATGATAAATGCCTTATTTGGCAAATACTTAGATGGTATTTGCTACCTTCCAGGCATAGTTACATGGTTTGTTTTATCTCCAAGACAACATCGGAAGCACTTTAAATATAGTAACTCATTTAAGTCTCATAACAATCTTACAAAATAGACATTATTATCACCCCTATTTTATAAATCAAGAAACTGAGGCACAAGAACATTTGCTAATGTATCCAAGGTCAGACAAGCAACCTTCTCCAAAACATATGTTCTTAAGCATTCTACTATGCTGCTTTTTATTGTGATTTATATACAACTGTGCATTATATAGTCTCATTTTGTGAGCAAAACATGAGGAAACTGAGGCATAGAGAAGCTCAAAAGTTTCCCCAGTTCATGCATCTGGGAAGGAGCAAAAGTGGGTTTTGAATGGAGGGAATTAGTCTCCAGAACCTATGCTTTTCCCACTAGGCTGCCCCAACTTCTCTACCCAAGGTTAATCCTCTCTGTGTTCTACATCCCAATTCATCCTGTTTCTCAGGAACCTCTCTTCTATAGCATCAGTATGTATCTCTATTTATGTTTAATAGACATCAGTCTCCCATCAAAAAATTGTTTTAGAAAGCTCTGCTTCTGTTGGTTTAATTGTCGTAACCTCTTGCAGGTTCTGTGTGGATAGAACTCACATCTGGTTTAGTCTTTGTTTTCCAGTTTTTATTGCAGTGCCTGACATGTAATAGCGTGCACAATAATTTCTGTAAAGTGAATGAAGGAGGGGACATGGTCTAAGGAGAAAGAAGGAATATGGAGGCTAGCCACCTGATCCAGCCTAGTTCACCCTAGGGCGAACCTAGGGACTACAAATATTTAACACATGAGCACTACAAAAAAATTTAAACTGTAACTTCAGGTTTGATAAAGATGGTATAAAGTCAGAATTCCCCACCACCACCATCACCACCCCGCCATTCCTGGAAATCAACTAGAAGTACCGAGGAGAACAAGAAACAGAAAAGCAAAATCCATTTTGAACAGTAGTAGAAAATAGTTAAATCCAAATAAAATGAAAAACTTTCAAAAGCATAGAGAAGAGTAATAGGTCACTAAGACAGCAGATCTGAGAAAAAGCCAACAAAATAGGCTTTTTCAAAGTGAAGGGTACATGAGGTATACCGTTTATTTCCAGTAGGATAGAGGTGCACAGGATGACAGCATTTTCTCTATACCTATCCTCATCTAAAAGAAGCAGGAACTGAATGAAGAATGGCACAAATAAGCCATCTTTGTCTGTTCCTATAATTGGAGACAGGGAGAACAGAGGTGTTACATTATGAAAAAGAACAAAAACTACAGCAGCCCATCTATCTGTTTTGGTCCAGAGTAAAGGCAAAATAAGTTATAAAATTCTAGATAATAAAAAAAAAATCCATCCAGCCTAGAATGTGACACGCCTCCTCTCCCCCTCATTCCCCCAAACTGTTGGCCCAGGAAAAATCCATCTCTTTCAACATGAGAAAATTTTAAAAGGAATGCGTACTAAGAGATAGGTTCACAGGTCATACATTATTATGCTTTATGATTCACATACAAAAAGGATGTACAAAAGGTGCCTCCAAAGGTAATACGAGGATAGGAACTGGAAAAATGATAGCAGAAAAAGAATGTCACCAGAAAAAGGAAGCCATAGATGAGATGAAAATTTGGCCATAAAGTGTAATGCTCTATCAAATGAGAGTACTAAGCAATAGGGAATAATTAGTGAGACAATAGTCGGAAGTGAAACAGGAGCTCTCAAATATCAGAAGAACAATAAAAGAGAAGAATAAAATCATCATGAAAGTGACAATAAAACTGTAACGAACACAAGGGTAAATCAACATTGGCAAAAATGCACACTAAAAGATATAAAACGTAGAAATAAGGAAACAAAAATAAAGAGCTAAAAACCATTAGAGAGAAAATGAATAATATGGGATACAGGTGAAGGAGATTGCAATTATCTGAATGTTTGTGTACCCTCAAATTCCATATGTCAAAATCCTAAACCCCAAGGTAATAGTATTAGGGTTTGGGACTTTTGGGTGTTCATTAGGTCATGAGGTCAAAGCTCTCATGAATGGAATTAGCACCCTTATCCAAGGGGCCCAAGAGAGACTCCTCTCCCCTCCTACTATAAGAGGACTGTAAAAGATAGCCATCTGTAAACCAGCAAGCGGGCCCTCACCAAACACTGAATTTACCAGTGTCTTGATCTTGAACTTCCCAGCCTCCAGAACTGTGAGAAATAAACTTCTGGATTTGTTTTGTTTTGTTTTTTTGTTTTGTTTTTTTTGAGATGGAGTCTCGCTCCTGTCACCCAGGCTGGAGTGCAGTGGTGCCATCTCAGCTCACTGCAGGATCCACCTCCCGGGTTCATGCCATTCTCCTGCCTCAGCCTCCTGAGTAGCTGGGACTACAGGCGCCTGCCACCATGCCCAGCTAATTTTTGTATTTTTAGTACAGACGGGGTTTCACCATGTTAGCCAGGATGGTCTCGATCTCCTGACCTTGTGATCCGCCTGCCTTGGCCTCCCAAAGTGCTGGGATTACAGGTGTGAGCCACCGCGCCTGGCCACTTCTATTGTTTATAAGCTACCCAATTCATGCTATTTTGTTATAAGACCCCAAATAGGCTAAGGCAGAGATCAAACATATAAATAATTGGAGTCTCTGAAAAGAAAATGAAATGACAGAACAGAAATTTTAAGATACAGTTTAAGAAAAAATATTTAGGCCATGTATTAAATATCATGGGCTCTGAATTTTATTATTGTGAGAGAAAAGTCAAGTGACAAAAAACTAATTATACTATCATTTGTGTTTTTAAGAGAAGATTGATATAGATATCTTATATGTGCTTTTATAAAATAGATCAAAAAAGATAACAAAAAAACTGGCAATGCTTATTATCCCTATGGGCCATATAATGTGGAGAATGTAATGTCTAGGCTAGGAAGATGGCTTTATAATACCTACCATTTTGTGTACCTTTAATTTTGAACTGTATAAATAGTATTATGTATTTAAAATTAAGCTCTAAAATAAATAAAATATAAATAAATACTATCCATTTACTTGGTTTATGTTCCATGTGATTTTAAAAGTTGAAATTTTTAAAATTAAAATTGAAAATTTCAAATTTTGTGGAACATAAAATTTTCTTTTTAATTTAAAATACACATCTGAAGAAATTAAGGCTAGTATCATTATCTCCTTTGAAAGACAAAAAAAAAAAAAAACAACTCAGGACCGAAGAGACTAAAAGAATTGACCAAGTTCACATAGCTAATAAGCTAAGATTGAAACTCCAAGTGCTCATAATAATATAAGACTTGCCACGAATAATTAAATCAATGGCCCATCTAGAGATGTACTCTCTTTTGGATAGTGACATCTTTGCATATTTTATTAAACAATGCCATTATTGTATTCATTATCTATTTATGCATAATATATTACCCCCAAATTTAGCAGAAATAATAAACATTTATAATCTTTCATAGTTTCTGTGGGTCAAAAACATGAAAGTGGCTTTGCTGGGCAGTTATGGCTCCGGGTCTCTCATGAAGTTGCAACTCAGCTGTTAACAAGGGCCATGGACATCTGAAAACCTGACTGGGGCAAAATAATCCACTTTTAAGGCATTTTACTCACAGGTTGGTTCTCATTGTCAGTCTTGTTTCCTCCATACATGGGCATCTCCACAGGCTGTTTCGGTATCTGCCAAACCTGGGACCTGGCTTCCCACAGAATGTGTCCGAAAGAACAAGGTAGAAGCTGCAATTGTGTCAGCCTTCGCCTCAAAAGTCACATGCTATCGCTTCAGATCACTGGGGCCACCTTACAGGCCATCTATGACAGCTTTTTTTATAAAGTCAAGTTTAGAACACTGAAATAACATTGTTCATAAGACTGTATAGTTTGAACTACCTTATGTAAAGCAATTCAGAAATAAAGATCAAACACCTTAAAAATGTTTATATTCTTTGACTAAATAATTTCACTTCTCAGAATCTATTCCCAAAAAAATCACAAATGCAAAGAAAAATACTATTTAAAATTTCCTACAAGGAAAAAAAAGTTTATTTTCTATAAATAAATTTTATTTTTAATAGCCCAGAATAGTAAAATGGTTAATTAAATTCAGGTTAATTAAACCCATTGATGTTAAGATGCACCTTTTCCACATTTTAACATCTCTGAAATTGAAATATGTCTTATAGTAGTTGGCATATTATTATCCCCAACAGCTGATGGCATTTTATTATCCCTATCAGTTAAGTACAAAGGAGTTGTCATTACCATGCATGCATGAACATGACAGACATTTGTGTTTTCATTACCTCAACTGAATTATGTACATTGTTGGTACCACACATGTTGATTTAGCTGCTATTTAAAATGTCTCCAATATTGAAATTGTCTCAAGTATCTTTTCTAACCACAAAGGTATAAAACTAGAAATCAATAATAGGAGGAACTTCAGAAAATTCACAAATATGTGGAAATTACACAACACAGTCCTGAACAACCAATGGATCAAAGAAGAAATCAAAAGAGAAATCAAAAAGTATCTTGAGACAAACAAAAACAGAAACACAACATGCCAATCTTATGAGCTGCAGCAGCAGCAATGCTGAGAGGGAAGTTTATAGCCACAAATAACCTACATAAAGGAAAAGAAAAGATTTCAATTGCCCTAACTTCACACCTGCAAGGACTAGAAAAAGAAGAACCAACTAAGCCCAAAGTCAGCAGAAAGAAGGAAATAATAAAGATTAGATTATGGCATAGAGACTAGAAAGATAATAGGAAAGATCAAGGAAACTAAGAGTTGGGGTTTTTAGGGAAAAAAAATCAAATCAACATAATTAAAACACCTTTAGCCAAACTAACCAAGCAAAAAAGGAGGGAAGACTCAAACAAAATCCTATATGAAAGAAGAGATATGACAACTGATACTACAGAAATACAAAGGATCATAAGAGATTACTATGAACGATGATACACCAACACATTGGAAAACTTAGAAGTGGATGAATTCATAAAAACATACAACCTACCAACACAGAATCATGAAGAAATAGAAAATCTGAACAGACCATGATGAGTAAGGAAATTGAATAAAAAAACTCCCAATATATAAAAGCTTGGAACTATATGGCTTCAGGGGTGAATTCTGCTAAGCACTTCAAGAAGAAATAATGCCAATTTTTCTCAAACTTTTTTAAAAAATTGAAGATGAGGGAATACTTTCAAATTTACTGTATGATACCAGCACTACCCTCATAACAAAGTCAGATAAGGACACAGCAAGAAAAGAAAATTACAGGCCAATATCCCTAATGAATATAAATGTAAAAATCCTCAACAAAATACTAGCAAACCAAATTCAACAACACATTGAAAGGATCATGCACCCTGAACATGTGGGATTTATCCGAGATGCAAAGATTGTTCAGCATATGCAGATCAATAAACACGATACACCACATTAACAGAATGAAGTATAAAAAATGAGTATAAACATCTCAATAGATGCAGAAAAAGCATTTGACAAAATTCAACATCTTTTCATGAGAAAAACTCAACAAATTAGATGTAGAAGAAATGTACCTCAACATAATAAAGGCCACATATGACAAACCCATAGCTAACATCATACTGAATGGGGGAAACTAAAAGCTTTTTTTCTGAGACCCAAAACAAGACCAGATACCCATTCTCACCACTTCTGTTTAATATAGTACTAGAAATCCTAGCCACAGAACTTAGGCAAGAGAAAGAAATAAAAGGCATCCAAATTGGAATGGAAGAAGCTAAGTGGTCTCTGTTTGCTGATATAGTGTTATCTTACATAAAGAAAACTCTAAAGCCTCTACCAAAAAAAACCTATTAGAACTAGTAAGCAAATTCAGTAAACTGACAGGATAGGAAATCAACATTCAAAAACTGTTACTGTTTCTGTACATTAATAATGAACTATCTGCAAAAGAAATCAAGAAAACAATGCCATTTATAAGATCTTCAAAACATAAAATAAAATACTTAGGAAAAATTTAACCAAGGAGGTGAAAGATCTCTACACTAAAACTATAAAACATTAATGAAAGAAATTGAAGAAGACACAAATAAAAGAAAAGATACCATTTGTTCATGGATTGGAGGAATTAATATTGTTAAAAATATCCATACTACCCAAAGTAATCTACAGATTAAATGCAATTACTATCAAAATTCCAATGACTTTTTTAAAAAAATAGTAAAAACAATTCTAAAGTTTGTGTGGAACCACAAAATTCCCCAAGTAGCTATCTTGAACAAAAGGAACAAAGCCAGGAGAAATACATTCTCTGACTTCAAAATCTATTACAGAGCTACAGTAATCAAAATAGTATGACAATAGCATAAAAACAGACACATAGACCAATGGAACAAAACAGAGAGGCCAGAAATAAGTCCACGTTTCCAGTCAATTGTTTTTTGACCAAGATGCCAAGATCATACAATGAAGAAAAGAAAGTCTCATCAATAGATAGTGTTGAAAAAACTGCACATCCACATGCAAAGTAATGAAATTAGACACTTGTCTTAAACCATATATAAAAATTAAATTGAAATAAATTAAATATTTAAATGTAACGTTTTATATCATAAAACTCCTAAAAGAAAACGTAGGGAAAAAGCTCCTTGACATTGGTCTTAGTAATGATTTTTTGGACATGACCCCAAAAGCACAGGCAACAAAAGTAAAAATAAACAAGCAGATTCCAACGAACTAAAAACTTCTGCAAAGGAAACAATCAACAAAATTAAAAGACAACCTATAAAATGGAAAAAAATATTTGCAAACCAAAAACCTGATAAGAGGTTAATCTAAAATATGTAAAAAATTCATACAACTCAATAGCAAAAAAAAAAAAAAAAAAAATTAGCCCAATTTACATATGGGTAAGGAGCCTGAATAGACATTTTTTTTTTTTTTCCAAAGAAGACATGCAAATGGCCAGCAGGTATATAAAAAGATGCTCAGTATTACTGGTCATCAGAGAAGGGCAAATTAAAACCACAATGAGATATCACCTCATACCTGATTATGAAAAGACAACAGATAACAAGCGCTGGCAAGGGTGTGGAGAAAAGGGGAACCCTTATACACTGTTGGTAGAAACGTAAATTAGTACAGCCATTATGGAGATTCTTCAAAAAATTAAAAATAGAACTACTCTGTGACCCAGCAGTCTCACTTCCAGCTATATATTCAAAGGAAATGACATCAGTATCTCGAAGAGATATCTGTATTTCCACGTTCATTGTGGCATTATTCACAATAGCATTGATAGGGAATCGACCTAAGTGTTTATAAGTGGATGAATAACAAATATGTGAGATATATATGTATATGTAATGGAATATTAATCAGCCTTTAAAAAGAAGGAAATCTTGTCATTTGTAACAATATAAATGAACATGGACATTGCACAAAGTAAAATAAGACAGACACAAAGACAAATAGTGAATGATCTCTTATCTGTAGAATCTAAAATTGTTGAACTCATAGAAGCAAAGGGTAGACTGGTTACCAGGGACTAGTAGATGAGGGAAATGGAGAGATATTGGTCAATGGGTACAAACTTTCAGTTATGAGTTGAACAATCTCTGAGGATCTAATGTACAGCATGAGTGGTGATGGATGTGTTTATTAATTTGATGGTGGTAATCATTACACAATGTATACACATATCAAATCATCATGTTATATACCTTGAATATATTCAATCTTTGTCAATTAAATATTTTTAAATACAATAAATAAAATGTCTTCAAATGTAACGCTGTGATTCAGCATTGAGATGAAAAGTCATTGTGTATACAAAAAAAGCATGTAAACAGAGACACAATGGGTACATTTTATGTTGATGAAGCAAATATTCATCATAGGACGAATGATCACTATGCCATATTTTGTTCCAAAGCAACAAATCACATACGTGGTTTATGAACCTAAGTAGATGATGCTGTGCTACATTTTGTTTTCTGAGGATTATGCAAAAAAGCATCTCTTACATGCCAAGAAATGCAGCTAAAGGAAAAATTATCGCCAAGTCCCTGAACTAGATGAAAGAAATGTCAAAGCATCAAAAGGCTGGTGTGACCAACAAACATATCATGCAAAGCTATCATTAAAGCTTTGTATCACAGTTTAATTAGAAACACTTTTTTCTTTCCTAGCAGTATGTAAAATAGTAAGTGCCTCAAAGTCAATGACATCTGAAAAGCTCATTTAAAATAAATACTTCTAGAAGATTTGAAGAATTCTTTGGGTTTAAGTAACTTATAAAAGCAGAATGCAAAATTACAGTCAAAATGATACAAGATAATTTTAAAATACTGTGGGAAAGTAAGAGTTAATACATCAAAATGTTAGAAGTCTTCACTACAATACAATACATGCATGTAAGAAACCTACAATTGTACCCCATAAATGCGTAAAAATAATACTAGTAATTAATTACTTAATTTTTTTAAAAAAAGTGCTAAAAATGTTAGAAGTCTATAAAATAAGATTATAATTTATCTTTATTTTCTTCTTTATGTTTTCCAAATTATTGACAAAAGAATGTACATTTAATCAGTTAAAAAAAATACTTAGAATATTAAAAACAAAAATAAAAATGTACCCTCCAGGCAACTTTAACCTCCCTTTATAGCCCATTATTGTTATTTATCTAAGTCTTTTTTTTTTTTTTAAGTCCGTTTGTATTTCAAATTCTTCCTGTTCTATGAGAGGTACATTCTATAGGTTCACAAGCTTGCGTTCCTAGATTGGGCCGGTGCATGTCAACCCAATCTAGAGTCTTCACACTTTTATAATCTTCAATTATACTTTCTTGGCCTTTGCTATTCTAGCCACAAACAGTAGTTCATTATTTTTTTTCTCCAGATATTGACACTATTTCAGAAAAATAAAGGAATTTCCCAATTCATCTTTCTTAATGGTTATACTTATTTCCAGTCACTGCCCTAGGCTTTTCTGAAATCAGGTCTACAGCAGACCTAGTATATTTCTAAGTTATTTATCCATTGTGGTATCTTTTGAGTTCTTTTCTATATGACAGAAACTAAGACACAGAAAGGAAACATCTTTTCCTGGGTATATTAGTGATCAAAGGGCCTTTTCATTGACATATTTTGAGCCATGGACTGATTATACCTTTCAAATCAAACACTAGAATTTCTAAGGTCATTGAGAAGATGAATGAGGACAGCAAAAGGTGACAGTGGACAGAAATAGAAGACATGGGGTCTGAATTAAACCCCAGGACCAGGGGGCCCTGAATCAGCTTGATTCATACTGAGGAATACATCCCCAGGCAGTCTTTTCTCTCTGCCCTGGATCCAAGTTTTACTGCACTTACAAACCCCATCTTTCTCCTCTTTTGTCTTTCTCACTCTTCTACTCTCAAAATAAACTATGTCCAACTACCACAAGCAGCCTTGGGTTGCAAATGGGAAGCAGGGTGAACTCCAACATTGCCTGTGTGGGCTCCTCATCAGTCAATGCTGACAGCCCTCCCTCAAACCAGCATCTCTGTTTCTGCTGTTAGCACGTTTCTGCCCTTGTGCCTCATGCAGTCTTCTGTCACTCACAGAATCTGCGGGTGGCCCTCCTGCAGATGTAGCCACATTATCAGAGTACCACCAATTGATTCCACAAATGAAGGATACCGTGCCTGAATTAAGTCCTCCCACTGGCACTATTAATCAGCCAAGAGCCTCAATTAAAATTTGATTACCAGAAGCTCTGCTTTCACTTCAGTCCCTCCTACAAGTCAATTCATTTGATGGTGTAATCATAAAATTATTTAGGCACTTAACTGCAGTCCATAAGCATGTTCAACTCCCTATTTATGCCCTATCCCACCCCCAACTAGTTAATTAATAAGACCTGGCATGAATGCTACTCATCTACAACTAATAATAAATGTCTGAACTGGTCTGAGATTGAAGTTCAGGACTTATTTTTCTTGGAGCTAGACATTTTCCAGACACTTGAACATGAAGACATGGTGGAATAAGATAGGATGCAGAGGATGTCATAGAAACATAGAACTCGCCTCAAATCAGTGACACGACTCATCAGGTCTGCACAGGGAGCAGAGTATTCAGAGTACAAATTTGTAGGAAGGGGGAGCAGGGTCTGCTAACACTATCTTGTCACTGTTACATTAAGACCTAGACCTTCTAAAGTCAGAATCTGCCAAAAATAGTAAAATAAGCCTACATTTCATTGCTCCATCATGTGTGAGACATTCATTAGCATTTCATCCAGGCAGACAGAAAATTACTGGAGAAAGGAAGAAACCACATTGCAAGCTCATCCCCCACCAAGAGCTGCAAATTTGGCATTTCTGCACAGGAGAAAACAATACCCTGCTGGCAACAAACTCATCAACCCACCCCACAAGGAAAACACAGAGAAAGCAAAGGGACCTTCCATCTTTATTGCTCTCTGTATCTTGTATTTATCAGACTGCGGAACATTTCCTGTAATCATTACATAAACTCTCTTCTCAGCTAAAGTACTATGCTCCCTATCTGAATTGCGTTTCATTCATTAGAACTCAGGTATGATTAGCTTCTTTAATGATTAATATACTCACAATCTGTAGAAATGGGGAAAGAGGGAAAGAAAGGCATATTAAGCCCAGAGCACTAGGAAGGGCTGGACTTATCTGTGTCCCATTCTCTCAGCACTTTTCAGAAGTGGTCCCCTCTCTAATCATTTAAGCTGCCTCACAGCCACAGATGATAAACAGGCCTTGATGCTGGATTTGACTTTCATCTTTGAGGTGACGGTCATGTTTTCTACTTGGCAGGCTCCCAATTACCGATGGCAATGGGGAATACGTGAACTAAACAAAGCCAAGCACTTCAAATACTTTACCTCATTCTTCATTGCACCTTTTAGCAAAACTGATTAAGAAGGGACATACTGGACTGTTTTTAATTTTACCTCTTCTTCCTTTAATTACCCTGCTTTTGGGAGAAGTATCACATGCAGCCGACTGTGCGTCAAAGGAAGACAACGTGGGCTGGATAATCAAGGCCTGAATTCCAAAGGATGGGTTATGTATCTGAGTCACTTCCACTTGGGGGATGAGGGCTTTACCTAGAGGCAGCCTGGAGTGGCCAGCCTGTGGCCTAAACATTGTTTTGCATGATAAATGCATGTTAATGGGAAAGGACAAAATGAGAAACTATTACATTGCCTTAAGCATGTGGCTTTGAATTGACTTTCTTTCTCTTTTTTTGAGAGAGGAAAAAGAAAAATTTATTTTTAGTCAAATAAAAAAAAAAAGAGGAACAAATACGTTTCTCATCGTTGAATTGACTTTCTTTCACCTGCCTCTAAACTACGTCATGCTGCCACTTGCAGTGGACTGGCAGCTTTCCACTGCTGTTGTCACTACTCATTCCAGGCTGATGTCTCTCAGATTGCAGCACCAAACCTTAGACCCTTTTAATTCTCTATCAGATTCATTCCACATTGTCCAGCTCCGATGGTTCCACTTCAAATGATTTTTTTAATCTGAGATTTAGCCATTTAAAAACCATATTTTTGCAGAATACTCAATGATACAGGAAGATGTCATAATATACAGATTTAGATATATTTTTTGAGACAGTCTCGCTCTGTCACACATGCTAGAGTGCAGTGGTGCAATCTTGGCTCACTGCAACCTCCACCTCCTGGGTTCAAGCAGTTCTCGTGCCTCAGCCTCCTGAGTAGCTGGGATTACAGGCACACACCACCATACCTAGCAAATTTTTGTATTTTTAGTAGAGACGGGCTTTCACCATGTTGGCCAGGCTGGTCTCAAACTCCTGACCTCAAGTGATCAGGCTGTCTCAGCCTCCTGAAGTCCTGAGATTACAGGCATGAGTCACCACGCCTGGCCTCATCATATAATATTACATAAAAAACATTATATATACAATACGATCTGATTTGATGTGTGTTCAGATTTTTTTTTAAATAATCCCAAAATATCAGTCTTTTTTTCTTTTTTTTTTTTTTTTTTTGAGACAGAGTCTTGCTCTGTTGCCCAGGCTGGAGTGCAGTGGCACGATCTCAGCTCACTGCAACCTCCACCTCTCAGGTTCAAGTGATTGTCCTGCCTCAGCCTCCCAAGTATATGGAACTGCAAGTGCACACCATCACACCTGGCTAATTTTTTGTATTTTTAGTAGAGATGGGGTTTCACCATGTTAGCCAGGATGATCTCGATCTCCTGACCTCATGATCCACCTACCTCAGCCTCCCAAAGTGCTGGGATTACAGGCATGAGCCACCATCCCCGGCCCAAAATATCAGTCTTAATCATTTATTGGCAATGGAATCAGGAGTAATTTTAATTTTCTTTTCTGTACTTTCAGGAATTTTCTAAATACAGTATATATTTTTACAAGCAGAAAAAAAAAATCGTATTTTCCAACTACTATACAGATGTTGGATATTCCTCAGTTTAAACCTGCATTTTATCATCTATTTGCACCATATTCTACTCCACTAATTTCACTTCCTATCTTCTGGATTCCCCAAATCCCACATGGTTCAACTTTGTTTCCGGCTTCCAGGATGCAAACTTAGCAAGCAGGCTGACTTCTGGATGACTCCTCACCACATCTTGTGGCAGGAAGCAGAATGAGCCAGGACTATCTTCTAGCTCTCATCTACCCCAAATATAATACAGGGACCTTGAAAATTCCTCTGAGCTCCCTGGGCCTCCTTCTCCCCATATATGAACTGAAAGATTAGGATGAATGACCCTAAAGGCCCATCCAGCTTAAAATTTCTACTTTTCATCAGCTGCTAGATCCAACTGCAGCAGCAAGTTCTAATTGCCATGAGTGTGAGGTTACTGCAAAGTCCCACTCACAAGGCAAGTGATTCTCATTCAGCAGGAACTGGTGAAAGCTGAAAGTCATAAATATTCAGGAAATCTAACATACTGTTTTATATCAGAATGAAACTCTCGGCAAAATATTCATTGCAGATGTATATGCAACCCAAATATCTGTGGTATGGAAAACCAGGAGAGGGGGAGAGTGCTGCAAAAAGAGAAAGGCAAGATGGCCTTTCAGAAACATTAAATTATGTAATATAACAGACATAAATAAGGAGTTAGCTGTCTATCCAGCATTTAAGTTTAATGAAGTCTGAATTCATCTGAATCATCAATTGGCTCAAGTATAAATACCTGGAATGATTACTATAATCTGATCTGAACAATTAATCTTAGAAAATATAACTCAACTTGGGTGGAAGTATTGACATGTCAAGGTTAATTTCTTAAAATTATGCCAGTAATACACGAATTCACTATAAAATAAAAGTCAAACCATGCAGATGTACACAGAGTAAAAATCTGGAAGTTCCTCATCTCATCCTCTCCCATCCCACTTTTCCAACCACAGGCAAGTGATGTTTTAGACCCTTCTTGGTCTAAATGTACATATCTTCGCATTGTTTCTGTCTCTTTCACATGGCACTATGAGAGTATCTATAAACATTAGATGTCTTTGTCCTGTCAGATTTAACCAAAAACTTGACAAATTTCTTATTAAAATGGAACCCTTGCTTTTCAAGGGAAAATCTATTATTTATAACTTCTAGAATCAATTCTAACCATTATTATCTAGCTCTGTAAATCTTATCTTTAAGGTAATAAGAAAATAAGCATGAATATTAAAGGAAAAAATGTTACTAGGACAGTAAGAACAGCACAGAAGCCACTGTGTACAGTTATGGCCTTCTAAACATAGGCATCTGCAGACTTCTGTTAGCTCAGGACTTAACTGAACTCAACAGATGCCCCCAGGTTAATTATCATTTGAAAATATAATCACTCCAGACTCTGCCTTGGGAATCAGCATCACAACTCTTCCTTTTCACTACCAAGGTTCTGCAAAACTATTCCCAGACAGAGCTGAGGGTTTGGAAAGGAAGAATCAGGATACTCTGGAGGTTCTAGAAGTCCAGAGATGGCTCTTCAAAGATCAGACTCCTAAGGTTTAATGTTAAACCACCACCAGGGCTATGTTTATATATGTTTAAATGCTAACATGACTCTGTATTACTGGCAAAACCAATTCTATGGAATAAAAGTCAATGAAGATTTTGCAGAGATTGCTTGTATATATAGCCAATACAAAAAAAATAATTCAAAAAATTAATATAATTAATCAGATGGCTCAGTTTGAAAGAATTATATTGGTTCTGGGAAGGGGAAACAAATCTTTTTATTATTTATTGAGGGCTTAATATTCTAAGCATCTTACATGAGGTAACCAACTTAATTTCATAACACATGTAAAAGAAAGTACTATATCATCCCCATTTTAAAGAAGAGGAAACTAAAAAATGGAGAGCTTGTCAGCTTCATCTTCACAGGATCTGGGCTCTCCCTCCTAGTAGCAAAATGCAGCAGTTTTAGCCTTCACACCTTTACATCTCTTTCCAGAGTAAAAGAAAGTCTTCTCTGGATTCACATTCTCATTAGCATGATTGTGTTACATGCTCTTCTCATGTGGACAGGGAGGCTGGGATATGACTAGAACAAGCCAATCAGAGCCTACACCTAAGGGCATGTGGTGGGGTCAACAGCACCTAAGCTTCCTAGCTGAGAAGGGAGGGAAGTCAATCCCCCCCTACCCCAAGGTGATAGGAGAAGGGAAGTAATGGATACTGGGGAGGTGACCACCAAATATCTGCTCTAGAACTCATTAGCCAGAAACAAAGAAACTGAAAGTTTCTCTAACCGTATAATTATAATTATATTCCAACTTGAAATTATTAATTCCTATTGGCATTATTTGTTCTGAAACAGTATGTCTTACATGCAGTAGCTTTTTTTCTTTTTTTTTCATTATTGTACTTTAAGTTTTAGGGTACATGTGCACAATGTGCAAGTTTGTTACATATGTATCCATGTGCCATGTTGGTGTGCTGCACCCGTTAACTCGTCATAGCTTTTTAAAGAAAACCCAAATTTATAGTCTATTCTCTCTGCCCCCAAATCAAACTACAACAGGTTATCATACATGCTAGGCACTGTGAGCAATATAGATGGTCATTTTTGTCAGGAATTTTTATCATGCAGAACTAAGACTATCATTATTTTTGATTGGAGGAAAACAGATTTCCAAAGAGAAAATTCTTTCTATGTGGTCATCTTTTATGTATTTGTTACTTCACCCTTGAACTATGGATTTGTTGCTTTGCTTACATGCAAGCAAAACACACGAGTGAAATGAAGAACTCTATAAGTCCTTACAACATACTCAGAATTATTCATCTGCTTTTATTCTATATAGATAATTAGCTACCCAATTTAAAATATGTTCTCAAATGAAGATGCCACAGTGTTCCCTGGGAGCACACTTTAAAGTTTAATGACCTTCACTGGCAGCATGATGCTCATATTAGAACTAAAATGGAACGCAACTTAATCCATGAAGATTTGTTAAGGTAGAGTGCCTGCTATGGGAACATCTTGATGCTCATGCCCATGTCTTGATAGAAGATATCCTCTACATTAGCCTTCACAAACGAGTAGACCACAGTTGGTTCTATACCTGCTAATCAACATCTATGTATGTATATGTATTTAAATAGCTGCACTAGGAAAAATGGCATGCCAAAAAAGGTGTAAACTCTATCCTCTACCTTACCTCTCCAGAATACATGTTCTCATTTTGTTTTCCTAGTCCTTTCACGGTTTCCATGGCTTTACTCTGAGCCTTCTGCTAGTTTTCCACAGCTATGATAAATTGATGTCTCAAAACTGAAATCCATAAATAGAAACAACCAGTGGACTCTAGAAAAACAGTGGTTTATCATGGGAAGCAGATTCCCAACCGGAAGATTTCACGTTAAGTTGTGTTTGAATGGAAAAGAAAAATAAATATAAAACTGAAAGAGTCAACATAACAGTTATCAACTCACAATCAGGGAGAAACACTTCATATCATTGTTACTAGGGATGACTAATCCAATAAATGTCTTAGCTAACACCAGCTGCCCATAATCTAAATATACCAGCAACCATTCCCAGGCCTACAATGTGCATACATGCTACTGAGAAGTATCATTCTATCAAAGCCTAAGGAGCCTCAAAGCTCATTCAGGTCTGAGCCTGAACAAGCTGCAAAACATTTCAAACCTCTCCAAGGTGATTTAAAGCTCCAGAGAAGGCAAGTTAGAGGAGTGACTGAGATCCTCTCATTTAATGCAAGAATCCCTCTACAGCAGTACATATCCACTGATCCAGCAGTAGGGAGCTGGGCAAGGCTGCTCAAACAATGCTTGTCAAGTTTTAAACATTGGGAAGCCACTCCTTACACTAAGTCAAAACCCCTTCTCTGTCATTCCTACCAAAATATGTCTAACCCTTCTTGCAATGACAAGACTTCAACTACAGAAAGACAGCTATCATGTTGCCTACTCAGTCATGTCATCTACTGTCTTCTTCATAGGACATCCTACAGCCTGAATATGTTTTGCATCTTTCTCCTTGTCACTTCTGTTAAGTGATACAAAAACTAGAATTTCCAAAAAACATACCTGCTTCCTTTTCCTACTATATTTCTTTTTGTGACAGGTGTTTATTTCATTTTGTAGTCTCTCAGAATTGAATAAGTGAACCAGTATACACCATAATAAACACTCATCCTGAAGATTTGTTTTTGTCATGAGTTACTGTTTATACTGCTTTGTGTCTGTTTAAACTATGCTCAACTGATTTCCTCTACCTTTGAGTCTCCCTATATCCTATCTCCTCCATTCAATCATTCTTGCCCAATGGATTAAGGTCAGGTAGCAAATTCCTCTCTATTATACATCATCTAATTGATCCTGCCGGCGTGACATTTCAATCTCAGCTTCATCTGGAGAAGCAGTGTCATGTGACATGGTAAAATGCTATAGAGGAAAAAAAAACAGAAACAGGAAAAGCTTATTAACCTTCGAAACGTGATAGTACATTCTGTGCTTCTCTTAACACCTGATCATTTTCTAAGCCCTACAACTTTCCATTTATTACGCCCTAGGTGACTAAGTGATGCTTTTACAAACAGAATGTGAGATGCTGTTTTTGTGTAATTTTGTGGCAGTTTCACAAACTGGGAGAGACTGGAGGAATGATCAACTATGAAACACAAGATCTGAGTTCCAAACACCGTGCTGCTCTGTCAGGACGTTTCTATGTTGTTATGTAGATAGCTGATGCTAAAATATGACTCCAAAAAGTGGAATCCTAACCTCATCTGAGAAACCCCAGTTATAATCCCAGGTCAGAACAAAGTGTCCAACATAGATGTAGCTTCTGCTGTATATAGCACCTTTGCATCTCTTAACTCAGTTATACTTCAAAACATCCCAAATGTCCAACAATGATAGACTGGATTAAGAAAATGTGGCACATATACACCATGGAATATTATGCAGCCATAAAAATGAGTTCATGTCCTTTGTAGGGACGTGGATGAAGCTGGAAACCATCATTCTCAGCAAACTATCGCAAGGACAAAACCCAAACACCGCATGTTCTCACTCATAGGTGGGAACTGAACAAGGAGAATACATAGACACAGGAAGGGGAACATCACACACCAGGGACTGTTGTGGGGTGGGGGGAGAGGGGAGGGACAGCATTAGGAGATATACCTAATGCTAAATGATGAGTTAATGGGTGCAGCACACCAACATGGCACATGTATACATATGTAGCAAACCTGCACATTGTGCACACGTACCTAAAACTTAAAGTATCATAATAATAAAATTAAAAAAAAATCCTGCCAAGACCAGGAAAATGGGCTCCATTTCACAGACAAGGTCACTGAGGCTTGGAGACTTGTGACGTGATGAAGCTCACCTAAGTGTCAGATAGAGTTAAGATAAGAAATAAATCAACAATTGATTCAGTATACTACATTCTTCAGCGTTTGTCACAGCCCCTCATTTGTGAGGTCTAATATTACAAAAATTAACTACTTTTTGTTTTGGTTTGGTTTTTGAGACAGGGTCTGGCTCAGTCACACAGGCTAGAGTGGTGTGGCACAAACACAGCTCCTTGAAGCCTGAATCTCCCAGGCTCAGGGCCACCCCCACACCCCTGCCCCCAGTAGCTGGGACTACAGGCACATGCAACCATGCCTGTCTTTTTTTTGGCAAGGGTGGGTAGAGATGGGATCTCCCTATCTTGTCCAGGCTGGTCTCCAACTCCTGGGCTCAACTGATCCTCCTGCCTTGGCCTCCCAGAGTGCTTGGATTACAGGTGTGAGCCACCATGCCTGGCCATAAAGTTAACTTCTGCTTTTACTTGCCTTAGATTTTGACTAGTGATATAAGCAAAAGAAACAGTCAGAGAGGAAGAAAGTTCCTAAGATGGCTGTAAACATGTGTCCTAAAGGACACAGCACCAGGGCACTGCCTGGCAACCAACCTTCCTCGTGGCCCCAGTGAACTGTGATAAGGAGAGGCCATTATATGCTGCTGATGACACGTAAACACCACAGGATTCACTTAGCATCTGCTGGTGGCCACACCTCCTTCTTCTTGCTGCAGAACCCTGACTCCAGATACTGTTTTAAGTGTGTGTACAGGACCCTCAAAATACTGGATCTCAAAATAATAACCAATTTTCCACTTTCTCTGGGTTGAGGTATAAAAACCTATTTTTATTTGATGGGAAAAAGGGAGAAAATTTTTTCTTTCTTGTGTTTTGAAAGCATGGGGAAGTTTCCCACTGAAATTTTTTAGAAAAAAAGAAAGGGAAAAAAATGCATGGAGGTAGGGGAACAGTTTTCCTTCTGAAATTTTCCAGATATTTCTGAACCTTCATACCACTTACTCTGGGATTAATCACATGAATATCATGAGCCATTTTTAGGTAACTAAGCACAGAACAATTTTCTAATCTCTGCTTTGCCATTTTCTTTATAATTGTGGGCTAGTGACATATGTTCCTTCATCTGTAAAATGGTGATAATATTAGCCTACTCCAGGGAGATTCTGTAAGAATAATAGAAGAAAAGCCTTTAAGTCCAGCTTTAGCAACCAACCCCATAGACAGAGGCTTCTAAGGGACTTGCGAGGAGTGAGAGGGAGCAGAGGGAGTGGGACCATAGCAGAAAATGCAGAGAGAGAAGCCCTGCCCACCTTATCCAAGGTAAAACATCCTAGCTTATCTCTCTCTAACACAAGCCCTCTTCCATGATTAAGTCCTCCTTCTGGTCCAGCAGTTTCTCCACCAGACCTCATCCAGGTCCCCGGAGAGGTATTATCCCTACACTAAAGTTCCTTGATTGAGATTTTGTTTGAAAAGTCCACATTTCTATTTATGCACTGCTGCTTTCAAAACTACACAACAGGGCCAGGTGCGGTGGCTCACACCTGTAATTCCAGCACTTTGGGAGGCTGAGGCGGGTGGATCACCTGAGGTCAGGAGTTTGAGACCAGCCTGACCAATATGGTAAAACCCCATCTCTACTAAAAAATACAAATATTAGTTGGGCATGGTGGCAGGTGCCTATAATTACCCAGCTACTCGGGAGGCTGAGGCAGGAGAATCACTTGAACCCAGGAGGCAAAGTTTGCAGTGAGCTGAGATCACACCACTGCACTCCAGCCTGGGCAAAAGAACAAAACTCCATCTCAAAAAAAAAAAAATGCCAGGTGCGGTGGCTCACACCATTAATCCCAGCACTTTGGGAGGCTGAGGCAGGTGGATCACCTGAGGTCAGGAGTTTGAGACCAGCCTGACCAACATGCTGAAACCCCGTCTCTACTAAAAATACAAAAATTAGCCAGGCATGGTAGCACATGCCTGTAATTCCAGCTACTTAGAAGGCTGAGGCAGGAGAATCACTTGAACCCAGGAGGCAGAGGTTGCAGTGAGCAGAGATTGTGCCACTGCACTCCAGGCTGGGCAACAAGAGTGAAACTCTGTCTCAAAAAAACAAACAAAAAGATTACACAACGTATGTTAATGCTGTGGCTAAAGATTCAGTCATTAAGAAAATTACAGTAACGTGGAGTCTGTTGACTTTTCACCTTGGAGACCAAACACATTACTATTCACTTCCTGCTTTAGTTTTTAAATGATTGGCAAGCTCATAAAGCCCCATATCACTAAGACAACAGCTGAGAGTAGACCATCCTGTAATTCTTACACATGCAGTCAGCCTTGGAGGTGGTAAAGTAATATTCACCATTGGACAGCTAAGGAAAAGAGACTGACCTCAGCTGAACACTATAGTGGGAGAATTGTAAAAAAAAAAAAAAAAACAAAGCAACAACTTCATTGAGTTTAAGAGGAAATTACACAAAGTAAACTTCTTTTTGCTTATCCACTTAAATAATATTTAACTCTACTAGTAGCTTTGAAATGTCCATTCTCTTATACTAAAAGGAAACGTAGCTCACAGAGAATGTATATCAGTAATAACAGATCAAGCCACTAACAAAAAAATCAGAATTCAAAACATAGAAACGTAAGAGGGTTTTTTTAATCATAAATGTCAGTGTTTTTTAAATTACTAGGACATACTTACTAGGACAAAAAAAGGCATTACTAGGACGTTACTAGGACAAAAAAAGGCAGGCCTCTTAATTGTACTTGTATATCGACTTAAAATGTGATAATCCCACTTTTTAATTAAATAAAAATAAAAACCAAATTCTATGGAATTTGGGTTTTTGCTGGTTTTTTTTTGTTTTGTTTTGTTTTGTTTGTTTTTTTGTTTTTGAGACAGTTCCACTCTTTTGCCCCAGCTGGCATGCAGTGGCACGATCCTGGCTCACTACTGCCTCCACCTCCTCAGGCTCAGGTGATCCTCCCACATCAGCCTCCTGAGTAGCTAGGACTACAGGCGCAGGCCACCACACCTGACTAATTTTTGTATTTTGTTTGTAGAGACGGCGTTTTGCCATGTTGTCCAGGCTGATTTCTGGGCTGAAGCTATCCTCCTTCCTGGGCCTCCAAAGTACTGGGATTACAGGCGTGAGCCCCTACCCCCAGACTATTTTTATTGAATTTGATCAAAATACTTATCCATAAATATAACTAAATAACAGCTTACTCCTTCTCTAAACAAAATTAAGACAAAAGATATACTCATCAAGCATAAAACCTGACAGTTTTTAGTTTAGATTACAAATTCATTCCCCTTTTCCTTTCCAACTTCCTGTTTTGTATCATAAGCCAGATCCCTGGAGATCCCTTCCCTGAATATGTCAAAGACCAGCGATCCTGCTGTAATTTCTTTTTCCAAAGTTATTTTTAATTGATAAAGTTGTATGTATTTTTGATATACAACATGATGAAGTGTATAGATACACTGTGGAGTGGTGAAATGCAGCTGATTAACACGTACATTGCCTTATAGTTATGATTTTTGTGGTGAGAGCTGTAGTTTCAACCCCCTCTCACTTTGTCTATCCATTTTCATCCACCTTTTCAATCATTATGAAATTAATGATCTGTTTATGTCCAAGTCACTAGTGAAGCACTCCATAAATCAACAGATGTGCTTTTGATTCGGAGCATTACCCTCATTCCTTCCAAGCTAGATCCTAAAAAGGAAATCATTCCAGTTAGAGAAAATTATCTCCAGAAAATAATCTTCAGATAAGTGTTTCATGCCCTTCAAAATCCATATCAAATCTAAGACTTTGATCATGAGGTATTCATCACTATCATGGCAAGATACTATATTAAAAATGGCATAGGCTAGGCACGGTGGCTCATGCCCATAATCCCAGCACTTTGGGAGGCCAAGGCAGGTGGATCACGAGGTCAGGAGATCGAGACCATCCTGGCCAACATGGTGAAACCCTGTCTCTACTAAAAATATAAAATTAGCCAGGAGTGGTGGTGCCTGTGGTTCCAGCTAGTCAGGAGGCTGAGGCAGAAGAATCGCTGGAACCTGGGAGGTGGAGGCTGCAGTGAGACGAGATCACGCCACTGAACTCCATCCTGGGCAACAGACTCTGTCTCAGAAAAAAAAAATTGCATAGATATGTGTATACACACAAGTGTATTGGTTGGTGCAAGAGTAACTGGAGTTTTGCCATTACTTTTAATGGCAGAAATCACAATTACTCTTGTACCAATCTAATATACATAAATCAAATAAAAATACATAAGTATTCTTGTAATAGTTGTGTGTATTTGTGTTTAATATTTTGACAACTCAACATCCACTACTTTCTATAGGACACAAATGTCTTTTGGAGAATTACATTTTTTAATTAAATAGTCTTGCTGCAACAATAAAGCCAAGTTCCTACCTCCCAGGAGATTCCCTTCTTCTTAAATTACCTGTATTAGTCCATTCTCACACTGCTAATAAAGACATACCCGAGACTGGGTAATTTATAAAGGAAAGAGGCTTAATTGACTCACAGTTCAGCATGGCTGAGGAAGGCCTCAGGAAACTTACAATCATAGTGGAAGGGGAAGCAAACATGTCCTTCTTCCTATGGTGACAGGAAGGAGAATGAGTGCCAAGTGAAGTGAGAAGCCCTTTATAAAACCATCAGATCTCGTGAGAACTAACTCACTATCATGAAAACAGGATAGAGGAAACCACCCCCGTGATTCAATTATCTCCACCTGGTTCTTCCCATGACACCTGGAGATCACTGGAACTACAATTTAAGATGAGATTTGGGTGGGGACACAGCTAAACCATATCATTACCCAAAATCAGTTTCTGTTGCCTACAACCCATGGACCCTGACTGTTACCGTTACTTATGAAATAAACCCTGAGTAAGAACACATTAGTATTTGCACTCTGGGCAATTAGTATATATGGGAAGATGCATTCTGTTAATCAGTGAGTAAATAGGATCCACGGAAGTGGGAAATGGCAAGCACTGAGAAGACATCATTTTAAGACATTTCACAAGCTTTTGTGAGTGACAAAGGGGCCACAGAGAAGGAAGTTTCACAAGTCCGGATGAAAGCTGGTCAAGATCCAGAGCATAGCAAAGGTAGTAGAGATAGAGAGGCAATTATAAATTTTTTTTAAAAAAAGAAGAAAAGTTCAGGATTTTATTATGGGGAGAATGGCAGCAAACATATATTTATATACACGTATGCACACACATACATATACACACACATACATTTTTATATACACATACATACATACATATATAATACACACAAACGCACACACATACACATAATCTCCAGACTTGGTGGTGTGTTCTGAAATTTGTTGCCCAGGCTAGAGTGCAGTGGCACAATCCTGGCTCACTACACCCTTGACCTCCCCAGGCTCAGGTGATCCTCCTGCCTCAGTCTCACAAAGTGCTAGGATTACAGGTGTGAGCCACCACACCCAGCCTATTGCTATTGAATTTAATCAAAATGTTTATCCATAAATATAGCTAAATAACAACTTACTCTTTCTCTAAACAAAATTGAGACAAAATATGTACTCATCAAACATAAAATCTAATAGTTTTTAGTTTAGATTTGCAAGTCTTAAAAATGACCTAGGCTGGATGATTATAAATTCATTCCCCTTTTCCTTTCCAACTTGTTGTTTTGTGTCATAAGCCAGACCCCTCTACACTTGAGATCCCTACACTTGAGATATATTTATAAAATCTCCAGACCTGTTGGTATATTCTGAAATGTGTTAATACCTTCAATGGAATATCGATTATAATTGGCAACAGGGTTGTTCAGCAAGAATTCCAATAGCAGATGAGTGAATCATCTCTCCATGCTGAGGAATTTTGTATTTTATGCAGCAAGAATATTTTATCTACTCTTCAATACATACATAGTGTATTATGTTAAAATTGCTGACAATATTTTATTGCTTATTTTCTGTGATCTTTTTTAATAGCTTCTGACTATCCTGATTTCCACATATCACCCAACAACGAAGGAATTTCTTTGCTTAGTTGATGCAGGAGCATTAACTTAATGCTGCAGAATTTAAGATCTCCTCTTTTATAGACTTATAATATCATTTCTCTCCCTGTGCAGTAAGTCTGATTTAATTATCTCCCAGAAATCAGTAAAGGTACTATTTTTGTCTTTGCCTGCTTTTAATCCTTATTTGATTAAAGTACCACGTGTTTAATTGGACTGGGTTTTCCTCAACCTCCTCAATTCTAAAT
Source organism: Symphalangus syndactylus (assembly GCF_028878055.3). Lineage (NCBI taxonomy): Eukaryota > Metazoa > Chordata > Mammalia > Primates > Hylobatidae > Symphalangus > Symphalangus syndactylus. Next base: position 44,669,655 of record NC_072437.2, on the reverse strand, counting down.
ATCAAAGGCAGCTGTAGGACTGCTGGAATGGTGTTAACAGGCTCCTTGGATTCAACTGACTGTTCTGGGATAATCAGTAAATCAGCAGAACCCACAAAATGCTAGCTCCTCTTCCCCTTCATGCTGCCCTGTGCCGCCACGCCCTCCACATCGATTTCATAGTTCTTACCAGCAAGGGAAGAGGAGATATTTATAGGAATGTGGAGGGTGTATGAAACCTATTATTCCCCTTTCTAACAGGCTAAAATCTTTTTCAATCTTGCAGGTTTTTGAAAAGACTTCAAGTGCCGTTTGATTGAAGCCCTGCAGTATTGACAAGAAAGGCCTGACTGAAAACGTCAGCATTTGAAAATGAAAAAGAAAAACATAGGCCCCTGTCAATATATATGTACATATATGTATATATGTGTATATATGTATATATATACGTATATATACGTATATGTGTGTATATATATACATATATATACACATATATATACACATATATATGTGTGTGTGTATATATGCATACATTCATATATATATTTGGTTTTTTTTAGACGGAGTTTTGCTCTTGGTGTCCAGGCTGGAGTGCAATGGTGCAATCTCGGCTCACTGCAACCTCCGCCCCTCCTGGTTTCAAGCAATTCTCCTGCCTCAGCCTCCGGAGTAGCTGGGATTACAGGTACCCACCACTACGCCCAGCTAATACTTGTATTTTTAGTAGAGACGGGGTTTCACCATGTTGCCAGGCTGGTCTTGAACTCCTGACCTCAGGTGATCGGCCCACCTCGGTCTCCCAAAGTGCTGGGATTACAGGCATGAGCCACCGTGCCCAGTGTCAACACACATTTTTAAAGAAAATATTAGGTATCACTGTGGTGCTTTCACAAACCAGTGAGCTTTTGAGATGCCAGGAGAAAGAGGGAAGGATGAGAGAGACAGAGGCAGAGACAGAGAGAGACAAAGAGAGCAATTCTCTCGGCTCCGAATGGGAGCAATATTATACCAAAGTAACTTCCCCATCAGTAGACATTCCCAGGGTTTCCATGATACCCACACAAGGCAAAACTGAAACATAGGCTACGATGATGGAGAAAAAACCCAATTGCAACATCACCATCTTTCTAGAACTGTCACAACAAAGTGCCACAAACTGGGTGGCTTAAAACAACAGAAATTTTTTCTCTCACAGCTCCAGAGCCTACACATCTAAAATCAAGGTGTTGGCAGGGTTGGTTCCTTCTGGAGGCTCCGAGGGAGCATTCATTCCAGGCCTCCCTCCTAGCTTCTGGTAGTTGTTGGCAAACTTTGCCGTTCTTAGCTTGCAGTGACATCACTCCAATCTCTGCTTCCATCGTGTGTCTCTGTATTCCTGTATCCAAATTTACCTCTTTGTGTAAGGATACCAGTCATTAAATTAGGGCCCACCATAATCCAGGGTGACCTCCTCTTAATTTGATTACATCTACAGAAGCCCAATTTTTAAACAAGGTTATATTCACAGGTATTGGGTGAAGACTTCAACCTGTCTTTCTGGGAGACATAATTCAAGCCACAGGACCCTCTATAATAACAAAATAGCCTCGTGCTACCAACTAGATAGTCAGTGTTTATCTTTGTATATTCAGCCCTTTGTAGAAGTTCCTCATACTCTAGTCCTTTTATAAACACTTCCTTAAGTCCTTATTCCCTAAGAGTTATTCAGATAAATTAGCGGGTATGGAGAGGTACTCACATTGGTTCTCAGTCAGTGATGGCCACACCCAGCAATGGGACTTGCTGGGTGTGCTGCCATATTTTAATTTAAATTTTATGGAGTAGAGTACAATTTGCTATGAATAAGAGGTGAGGAAAATAATTTATCTGAATCCAAAGAAAGATTGTCTGTTCACCAGAACACACAAAAATTTTGCCTTGTGAGTATATAAAAGGATGAGTTCAAAGCAATCAATAGGTCTACTCAAAATGGACGCCACTGGGGCAAACTAGTGAGAAGTGTGGAAACAGAGAAGACTTTAATGGACACTGTCAAGCACTGCTATACTGTGATAGGGAATGTAAAGTAATTGTGGCTTACTTGTTATGCTGTTCTGAGACTTTCAATCTCTTCCAGTGTGCTGTCAAATCTGTTAATACCTAGAACATAAAAATGTTAAAAACTTCTTCTGTTTGTTTGAGCTACACTTTTTTGCTTTGTTTTGTTTTGAGACAGGGTATGTCTCTGTTGCCTAGGCTGGAGTGCAGTGGTGCAATCTTGGCTCACTGCAACCTCCACCTCCTGGGCTCAAACCATCCTCCCACCTCAGCCTCCCAAGTAGCTAGGACTAGAGGCACTCACCACCATCCCAGCTAATTTTTGTATTTTTGGTAGAGATGGGGTTTCGCCATGTTGCCCAGGCTGGTCTCGAACTCTTGGGCTCAAGCAGTCCTCCTGCTCTGGCCTCCCAAAGTGCTGGGATTACAGGCATGAGCCACCGTGCCTGGCTACACTAAGTATAGACCAAATGCCCCAGCTCCAGCACCACTCCCGCTAAATGATATCTCCAACATCTACCAGTTGCTTAACTCGGTACATGTCTAAAGATGAGAATTTCAAACCTATAAAGAAAATTATTCAGAGTAGCAAAGAACTGTTTTTAATCTACCCAGTGATTCGTTCCATGTATACGGGAAAATGAATCCCATTCAGGACTGGGATGAAATCAACTGACTTCACCAAGAAGACTGATCTCAAGAATTATGAAGCTGTCTATAGCTTTTTGAGAACAATGAAAATATTTTTGCCCAGGATATAACCCCCAATAGTTGCCACAGAGCCAGAAATTCTGTCAATGGAGACCTGTTCTGAAGATATGTGAAGAGCTGTGTGATATAATGCCAATACCCACTGCTACTCCCACACAACAGCTAAGATTTTATAAAAATTCACTTACTCAGGTATTTTTCCAACCAAGAACGCTAGAAATAAGCTCAGGAGAGATATCTGTCTGGGAAGACACATACTGAAGGAAAAGGCAAATGTGCCCAAATCATGTCACCTCCTTTGCAGTTGTGCCTGGGGGCTGGCCCTGTGACTCTTCTCCTCGAACTTCCATACAACATGTCTATAGATGACAGTTTGCATAACTTGGAGGATGATGGGGGAAGCAATGAGGTAAGGGATCTGCCCAAATATTTTCCCAGAGAAAAAAGTCATGTTCAGTGAAGGGAAATGAGGGAAAGAACAGAGATTTGGGAAAAAAGAAAAAGCCATTTGTTCTTTTGCTCCAATGATCAACTTCATCCCTCTGCACCCTATTAGAAACCTGCTGACTAGAGAGCCCTCTGCCACTGATCCTGAAGGCCAAGTGAACATCAGGTCAAAAAATAGAATCCCGGGACACAATGGCCTTCCACTTTTCTCCACAGCCCACAGCAAAGCTCTTTAATAAGATAATCCCCCATGCCCTGGTAGGAAGCTGGGTCAGATGCAGAAATATCATGAACTAAATGTCAATTAAGAGCCTCATATGTTTATAGTTGAGAGGAAGATTCTAGAAATGTAAACGGGGCTGAATTTCTCTTTTCTGCCCTAATCTTCACATCTCTCCTTCAGAAACTTGCTCTCTACTTCTCTCCAAAAAGTATACCAGTCAGAACTTCCGGGCCTCTCCACTGATGCTATAAGCAAAATAACACTTTCCCTTTGGCAGGATGCCCTGGTGCTGCCAATTTAATTATGCTTTTCAGTATTTTTCAGCCTCCTTTTAAGTGGCAGAGACTGGTAGCCTTCTCTCTTCTTTCCTGGACACACAGCTAGACCTCAATTTCCAGCTCTCTTGTGGTGAGGTACGGCCATGAGACTGAATTCCAACAGATGGATTGTGAGGAGTGTGCACCACTCTCAGGTCTGGCCCATGAAACTTCCATGCATAGTAATTCTTGTTTTTTTCCCATCTGCCAGCCTGATGCAACAAACATAACCACTTTGGAAGCCACATGGCAAAGATGACAGAGCCACAAGACGGAAAGAGCCTACGTCCCTAAATTGTCACTAGGAAGCTCTAATCTAAAAAGCAAACAAACAAACAAAAAACACTCTTTAGGATGTTCCACAAGCAAGAAATAAAATTCTATTATGTTTAAGCCATTATACATTCTTCACTCAAATTTTGTGTTATAGCAGTGATATGGTTTGGATGTGTGCCCCACCAAATCTCATGTTGAAATATAATCCCCAGTGTTGGAGATGGAGCCTGATGGGAGGTGTTTGGACCATGGGAGCAAATCCCTCATGGCTTGGTGCTATTCTCAGGACAGTGAGTGAGTTCTCACAAGATCTTGTTGTTTAAAAGTGTGACAACTTCCTCCTACGCTCTCTTGCTCCCGCTTTCACCGTGTGAGATGCTGCTTCCATTTCGCTTTCTGCCATGATTATAAGCTTCCTAAGGCCTCCCCAGAAGCTGAGCAGATGCCAGCGCCATGCTCCTGTACAATCTGCAGAACTGTGAGCCAGTTAAACCTCCTTTCAATACAAATTACCTAGTCTCAAGTGTTTTTAATAGCAATGCAAGAAGAGCCTAATACCATATTCATATTCATATACATATTTATATGAATATACATATTCATCTATAGGTATTCATCTACATCAATCCACGTAAGTATCCAGGACCCTTTTATGTTTCTCGCATGGCCAGGCAAGTCACTCTGGTTATGAGCACAACATGGAAATATATACTGAGAGCTGAAGTCCATTTTGTGATCCTGGCAACATTGTTAGTTGCAGGATTAGGATTACATGACTTTTGGTCCATTCATCTCTACAACAGGAACATAGCTGCCTAGTGAATCTACCTTGACTGATATGCACTTTCATCCTGAGGTACCCACCATGGAGACTGTGGGCTTACTACACTATTTTTCACTACAGCATTGCATTGGGCAGTTGTGCTTCTGAAAACACTGCAGATGATGTAAAAGAGCCTGTACATAACAGATGTGAAGTGATATACATATATGGAGAGAGACTATTATTGTTGTTTTCTTGTTACAAAAGGCACCTTTGTCATTGGCAGTCTTGTGTTTTTGTTCCTTTCCCTTCGTCTGGTGGGAAATCCTGTGTCACATTCTTCCCTGCTTAAGGCATGACCATAAAGTCAAATATTATTGTTAAGACAAATATTTTTATATTACACATTAGATAAAGACACATATATTTATTATTAAATTGATTGTTTCTTGGAAACACACCCAGAAATTTTTCATTTCTTAGAAAATACAGTAATAAAGCATTTCATCTGAAACAAGACAGTAGCATACGTTAAATATGGCCAGTGGGTGATAAGTCACATTCCACTTTCTCAAGATTGTTTCAACAATGAGTAGACTCATAAGTAGCCTTTGAAATGAAAAACAGGAATTGGGAGGAGAAGGCAGAGCAAGAATCTAGATAAGAAAAATAGGTCGAAATTAAGCACTGACATAGCTGAAGGAAATGTAGTTCAATACTCCGTATATAAATAATTGCCCTGATTAGACCTAAAGGAGTTTAAAAGAAGGTGTGGTTAAGTTAGAAGTGTCACCAGGAGGGCTTCCAGGCTTATTCTCCCTGAGACAAGGCTAAGTCCTTCCTTTTGTAGGCTCTGATATTTGATGTGGTCAGCATCCATGGGTGGATTCATCTCTTGGGAATTTAAAGTCAATAGAGATTGAGGAGTAAACAAGAAAGCCAACATATTCATCTACATCAATCTATGCAAGCATCCAAGATTCTTATGTGTTTCTATAGCCAGCCCAGTCTCTCTGGTTATGAGTACAATGTGGAAATACATATGAGAGCAGAAGTCCACTTTGTGAGCCTGGCAACATTGTTAATTGCAAGACTGGGATTACATGACTTTCAGTCCATTCATTTCTACAACAGGAACATGCCTGTCTCTAGGAGTCAATGCATCAAGCTATTGAAGATGTGGGTCTTTCCCCCTCCTGGGAGAGAGCTTGAATGGACAAGGCCAACTTTGACCTTTCTGTCTTTTGTTTTCCTTCATCCCACACTTATCTGTCCTTTACTTCTCCACCCATGCCTGAATGTACCATTTTTTCTCATTCTTCATAATATTAATAGGTTTAAACAATGTTCTTGAGTTGCCTGTTAATTGCATGTGAAATGCCTTATTTCTAAGATGAATCACCCTGATATGGTTTGGCTCTGTGTCCCCACCCAAATCTCATGTTGAATTTTATTCCCAATGTTAGAGGAGGAACCTGGTGGGAGGTGGTTGTATCATATTCCCCCTTGCTATTCTTGTGATAGTGAGTGAGTTCTCACAAGATTTAATGGTTTAAAAGTGTGTGGCACTTCCCTCTTCACTCTCTCTCTCCTATTGCCATGTGGAGATGCGCTTGCATCCTCTCTACCTTCTGCCATGATTGTAAGTTTCCTGAGGCCTCCCCAGACATGACTCCTGTACAGCCTATGGAACCGCGAGTCAATTAAACCTCTTTTCTTTATAAATTACCCAGTCTCAGGTAGTTCTTTATAGCAGTGTGAGAATGGACTGATACACTTCCTGATATCTGATCTCAAGGGCCATGTGATATTTTTATTCAAGTCACCTTTGCCTATAAAAGTTAGTGTTATTTTTCCCCCAGAGAAGAATACATTTTGTCTGTTTTTGATGCAAATGTCATTCATTTGATGGTCTCATCCCCAAATGTTCAGATATTCTACTTTTAACTAAGAAAAAAAATCTTATTATTTAGTTGACTTCCTAAGCACAAATTTCTTGCCAAAGGAAAAGTCTGGAATGGCAGATTTGTAACTAAAATAACAATTAGTACTTGAGACACAATGAGATTGTTGAAAGAACAATAGACTTGACTTCAGAACACTAAGGTTCTTGACTCTGTTCATCCACTAAAGCACTGGGAAACTTTCTTTTTTTGACATTTTCACCCTCTGTTCATTATATGAAAAGTAAAAGAACTAGATAAAATCATTTGTAGAGTTCCTTTTAGCTCTATGTTTTCATGATCCTAAGACACTAGAGCGGACATGCCATAGTACTAAAAACCCTTGCTAAGAAGAAAGGGGAAAGAGAAGACCTACCAGTGACTGAGCCTTTACCAAATTCTAAGCATTGTGCATATACCATCTCATTCAATCCTTAAAACCACCCTGTAAGTAGATCCTAGCATAATCTGCATTTTACAGATGACAAAGTGAGGTCCAGAGAAATTAAGTGATTTGTTCAATGTTATGGGCCGAATGATTTTGTACCCCCCACCCGCCCCAAGAATTTATGTGTTGAATTCTTAAGCCCCAGTATGATGGTATTTCAAGGTAGAACCTTTGGAAGATAATTAAATTTAGAAGAGGTAATAAGAGGGGGGCTGGTCCTTGTGTAAGATTAATGCCCTTATATAAAGAGACTAGAGCAGTTTCATGCTCTTTCACTCTCTCTCTCCTCTCAATCTGTCTCTCTCTCTCTCTGTCTCCCTCTCTCCCCCCTCCCTCCCTTTCTCTCCCTCTTCCTCTCTACTATGTGAGGACACAGAAAGATGTCAGCCATCTACAGTCCAGAAAAAGAGCCCTAACCAGAAACCAAATCAGCCAACACCTTGATCTTGGACTTCCCAGCCTCTAGAACTGTGAGAAATACATGTCTGCTGTCTAAACCACCCAGACTATGATATTCCATTATAGCAGCTTGAACTAAGACACCCAGTACCCTACAGTTAGTACGAGGTCTGAACCTTATGTTAAAAATAGAGGCCACATTAAATTGTACCAAAATATTTGAAGAAATTATCCCCAGTGCAGCCTGCTATGTGCCAACAGCACCAGTACTTGAGTGCTACTACTCTGAGAGCAGGATTAGAAATTAATTTGTGTCAGTGCCACAAATGCATAGCAAATGACACAGATGGTCTGCTTTGAAGAATAGGCACTCTAGAGGCCACCTTGATCAAAAGGATTTCACTATCCCAGGAGCTGGCAATGCTGAGCACCTGCTAAGCCAGCCTTTAAAATTCAATTCTCTGGGATAAGCATTGCTTTCTTCCTGTGGCTTTCTTCAAACTGTAAATTCTACTGCATTGGGAGTTAGAAGTTCATTGCTTCAACTGGGTCACAGATGCAACTGGTGAGGCAAGAGTGCACCAGATGCCTAGAGAGGGGAGAATGATTGAGAAGAGAGAAGTGACATGAGAGAGAAGGGAGAAGAAGATAAAGGCAGATGAAGGCAGCAGCTTACTTCTCTCTTTGCTAGGACCAATCCTAGAGAATTCTGCTCTTGGCTTAAGCTGAGGAGCTAAAGCCATTACTTATAGCTTACAACCTCCCAAGTCAGGCAGCAGTACTCACATGGGAAGGTTATCAGAAGAAGAAGAGAGTGTGTCATGGTGGGGACATTACTGTAGCAGATGGTGGCCATGTGAGCTGTGGCGGCAGCCAAGGGCTTGTTCAGAGTGGATTCCGTTCTGCTTTCATGGCATCTGTTTCCAATCTAGGGCTGAGCCTCCAGATCTGCTGACACTGCTCCTTCCAAATCCAAGTCAGTGCCCAGCTCAGCATCCGGACCCTCAGCCCTTGGGACAGGCTGCATTGAGCTCAGAAAGAAAATTGGAATTTCCCCTTCTTGCCTCATTAAAGGAACCATCTAAGTTCACTTCTCTAACAGGAGCAAATTTGGCTGAATTTAGTCTTGAGCAGTGATGAGCAAAGGCATTATATTCCATAATCCTCCCTATGTCTCAGTAATAAATGCACTGGAGTAAAAGAAATCTCTGCATATGTCCTTACTCCCATGGGGATGTTGTGACTCCATCTGCTGCTTCACATGCCAAGTGCTAAGGATGGCAGTCATTTCTAAGAAACCATAAAAAAATTTACTGAGCATATTCTGCACTTTTACCTCCATTGAACATATATCACTAGGCACCAGGCAGAATATACAATGGACCACAAAATCTCATTGCCTTAGATGTACCTGTATGCAAGAAATCAAGTCATTCTGGAGGTTTCATCTGGGATATACAGATAACAAAGGTGCTATATTGATGCAGTTTTTCTTATAACAATTTTCGTAATCCATTACTTCATTTTCCATGTGTTGACCCAGCTCTCATTTCAGCCTCTTTAGCCCCATCTTGGAGATGAGATTTATTGTTCCAATGTGGACTGTGAAGAGGAAAGTGTGAGAATGAGATCATAGGTTCCACTAAGCTCCACTGTCCCAAAACACAATGAGCCACTTTTGGCAGACTGACCAGCCCTACAGGAAGGCCACTGGCTAAGGAACCATGCCAAGCTTTGAGCCAACAATGCTGTGTTGAAAGATTTCATGCAAGAGTCCTGAAGCAGAGTAGTGGAATTTTCTGGAAGTAAAGCACCCCAATTCCTGTCCCAGAAACAATGTTTATTGGATGGCCTCTGGCTCCTAGCGACCTGGTTTTCATTTCCATCAGGCAAATAGAAATGAATGTAAAACTTTCTGCTGCTTCACCATCCCCACCCTCCCAAAGCAACCCAGGGTTTCCAGTTCCTGCCACAGACTCTGACTCCTCTCACTTCCTTCCTGAGTGAGAGCTCTCTCTGCACCCTCTGCTCTACACAGAAGTTGGGTGGAAAATGGAAAGCCTCAGGGGCTGTCAGGAGAGCGGAGGAACAGAAAAGCGCAGACCTGAGCACATGCACTCAAGCATGTGGGCCACCATGGAGTGCCACGGCCTTTGTGTGCAGAGCCACGTGGGGCCAGAGTTCTACCTGCCCCTAGAGTTTATGTCCCAGGCATTAAAATGTAGAGGAACCTCTCTCTGCCTTCTTCATTTACTGGTGAGATCTTAAGCTTGGAAGGAGTAGTGGGGACCCAAAGATGACACAGGACAGAGCCAGGATTAGAATTCGGGTCTCCTAATGACCCCATGCCTACTCCTCCTCACTGTCTCGTTGTGCAAGGGGTGAGAAGAGAAAGGAGGGACAGAGGATGTTGGGGTGGAAAAGTTTGAGAACCTTTAGCCTAAGGGTTTTCTAAATCAGAAACTGTGCAGCTTTCGTCTGTTCTGCACACATTCCTCATAAGGCACCTGGTGGCTGCTCTGAAGATACATCCTCATGGCATTGTGCCAGCTGAATGCTGTGGGGCACGAACAAGCTTCAGCTCACTCTTCTGGTGCAAAGTCCTCTGGATCCCAGAGCCTCTCTCCTGCAGCTTGGGCAGCCTTCAGCTACTGTGGAACCAGGTGGAAACTTATAAAAGGGAAGCTGTGGTTCAGCACTGGCAGACAATATGCAGAGATACAGCGTGGAGCACTTTAAAGTTACCTACATCTGCAAAGATCCCTGTCCTGCTGCCTCCACAGCCACTGTTGAAACACCAGTGGGACATAGAGTTCTATGCCTATGGCAGAAACAATCCATATTAATTCATTTTAATACAGAGTTTTGAAGTTTTTTAATTTACCATCTTAAATTGTGAATCTACTTGTAGGACAAAGCCTAGATTTTAACCTGGGGCCACACCACCTTCAGGACATGCATATTCATGAAGAATCCAAGCCACCAATCATTTTTTCCTCTTCTTTTAGATTCAGGGGCTACATGTGCAAGTTGTTATGGGGGTATATTGCGTGATGCTGAGCTTTGGATTTCTATGATCCCATCATCCAAATAGCGAATATAGTACTCAATAGGTATTTTTTAAACCTTGCCCCTTTGTCCCCTCCCCTCTTTTGGAGTCCCCAGTGTCTATTGTTGCCTTTTTTTTTTTTTTTTTCTTGAGATGGAGTCTTGCTCTGTCAGCCAGGCTGGAGTGCAGTAGCGTGATCTCGGCTCACTGCAAGCTCTGCCTCCTGGGTTCACGCCATTCTCCTGCCTCAGCCTCCTGAGTAGCTGGGACTACAGGCACCTGCCACCACACCCGGCTAATTTTTAGTAGAGACCGGGTTTCACCGTGTTAGCCAGGATGGTCTTGATCTCCTGACCCCGTGATCTGCCCACCTCGGCCTCCCAAAGTGCTGGGATTACAGGCATGAGCCACAGCGCCTGGCCAATTGTTGCCATTTTTATGTCCATGAATACCCAATGTTTAGCTCCCACTTTTAAGTGAGAATATACAGTATTTGGTTTTTTATTCCTGTGTTAATTCACTTAGGATTACGGTCTCCAGCTGCCTCCATGTTGCTGAAAAAGACATGATCTCACGCTCTTTTATGGCTGAATAGTATTCTCTGGCGTATCTGTACCATATTTTATCCAATCCACCATTGATAGGCACCATCGATTCCCTGTATTTCTATTGTGAATAGTGCTGTGATGAACAAAGGAGTGCACGTGTCTTCTTGGCAGAACAATTTACTTTCCTTTGGGTACATATCCAGTAATGAGATTGCTGGGTCCCATGGTAGTTCTATATTAAGTTCTTTGAGAAATCTCTAAACTGCCTTCCACAGTGGCTGAACTAATTCACATTCCCACCAGCAGTGTATAAGCATTCCCTTCTCTTCAATCCTGAATTACATCTGTTATTTTTTGACTTTTGATTAATAGGCACTCTGAGTAGTGTGAGATAATATCTCATTGCCAAGCCACCGAAGTTTCTGATGTAGGTCCTTCAGATGTTGTTATTTGTCTTGTCCCTTCTTATGCACCAAGATAATAATTACACCTTGTGGTACATGCTAGGGATCTCCAACACATCTGGCAAGATGTTACTATTCCTATTTTACAGATGAATAAAAAGAAGTGAAAAAAATTCTGATTGCATGATTTGCCTCAGATCTCACAGCTGGTAACAGGGCTGTTATTCAGACCCTGGCCTGACTCTTTAACCTGGATTCTTTCCATGGTACTACTCCTTCTACCCATCTCGAGTATAGCTGGCCAAAACTCAATCATCAGCTCATTCATCCTCCCTCTAAAGCTGGACACATAGAAACTCCAGTTCTACACCCCCCGCCCCACATTCTTCTTAATCACCAAGACTCAGCAAAAATAGACCCTACTACTGTCCTGTATCCCTGAAATACTAACTAGAGAGAGGCAAGTTACATGCTTTTCCTTGGGATTCCTAAAAGTTTTCTTCCTGATACTCCAATCATGAATCCACTTTCAAACGAGCTACTCATACTAGCTGATATCAGGTTGGTTTTCTGTTTCTGTAATACCTATAAATGTATGCCCATATGAGTGTGTCTGTCTTCAGTCATAATCCTTGACAGAAAGAACCTGACCGTTTAATTTTTGATTCAGCGTCAAACAGAAAATCATCCAGAATTAACTATTTAATGAATGTTTGATTTCTACAATGAAGATGATGCTGATCACAATGTTGATGATGGTGACGGTAATGGTGATAATAATGGTTGGATAATGGCCTGCAGGGCTTTTTCCTATGAAAGCATCCAGAGTGCTTTACTGAAAATGTTCATAAAGATTGCCCAACAAGCTGAAGTAGAGAACTTACTGGACATGAGTGGCAGAGTCTCTATGTACTGGTTTTCTCTGGTAGTGTATAGACGTGTTTACTGCCTCCTCACTCCCACTGCACTGAATGACATGGCAGAAGAGGCTCAGAAGCTGCAGGAGGCAACTGCTTCAGGAAGAAGCACCTGTTAGCAAACTGAAGCATCGCCTGCTTCCCACACAGGGAACCAACCATCGCTGAGTCATAATTCACCAAGCTCAGAGCCAAACTGACAGGCTGGAGAAAGAGGTCAACAAAACCTTCACAGCAGGTGCAAGGGACTACTGGTTTCCCTTACAATGTCCTGAGCATGACTGCAAGTTGGAGAAGCCAGTGCAGGGAGCCCACTCACCACATGAGCCGGCTGCATGCCTTGGCTTCCCTGAATTTGGTGTGTGCTCTGTGTCCCATTGTCAAGCCCACTGAGCAGGGTCAGGGTGATAGTTTGGGGCCTCAGTCACTGAACAGTAACATCCATAGCCGATGGTCTGAGAATGAAACATGATAGAAACAATAAAGATAAAAACTGCGGAGACACTTGCACACCAGCATGGGACTTCCCCAGAATGCACTCAGTCTTATAAATGTATCTTTTCAAATGCTCAGAGACTCTTCCCTCAGAAGGTTGTATACATAAATCAAAAATTACCTTTAGTTTTAAAGCAATTAGACTTAAGTGATTGTGAATAAAGAATACAAATAGCTTATGTTATACATTTAGTCAATATCTTGCACATCCCAGACCAATAGCTGTTGCCCTGATTCCAGCTTGCATTTAGGACATTCATTTTTTATTGCAATCATGTTTTGCTGAGTGCCTTCAGGAAGAATAAATAAGGCTTTAAAGGAATAGCACAGGAAATTTATAAATTGAAAGTCTTTTTACTTTAAGCTAACTTTACATGTGTATGCAATTGTATGTCAATGGCTTCCAATCTTTGAAGAAACTGTACATTTTTAGAACGAAAATTTACCTTAATATGAACACTTTCTGGCTTGCTTTAGAAAGGGGACACAGAAATCAATCCATAGACTCATATTTCAACCATCTCTTCTTTTTATTTTATTCCAGGCTCATAGAGATGAGAATAAAATATATATTCTTATATATAAAAGAATATATATAAGAATATATTCTTATTCTGTTTTAATTGCAAGTGAAGGATGACACTTTATAGTGAAGACATTTTATTACAACTCAGAAAGGAAAAGGTTGAGTTATGAGCTGTAAGGAATGGGGACATCAAAAGATGTATGACACTTAAATTCAGAAATACCCATCATTTTCCTGTACATGTATTACAAAAGATAAATAACACTCACATCATTCACTGCATCTGCTTACATAAATGCTATTGGCTTGCTATAAATATTCACTGCTATCTTTTACATTAAAGTACGCAATAGTAACGATGCTTCTATTCCTGCATTTGAGGTCAAGTGAAAAGGTTAGTGTGCCAACTTCTAAGATAATGAACTCTGACCATTCCTTTTCTCTGACATCCACATTCAAACAATTACCAGGCCTGCCCCATGGTCTTAGAGCTAAAGGAAGAGAAGTGGGAAGACCAACGGGGTCTGGAGCCAGCCTAAGTCCAAATTCCAACTCCACCACTTATCAGCTCTATAAATTTGACAAGTTGCTTAATCGCACATTCTGTGCCTCACTCTGCTCCTCTGTAAAGCGGGCACAGTAATATGTTCTGTTGGAAGGACACACTGAGTTATATGCAAAGCACTTAGAAAGGCACATAATAAATGCTACACAAGCCTTAGCTCTTTGACAACAATGGCTTTTTTTTTTTAATATTGGCACTTCCTCAGTACCTCCACTTCCACTCCTCTCCAGCCCCTACTGCCTCCCTCAAGTCAACTGCAACAAATAGGGTTCCAGATGAGCTCCCTGCTTATGACATAGCTCACCTCACCCACCTCCATTTCAAATCAAATATCCTCTCCTTCATGCTACCCACTAGGCATTTCTATCACAGCACCTACTACACCTTGGTCTTTATCTATGTTTATGTGTAGTACAGCTGAAAAACACCTATTTTAATTGCATTCAGGAGACCAGTTAGGAAATTATCATTGGTTAGGAAATACCTTGATAGGTAAATTTTGGCAGGAAAGTTCCAAAGACTGACTGGAAATAGAAACTAAGAGAAAGCTAACTCCTCGGTATGAGAGGTACACGTGCATTTAGAGGGTGGGTTAAGCAGTGAAAAGTAAGTTGGCTGAATGGGAAAAAGTAGTCAAGCAACATAAAAAAAAATTTCAGCTCACAGATGGGCAATGCAGTGGGAAATTCCTAGTGGCAGGGGATGAAGGAAGGACACCGAAAACAAGAATGAGTCATATTTAAGTTCAAACTGTCTGCATTGCTAGTATGTGAAAAGGACCCAAAACTTAAGCAAAGCCTGATACACACACAAAGGGCTTGTGGTAAGTCGTCTGGGAAGAAATCAAGGAAAGAGGGTTGAATTCTATGTAGAAGTCTAGATGAATGAGAGGGAAGAGAGAGGCTGTGTGAAATGAGACAGAACTGAATGTGGGAGTTCAGGGGGCTTATAATTTGGAGCCAGAATGAATACATCAGTGCTCTAGAACTTGCAGAAATCTTGGTGATGTAGTTGGTTTCCCAATATGTCTGTAATAAAAGGCTCAAGGTAGTCTTACTTAAATCCCAAAGCCCAGGTGTGTTAGTTCAGGCTCTGCAAGAAGCAGACAGGATTCGATGTGCAGAAGATTTACAGGGAGAAACACTTTGAAGGGTTATGGGATCAAGGATCAAGCTGGAGAAGGTGAAAAGAGACTGGAAATTGAGAAAGGTCTGACTCCTTTGAAGGGAGTGTGGGAAGAGAGAAAAATTGAGTAGACTCTCAGATCCCAGAGCAGTTGTAAGAAAGATCCAGCCAGGCCAATGAAAAGTCACTGAGCCAAAGTCACTGTTGGAGGACTCCTGCATCTCACAGGAATGGGCCAGCAACATAAGTTATTGGCTGATAATAGCCCACTGAAAGTGTGCACTCGGCACAAACATGATGGCAAGCCCAGAAAGCCAGCTGGCACCATCACTCAGTCATGCTGCCACAGCAGGACATTGGAGCTGCAGATTATCATCACCACCACCCAGCATCACCTCAGCTGATAGGAATCATGTCGAATGCATCATTCAGTACTTAACTGCTCAATAAATATTTGTTGAATTAATAAATTGATCCACCCTACACACCAAATAATTATCCTAAACAACTGTTGAAACCTGATGTTGTGCACAGGAGAATTCATTTTATTATTTTTACTATTTGTAGTCTTTTAAAATTTCCATAATAAAAGCTTATTTAAAATCGTGTTTAGAAACACTACAGTGGTTCCACAAAAAATTAAATTTAGAATTACAATAGGATCCAGCACCCAAAAGAAATGAAAGCATGGACTCAACACACAACCATATACCCATGAGCATAGAAGGACTATTCACAATAGCCAAATGGTGGGAAAAAACCCAAATGTCCATCAACAGATGAGTGGATGCACAAAATGTGGTATATACATGCAAAAGAATATTATTCTGCTTTAAAAGAAGGAAATTCTAACACATGCTATATCATTGTGCTAAGAGAATTAAACCAGTCACAAAAGTAAAAATGCTGTATGAGTCTGCTCCTATGAGTGAGTTAGTACATTTGCATTGCTATAAAGGAGTACCTGAGATTGGGTAATTTATAAAAAAAAAAAAAAGAAGTTTATTTGGCTCATGATTCTGCAGGCTGTACAGGAAGCATAGCCCCTATATCCATTCTGGTGAGGGCCTCAGAAAGCTTCCAATCACAGCAGAAGGCAGAGAAGAGCCAGCATGTCACACAGTGAGAGAGAAAGGAAGAACCTGGGGAGAGGTGCCAGGTCTCTTTCAAACAATCAGATCTCATATGAACTAACACAGTGAGAACTCACTCGTTATCGCAAGAACAGCACAAAGCCATTCATGAAGGTTCGGCCCCTATGACCCAAATGCCTCCCCGTAGGCCCACCTCCAACAGCACATTTCAGTAAGAAATTTGGAGGGTACAAACGTCCAAACAATATCACTGAGGTTCCTAGAGTAGTAAAATCCATTGAAACAGAAATCAGAGTGGTGGTTGCCAGGGGATGGAAGGAGAGGGGACTAGAGAGTCAGGGTTTAATGGATACAGAGTTCCAGTTTGGGAAGGAAAGAAAGGTTGGGAGGAAGAAAAAGTTCTGGTGACAGTTATATGACAATGTGAATATATTTAATGCCACTGAAGTATACACCTAAAAAGGGTTAAAATACTAAATTTATCTTATGTATATTTTATTGCAATAAAAATATTATTTAAAGAATATATTTGATAGAGGAAAAAAAAAATAGGAATGCTCCATTCTTACACCTTAAGGCCTAAGCGTTGTTTCGCTGCTTCTAGATCCCTGATGAAGTCAGCACTGCTACTGACTTCTCCCAGCCCAGCACTTTGGCTGGTGGGTTGGTTCCAGGGCTTTCTCTGATTGTGCTCCTCCTGGAATCTGCTTAGAGCAAGTTCTCAGACTCCACCCAGAAGCTTTGTCCTAGAGAAGCCATTTCCGCCAGCTATTCCCACAAAAGGCCACAAAGTCCAGGTCCCTGTAGCTTCCTAGACCTTGGAAACTGGCCCTGATCTTTTGCTCCTTTGACTAAGATTTCTGTTTCAAAATAAAAGTAAACTTATTTTGGTAAACGCATCCAGATGGCTTTCTCCCCCTTAGAGTCTTCTGGCAGAACAAAAAAAGTGAGAAAGTCTGCAAAGCTGTATTAGTCTGTTCTCACGCTGCTAATAAAGACATACCCAGGTAATTTACAAAGGAAAGAGGTTTCATTGCCTCACAGTTCCATAGGGCTGGGGAGGCCTCAGGAAACTTACAATTGTGGTGGAAGGTGAAGCAAACACATCCTTCTTCACATGGCAGCAGCAAGGAGAAGTGCCGAACAAAAGGGCAAAAAGTCCCTTATAAAACCATCAGATCTTGTGAGAACTCACTATCAAGAGAGCAGCATGAGGGTAACTGCTCCCATGGTTAAATTACCTCCCACTGGTCCCTCCCACAACACATGGGATTTGTGGGAGCTACAGGAAGAGATGTGGGTGGGGACACAGCCAAACCATATCAGAAGCCAATTGAATCTTTGGCAAAATGTTGCTGTGGTGGACTGGTGTATTAGTCCATTTTCATGCTACTGATAAAGACATATCCAAGACTGGGCAATTTACAAAAGAAAGAGGTTTAACTGGACTCACAGTTCCACGTGGCTCAGGAGGCCTCACAATCATGGCAGAAGGCAAGGAGGAGCAAGTCACATCTTAAGTGGATTGTGGCAGGCAAAGAGAGCTTGTGCAGGGTAACACCCCCTTATAATACCATCAGATCTCATGAGACCTATTTGTATCACAATAATAACATAAGAAAGGCCAGCCCCCATAATTCAATTATCTCCCACCAGGCCCCTCCCACAACATGTGGGAATTATGGGAGCTCCAAGATGAGATTTGGGTGGGGACACAATTCCAAACCTTATCAGCTGGCACACAGCTAGGGTATGCAATGTGTGTTATCCACAAAGAGGACAGAGGAGGAGTGGGCAAGGGTCAAGCCTTACCTGTCTGTGACTCCCACTTCCCTCTCTGCTCCTGCTCTTGCTTCCCATCCTTGATCACGGGACCTTTCTCGCTTACCACTCTGCTTCAGGCACTAAACCACAGCGGATACCCTATTGCTCTCTGCATTTCCATCTTCCTTTCTGCCTATCTGTCCACTCGCTTCATTTCCTTTATTATGCTAGAGATTCCAAATCACCAGGAACCCTGAGTTTAAAGTTCAGGCTTCACATACTGTATTCAAGGTAGTTTACTAGGGGAGCCAGGGAAAAACAAGTCAGCAGTTAATTCTTCAAGCGAACACGCTGGCAGAAACAGAGATGACTCTTCAGCTTCTCTCATTAATCTGGAAGCACTGGTTTTTATCTGAATAGTACTGATGATGTGTTAGGTACCTTCTGAGACCTATAAATCCTTATGACTACTCCATCAGGTGAATGCTGTTATTCCCATTTTGCAGATGGGAAGCCTGTGTAACTCAACTGAGGGCACACAGAATAAGGGACAGTCCCAGGATTTGAACCCAGGCAGACTAGCTTCAGAGACAGTGCTCTTAACAACTAGCTAGTTACTGAGACATGTCCATTTTATAATGCAAACTTAATCATGATCTCTACAGAAAGGGTATATTCTAAAATTTTTAAAGCAAATTTTCACAAAACGTTTTATTTTAATATGGAGAATGGTTCAATGGAAGAAAGCTTATTAATACTTCTGTCTGATAGAATCAACCCAAATGCCCATCAATGATAGACTGATAAAGAAAATATGGTACATATACACCATGGAATACTATGCAGCCATAAAAAGGAACGAGATCATGTCCTTTGCAGGGACATGGATGAAGCTAGGGCCCTTTAAGTGTTTTTCCTTTGTCATCTGGCACGATGTTAAACTTTGTCAGTAGAGGGCTCTGGAGAGGCATCACAGAAGGAAAGGATTTAGTTTCCTGGTTCTGCTGCATGCCCTCCAGGCTCCTTCAGACTTCATAGCTTCTCCAGGGTCCTCCTACAACACAGCACAGCACATGTGGCTTTCCAGAGCCCAGCACCTGCAGTGCAGCAGCTTCTCCAGGGCTCAGCTCCCACAAGGTACAGTGGCCAACATCACCCAGCAGCCAGCAGTTCCCCCAACACCCCCTTGGGCAGATTTGTAGCAGAGTTCCTCTGGTGAGACACCTCCTTGTGAACAGCTGTCTCCAACACCCTGGAGAGCAGATTACTACCAAGTTCCTGAGGGCTAATTTCTAGATAATTCTGTCAGCACAGTATCACAGGAACTTGTCTGCCAGCCAGTCAGCCACAGCTATACCCTCTCCAACAAGGTCTGGATCTCAGCCCTTTGATACACTTAGCGTATGTGCATTTTCTATTTCCTTCTGACCTGGACATCTACTCAAATATGCTTTACCTCTTGGCTCTATTATTTTCAAAATTTAGATTTCACTATTTTATTGTGTGTATACTTTCTTTAGTCTACTTTAAATTATTTGTGTAATGTAAAGTCTAGTCATGGAAATATGTATGCAGATGAGGGTCATGCCTATTTAACTTGCTATGTTCCATTCCCAGAAAAGAACCAGGCTCAATGCAGTAAACCAATTCTTTCTGATGACAATAATGAGGCTGATGATCCTAAGTCATTCCATCCCAGGTTAGACTTTCCTATAACTGAAATTGGACCCTTAGAAGTTTAAATATTAGTACAAGGAGTGACAAAGCCATTAGAGACACCCAAATCAAATTCTGTTTTCCTAAACAATTCCTGAAATTCATGTGGCCTGAGCCAGGCTAGGAACTGATTCAGGAGATACTAACTCCAGAGAGATGGAGGGAGGTAGATGTGGAAAACTGGAATGAGACACAACAGAAATTTTCAAACTGGAGTCATAGAGCAGAGGATGACAATTTGAGATTAACACAGAAGAGGCTGGTGAGCATTGTAATGATTAAGAAATAAGGTCTCAGATGAAATTCCCAGGGTAGCCCCACATTGAAAACTTCCCAGGTCAACCATCAATTTCATTACCACCACCCAGGGCATGGATTGCTGTGGTGTGGGGAATGTGCTGAGAGGAGCTCAGGAAACTCGGGCTTTGATTTAAAACCTCAGGATCTGCTGTGTACTCATTCTGTGCCCTGAGCAGTTCCTTAACCTCCTAACAATGCCCACCTCCCAGGGCTGTCATGACCATAAAAGGAAGCACTGAATATGCAATGCCCTTCTCATGGTGCCTGGCACCTAGGAAGTCTTAGCAAATGTAATTACCTTCTCTCCTTATATTGCTTTCCTAGCTGCACTAGGCTAGGTGGCACTGCTGCAACAAAGTGCCACTATCTGGGTGACTTAGAACAAGAGGAATCTATTGTCTCACAGTTCTGGAGGCCAGAAGTTCAAAATCAAGGGGTCAGCTTGTCCAGGCTTGCTCTAAAACCTATAGAGCAGCAGTCCTCAACCTTTTTGGCAATAGGGACCAGTTCCATGGAAGATAATTTTTCTATGGGCCAGAAAAGGGTGGATGGTTTTGGGATGATTCAAGCACATTATATTTATTGTGCACTTTATTTCTATTATTAGTACATTGTAATATATAATAAAATAATTATACAACTCACATAATGTAGGATCAGTGGGAGCCTTAAGCTTATTTCCCTGCAACTAGATGGTCCCATCTCGGGGTGATGAGAGACAGTGACAGATCATCAGGCATTAGATTCTCATAGGCAGGACGCAATCTAGATCCCTTGCATGCACAGTTCGCAATAGGGTTCTCGCTCCTATGAGAATCTAATGCCAAGGCAGATCTGACAGGAGGCAGAGCTCAGGCAGCAATGTGAGTGATGGGAGGTGGATGTACTTAACAGATGAAGCTTCACTCGCTTACTCACCTGCCACTCACCTCATGCTGTGCAGCCCAGTTCCTAATAGGCCACAGCCAGTACTATCCAGTGGCCCTGGAGTTGGGGACCCCTGCTATAGAGAAAGAATCTTTCCTTACTTCTCTCAGCTTCTGTAGCTCGGAAGTTCCTTGACGAGGGGCAGCATCGCTCTAATCTCTACCCCCACCTTCACGTGGCATCCTCCTGTGTCTCTTCACGTCACCTTCCCTCTGTGCTCATCTGTCTCTGTGTCCATAGTTCCTCTTTCTGTAAGAACAGCAGTCAGATTGGTTTAGGCCCCACCCTCTTAAACTCATTTTAACCTGGTTCACGCTCTGAAGACTCTATTTCAAAATAAGGTCATATTCTGAGGTACTAGGAGGTTAAGACCTCAATATATCTTTTTTGGGGGCGTGGCGGGGGGAACACAGCTCAATTCATAATATGTTTCCTTAGTTTTCTGCCCAGAGTAGCAACCTAGCCACTTTCCTCCATAGTGAACTATCAGTTAGCTATTTAAAGGACACTGTCTGCCTTGTTAGTTTCAACAATATGGCTTATAATATGCCTATGTAGGTCATGCAACTTAGAGACCTTCCAAGTCTCCTCTGCCTCCCCCTATTCTGGGACTGGCCGTTGGTGGCTGCCTCTGCCCCCAGCCCTCACCGACCCCAGCCAATCACTGCCAGTCCTGTGCTTACCAGATGCACTTCTCTTCCCCTCCCTTCTTCATTTGATTTCTGAGCCTAAAGACTCACAACCACATAGCAGCTGCATTAAAATCTCTAGACTCTGCCAAACATGAACAATCTATAAAAAATGGCAGAGACAGTGAGAAAAACATTCCAGTTCATCTGAACAAAGTCCCCACCCCCCACATTCCTATGCTGAAGCCCAAGTGCTTATTTGAAATATAAGAACTTTTGGGAAAGGGAATACATTTTGCCACTAACCCTTTCATATGAACTGCAGGGGTCAGGGTAACATGAGGGCACTGGGCTCCTCTGTGGAACAAGAAGAACACAGGGAAGGAGCATAGACAGGGGACACGCGTGTGCAGAAACAAAACCGTGAAAAACTAGGAAACTGAAAGGAGAGCCTACGTTTTCTCACAGGCCAAAAGTCTTGGCAAAAATAGATTCATGAGCATTTTCCTCCTCTCTCTGTCTCTCTCTCTCCCGTTCCTACTGTAAGCATCCTTGTTTCTCTTCAGTAGAAAAAAGGAAGAGATGGTTGGCATGTGAGAGGCAGGCCCACGGTAGACAGTCACCTGAATGGTCTGCTTTAAGCGGGGATAAAAGATTCCCTAGTCCAAAGTCACCTCCCCATCATCCCCTCAGGGCCTAAAATTAGGATCATTAGGATCATTCTTAAGTTCAAGACATCTATCTTCCAAGACAATTGATAAAAACAAAGCTCTTCGGGGAGAAGCACACTGCCAGTGCCCACTAATATATGCACAGGCACTGGGATATCATATTCACTGGTGGTCACCTTAGACAACTGCCCCCAGGGGAATAAATCCAGCTATAGTCATATGTTTGCTGTGTTCTCTGCTATATCCTCAGAGCTGTGCAAATCCCTGGGCATAAAATGTGATATGAATCTGCTTCTATAAAATGGGAACAAATAAGTACCTAGAGCATTATGTTGCTTTGAAGACTAAAGGAATTAACACATCTATAATGCTTAGAACAGTTCCTAGCCTATAGTAAGCTCCCAGTCAGCATTGGCTGCTATTGTTATTGCTGCTGCTATTGTTGTTGTTGACTGAGAAAACTCACAAGTAATGAGAGACAAGAAAGGTCTGGAGAACTGCAACTGAGAGCTTGGTGGGGTGATACCAACGGGAAGGGGCCTGGCAGTGGCCCCAAAAGGAACTGAGAACAAAACTAACCTTGCCCACTACACGAGCGCCCCAGGCACATGGCGCTTACCAAGTCCCAAGTAGGCCCCCCGCACTGAATTGTGGCCCTGATTTCTCTCCCCGGTGGAGCTGGAAGCATTCCTCTAACTGCTTTGCTGTGGCCAATGAGGCATGGTAAAGGCAGGAGAGTACAGTGGGACAAAGCTTCCATAAACTAGAAAGCCACTGCATCCCGGAATCTCTGAAACTGAACCAGATACATAGGGAGCACAGGGCACTGTAAATTAGGTGTCCTGGATTCCTGACCTGGACCCACGGGACACCCTATAGCCTAAAGGAAAGGCAAAGTGCTAGCACACAGTTTCCCAAAGTATGATATAGGTAGTTAGTGAAAAAGGTATTCAAATAGGTTTCTGGGTTAAAGAGAATTAAGTAGATTTCTTTAGGATAATTTTCTGAGAATTTCTAACATACATAAATGCATTGTGAATCTCCAGGGCATAGATAATGTGCACCTATCCCAAATGATCAGAGAAGACTGGGTTTAACTGAGTATCTGGTGACCAGAGTCTTCTGCAAACCCTGGGGTTGTAGATGAACGCTAGACAGTATCTCCTCAAGCAAGCCATTTAGGCTTTCTGAGCCCTTGGTTTCCTCATCTGAAAAATGAAAGAAGTCAATCAGCGGTTATTAGCTGATTTTGTCAAATGCACTGTGTGAAGCTGGTGAAGGCAAAGGTGCTCTGCCTCTAGGCGCATATTAAGCATCTGCCTGACCATTTTTTCATACAACTTCAGGGAGTCACAAGTCCCTCAACTGTAAGATGTTCTAAGATCCATTCCATCCCTAAAATGGTGAAGGTACCTGAATCAGAAGCATATAGAGGCAGATATAAATTACCTCTGCCTGCCCAGCATCCTTTCCTTTTTTTTTTTTTTTTTTTTTTGTTGACAGCACTATAGTTTCCTTTTCTGAAACTACCTCTTTCCCACTTCTCAGTCCGTATGTTTCAGGAAAAGTTAACCAACTCCTTCCAACTCCAGAAGTGGGCATGTCACCACAGCCTGAACAATCAGACAGAACACCTCACTCGCCAGGCCACAGTGAAGGGCTCATGCAAGGGTATGTCGCTGACAGAAAGTGTTCTCCAGCATAGGACATATCATAGAGCTATCAGATGGAAGGATGGACAGAGGGAAGGAAGGAGAGAAGGGGGAAGGCGGGGGAAGGAAGGAAGAAGGGGAGGGGAGGGGAGGGGAAGGGAGGGGAAGGGAGGGGAAGGGAGGGGAAGGAGGGGAGGAGAAGCGAAGGGAGGGAAGGGGAGGGGAGGAGGGAAGGAGGAAAGGAGGGAAGGAAGGAATGAAGAAAGAAGGGGAGGAGAAGGGAGGGAAGGGGAGGTGGGGAAGGGGGAAGGAAGGAAGGAAAGAAGAAAGAAGGGGAGGGGAGAGGAGGGGAAGGGAGGAAGGGAGGAAGGGAGGGAGGATCAAAGAAAGAAAAAAAACCAAAGGAAGGAAAGTCTTTACTTTGTGGCTACTAAACCAGCTGAATAAAAGCCTGACGTCTTGGTAGCCATCTTTGCGTTTGAGAGAGAAAGTGATTCCTGATGACACTGGCTGACTCACCCCCAAAATCCACGTTTTCCTCCAAAATATCTCACTTATGAGAGCCAGTAAATATGCCCTTCTATTTAAATTAACTTGCAACTGAAAGAGTGCTGAACAGTTCAGATATCAATCTTGGGATTCCCAGAGCTATGGTGAGGCTCAATTAAGAGGCTCACAGTGTTCATGCTGAGTCTACATTCAACAGAAAACCACTGTAGGAAGACATTAATGGATGACTGTACATTGGCAAGCACTGGCAGGACCTGACCGTTGACGCATGTGAGCTGTGCACCAGGAAGGCCCCAGAGACTTCAAGTAATTTCTTCCACCTGCTCCCTGCTACCTGAAATGCCATCATGGAGCATCTGTGATGTTGGTAGTGGGTAGAGGGCAGGTGTGGAGGGTGTTGCAGAGACTTTTGAGAATCTAAGGAAAGCTATCAATCCTCTTTGTAAATAAGCAAAAAGATTTGCATGCAATTTCAGTGGTTTATACACTCCCTGAAGCCCTGAAGTGACTCTTCCCTCAAAGTGTCTCAGGGCTCCATCCCCTTGCTTTAGGTAGAGAAGAACTGCTGAACTTGTCAGCATGAAAGATCCCAATCTCTCAGAGGACTTCAGGTGGAAAGGAAGGCAGATCACCACTGGCACAAAAAGGGAAAGGGGAGTGGCACCATTCCCCACAGAACTCTGGCACTCACACAAACAGTGGGAATTGATCATGCTGCCCCTCCCCTGCATGTCCTTTTTGGAGTATTTTAAGTCACAGGAATGGGGAGCCAGCCTAGCTAGACCCCCTTCTTTGTCAGATTTGGAATTAACCCTATGACATGAGATTTTGATTCCTGTTAAAAGAGCTCCCTGTAGAGAGAACACTTCAAACTCCTATCAGTCATTCCTACCCGACTCCAGATACTGTATTTTAATAAGGAAAGTTAGGGGTGCTTTAATAAAAGTAGAAGGAAGAGTTATGACAACAGATGTCCACTGCAGTCTGGCTTTGTCTGGGCCCGCATAGTGGAAGAACTAGTTTTTTTTAAATAGCAATTGATTCTAACCTCTGAAACGTTTAGTAAATTATTGTTGTAAGTGATTTTGCTCTTCCCAGTTGCAGGAAGTTTTCTAAACAAAAACAAAAACAAACAAACAAAAAAAAGCCAACCAGGAAACTATGAAGTTGATAGTTTGCTTTATATTTAACAGCAAAGTTAAAGGTTAATGGTTTAGGTCCTTACCCATTTATCGTCTCAAACTTAAAAAGTTGCATGAAAACTGGCCTCTCCCGCTGAAACCTAAATGTTCCATCCCAGCTCCTGGCAGGCCTGTGTTTGTGACCCGGCCCAAGCCTCATGTGTCCTCCTGCACATTCCAGGAAGAAGGCAGGGAATGAACGGAGGTGGCCGGCTGCAACTCAGCTCCCAGCCACGGCCGTCCCACCACACCAGTCTCGGAGATATTTCTTCCGCCCCAGAAGCTGTCAGATCTAAGGTCCCATGTTAGGAGGGTTCAGATGGATCTCTGAGAAAAACCTATTTTACGAGTGAGAGCCTTTTGCCAAGAATAAGAATGGTCCGCTGTTTGCCTGTTTCAATCTCAAACTGAGAGCAGATAACAATTTCTGACCCCTCCATTGCCTGGAAAGCTCTTTCATCTTTCTGCCTGTTTGTTTGTTATACTTGTAATCCCAGAGGGGAACCAACATGTTACACCTTCTCCATAGCAACTGTATCCCTCTTATTTCAATAGGGCCCAAGTAATCATTACCACCCTTACAGATGCAGCCTGAAATTAGGGCTGGGCCCTCAAGTTCACTTCAAGGGTGTTGGTGCCAGGAGATGTGATATTTGGAAATGTTTGCCACCGTAAGTCCTTGGAAAAAGGTAAGAATTTATTTCTTATAAGAGTTTTGCATCTAAAAAATAAAGATTTAAATTAAGCCACCTCGTTTCATTTTGTTTCCAAAGACCTCTTTCAGAATCAAAGTCACTGGGCTTGGCGTGTTCCGTTAGGAAGCTCATTAAAGCCTAATAAACATCTTTGGCAATGGCAGGACGCCATCGGCTCATACGGCAAGGATCTGGATGGCAGGATCTGTGCTTTATGAATGGCTACGGACTGGCACAGCCTCAGATGCAGAGTGTCTGAGCACCACAGAGGAGGACTAGAAAGTGTATGAAGTTGTATTTGATGTCTTCTGTTTTAGCATCCTCTCCCACTTCATGGAATCCGTTGGAAGCTTCTCTATGTCCTTTGCTCACAGATTCCAGTTTCGTGTTGCCTTCTGGTCACAGCCCTTGCTTCGGTAGCCACCAAAGCCTGTCCATTTCAAAGGGTTCTTGGGCTCTGAACTGCCTTCCCCGGATGGCAGTTCTAAGACCCTGTGCTGCAAGAACAAACTCAGTCTGTTAAAAAAGAGTTCCATGCCGTGGAGATGTCAGGCACCATCTGGCAGGATGCTGTTGCCTCTCCCTAGCAACTGCTCCCACATCCATGTCTCTGGTTACCTTGCATGCTTCCCTAGTTACCAGAACTTCCAGTCTCTAGCACACCTCCGATACCACCTCCGTCAGTTTGCAGCTTCCTCTGTCAACTCCCAGAACCTCTTGAAAACGGGTCCCAGTGATTCTGCCTCCAGGATCACAGACTGACTCTCAGCACCAACCAAACCCACAGTTTCACTCCTCTCAAGCCCACAGTATCTGTGAGTCAAAACCACCAGCACTTTAATTCAGTGTTAAACAATCTAATCAATCAACCAGTGAATCTCAATCGTGGATGCACATTTGAATCACCTAGAAGCCTTTAAAAAGACTAACGCCCCCCAGGCACCAGCCCCAGATATTCTGATTTAATTGGTCTGAGGTAGAGCAGTATTTTTTTTTTTTTTTACACTCCAAAGGTGGTTTAAAGGTGCAGTCAGGGATATGAATCATTGATCTAATCCAAGAAATGCAGTGCTGCACCCCCTTTCATATGCCAAAAAAAAAAAAATTCTCACCCAATAATGACTGGACAGACACAAATACTAAAGAAGTTACCCCCATTTAATTTAAACAAGTAATTTCTCCAGATTTTTAAAGTTGTGTCATTTTGATAAAATATAATTTATAGTGATGTTTTATGAAAGCCAACCCAATTTTTTTTCTTCCAGGACAGCTCTGTGGAACTGCGTCACTACCTACTGAACATAGACTTTGTCCATGTGACTTCTTGGTTGAGTATTATGCACCTTTTGAAACTATAACTCTTCGATGCCTCCAAAGTGCTGTGTAAAACCTTGAAATAGTCAGTTATATAACAAGAATGTCACTAACCATGTTTTCCAATCAGATCTTCACCATTTTTCACATAGTCCTCCATCTCTTCCTATTCAAGGTGAGGTCCTGGCACTAGCAACATCTTAGACATCCAGAATATATGGCCCCAGTCCAGACCAACTAAATTGAAATCTGCATTTTTAACCAGGTCCAAAGAGAACCCATGGCTGCATTCAAATTTGAGAAGCACTACCCAGTAAACTGCTTTTACGAATCTTACTGTTAGAATAACCTCTTTAAAGGCTCTCTTTTTGTGGCCTTAGCCCTTATTTTCCACTGAATTTCCCTCTGTGGATGCCCTGCTCCCACCAAACAGGTCCACCTCCAGCTTCTAGGCTTGGGCTCTCCTCGACACGCTTGCCCACCATCTGCAGAGCCCTCTCCCATCCTCTCTGCCTGAAGGCACCATTCCCATTTCTCAAAATCCCAACAGAGCCTCTCCTCTACAACACCTCCCTAGATCTCTCCAGCCCACAGTGGTCTTGCCTGCTTATAATTTTATAGTGCTTATCTGTACATTTGTCAAAATGGTGGCTGTTTCTGTTTTATTGTTTAACCCTTATTTTGCCCTTAACTTTTCAAATACTTACGCCTTCTCTCTTCCACTTGCCCATCGTTTACCTGCCTTGGTACCTGCCACGGAGCTTTGCACATAATAGACTCAGCAAACATTTGGTGTTTGGTTTTGACTCAGATCTCTGATGGCAAACTATATAACACATAAAACCTAGAAATCTGTATCTAGATACTAGTAAAAAATTTACAACCTCGAAGCTAGCTGGTATTAAAGCTTCCAATATGCTAGACACATGAGTTGGAAAGTAATATACTGTATAAATAGATACTGGGCTATTTTAGATAACTAGAGAAGATAATTATCAAAAATGAAAGCAAGACAATATAATATCAGGTATCAACTAACAATGTAAGTAGAAACATTTCATATCATCGTTACTTAGGACAGCTAATCAAATAGAAACCCCTTAACTACCAACTGCCACTGGCCAAAATGCATTAGCAGCCAACCCCAGGCCTGTGACGTCCAACAAAGTCATAGAGGCCTCCTGACTAGGATTGTCTCCATTAGGGTATGGGCAGTCCCAGAACTCATTCCATTCCACTCCTGGATAGAATGACCCCATGTATTGCAACAGGAATATTCATGGGTGTTTTTCCTAACTCCTTTCTTATTTTTTTTCATAGAGCTCATATTTATTGAGAATTAACTATGTATCCTGTAGTAAGCCCTGAATATATGAAAATGAGTAAGACACTGTCTTTGCCATCAAGTTGTTCACAGCCTCCGTAGGAGGAGACCTAAGCAGGTTATTTTAATGCAATGCAATGAATATACAGTACTACAGTGCTGCTCTATCATTAATACAGTACTAGAGTACTGTTCTTTAATTGACACAGTACTAGAGTACCATGTAATACACACGGTATTGATGGAAAATAAGCAAGAGCTGCCTAACACAACCTGAGGCAATCAAGGAGATCCCTGTGGAGGTGGTGATGCCTACACTGAGCCTTAGAGTTGGCAAAGAAGTTAGCCAAGTGAAAGGTGAAGAATCAATACTCCAGCTTGAGGGAAGCATGCAAAGAAAGGGGCGAAGTAACTGAAATCACGGTATATGGAAGGAACCTGTGAAAACTCCACATTGTAGGAGGTAGGACGTGATGAGGTTTCTTCCACAGGGGTGACTGCTTGCTAGTTGGTAAGCTTAGATGTAAAAGACCTTGGACTTTATCCTAAAGGCAAATGGAGAATGTCTAGGCTTGATAGATTTAATGCAGTTTCCAAGACCTGATATGCAAAGTTAAGAACAGCTTAGATTCTACACAAACCAGAACATTAAATGCCATAAAATTCTAGTCAACATAGCTATGTATACACTGATTCAAACATTCCATGGGTCATGTCTACAGCTGGGTGTTAGAAGAAATGATCTCTGAGATAAATCCAGCCAAGATTCTATTTTCTGATTCCAAATGCCCAACAAAACTGTCGACCTGGATCTGTGCTTTTGAAAGCAATGAAGCATACCACAGGACAAATAGTACAGTGTTATCAATGTATAATCGTAAAATGAAAAGAGCATTTAAAGGGCTGTGAGATCAAAGGCCAGTGGCAGACATGGGCCTGATTCTCACTCGTCCAACTTCTCTTTCCAGCAAACCATACCTTTTCTGCAATTATAGCTCATCATGTCAGGCGAGTTTACGTGTTGATAATGTCTTTATTCTTTATGTTTTAATTTAAAATATTTAACATATTTTTAAATTTGCAAACAGCCAGTTCAGTTATTTGCTTTATACTTGTATACTTGCTTTATGCACACTCACATACCCACACAGATTTTTATTCAATTTTGACAGATTAAAGCTGGTTGGTTTGAATATTGGCATTTTGTGAAATTTTGTTTCGGTATAAAAACTAAATTATTTAGTCTAGATGTTCAAAACCATTAACACAGAAGAAAAACACTAGCAGGAAGTAATTCTGTTTGGTTCAGGTAGGTGACAAAATAAATTATACCTAAAGTTAGATATAAGCTGGAATAATTCAACTGCCTGCCTTTTGAGTTAGTGAACCGTGCGTGCTGCTTTACCTAATGGCTTCTAATCTGTACTGGACTTTGACTTTTCAAGATGGATGAAACTGATTAAGGCAACTCTCTCCTGCCAACTTCACCATATTTGGATGCAGCATCTCATCCTTCCATCTCACCTGTCCAGGTATGATTTTCCTAGCAGTGATATTAATTGTTACAGACAGGACAAATAACTGTCCATATTTATGTTATTTCTAGTTTTTGCAGGACTATATAATTAATCATTAGGAAAAATCATAATGATGATAAAACTTAGAAAAATGCTAAGAAGTAAGTATAATAGTTTAAAAAGAAAAAGACTTAAAAAGGAGATTCCGTCATTTGCTACAACATAGAAGGACCTGGAGGACATTATACTAAGTGAAATAAGGCAGATACAGAAAAAAAAATTTGATCTCACTTATATGTGGAATGTAAAAATAGAAGGTCAAATATACAAAGATAGGCCAGGTGCGGTGGCTCACACCTGTAAATCCAGCAGATTGGGAGGCTGAGGATGGTGGATCACTTGAGCCCAGGAGTTGAGACCAGCCTGGGTAACACAGCAAGACCCTGTCCCTACCAAAAAAAGAAAAAATTAGCTGGGCATAGTGGCACGCATCTGTAGTCCCAGCTATTTGGGAGGCTGAGGCGGGAGGATCCCTTGAGCCCAGGAGGCAGAGGTTGTGGTGAGCCAAGATCAAACCAATCCACTTCAGCCTAGGTGACAAAGCCAGGCCCTGTCTCTCTCTCCAGATAGATAGATGATAGATAGATGATAGATAGATAGATGATAGATAGATAGATAGATAGATAGATAGATAGATAGATGATAGAAAGACAGACAGATAGATAGATATGTATATGTATGTGTGTACATACACACACACAAAGCTAGAGAATAAAACAATGGTTACCAGGGTCTTCATGTGGTGGGGAAATGGGGAGATGTAGGTCAAAGGATACAAAGTACTAAATATGTAAGAAACAGGTTGAAAGATCTAATGTACAGCATGAAGACTATAGTTAATAGCTGTGTATTGTAGTCAAGATCTTTGCTAAATGAGTAAACTATAGCTGCTCTTGCCACAGGGGGAAAATGTGGGTAACTATGTGAGATGGGGAAGATGTTAGTTAATTTATTCCACTATAGTAGCCATTTTACTATATATATGTACCTTATAACATCATATTGTATACCTTCCATATACATAATAAAATATATTTTATAAATAAATAAATGTATATATTGTGATTTGTTTGCCCAGAAAGAAAGAAAGAAAGAAAGAAAGAAAGAAAGAAAGAAAGAAAGAAAGAAAGAAAGAAAGAAGGGGAAAGAAAGAGAGAAGAAGTTGCAGAGCAAAATAATGAGGAGACTGGGCCAGACTGCAAGGTGAAACTCCTGGTCTCCCCACTTGCTAGTGAGATGACTTTGGATAGGTGATTTAATCATTGAAAAGTCTCTGCCAGATGCAGTGGCTCACGCATGTCATCCCAGCATTTTGGGAGGCCGAGGTGGGCAGATCACTTGAGGCCAGAAGTTCGAGACCAGCCTAGCCAAAATGCCAACATGCCCATCTCTACTAAAAATACAAAAATTAGCCATTCGTAGTGGCACATGCCCATAATCCCAGCTACTTGGGAGGCGGAGGTGGGAGAATTGCTTGAACCCAGAAGGCAGAGGTTGCAATGAGCCAAGATTGTGCCACTGCACTCCAACCTGGGCGACAGAGAGAGACTCCATCTAAAAAAAAAAAAAGAAAAAGAAAAGTCTCAGTTGCCCAATGTGTAAAATGGGAAAAATAATAGTAGTTCCTATCTCATAATGTAAGGTTGATTATTTTAAGTAATTTATATACAGCATGTAAATCAGAGTTCGGCACATAGGAAACCACATGTGCTAGCATTTTTAATATCATTATCATCATTATTATAAGGCACCATAATAATAAGTCCATTAACTCCAGTAATTCTCAGGGAATAGTTTCATGGAATCACAGAGTAGTTCATACACACCCACACACACACATACACACCCACACAAAAAAAACACACATACACACACACACACCCTCCTTTTCCAGCACTTCTGGGAATGTTTGAAATATAGAGGGAAGGGGAAGCTTCCCAAGAGATTATATTACAAGGGTTAGTTATCAGAAAAGAATGCTGTGGCAAACACCGTTGCTTGAATGATCCGACCCCACTTGCAGCCTCTTCCTAGTTCCCCTTCCAGCTAGGAATGGCAAGTGACACAGTTCAGCCAGAAAAGACATTTCTCTTCCTCCTGCTGAAGTGATGCCTGGGCTGTGAGACCATTCCTGTGGCCCTGAAGGAAACCTCCAAAGAATCAGAGACCTTGGTGCTAGCATTGCTGAGTCCCTGAATCAGTGCCAACAACAACCCACCTACATATTTTGCATCCTCTATGAAAAACAACCCCCTTTACAATGAAGACATTGAATTCAGGTTTTCTAACACATACAGCCAAAAGCATACCTGGCTGATACATTTATAGACTACATTTTTCTTGAGACAGCCCAAGAGACACCTGTCTGCAGAGTTCATGTTTACCCATTATCACTTGTGCCTGCTTTCTTTTCCCAGGGTATAACGAGTTCCTGGGTGTGCTCGTGTTTCTATTTTCAGTCTTCCACCTCTCCTTGCATAAGTCAAAACTTGGGAACATCCAGGGAGCCTTTCCTTCCAGCTCTTCCCCATACCTTCTGCTTGCTCCCAAGTGCTAATCTCACTTCCAGCTATTTATGCTGCAGGCTCTTCGTTTCTTGCCTTCCAAGCAGCCACATTCTGGGTGATACAGAACCAGGGTACCTGTTACTGGTGCTACTAAATACCCCAACACAAACATCACAAGATTCCTTTTCAGTGTCACCAGGAGTAGGGACATTCATCTTCCCATTAAAGACAAATGAACCACTTGCTTGTCTCTACCTTGTCAGGTTTACTATCTTAGTCTCCACTGGTGCTCAAAAAGCCCTCACAGTCCTTCATCCCTGCCTGCTCTCTATTGAAGTCTGTTCCACTCCACACCCAACAACATTGGTAAAGGCTGCGCCATCTTTGAATAGTGTTTCCATTTATCATTTTGTGCTATTGTTATTTAGACAATCAAATCGTTCACTTAAATAAATACATTATGAACATATTTTAAATTGCCTATGGACTTATTTAAGATAACAATTCTTCAGATCTAAAATTATTTACCCATTTTTGATAAAAAAGGAAAAATTGGGGCTTGACTTAGGTGATTGATAATTTTATTTTTCTTCATAAAATTAGTCCATATTCTGAAAATGTTTAATATCATATAAAAATTATAGTCATATGGGTTAAACCATAATGTCAGTAAAACAGCATCTACATTAGTCTGGGGGAAAAAAAAACTATATTCTGCCACCAGCAGAAAGATGATTTTGTTGGCCTTTGAAAGTCAGAGGATTAACTAGTGTTTGGGGGGAAATGTTTTAAAAGATACAGAACCTGTCATATTTTCTGCTTCATGAACTAGTAACACAAACACTGGAGAGGCTGTGATGGGTGTGTTCCAGCTGTCTGCTAACAGATGAGGCTTTTGAGGTTGTGAGCTGAAGGAACAGCAAACACCATTCTGTGTTTAATAAGCCTTATACTCTCCAGTATTGAGATTACCCATGACAGACTTAAAACTTGGTGGGGAAAAAAAACAGTTATTCCAAGCCACTGGCACAACATAAGATCCTGCCATTGTGAGGGAATCACATGGATTGTGAAGGAAGCAATTGTGAAAGACAGCATTTTTCTTTAAAAAAAAAAAAAAAAAAAATTCACTGGAATTTCCAAGTGGGAGGGGCTCGAGCTGAAAAAGTTTAAATTTCAAATCATCCAAATTACTATTTGAAAATTGTTTAGGCCACAGGGAGCAAAATGCAACATTTTAATTTGTTTTCTAGCAAAACATACATATATGAATCCAGGTAAATCAGAAACTCTTCCCAGATAAGAAAAATTTTAAATAATCATAAGAATAAATACAAGTCATTTGCAGACACAGCTCAATAATGTACCAAGAATGGTGCAATCACATACATAATTCAAGCATAATGTAATCTTTAAAATACATATTTCTAAAATAAAGAGCAGACAGCTTGGGTGTGGATTCTGGCTCTTACTGTGTTAATTTGGCGAGTAACTTAACATCTCTGTGCCTCAGTATCCACATCTACGAGATGCAGAAAATAGCTAACTTGTAGGGTTGTTAAAATAAGAGTGAAATAAGTTGGAATTGCGCAGTGCTTAGAACACTGCCAGGCACATAATAAGAGATATGTAAGTATAACTAACAAATAATAATAGCTGAGAAGCTTACATGAGGGGGTAAATTTGGACTAATCAGTCAGTGGGAGAAGCCATAGAAGCCTCCAGGCTTACCTCTTACCTCATACAAGAGGAAGCCCCTAAGAAACCTCCAGGCTTACCTCTTCCCCTAAGAAGGGGAAACTGTCTCCCTGCAATTCCTACCTTGAACCCTAAGTCTGAAACAATAACAAATAAATCCAAGTCTGCTTCTCTGTGTCAAACCACCACATATTATATGGAACCTTCATTTCCTTCTCTTCTTCAAGCCACGCATCGTCTAATCAACCTCTATTCACAACACCTGCCTCTATAGGCACAGAGTTTGTCAGGTCTGCCATTAAGGACAGGCAGAAAGTACCCAATGTGGTCTATGGGGCATCTGAGGCTCTCATTGTGGACCCTTGACTTCTATTAACTGAGGCTCAAATCGGATTCCCATGTTTTGACATCCATGTCACCCAATCACCTTCTACCCAGCCTACGGTGAACAAAACTGCCCTCTTGATCTACTACAACCACAGCACTCAGCTTCATACTCACATAGACATTTTAAAGCTTAAACTCAAAAATGTGTATTTATCCCTGTTAACTAGTTCCACTTGATTATTAATCAGAATAAATGTACATGTACAATCTGATTTAGTAGTACATCAAACAGATTTTAAATGTCCTAGAGGAAATCATTTTTTTAAAGAAATTGTATGATGAAAATTTTGTAAAGCAAATAAATATCTTCCAATTGATTTTTTATGTAAATCTTTTAACATATTAAATTTGCCTAAAGCAGGATACAGATATATTAAGTTTTGGATTATACCATATTATGTTATTACAACAGATCTGCCTTCCTGTATTTTGATTAGGCTAATACTAAAATTAGTTTATTTTCCCTAAATGTACTGAAACAAAAATATTTGCATACATAAGAGAGTCAAGAGGCCATGACATGATCAAAAAAACTGCCTAGGTCTAAAATTTTCATAAAGTGCAATCCTCGCAGAGCAAACCAAAAGTTAATTCTTTGATTTAAAAGTCCCCTCTTATCCCTTTTATATAAGTGAAATTATGTAACCAAAAAATTATAACTAATAAGAAATATGAGTGTTTCATGTTTATTCCATTTCCATTGAATTTGACTCCACAATTGGATCACACTCTTCAAGAGCTCTCTCTATCCGGTAAGGGCTTGGGCAATGCCTTTTACAGGCTGACTCCAAATTACCTCTCTTGCCTCACCTCTGATAACACCCTACCACTATCACCCACTGAGTTTCACCAACCCCACCCACCTACACTCACAGCACTACCTATTTCTCCAAACTGATACTGATGGAGGAGGAGGTTGATAAGGTCTCAGATCAGTCCATGATAGGAAAACCAATATCTAGCATGCCTGGGTGAACCTTGGGAACCAGAACTGAGCTGTGCCCTTCCCTGGGGCTAACCCTACCCTACTGCTGAGCACATTATGCTTGGCCTTCTAACTCTGTATCTGACTGAACTTTCCGCTTCTCTTATGGGGGTTGGAGCTCTTCCTTAAACCCAGACACTTAACTGGTGCTCCAAACAACTTTTCCAGCCCATTACCAAACCCCTGTTATTCAGTAACTTCCTGGGATCCTGCCATAAACCAAAAAGACCTCTAAGCCCTGTCATGCCAGCTCCCACCAGACTTTCAGTATCCTGCCCAAGGATATCCCACCAGATTGGAGACTGGACCAAAATTTACCATACATCTATTAACAACACAATTTTTTTTTGGTGGCAGGGAGACAGGGTCTCACTCTGATGCCCAGGCTTGAAAGCAATGGCATGAGCTCAATGTAACCTCAATCTCCTGGGTATAGGTGATCCTCCTGCCTCACCTCCCAAAGTGGTGGGATTACAAGCATGAGCCACCACACCTGGACTAACATTACAATTTGAACTGCTAATACAAGGTAATTTGAAGAAGAAATGTGCAAACTCGTGCATAAAGAAAGCCTCAGCTTCTTTTTCTAGGGCATCTAGGAGTCTCAAATAAACGAAATATATTCTATGTTCCTGGGTGAGAATATTGAAAATATGATCATTTCAATCCTTTCCAAGTTACTGGTGGTTTGTAGATTTACTTTTGACAAATAAACTCATCAAAACTATCTCAAAATTTATGTAGAAGCAAAATGAGTGTGGCTGGCTAAGGAAGTTTACAAAAAGAAGAGTTTTAGAAGAATTTGCTCAATTAGATTTGAAAATCATACCATAAAACCACAACATTTAAATCAATGTAGTATTTGCTTGTGAATGCCAAGCATATCAACAGTGTGGGAGAAGGCCTTAAAAGAGTTTCTAGTATATGTGAGGATTTACCATATGGTGTATGAGGCATCCGAAATTAATAGGAAATAAAAAAAAAAGATCCAACAATTTATACTGGAGAAACTATTAGGGGAAAAATTATTTGAACCTTTGCTACATACCCTTATGAGATAAATCTTGTATACAGTAATTAAATATGTTTTTAAAACAAATTACAAAGTAGAAGGAAAGGTACAGAGATTTGTCTTATGGAGGGGAACTTTGAAACTAAAAAACAATGAAAGTAATTACAAAGAAAGAGGTTGATAATTTTTTTATTAAAATAAGGAGAACTGAAAGACTACCAACTGGAAAAGTATCTATAACAACTGTGAGACAAATGGTTACTGTCCTTAATATGTAAACAGCATTTACAAATCTATTAGAATACACAAAGACCATAATACTTAAAGTATATTTACAGGCAATTCTTCTTAGAGGAGGAAATAGAGGTAAAAATAAATTTTAAAATTTCAAGCTTAACTCATAAACAAATACATATTAAAATAACTACGGTTATTCTAAGTGAAGTAACTCAGGAATGGAAAATCAAACATCGTATATTCTCACTCATAAGTGGGAGTTAAGCCATAAGGATGCAAAGGCATAAGAATGACACAATGGACTTTGGGGACACAGGGGGAAAGGGTGGGAGAGGGTGAGGGATAAGACTACAAATTGGGTGTAATGTGTACTGCTCGGAGGATGGGTGCACCAAACTCTCACAAATCACCACTAAAGAACTTACTCATGTAACTAAACACCACCTGTTCCCCAATAACCTATGGAAGTTAAAAAAAATCAATAAAAAAGAATAGCAATGGGATTGTTCAAGAGATCAGAAAAAACAAAAATGAAAATGCAAAGATTTTAGAGTGAAGCAAATGAGTTTGAATACTAATTCTTACTATTTCTAGCTATGTGAGCTTGGGCAAATTATTCAATTCTTCTAAGTCTCACTTGCTAATATATAAAATGGAGATAATAGAAATGTATATAGCTGCTTTGAATAGTAAATGAGATGAACAAGGTAAAGTGTTTAGCATAGTGCTTAACACATAAGTACTTAATAAATATTAGCCATATAGTCTTCCTTCAATACACGTATAGCACTCATGCGAGAGATATTTATAGACATATTCGTGAGTGACAGACACTCTACTAGATGCTGAGGATACCACGGGAAAGAAAGAGCAACACCATCCCTGCCCTCATGGAGCTTACCGTCTACTAGTGCTGGCAGACAATTAAACGAACAGTTACAATTCAGTGGAACAAACAATCTTTCAATGCTGTTGGTAGGGAAGCTCATAGGGCAAGAACTAACCAAATCTGGGGTGTGGCAAGGAGTCAAGGCCACAAAGCACTGAGAAGCCAGTTGATCCTATTATGCCTTTGGTGGCACCAGTCTATTCGGTGTGGAAATTTTCTAATCAGCAAAACTCAGGTGTGGAAGACTGACGGCTGGATTCATCCAGGCCTGGGATTTTGCCAAGCAGTAGTGAAAGAAGTTACATGGGGACAAAAGAGTTGATAGTGTCAAAAGAGAGTGAAGTGACAGAACACAAAATCTAAACAGATTGAGAAATGGGTTGAAGATGCAAGGTGGGTGACAGAGAAAGAAAAAGTAAAGTAGTTGAGGGTCTAGAGAGCCTAAAGAGACAAAGAGCAAGATGTATATGAGGCTATGTTCAGAGAGTAAATGTCTGAATATAAGAATTGAGTAACCAAAATATGGGTACGGACAAAGTGCAGACTATGGCCATGGAAAAAGAAGACGAACAGGGTTAGAGCATAAGAGGGTTACGAGTAAGTCAAAACCCTGAGAGGCCTGTGTCATTTGGGCAGATGTCCAAGTCACCCAGGAAATGACAAGGCCTGAGGGTCCACAGAAGGACAGAAGCCACATGCCAGAGTAGAACGCCTCTTAGAATGGTAGAAGGAGGCTGGGCGCAGTGGCTCATGCCTGTAATCCCAGCATTTTGGGAGGCTGAGGCAGGCGGATCATGAGGTCTGGAGTTCAAGACCATCCTGGCCAACACGGTGAAATCTCGTCTCTACTAAACATACAAAAAATGAGCCAGGCATGGTGGCATGTGCCTGTAGTCCCAGCTACTCAGGAGGCTGAGGCATGAGTATTGCTTGAATCCGGGAGGCGGAGGTTGCAGTGAGCCCAGATCGCACCACTGCACTCCAGCCTGGCGACCGAGCAAGGCTCCGTCTAAAAAAAAAAAAAAAAGAATGTGGTAGAAGGATTGGCTCATTCAGGATGATAAATTAGAGGCAGGGTAGGAAAATAAAACCTAAATTATCTTTAATTATTCCATTTCTAAGTTTTAGAAGAGAGATACAAGAGAAGTTTTTGGTTTAAACTTTCTGGTTAATTTCCCAAACATAAATTTAACTTCATCAAGAAAAGTTATAAAACATAATTCTCTGCTAATAACAGGACCAGTCAGGCAATAGGGTACCACAGCTTGAGTTTTCAGAGATGTATATTTCAACACTAATGAAATAGAATCCATCCTAGAATTGCCTTTGGCATGGTGAGAAAATGAATATCTATTAAAACTCAAGATGGAAAAAAGGAATCCCTTTGACATATTTATTTCATTAGTTTGGGGAGCTAGTTCCAGATCATTAAAATTCTTTAAACCTATAACTAAAAAGAAAATGGTGAAAAAAGGGAAATGAGATTGAGTCTAGGATGGTGGATAGGAATTACAACAAATTTGTAATATATTATAGTAAAAGTGAATATCATAGGAAAATTCCAATTACTTGTAGCCTCCTTAGTACCGCCCATCAATTTCTTTGGAAAGGCAATTCCATTTCAGTATATCCATCCAAAGAAGACATACTTGAAGCACTAAAGTTCTAATATCAAATCAAGAAATAAAAGTTCAGCCATGTAAAAGCAAAAGGCAAAGTTCTGTTGGTCTCGATTCCTTTGACATTTAAGTAAATAATAACAAAAGTGAGGGACTAGTTTCATTTTGAAAGTTCCAACTTGTCCAGATGAAAGGCCATTACCTAAAAATCGCATACCAAATGACATTGCTTTGGGGTCCTCAGCACTTGATCCAAGGGGAAAAAACCCTCGTGGTTTTGATTAAATTAAAAGCTTCTCAACAAATAATTCATAATTTTTTTATCCGCTCATTTTGTTCATTCATATCTCAGGTCCCCTAACACCTTAAAGTCTTAATACCATTCATGACATCCAAGTGAGAATACAGAAGAATAACTGTAATTAACCTTTACTACCTCCTCTACTCAGTTCAAGTCACCATCCTTATCAACTAATTTGCCACGGAGAGTGGGGTTCCTCACCAACAGATTTAATAGGACCAGTATTCTTGGCAGGAAATTAATTTTTTGAATTTTTTTGAGACAGAGTCTCACTCTTGTCGCCCAGGTTGGAGTGTAGTGGCACTATCTCGGCTCACTGCAACCTCTGCCTCCTGGGTTCAAGTGTGCCTCAGCCTCCCAAGTAGCTGGGACTACAGACACACATTGCCACGCCTAGCTAATTTTTTGTAATTTTAGTAGAGATGGGTTTTGCCATGCTGGTCGGACTGGTCTCAAACACCTGACCTCAAGTGATCCACCCACCTCAGCCTCCCAAAGTGCTGGGATTATAGGCATGAGCCACTGTGCTCGGCCAGGAAATTAATTTTTAACTAAACATTTTAAAAATATTTGTCTTTCTATGCAGATCCCTCTTTTAAATTTGCAGTTGGTACACAATGGAATATTATTCATCCTTGAAAAAAAAGAAATTCTGTCATTTGCAACAACATGGATGAATTGGACAACATTATGATACTAAGTGAAATAAGTCAGGCACAGAAAGACAAACACAGCATGTTCTCACTTATACGTGGAATCTACAAATATACAACTCACAAAAGCAGGAAGCAGAATGGTGGTTACCAGAGGCTGGAGGATGGGAATGGGGAGATGGGGAGATGACGGTCAAAAGGTACAAAGGCACAGTTAGACAAGAGGAGTAAGTTTTTCTTAATCCACTGCAGTGTGGTAAATATAGTTAATAACATTATATTATACAT
Source organism: Symphalangus syndactylus (assembly GCF_028878055.3). NCBI lineage: Eukaryota > Metazoa > Chordata > Mammalia > Primates > Hylobatidae > Symphalangus > Symphalangus syndactylus. The sequence continues at coordinate 44,628,550 of NC_072437.2, read as the reverse complement.
TTCAAAATCGCTGAAAGTACATTTCGAATGCCGTCACCACAAAAAAATAAGTATTTGATGTGATGGGTATGTCAATTCACTTGATTAATTATTCCACATTTTACTCATAAATCATAATTTCACTTTGTACCCCATAAATATACACTATAATTTGTCAATTTACAATAAGAAAAGTAAAAGAAAAACAAGTAAGTGGGCTAATTATTCTTTTTGAGAACCAATTTTTGTTCACCCTGCTTATATACATTGGGCATATAAATTAAGATTTTTGTCTTACTTTGTCCAACTCAAAAAAAAATGAGATCTTTAACTGAAATGATAAAAACTTATTTTAAAATAATGATAATTTAATTGTTGATGGCTCAACAACAGGTAAGTCCAATTTCAATTCTGATATTTGATATGAGTTTTAGTTTTAAACTTATAAATAATAAATTACACAAAATAATGAGAAAAAATAAAAAAATTATAAATAATAAATTATGCAAAATAACAAAGAAAAAAGACATGCACATACACACAAAGAGCTTTTTATTTTATTCTTTCAAATCACAAAGTGACACAGATGCGATCGATCACTTTATTTTTGAGTAGCATAAACATCTGCCAATTATTTGTCTCACATGGAAATTTTGGAGGGGAATGAGTTTTTTTCTATCAGTTTCAAAAACAGAGGTAAAATGGGGCAAAAAACAGACCAAATGGTTATGTATATTTTTAGCAGAACAAAATACACTGAAGCAAAAAAATACATACCTCTTTACCTCATGTCTCAGTAATTAATTCAATGTGTTTAAATTTTTCCATAAAAGATTATCCTCTCATTTTAAAACCAGAAACCTGAGCATAAGCAAAACAGTATTTACTCCATGTTTCATTCTCTGAAATAAATAACATCCAGCAACGTTTCAACTTGACACAGTGACAGTTAAAGCATCGCAGACCCAGGTTCTGTAACCTTTCTGTCTTAATTTGACAATCTAATCTCCCAAGACTCAGTCTGGAACACTTGCTGATCAAAATATTTTATGAACTATTTCTGGAATTATTCAAAAGAAAATAATAAAGCATATCACACTGAGTAATTTCTCTTTTTAGAACACCAGGGTAAAATCTTGCAAAGATTCAGTTAAACAGCAGTGTCCCTCTGGAGATAAATTTAGCGATGATGCTTTGACCAGGAGAATCTTTTCCTGGGGAGATATTTAGGAAGAGATACAAAGCAATAAACATTCATTTGTCCTTTTCCTCCCTAAGATGACGATGTAAGAAGAGTTTATCTACCTTTATTCTTGATTGCAGCATAAATGTAAGGTAAGCTGCTCCTTCTGTAGACGATCCACTTGTTGTGAGGCTTTGGCCCTCATACCTCTGTTCCTCCAAGCTTTCACTCTAAGAAGAAATTCTTCATGCTCAGAAAAAAAATTTGTCATAAAAATGATGCATGCTTGGAAAGTGTGACTATGACTTGGCATTTTTTCCTTTAAAGTTACTCATTCAGAAGAAACCACATCATTAAAACTTGCCCTAAATATCAGAGGTTTTATTTCAGCAAAAAATTTTGGGATTCATGAATGCATCATGAATTAATTTATTTATTATTAATTAATTAATTATTAATTAATAATAATTAATTTCCATCAAGAGAAGGACTATAACGCATTGGCCAAAGTGCTAGAAACCAAAAGAAGATGACTAGATAACTATCAGCAAAACTACTCACAAACAAGTTGTTTACTTTTATAAAAGTTCCAAATACAAAGTCAAACTAATTCATTTTGTTGATTCAAATGACAGTTTCTCTACCTGACAGAGTGAAAAAAAAATCAAATATTTTTGCCTTTAAACATTTTATTTGTCCAGAAGGTAACAATATATCCCTTTAGCCTTAAAACAAGATTAGATTTTTAAACCAAAAATATGACTAGGGGAATCATAAAAAGCCAGGAGAAATTTTTCATATGCACTTTGAAAAAATACTGCTCTTACCTAGAATTTACCAGAATTCCTATCTTACCTTTGTTCTTGCATCAATGAAGCATTTAATCTTGTCTGAATTCCTTCAACAAGACCAATGCAAGTGATACTGACCTAGCAAGAATTGTTCTTTAGGAACGTGAAACTTCGATGTCAAGTCTTAGCCATAACGTGTGCTCCCATGCGCAACTAGACATCTATTGCCAAGGGGAGAGAGTCTTCCTTTTGCAGCAATAATTGCCCTTTTTCCAAGTTCGGAGCAAAGACCTTTTTGAGAAAAGTTGATGAAAAATCAGGCCCAGGATAAATTGCAAATGGAGGCTGTTTTCATAGAGTGAGCATGCCTTTCTTTAAGATAGAAATCAACTTTAGAATTAGATTAATAAAAATTTAAATTTAGAATGTAAAAATAAGAGTCAAAGAGGCTCTTTAAATTTACTTATATCCAAATTTTGCAGGATATATTGCTGGAATACGACCAAAGAGTTTAACATATTAAACTAGGTAAAATCTGAAAAATATTTTAAGTACAACTAGTTTATATTTCCCATGTATTAATGCCTCTCGTTTTCCTGCTTCCTCTCTCTTTTGCCTGATTTTCACTTCCTTTTCTCTTTTTTTCCTCTATCACTAACCTTAGCTTGGAAGAGCTTCCATGAATCAATCTTCTTCCAATTTCTTTGTTCTCCTTAGCAGGATCAAAGCTGAATAGCACTTTTTACATTTTACAACAATTACCCCATTTGATTTTTATAGCCCTCTTGTGACATAGTCCCAAAAGATATTACCTCTATTCTACACTTATCTGAAATGATACATCTATTAAATGGTAATGTAAAATCTCACAAGGCTCTTCCAGTTTTCTTCACCCTCTCCAAATAGACCTGTCTTTTTCATCAATGCAGCTCCAGCAGTTAGTGTAGTCCCTAGCATATAACAGGTGCTCAGTAAATACATATTGAATAAATGAATGGATGAATGATAGCTATACTTCTATTTTTATTAGACTTCCACTTTTCAAAGTGCTTTTATATATATGGACTCCTCTGAAAAACACATTTCACGAATTAGAAAGATCAGCTACTTTGGTTCTCCATTTTACTGCTAAAGAAAGTGTGGCTCAGAAAAGTAAAAGAAATGCATTCATAAATAGCCAAAAGTCTTTTTTTTAGGCCAGCTTAGTGCCTAAAAAAATTAATATAAGTAGAATTTTCAACCCCATATGAACCTGTGGGCTATTCTTTACTACAAAGTTAAGGTTATGATAAGTGCTATTTTCACTATTCTGCATAGTCTCAATAGTGTGTGTGTGCATATGTGTGTGTACAAGTGACTTTATATATATATATGTATATGCACACATAGACCTGTTTGTTACATGTGCTAAGCTGTGGGACATGGGATAAAAACCTTACATATCTTTACTTACTGATTGCCTCTAAGCAGTACATAAATTAAACCCAATTACTCATTTCCTTCTAAGTTTTAAAATACCGAATTCAGAGGTCAACGCTTTCTCATAACTAAGCTGCAATGATAGCTTATTTTACTACAGAACATTGTAGAGCATGTCACTGTTCCATATTAACACTCCTTTATATGATAAGCAATCATGACCTGCAACATTGCTAACACACACAATTCACCCTCGCCTTTTGGCCCTCCAGATGGCCCATTGGTCCTGTTCAAATTGAACGCCAAGATTCCTCTTTCCTAATTGCAGGCTGCCAGCAGGAGCTGTTTGCAACAGCTGTTGGCCCACGGTCAGTTGCAACATCCCATTGCCTGGGCCTAAGTTTCTTTATAGTCTACAGGCTCTTTGTCTGCCTACATAGCTTATAGTCATAACCACTTCTTGATTATGCAGAAGGGAAAGAGGCAATGTTAATAATTTAATATATCATCATCAAAGGAAAATTATTTGAAAGAACAAGAATTATTATACCAGGTTAAACCCATGATCTCAGTTTTTTGGTCTCTGATAGCAGCAGCTAGACTTATGGGAGAATTTGATTATCAAGATAGAGTATTTCTTATTACTCATTCATTCATATATTCAATGATTTAAGAAAGAGTGTAGAATATACAAGACCTCAACCAAGTAGCTGAGGGCTGGGTGGAGTTGGGGGATACTAAAAAAAAAAGTAAAAAAGAAATGCAAGGCCAGGCACGGTGGCTCACGCCTGTAATCCCAGCACTTGGGGAGGCCAGGAAGGGTGGATCACAAGGTCAGGAGTTTGAGACTAGCCTGGCCAAAAAGGTGAAACCGTGTCTCTACTAAAAATACAAAAATTAGCCAGGCGTGGTGGCGCACACCTATAGTCCCAGCTACTTGTGAGGCTGAGGCAGAAGAATCGCTTTAACCCAGGAGGCAGAGGTTGCAGTGAGCTGAGATCGTGCCACTGCACTCCAGCGTGGATAACAGAGCAAGACTCCACCTCAAAAAAAAAAAGAAAAAAGAAATGCAAGTCACTGTCTCCACGGAACATAAATCGAGACTTCCATCTAGCTAAAAAAGACGTGCTCTGTCCTCTCAGACTCAGTGCTTCTGCACCTGCTGGCCCTGCCTGCCTGTGTTGCCTTTCACTTCACATCCTTCCTTATGCCACTCACCATCCTGTCCTCCTGCCTAGTGAATGCTAATTCATCCTCAAAACTCACATTCAATGTTGACTATTGGAAATATTTCCTAAACCCACCTGCCAACCACAGTAGCTGCCGCACTTCATTGCACCTTCTACTTTGATCTATCATCATATTTGATTTTTTTAATTTTTTTTTAATGTTTGTGGGTACATAGTAGGTGTGTAGGTGTATAGATTTATAGGGTACATGAGATGTTTTGATACAGGCATGCAGTGTGAAATAAGCACATCATGAAGAATGGGGTATCCATCTCCTCAAGCATTTATCCTTTGAGTTACAAATAGTCCAGTTATATTTAAGGTATTTTAAAATGTGTAATTAAGTTATTATTGACTATTGTCACCCTATGTACTATCAAATAGTAGGTTCTCCAGTTATTCACTTTTTCTATTTTTTGTGCCCTATATTCAGTTTTAATGATTTTATATTTTAATTATATTTAAAATATATTTAACATAACACTGACATATATTTTACACATAATATGTACATTATATGTAATACATATTTTAATCATATTTTATTCTATTTAATAAATATATTGTTGTATGTTTTAGTTATTTACTCTCCATCTCCCAGAACTTAATACCTTGCCTACTACCTACCATTCAGGAGGTCCCCAGTAAATGTTCCTGAGTAAAGAAATAAATCAGTAAATTATAAGACAAAATGAATTAAGTGCTAAGTGGTTAAAAATGCAAGTTCTGAGTCAGATTGCTGGGCTCAAATCCTTCTTTGCCACTTACTAGCTGAGTAAACTTAAGTACAGAGAATAGAGTCACCTCAAGCAACAGAAGATTTTGAGTAGGGATCCTGTGATAGATAATTTTATGTGACAACTTGGTTAGACTATGATGCCCAGTTGTTCAGCCAAACATCAGTCTAGATATTACTGTGAAGGTATTTTTTTAGATGTAATTAATATTTAAATCGGTAAACTGATTAAAACAGATTACCCTGCATAATGTTGTGGGCCTTATCCAATCAGTTGAAGGTATTAAGAAGAAAAACTGAGGTTTCCCAAAGAAGGGACTCTTCTCAAGACAGTAACATAGAAACCTTCCTGGGACTGAGTTTCCAGCCTGCTGCCCTGCTGAATTTGTACCCAGGACTGCAACATCAACTCTTACCTGAATTTCAAGATTTCAAGCCCTACAAATTTATGACTTTCAACTCCCCAAAAATCATGAGTCAATTTCTTAAAATAACTATCTCTCTCAATAGATAAATACATACATAAAGATATATATAAAACACATGCTATATGTAATAATCATGATATATAACATTATATATCATTATATTCTAATATAAAATGAACAAATATATAATCATACATATAATATTGATTCTATTTCTCTAGAAAACCCTGGCTAACATAGATATATATACTAGGGAACCTGGGAGAAGCCAACAGTCCTGCCTCACATAGAAAACAAATGCTTGAGTCAGGTTCATGGAGACAGGACCAATTAGATGCCCATTCACCTAGAACCTCAGCAGCAGGAGTGTGTGGCTTCTCATTCTAGGGCTTTGCCATCAAAGTGGCTCTGCAACCTCCTTTGCATCTCTTTTATTTTCCTGGAGCTACAGATTGGCTCTTCATATGCCAATCTGTTTGTCCATTCTCTGCCTTGCATCTTCTGCTTACTCTTAGTCTCTGCTTCCTCAGAAAGTTTCATTTGGTCTATTGTGACCCTCATGGCCTAAAACTACTCCATGGCTTTTCTCTGAGCAATCTTTCAGCTTCAGCTCCTGTGGCTGGCTGCTTCCCTGTCATGAGAATTCACAGATCACATTACTGAGAGAAGTCAGTTGGCACAGTTCATTTCGGGGGCCATATCATGGTTTAGGTCTCTGGGCAGCCTAGGAATTGGCTGCCCTTGGGACCCATCTCTGGGACAATTAAAGACGAGAGTCATAGATGCCAAGCATGGCCATCTGGGACTGTTTCTTCATGCAAAACTGTAAAAAGCTGCCTTGGAAGAAGCTGTGAGTCCATGATGACATGTCTACAAAAGAGGAAAATGATATGGGCAGTAAAGGGAGCAGCCACGAGATGATGATCAGCATAGGAGCTCTCAGCCCACCCTTGCAAAGGGAGCAAGTGGCCCCACCAATGACTGTAACAGCAACCACTTCTTACCTATAGTCGGTTCTTCTCAGGAACAGGGAATATTTGAAAGTTCCATTGGTCACAATAATGAGAGAGATTGAGTCAGAGATGATGGCGGTAGTCATAGAGTTCTTATGAATAATATTCACATACTAGTCAAGCATTCATAGTATTCTGGTGAGCCCTATTATTTTATATTATTTTTACCTTATTAGATTGGAGAGCCTGAAGAAATGCTTATGCTTTTGTGGGGAGGTGGTATTTCACCAGAAACAGTCCAAATTCTGGTGCAATGTTGTTTTACACCATAGACTAACTTCCCTTTCTTGAATTCAGCTCTTTGATAATAGGGAAAATTAAAGTAAGACTTCTAAATGATCTCAGTGGTATCAATGTGGGCCCTTACAGATCACACCTGTTTGGGAAATATTGCTGGACTAATACGTAGCAGGGATATCACTAAGTAGGCTGATTTTACAGCATCTGGGTTGGTACCAAGATGAACCTTCCAGTACTGGAGGCTCTCATTGTATGTGGCTAATTACATTTAAGTGAAATTAAATCAAATTAAGTTACAAATGTAGCTCTCAGTTGCATTAGCCACATTTCAAGTGCCCAATAGCCACATTGGGCAAATAGGCTATTATATTGAACTGTGCAGATTTAGCACATTTCCACCATCACAGAAAGGTCTATTGGACAGTACTAGTATGGCACGCTCATTGTGATATTGAGGGTAAAGGAATGGGAACACAGTCTTAACAGAGCTTCCCTTACACAATGATGAACTTAGATTTCTAGGAACATACTTGTGGAGAGAGCTGCCAGGAAGGGGATTTATAAGTCCCTCACCTCACATACTGAATTTTTAAAGAAGCTGATCCATTTCTTAGGAAGTGAAATGAATGTGCTGGAAGATATGGCCAAAGCACCAGAGCATGAAATCACCCTGCAGTCCAAGCCCCATTGTGTCATGAGGAAGGTGTGCCCAGATACTAGGGCACAAGTGCAGTGCATAATTCAACAGTCCCTTAGAGAAGGCATGAAAATCAGAAAATTGGTGATTTTCTAAAGAAAACCTGTACCAGTTCCTGAGAAACAGATTTTTGGTAGCTGGCTAAAACATACACTTTAGATGAAGGATGGTGAGTTTAAGGGAAGAAAACCACAGAGTTCCATAGTTTGTGAGTCCTGTGGAATGCAGCCAGGTTCTTGGGCAATACTGAGGATTCTTACTCAGGTGTTGCATGCTGTGGGAAACTTAACCCCTTAGGCAGCACAAAGAAAAAAGACTAGACACATTAGCATAAAGAGTATAAGAGGACTTGATAAGTAACGAGGTGGGAGGGCTTCCAGGCCTACTATCACCAGAGTTGACAGCTACAAGAACAGTTACCCCAGGACTCCACCAAGGTCAGAGGGGACAAGGGAGCAACAAGGTTCCCACATGTGAGCCTCAGACTTCACATTCTTTTCTTGTTTAGTCAACAGTATTTATGAGTCACATTCTTTTCCTTTATTAACTTTCTCCTAATGGGAAAATAACTATCTACATTTAATAATTATAGACTCCAGGAATATTTATTTTACTCCTTTCACTGTAATCTTTATCAGTCAAGTTCTTTTAACCTATTGGATTAGAAACCAGTGGCCAACAGTAAGTAAAGCCCATAATTACATACATTCCAGTTTGCTGCCAATGGCTCCAGTTCACATTGTTGTCCAGAAGTTATTGTCAATAGTGCCCCATTTCACTCATAAAAGCCAAAGTTTGGACAATAAATAATGCAGTCACCTGCTCATAATGCTATTCCCTAAGTATGTTCCAAAATGCCAAGGGCAAGATGTGTTGTTTTTCCAAGGCTGGTGGTTTTAATACCACCATCTCAGCAAAGGTCAGCTCGGGTGGAAGACATGACTTCACCAGGCCAGCACTGCTCACCATTTTCAAAGCTATTCCATTTTTATGCCTTTTTTTAACCTCTGTATACTTCTCAAATTCAATTTTAGTGCCAATTTTGTTTAGTGCAGTCTTCTTCCTGTCCATTCTTCAAGATTTTTATTTTCCCTTTGGCTTTCTATTTTCTTATCTCAGTTGTCTATTTTTCTACATTTACTGTAATGTGTGCTTTCTATTTGTGGCTTCTTTCTTCCCACATTCAATTTGTCTGTCATATTTTAAATGACTACGTTTGAGTAAACGATAGCATTTCACGAGTATCCACTGGTAGAATGAGCAACGTCTAATAACTAACCTTTTTATTCTACCTCGTGTCTACTGAACTTTAGCCTGATAGGTTAAAATTCCTAGTGCTTTCAAAAATAACTGAAAAGTAGTAGCCTGCTGATAAATAGCTATCCATCAGCCCCAGGGGAGGCAGGGCCGGGAGGGGTCCTGATTTGCAGTGTTTGCTGATTTCCATGGTATAAATACCCTCATCATGGACAATTTTAGCCTACAACCTAACCTCAACCAGTTAGCAAAATGTGTAAAAATGGAACAGTTGTCTGTGATGCGCCCATGTTAAGTAGTTCTCACAGGTCACTGCAAAACCCTTGGCAGAGATATGGAACGTAAAGTCCTAAAAAGCAAATTGCATAATAAATAATTATTCTAAGTGCGTGAATTCTGAATTATCATAAAAGAAAAATAAGCCTATATCTAAGAAATAACATATAAGATTCTATGTGAAAACTAGAAAAGTCAATAGGAGCTATTTCTGGTATATAAAAGTACCAATGTGGTGAGTTAACTGGGCTCTAATTCCCCTTGCTACCCCACCAAAGATCATTCCCAAATCCCAAACACATTATTATGCGAGGATAGTACTCCAGGATCCATGACTGCCACACTAAAGCAAATCCATCGGCCAGCAAACTTCCATGAGCTGGAACTGAGCCTCCAGGCAGAAAGGAAAAAAAAAAAAATCAAGACACTTTCAGAGCTGTAGATCAATGCACTAGCTATTGAAAATCCTTTGGCAGTCAGCAAAAGTTATAAGATTGCCTTGTCTCTGTTCTAAGAGATTGCAGAAGGCCTAAAGGTTACATTTGGGATCAATGATTTTTTCACAGATCTAAGCATTCTTTCTATTCAAAGCCAATTTACAGCTTTGTTTAGTCCTAGTGACTTAATATGTAATAGAGAATAAAACAAGTTAGAAGTAGGAAAAGCCCTTTGAGGCATAAATAATTTAAGCGTTACTCACATCAATTCAAATGCTTTAATCAAAAGTAAGAGATTCTACACAGAATTCACTAACAAGACACACCAGTAAAAGGCAAAACAAATATTTTCTAGAGAATGTTCTGTCGCAACACAGCATTATCTCCAAACTAAAAATATTTGGCCTGTGGGAAAAAGCCTAAAAGCTGAAAATTTACTGACTCCAAATTTATTAAGGTAATGATAGGTGTCTGAACACTTCAGTCACATATATTATTGTGGATTTAAAAAAAAATCCTTATGCTAAAATATGGGCAGGGCACAGTGGCTCATGCTTGTAATCCCAGCACTTCGGGAGGCTGAGGTGGGCAGATCACTTGAGGTCAGGTGTTCGAGACCAGCCTGGCCAACATTGCAAAACCCCATCTCTACTAAAAATACAGAAATTAGCCGGGTGTGGCAGCGCGTGCCTGTAATCTAGCCACTCCGGAGGCTGAAGTACGAGAATCATTTGAACCCAGGAGGCGGAGGTTGCAGTGAGCCAGTATCACACCACTGTACTCCAGCCTGGGCAGCAGAGTGAGACTCCTTCTCAAATAAATAAATAAATAAATAAAACGTGGTATATATAAACTATAGAATACCATTCGGCCTTTAAAAAAGGAGGAAATCTGCCATTTGTGACATGGATAAATTTGAAAGATATTATGTTGAGTGAAATAAGCCAGGGCAGAAAGACAAATACTGTTGGCCAGGCACAGTGGCCCACGCCTGTAATCCCAGCACTTTAGGAGGCCGAGGCAGGCAGATCATGAGGTCAAGAGACCGAGACCATCCTGGCCAACATGGTGAAACCCCGTCCGTACTAAAAATACAAAAATTATCTGGGCGTGGGGGTGCGCACGCCTGTAGTCCCAGCTACTAGGGAGGCTGAGACAAGAGAATTGCTTGAACCCAAGAGGCGGAGGTTGCAGTGAGCCGAGATCACGCCACTGCACTCCAGCCTGGGTGACAGAGCAAGACTCCATCTCAAAAAAAAAAAAAAGAAAAGAAAGACAAATACTGTTACTGGTGGATGGTGTCCAGTTTCTTGGTGTCTTGAGCAAAGAATTGGACAACATGCACAGACAAAGCAAGGAAAAAATGAAGCAACAAAAGCAGAGATTTACTGAAAATGAAAGTACATTCCACAGGGTGTGAGCTGGCCCAAGCAAGTAGCTGAAGAGCGTGGTTACAGAATTTTCTGGGGTTTAAATACCCTCTAGAGGTTTCCCATTGGTTACTTGGTATACACCCTATGTAAATAAAGTAGTGGCCCAAGATCAGTCTGATTGTGGAGGGGACCAACGAGAGGCTGATGTGAAGTTACAAGCTGTACCCTATGCAAATGTCTGATTGGTTGTGGGAAGTGACCAATCAGAGAGTGTAGTTACAAATGAAGACTTGGCCCACCAGCAGCCTGATTCGTACTCCTATGCAAATGAAGACTTGGCCTAAGACCAGTCTGATTGATTGCAGGAGGGGACCAATCAGAGGTACTTTCAGTTTTTCATTTGCCACACAGAAAAGGCAGGGTGATGCAAAGGGAGTCACCTCTGATCCTTTTGTTACTTGGGTGTGGAAAGTTGGGGTTTTCCTTTTGATTTGGTTCTAGGAAGTCAGCATGAGTTGGCCTTAGGTTCCTTGCCTCCAGACTTTATTCTCCTGCCCCAGTACCACATGATCTTACTTGTATGTGAGATCTAAAAACATTAAACTCATAGAAGTAGAGAGTAGAATGGCAGTTATTGGGGTGTAAAGGGGACAGGGGTTAGGGAGATATTTGTCAAAGGATACAAAATTTCCATTAGATGGAAGGAGAAAGTTCAAGAGATCTATTGCACAACATGGTGACTGCAGTTAATAATGACATATTATATACTTGAAAATCGCGTGCCACCACACCCAGCTAATTTTTGTATTTTTAGTAGAGACAGGGTTTCACCATGTTGACCAGGCTGGTCACGAACTCCTGACCTCAAGTGATCTGCCTGCCTCGGCCTCCCAAAGTGCTGGGATTACAGGCATAAGCCACCACACCCGACCAAAAATTAATTTTTAGAAATAAAAACCCTTATCCTAAACATCACAGAAATCAGATTAAAAATAAAATAGGCCAGGCGCAGTGGCTCACACCTGTAATCCTAACACTTTGGGAGGCCAAGGCGGGTGGATCACTTGAGGTTGGGAGTTCAAGACCAGCCTGACCAACATAGAGAAACCCTGTCTCTACTAAAAAAAAAAAAAATCAGCCAGGCATGGTGGCACATGCCTGTAATCCCAGCTACTCAGGAGGCTGAGGCAGGAGAATCACTTGAACCCGGGAGGCAGAGGTTGCAGTGAGCCGAGATAGCACCATTGCACTCCAGTCTAGGCAACAAGAGTGAAACTCTATCTCAAATAAAATAAAGTAAACCCCGCATATACACTTCTAAATTGATGTATCATTTCTAGAAATGGCTCATATTTATTTAGATGTTATGCTAAAAGCTCCATATAAATGATTTTATTTAATCTATTAAGAACCCTAGGAGATAGAACTTAAGGACAAAGATAATAATAAACAAAAAAAAATTTTAAGATAAAGAACTCTAGGAGGTAGATATTATAATCCACATGATCCACATTTTACAGATTAGGAAAGTGAGACTTGGTGCAGTTACTTACTCAAAATCTGACACCTGGGAAGTGGCAGAATCTGAGCTGCAACCAGGTATGACCCAGAGTACCCCCATTTAGCCAAAGTACTGCCCTACCAAAAACATTACAATTATTCTCTACTCTTTGACCTACTTGTTCCACTGCTACAGACCTATCCTAAGATAATATGTGATAGGCAGGCACAAATATAGCAAAAAATTGGAAACAGTGTAAACATTCAGCAACTGAAGAATGTTAAATGACCTGTTCACACCATAGAATATTTTTCAAAGAATTGTATTCAACAAGGCTGTTTCATGAGAAGCTCATCATATAATATCAAAAATGCAAGTTATAAAACAGAATATGCAGTATTTTACTATATAAAATAAACATATAGGTGGATAAGGGAAAAAAGTTAAAGGAAACATACTAATATGTTATCTCTAATCGTCTGCATAGGTTAAAATAGTATATAATTTCTACTTTTCCTTCCACATCTTTCCATTTTGTTGTACTTTTTATGATAATCATTTGTAGCATCAGAAAAGTTATTTTAAATTCAACAAAAATATTGACTCATATGTCTATAAGTAAACACTATATAGTTCTCATGAAGGAAATGTTGGAACTAAAAAAGGGTCAAAGAAAAGTAACTGGAAAGGTCAGAAAAATGGGTAATAAGTTAGGACTATCGTATATGGGAGTTATTTTTAAATTTCTGAAACACACAGACAGGGAATGTCACAACTGGTGCAGGCCTGGCTGGAGCTAAATGGATAGAGCTCCTGACTGGGACAGGGCGGAGGCCCAGGCCAGCTCCATCGTCTCTGATCTCCCTCTCAGCCAAAACCTTTCAGAGTCATCTTCCCTTCCTACCTCCATTCCTCCCTCCCCATTTACTCTTTAACTCACCATAAACTTGCCTGTTCCCCTTAATTTCCTCCCCCAGCTCCACAAAGAAACGCCTTTTCCGCTGCCATCAAAGTTGTTTCTGTTGTCAAATGCAGTAGTCATACTCAACCCTTGTCTTATATGAATGACCTCCCAGCCACAATTAACTCCTTGCACATCTCTTTCCCTGAATCCTGTGACACGCCCAGTGACAGATAAACTATCAATTGTCTACCCAGCAGGGGTTACCCCATGCACACATGCATGGCACCTTGCCAACACAGTGCCCATTGTGTTTGGAGGAAGTAGGCTTCTCCCCTAGCTCCAAGAGATGAACCATGTTGGCTCAAACCAATCCATGCAATCTCATTCCTCATGGCTGTGATGGGTGCAGGAGTTGGTACATACAGCCCAGCTCTGGCCAATGGGATCTGAGGATAAGTTCCTCCCAATGCTCAATTCCTGCTCTTGAACTCAGTTTTTGATGTTTGGCTCTGTGACAGCTTTTTCTGGAGGGGGGAGGGGAGGTGGGGGATGACCATGAGAGAAAAGCCAGCAGAATGAACAGCTAACCGAGCACTGATGTGAGAGAAATGCTGAATTAACCCTGGAATCACTTGCGCCTGGATTTCCTGTGTGTGAGATAGTAAGTCCTTATTGACTAAGCCACTCTTAGGGGTTCAGCTCCTTGCACCCAAAGGTATCTTAGTTGATACTGACACGTTCTCCCTTCTCAGCTTCCATTCTCACCCACCTGTTCTTCAGGCCCTTTCCTGATCTCTATACCCCTTTGCATATTGGTGGTCTGGAGTTTCACCCTTGGCTTTCTTCTCTTATTATTCTATTCACTTTCTCTTTGTGCTTTCTCTCTTCCACTTGGATGATTTCAACTATACATATTTGTTTATAGGTATATATAAATATTTATTAAGGACCTACTATGAGCCAGATCCTGTTCCATGTTCTATATTCTGTGGATATACTGATAAATAAGACCAGTGTTTCCCTGGACAAAAGAACATACGTATACGTATACGTATATGTATATGTATGTGTGTGCATGTGTATATATATGTAAATACTCATATGCACATATGTGTGTGTATATATATATATATATATACACATAGATATGCATATATATAAAGGGGAGGAGGAAAGGGAAGGGGTTGAGGTTGAAGAATTTTTCATATTTTTAGTTATTCAAATGTTATTTTGCCTCCTTTTCTATACGAATGTCTTTTGCTTATTGATTTAGAAGAGTTTTTTATTTTATACACTACTCCTCTTTTCCTCCTTTTCTATTCTCTAAGTGTGTACAGTATTGGACATTCATTTCTTAAAGATTTTGTAAAACTTCTGGTAAAGTTATTTGAGCACATAGTGTTCACTATGTAACACTATAAAAGAAGCCTTTTTATCTCACCTTGGGTCACTTTGCGGGAGTTATACTTTTCCAGGATTTCATCTATATTTTCAAATTTATTAACTTAAAAGTTTTCTGAAATATATAAATTGAAGACTAAAAATTTCCCTCTGCGTACAGCTTTGGTTGCACTTTTTATATGTAGTGTCTTTATTTGGATGTTGTTCTAAGTACCTTCTTATTTCTGCTACAATTTTTTCTTTGATCATGGGTTATTTAGAAATTTTTCTTAATTTTCACATATATTAATTTTTTCCAGTTATCTTTTTGTTCGTGATTTCTAACTTAACTGTATTTGTTGTCATAAAATATGCTCTGTATTATTTTAATCTTTAAATGTGTTTTGACTTCCATTATGGCCCAAGTTATATCAATTTTTATAACTAACCCAATTGTTCTTAAAAAGAAATACATTCTCCAGTTCTTGAATGATCATTACAGCAAATTTGTCAATATGTTTTTCAAATTGCCTCTCTTAGATTTTGCTGTTAGTTACTAAGAGAGACGTGTTCAAATTTCTCATGATGATTGTTGATTTGTTTGTTTCTCTCCATAGTTGTCATTTTGCTTTGTATATTTTGAAGCTGTGTTATTAGGTGCATCCAAATCTAAAAGTATTGCATGGCTCTAGAGAATTGAACATGTTATCCTTATCCCTAGAAATGATTTTTTGCTTTAAATTTTTTTTTTTTTTTTTTTTTTCTTTTTTTTGAGACGGAGTCTTGCCCTTTCGCCCAGGCTGGAGTGCAGTGGTGCAATCTCGGCTCACTGCAAGCTCCGCGTCCCGGGTTCAAGCCATTCTCCTGCCTCAGCCTCTCCGAGTAGCTGGGACTACAGGCGCCCGCCACCACGCCCGGCTAATTTTTTGTATTTTTTAGTAGAGACGGGGTTTCACCGTGGTCTCGATCTCCTGACCTTGTGATCCGCCCGCCTCGGCCTCCCAAAGTGCTGGGATTACAAGCGTGAGCCACCACGCCCGGCCTAAATTTTATTTTTTAATGAATTAATATAGCTATACTAGCTTTCTTTTTGTGGGAATTTGCCCAATTTTTCTTTTTTCATCCTTTTAGTTCCAATCTTTCTTTATCATCTCCAGTGCTTTTTAAATGATTCCATAATACTGTTACCACTGTAATGCTCTAATTATAGTTTTAGCTTCCAAAATAAGATTATTCACTCCTCAAATGAAACAAAAAACAGAACTGGCATTTCTGGAATTATGGTGTGTGGTTTTGAATATGATTGGTTTGCTATGGTAAACCCTATTTTTTTGTCTAGAAACTGGTTCTTGTTTTTACTGAGCTCATGGGCCCTGCTGGAAAAACTTATCCGTGTGGGTGGATGGCAGGGCAGGAAGACGGAAGATGTGGCCAGGAGAGGTGGTGGCGAGTAAGCAATGCTAAGTGTAGGGCGTGTTTGGCAAATCCTGATCCCTACAAGGCCCAAACAGGTAATTTAAGCAATTCTGTGAGACGAGAGAGAACTGGTGATTACTTGTCCTTCTAAAGGCAGTTATTTGTCATCAGTTGTTACCCTGTTGAGATGTTGCGGATCTTTTTCAAAATAAACCTGAATCTAGATCTGGATGGGAAATCTACTGAATTTGAAAAATTGGCAACTAATTCATTTATTTAAATATACGATATCAGTTCCCTACATTTGCAAATCCTGGCCTCCACCTACAAATTCTGGCAAGGATCACACTTAAAGAAAGAGAGAAGTTGGAAAAGGTCTTTCCCCATCCTGGCTTACCCTATAATGGGCTTACTCACTCCTCTTTGTACAGGGAAATTCCTCCTGAGAAACATAAGCCTGAGGCATTTCTTAGCTCTTGGGAAATGGGTTTTTGAGATAACTTGGTCTGGTCAACTGCACAAACATCATGATGTATTGCTTCTCTGGAGGCAAAAATGGAAAATGGTAGGAAGTAAGAATAGGTGCTTAAAAATGAAGAGTTACCAAAACAACCAAATTGCAGCAATGAAAACAAAATACAAAAGTTTGTCCGGGGTGCCTGTTGACAGCACTATGCCAACATCCAAATTTGTACTCATCTCTCTAACCTCAGCCCAAGTTAGTCCAGTCTGAAAACTAACTCATCCACCTTTCTCTATGCAGTTCATGAGAAAAAAAAAGTATGGAAAAAAGAAGAAAGGAAAAGAAAATATGCCCCAAAATATATGATATGTACCTGCAGGCATATGCACATACCAAGTCCTTAATTCTGCTCTTTCGTTTTCTGATGGAGTTTCACTGTTTCTCAGGCTGGAATGCAGTGGTGTAATCGAAGCTCACTGCAGGCTTGAACTCTTGGACTCAGGCAATCCTCCAGCCTCAGTGTTCCAAGTAGCTGGGACTATAGGCAGGTGTTACCATGCCTGACTAATTTTTTTTTTTTTGGTAGAGATGGGGTCCTCCTGCTTTGTTGCCCAGGCTGATCTCAAACTCCTGGCCTCAAGGGAACCTCCCACCTTAGCCTTCCAAAGTGCTGAGAGTACAGGCATGAACCACCATGCCCAGCCCGGTTATTATTTTACAATAATAAAATATTTGTGTAATATCTCCAGGGAAACTTTAGAATATGCACTGCCACCAAGAGAAGATGATTAAATGACTGGCTGAACAAAAAGGTGTTCTTTAGAAAGAAAAAAAAGGATTGATCTCTTACCACTTACAAATCACTTTTAGTAATATTTATATATGCTATTTTATGTAGTATTCAAAAAAAAAAAAAAAACTATGAGGTCCTTCCATTTTATAGTAAGAAAACTGAAGCACAAAGAAGATAAATGACTCACCAAGGTCACAGATTTAATAAGGGTTAGTGCCAAGATTGAAAACTAGGTCTCCTGTGTCGAAATCCTGCGTTTTCCACTCTATCACACCTTCTCTGGCTGACAATCCAATGAGAATCTCAGCTCCAGCAGCCTGGTTCTTGGTTAGCCAGGACTTCTGACAAAGTGTGAGAGCTGGGAAGTGCCAGTGTCAAGAACTCAAAACAGTAGGAAGTCAGAAGTGAGCAGCAGGACTCACAGCATGGAGCAAAGGCATGGCCTCTGGAGAGTTGCAAGGAAACACTTACATGTGATTTCTAAAAAACCAAAATTGTTATTTCTCACCTTCCCTACAATCGATCCCACCTCTCCTTCCCTCCAGATAGAGACCAGGTATCCACATTACTTCTCTGAACACAAATTTCATTTTACTCTAAATTTGAAGAAACTAAATTTCTATTTCCCATCTTTCATTTCCTTTTCCACAACCCAATCAACCATTTCATTATTTTAGCTTAGCATATTTCAACTTTATCTAAGATCATTTCACTACCTTCTGATATTTTTAGTATATTAAGTAGGTAAGTTAATATGTATTGCCTCAGTTAAAGAAAATATACTCAGCTGGAGTATGTTTTCATCATAGTTTCATCTGCTTTCATCATAGTTTCAATTAATAAAATTGTATTTACTCATATTTTAAAATACTGATCATATAAAGCATATATGTCTACCATGCTATTCGGGAACATTTTTTGACTGTTTATAGGATAATTGCATTGAATTAGTTGTACAAAAAAAGTTGAGGTTTTTTTCTTAGATAAAATAAACAAATGAACAACAGAGAGTGTGTTGTTAGATGATTTTCATTTTCTTCAACATGCACAATATAAAATTTCTCAGGGAACTGTGATAGAAGAGATTTCATTGGAAAATAAAATCCATAATTCCTTAGTCATCTCTCTGGTTAGTTCTCAGATTGTCCCTTGAGAGGATCCTATAATTATTTGTCATCATTTCCACTATCAAAGGTTTATTTTACAAATAAAAATTATACATGTATAACCCATCTCTCAACATAATGAGAGGTTTGGGGGATCCATTCTGAAGTGAGAAGTTTCTCTCTCAATTTGATCTCAGGCCCACCTTGCTCACAACTGCTTTGTATCTCTGAAACTTCATAAGGGCTTTAATTAAATATTTTATATCAAAGACATTGTCGTATTTTCTTCAATCAGTACCTACTGCAGTGCCTTAGAATGAATTATGGAAGGAAGGGAGAGACCACGTGAAAACTGTGAAGTACTAGGTACTTCCCACAAACAAAATTAAGTGTTCAGTGTACATTTACAAATGACTCAAACCTATTGATATGGTTTGGACCAGTGTCTCCAGCAAATCTCATGTCAAATTGTAATCCCCAGTGTTGAGGTGGGAGGTGACTGGATCATGGGGGCAGATTTCTCAGGATTGGTTTAGCACCATCCCCGTTGGTACTGTCTTCACAATCATGAGTGAGCTCTCATGAGATCTGGTTCTTTTTTTTTTTTTTTTTTTTTTTTGAGACAGAGTCTCGCTCTGTTGCCCAGGCTGGAGTGCAGTCATGCAATCTTGGTGCGCTGCAACCTCCATCTCCCAGGTTTAAGCAATTCTCCTGCCTCAGCCTCCTGAGTAGCTGGGATTACAGATGCCTGTCATCACACCTGGATAATTTTTTGTATTTTTAGTAGAGACGGGGTTTCACCATGTTGGCCAGGCTGGTCTCAAACTCCTGGCCTCAAGTGATCTGCCCACCTCAGCCTCCCAGATCTGGTTCTTTAAAATTGTGTGGCACCAGCTCTCTCCTCTCTCTCTTGCTCCTCCAGTCATGTGATGTGCCTGCTCCCCCTTCGATTTCTGACATGATTGGAAGCTTCCTGAAGCCTCCCCAAAGCAGAAGCTGCTATGCTTCCTGTCAAGCCTGCAGAACCATGAGCCAATGAAACCTCTTCTCTTCATAAATTACCCAGTTCAGGTATTGCTTCATAGCAATGCAAGAACGGACTAATACACCTATCTTTGAAGAGAGTTCTCCCATGGTTTTTGGGAAAATAGAATCATTTACATTTAATTGAGAATTTACTTAATAATTTCGTTATGAAGTTGTAAGTCTTCAAAGAATATTTGCTTATTGATATCTTGTAGCAAACACATAGCCACATACAGCATGTATTGAAATTCTTTGCAAAAGAAAACCATTTCAGTTTTTCCAACTTGATTATAAAGTTCTGACTATACCCTATAAGAAGCAGTTACAATGAGAGGTCAATGACTGTGAAAAGAATTATATTTCTCTGGTTTTTAATATAAAAATTCATGAAGTACTTTTATGAAGAACATTTTTCAAATTTCTAGCAGTTTGTTTCATCCATATTTCCAGGACCTTTGGCTGAAACTAAAAATCCATTAGCTTTTCTGAAACATTTCACTGGGTACCACAACTGGTGTAAAAATAGGCTCCCCTCAAAGCCCACATTATCCTCAGTGACATCTATATTATAGTGTCATATAACTCACAAGCTAGCCCCAGTGAATCATGGCCAAATAACAGCAGAGGAAGTAAAGGTGAAGCCTGACAGTATTCTGCTATTGACTAAAGAGGATAAGGACACTTCGACTGTATTTTCCCCACTTTAGCCCAGAATTACAATATTCTGTAACTCATACCAGTAGTCACTCTAAAGAGTGTAATTTCAATTCTAAGGTACCTTACCGAACACTATTTTATGCTGATAAGATACAGTGCCTCTATCTATCTCACAGGAACTGGAAACGGGAGTAAAACAGTGAAATGAGAAACGTTTAAAACATAGCAGAGAATATTCTCTCTCCTTCTTGGAATATTGAGTCTTCTAAATTACTTATTTATATGTTTTGTCCCATATCTGTAAACCACTTAAGCAGATCCAATGATCCCACACATTTTATCTACTCTACTAGTCATCAGTTGCCCAAACAGAAAATACTCAGTAGAATAAATGGATCACAAATGAGATACCAAATGAAAAATATCAAGTAAATTAATAATCAATTTCCAGGAGTAAAAAAAAAATACAGTGCCATTAAGATACTAGAATCATGAATCTATAAATAAACTACCTGTCCAAGAATGACAGGGTAAACTCTCCAAGACTATATTCATTTCTTTTGACTGTTGAAACAAATAGCCACAGACTTGGTGACTTAAAACAACAGAAATATATTCTCTCACAATCCAGAGGGTGACCCAGATGTCCAAAATCAGTTTACTATGCTGAGATTAAGGTGTTGGCAGGGCCACCCTCCCTCTAGGGAAAAATGCATTCCTTACCTCTTACAGTTTCTGGTGGCTGCAGCGTTCTTTCACTTACAGCCATATCATTGCAATCTCTGCCTCTGTGTTCACATGGCCTCCTCCTGGTCTGTCTGTGTTCAAATCTCCCTCTGCCTCTCCTTTGTGAGGACACTTCCGATGGCACTTAGGGCCCACAAGGACACCCAGAATAATCTCCCTACATCAAAATCCTTAACATCGGCAAAGCCACTTTATTCATGATTACTGGTTCCAGGAATTAGGATGTAGATACCTTTGGGGAAAGAGGTATCATTTTTCAGCCTACTACACAGAGCAAGACCACAGTTAAAGCATTTAAATGGAAGCAAAGAAAATTGTGAAAAGAAACCTGAGTTATGCACAAGCCTCACACAATGCCCTTCTCGTGTCATGGCTGTGTAATATCAGCTGTTTGGAAAGTCATGCTCAGGGTCTCAATCACAATGATTTTTAGGTCAATGGATTATCTGCCTTCAAGGTGATTACTGACTAATTAAGAAATTGATTTCCCTATTGTATATCTAACAAGAAAGATATTTCTAATGTGAGGGGGCACTGTTTTCACCTGCAGTGAAAAGTGAAGTAGGACAGAACATGTTCTCTGATTATTCTGTAAGACATTTTACAAAAGCATTTCAGCTCAAACGTGGCCTAGACACCTATGTTTTGTAAAAATTGTCCATATGATAGCGTCACTGACACAGATAGTTACAAATAGGAAGGCAGACTTTATTTCAAAAAGTCAGACCACTTTGTACTAATTAACCAATCTCTCCTTACCCACCCCTCCACCCTCCCCTCCCCAGCCTCTGGTAACCACCATTCTCTTCTTTACTTCTACAAGTTCAGCTTCTTTAGATTCCATGTGTAAGTGAAATAATGCAGTATTTGCCTTTCTGTAACTGGCTTATTTTACTAAACACAATGTTCTCCAGGTTCATAATTTTGCCACAAATGACAGGATTTCCTTCTTTTTTAATGGATTTTATGGATTTCCTTCCTTTTTCCATTGTGCATATACACATTTTCTTTATCCATTCATCTGCTGCTGGGCACTTAGATTGATTACATATCTTGTCTACCGTGAATAAAGCTGCAATAAACATGGGGGTGCAGATACCTCCTGGAGATACTGATTTTATTTCCTGAAGATACATATTCAGGAGTGAGATTTCTGGGTCATACAATAGTTCTGTATAATAGTTCTAATGAATGCATGTATCAAAACATCACATTGTACTCCATAAATATGAATCATTGTTAATTTTTTGAGGAACCTCTATACTGTTTTCCATAATGGCTATACTCATTTACATTCCCACCAACAGCATGCAAGGGTTTCCTCTTCCCCACACCTTTGCCAATACTTACCTCTTGTCTTTTTCAGAATAGCCATCTTAACATGTGAGGTGATATCTCACAGTGGTGTTGATTTGCATTTCCCTGATGATTAATTATGTTGAGCATTTTTCATATACCCACTGTCCATTTTATATTTTCTTTTGAGAAAGGTCTACTTAAGTCTTTTACCATTTTTAATCAGATTATTTGAGTTTTTTCTATTGAGTTGAGTTCTTTCTGCATTTTTTATATTAACCCCTTATCAGATATATGGTTTGCAAATACTTTCCCCCATTTTGTAGGCTGTCTCCTCATTCCGTTGTTTGTTTGCTTTGCCATGACATCAATTTAATTTGATGTCATCTCATTTGTCTATTTTTGCTTAGGTTGCCTGTGCTTTTGAGGTCTTATCCAAAAAACTTTGTCCACAACCATATCATGAAGTGTTTTCTCTATGTTTTCTTCTAGAAGTTTTACAGTTTCAGGTCTTTAAACCATTTTGAGTTGATTTTGTATATGGTGAGAGATAGAAGTCTGGCTTCATTTTTCTGCAAGTAGATATCCAGTTTTCCCAGGACCATTTATTGAAGAGACTGTCCTTTCTCCATGGTGTGTTCTTGACACTTTTGCCAAAAATCAGTTCAGTATAAGTGTATGAATTTATTTCTGGCTTCTCTATTCCGTTCCACTTGTCTATGTGTCTGTTTTCATACCAGTCTCATGCTGTGTTGGTTACTATAGCTTTGTATTATTTTGAAGTCAGGTAGTGTGATGCCTCCAGCTTTGTTCTTTTTGCTCAAGATTGCTTTGGTTATTTGGAGTCTTTTGTAGTTCCATACGAATTTTAGGATTGTTTTTCTATTTCTTTGAGATATCTTTGGTATCTTGATAGGGATTGCATTGAAACTGTAGATTGTTTGGGGTAATGTGGACATTTTAATATTAATTCGGAGGTTCATCAATGGGAACAAAGTTACCATTAGATAGGAAGAATAACTTCTGGTGTTCTATTGCACAGTAGAGTGACTGTGATTAACAATATTATATTTTATATTTCAAAATAGCTAGAATAAAGGATTTTGAATGTTCTCACCACAAAGAAATGATAAATGTGATGTGACGGACATGCTAATACCCCAATTTGATTACTAGATTATTACACAATGTATGCATATATCAAAACATCACAGTGTACCCCACAAATATGTACCATTATTATGTGCCAGTTAAAAATTTTTAAATGTTAGGAAGATATTTCAAAGAGGACAGCCATCCCATGATGTCGCAAAATGTTTTTTGGTGCCACAGTCAAAAAGACAACACTAAGTTGGATAGATCACTGATCTCAAGAAGTTAAACATATGTATTTCCATATGAGGAAGTCACATATTCTCTATGCAAGTGTAAAAAAAGAATGAGAAAGCTTTTTATGCTCTAATATGAACAAATCTCCCAAATATATTCTTTAATGAAAAAACTTGGAGACAGAACAATGTACACATTATGCTTCCACTTGTGTAAAAATAATGTGAGAGAAAATATATATTCATATTTGCTTCAATGTTCATAAAATCTGTAAATGCTACCTACATAAGAAACTAAATACAATGGTTAGTCATTGGGGAAAAGGAGTGGGAAATGGATGAACAGGAGACCAGGCTGGAGGGAGATTTTCACTGTATACCTTTATATACTTTTAAATTTATGATCTGTGCAAATGTATTACCTAATCAAAAAACTTAAATTTATTAGTTAAAACATTTTTAAGGTCAAAAAAAAAAAAAAACAAAATAAAATTTTTCTGAAAAAAAAAAAAAAAAATGTCAGGTGAGGCTCTAGGAAAAATATCTGTCCAGATCCTGGGCTCCTGATGCTCAGATTTCAGCTGCTAACGTATGTAAATGATCCCATCCAGGGGCCCAGCTGTTGTACACTGAAATGTGCTGATGAAACTAAATTGGGATTCTAGAGAACACAAATCAAATTGTAAGCAAAATTACTGAAATATACCAGCCCTCCTTTGAAGCATTATAGGCCAACCCGAGAGAAATGACTAATGGATAATAATACACAGTCCTGACAGGAATCATAAGCTAGGAAGGAAGTTGCATGTAAAATAATAATAAAGAATATTAAATTGCCACTAGGCCCTGCCAGAGACAAATGAAATCAGAACAGATTCTCACCACCAGTCACTTACTCAGTCCCTTTGAATATGTCGCAGACAAAGAATGCTTTTGCTCAAATTCCCTTTCTACTAGAAAGGAAGGTTTTCTCAGATCTGGAAAAGGCAAAAAAGGGAGGCCCCACCAAAAAAAAGGCCATCAGGGGCACTATACTGCCCAGCCCGTTGTCTTTCCTTGGGCAACAGGCTGCATTTACCAGCTACCTGTAGAGAAAAGTATGCACTTTCCAGCCGGGTGGCTCACACCTGTAATCCCAGCACTTTGGGAGGCCAAGGCAGGTGAATCACAAGGTCAAGAGATCAAGACCATCCTGGCTAACATGGTGAAACCCCGTCTCTACTAAAAATACAAAAAAAACTTAGCCAGGCATGGTGGCGCGCACCTGTAGTCCCAGCTACTCGGGAGGCTGAGGCAGGAGAATCGCTTGAACCCAGGAGGCAGAGGTTGCAGTGAGCCGAGATCACACCACTGCACTCCAGCCTGGTGACAGAGCAAGACTCCATCTCAAAAAGAAAAAAAAAAAAGAAAAAAAGAAAGAAAATTATGAGATGCACTTTCCTTGAGATATCTGTACATATATATACATATACATATGCACGTGCAAAATAGGACATTGTTTTTAAGTGTCTATGTAATTTATTCCTAATTTTTCATTATAAGCTAGCACCTCAGCACTTTAATTTGGGGACTCCCTGGAAGTTTGCATCTAAACCTCAGTCATTCATCATTAATAAGAAGTGAGCCCCTGCCTGCCTAGTTCTGTTTATCATCAGGATGTACGCCTTCAAGGCCCTCCGCAAAACCACCCAGCATGTGCACCTCCCAGCCTCTGCCCACACACATCCCTGTAAAGCACAGGTAGCAAAACACCAGGGCAGAGGACAAGCAGTCCCTAATCTTAGATGGTAGCATATTTCAGAGTGTACAGTTCAAGTCATCCTGTGTCCTTCTCCTAGACTTTATTGTCCTAAGACAGCAGTTCTCAACCCTAGCTGCACATTAGAAACATCTGGGAGATGTCTTTAAACATTTGGGAAATGTCTATAAACATATTTGAAGTCCAGAAACTGCCCCCAAACACTTGGATTTCATTGGTCTGAGATGGGGCCCAGGCATCAGTATTTGTTTTTAATTCTCAAAGTTACTCTCATATGCACTCAGCTTTGAGAACCAGAGTACTATCTGCTAACTTTTGTTGCATTTTACCTCCCATGACTGTTCAGACTTTCTTTCAAGTTCGTCTACCCAGGCCTACCCTATTTCATCTATCTAAGGTCTCTTCTGCTTTATTTTGCTGCCTGAAGCTATGGTATTGTCTTACTCGTCTCCAGACTTAACACGATACCTGTCAAGAATTTCTGTTCAACTCTATTCCAGGTCCTGGCTTCCCTGGCTATCCCCAGTGGGACACTGACCAAGATTACAAAAATATCCCTGAAGAGTCTGCCCACCCACCTGCCATTCCCCTCCTTCACTTAAACCCATCTCAAATATGGCAAGTTATATAGTCTTTTTTTGTGCAATGCAGTAACATTCAACACCTTGGTCCTCATTTGGGCCAAATCCCTTACAATGGCTATTTCTTTGCTCACCTATACGTTCTCCTTTCTATCATAGGGCTTCATCACTTCAGAACTGTCACCCTTTAGGGCCAAATAATTGTGGAGGCTGTCTTATTCATTAATATGATATTTAGCAGCATCCTCATCTCTGCTCACTAGATGCCAGAAGCACCTTTCTCCCAAGTTATGACAACCAAAAATATCTCCAGACATTGCCAAATATTCCCTGGGGAGGGGGAAGAAGTTTCCAACCCTAACCACTTGAGAAGCACTGCTCTATCTCTATGGCTAGTCTCCCAAACTACTTCAAAGGGGTCGTCTCCTCAGCCACCTGGTATATATACTCTTCCCAGTTTAAATTTTTACCCAAGTTTACAATTGATTACTCTAGACCATCTTCCTCCCCCTGAGTTGGCAGCCTCCACCTTGGAGTCAACTTCTCAAAGGAAGCCAACACCAAAACAGCCGAGACAGGCCCTCATGCCTGCAGGCTGGTGCAGATGAGCCTTAGGGGGATTCTACAGAACTTATCACATTTATAGCTTCAAGCCATGCAGAATCTATTTATTCTGAAATCTCCTAAAATCACGACTGTGATTTTTCCATTGTATACCTTTGCAGCCCATAAAGACTGTTCTTATGTTTTAAACCCTCTAAAAATTAAATTAATTTATATAACAGTGACAGTGTTTAGAGACAGAGTCTCACTCTGTCGCCCAGACTAGAGTGCAGTGGTATGATCTCGGCTCATTGCAACCTCCGCCTCCTGGTTCAAGCGATTTTCATGCCTCAGCCTCCTGAGTAGCTGGGATCACAGTTGTGAGCCACCATGCCTGGCTAATACTAGAACCTTTCTTAACATTAGAAATGCAAACTGGGTTCCTGACTCTAAATATTAATTCTTTCATTCCTTCCTCTGACTTGTGGGATGGGGATTATAATGTTCTGGCAAAGCCCTTTGAAATTCCAAATTAGGTGGAAATTCATTTCGATTCCATTTGAGCACCAACTCTTAATTATTTGAGCTAATGGAGAAGGACAAAGCACCAAAAATAGAAAATCACATAATACAAATATAAGCACATACTGATACATACAGATCATCTCAAATTTTCAGAAATTAAAAGGTTACCAAAAGTTAGTAGACTGATTTTATTGTGTGATTCATAACTTTTCCAAATAAAGAATTGCTAATATGCTTAAGCATTATGTTACTGGCATAGCATGACCAAAGGAATGACTTTCCATAGTTCCTCATTATATCTGGAGGTGATTTCAATGTTAACATTTTTTTGGCAAGTTTACACAAGAATTTTTATGCTCTTTGTAATGTTCTACATTTTCATGCTACTATCATTAAGTCCATGTTGTTTTTTATTGTGGTAAAATATACATACCATAAAATTTGCCATTCCTACCAGTATTAAGTGTACAGTTTTATAGCATCATGTACATTCATGTTGTTGTGCAACCATCACCACCACACATCTCCAGAGCTTTTATATCTTCACCAACATCAACATTTTTAACAGATAGCCTCTCCCTTCTATTGACTGCTAAGCATTATTTTAAATTGATTTCCTGTAGCTCTTATTGAAATAAATGGAGTCTCCCAAAAGGATTGTTTTGAAGAATGGCATTTACAAATAGTATTAATAGACATTTTATGAAAGAAGATATACAGGTGGCAAATAAATATATGAAAAATGCTCACCATTAATAATAGAATAGAAAGTCCAGAAATACATCCGCACATTCACAGCCAACTGATTTTTGACAAAGGTGCCAAGTATCTTTGAAGAAAAAATACTCTCTTCAATAAATGTGTTGAGGAAACCAGATATTCACATGCAGAAAAATCGGATTAGGTCCTTATCCCACACCATATACAAAAAGCAACCCAAAACGGATTAAAGACAAATTTAAGACCTGAAACTGTAAAACTTCTAGAAGCATAAGGAAAACACTTTGTGACATGGGCATGGACAAAGATTTTCTGGATAAGACCTCAACACACAGGAAACTTAAGCAAAAATAGACCAATGGAATTACATCAAAATCAACAGCTTCTGCACAGTAAAGGAAACAACCAACAGATTCAAGAGACAACCTACAGAGTGGAAGAAAATATTCACAAGCTACACATCTGAGAAAGGGTTGATATACAAAATATATGAGGAACTCAATAGCAAGAAACCAAATTATTTTAAAATGGGTAAAAGACCAAAATAGACATCGACATTTCTCAAAAGAACACATAAAAATGGCCAATGGGTATATTAGAAAATGCTCAGCATCTCTAATCATTAGGGAAGTGCAAATCAAAACCACAACGAGATATCACCTCACACGTTAGGATGCCTATTAGGAAAAAGACAAGAGATAAGTATTGGCAAAGGTGTGGGGAAGAGGAAACCCTTGTACACTGTTGGTGGGAATGTAAATGAGTATAGCCATTATGGAAAACAGTATGGAGGTTTCTCAGAAAATTAAAAATAGAACTACCACATGATCCAGCAATCTCGCTCCTGGGTATATATCCACAGGAAATGAAGTCAGTATCTCAAAGATATCTACACTCCCGTGTTTATTGCAGCTGTATTCACAATAGCCAAGACAGGGAATCACCCTAAGTGTTCATCAACAGATGAGTGGATAAAGAAAATGTGGTGTATATACACAATGCAATACTATTTAGCCATAAAAGAGAAGTAAATCCTGTTATTTGTAACAACATGGATGAATCTAGAGGACATTATGTTTAGTGAGATAATCCAGGCACAGAAAGGCAAATGCCACATGATGTCATTTATTTGTGGAATCTGAAAAGGCTGAACTAGTGGAAGCAGAGAGCAGAATGGTGGTTCCCAGGGCCTGGAGCAGTGGGGGACGGGGAGGGGTCGGTGGGTAGGAGACATTTGTCAAAGGAGACAAAATTTCAGTTAAGTTCAAGAGATCTATTGTACAACATGGTGACTACAGTTAATAATAATGTGTTGTGTTCTTTAAAATACATGAATACTCTAAGGGAGTATTCATGCTGTGGACAAGAAATTTTAAAAAATAATGGTAAGAGCGTAGATTTTAAGTGTTCTCAGCATAAAAATGGTAACTACAAGGTAATGCACATTAAATAGCTCAATTTAGCATTTCACAATACACATATTGTAAAATATCATCTCGTAGAAGATAAATATATACAACTTTATATGTCAATTTACAATGAAATGAAACATAAAAAATAAAAAGATCATTTTTGTCATTTCATAGTTATGCTTCATACATTCCCACTACCCAATGCCTGAGTAACCCCATTCTTCCTCTATTTCTTCTTCAACAGACAAAGGAACTTATGTGCAAAGAGGCATCTGGTTGTCTCAAAGAGTACATGGAGAGAATATAAGGTTGTTGACTAGACTGGGATGTTTTTGTATCTGCAAAATTGGAAAATTTATTTTAACAAATATCTCATTTTGTTTAAAAACATACTATTTAAATTGGCTAAATGATATTAAAACAAAAGCATACTAATCATTTTTTAAAGCTGTTAGCTTTTAGACTAAACCATTTTTTGGTTTAATAGATACAAAATATTAACTACTAAGACAGAATTTCCATAAAGTTGTACTAATAATGTTAGTTCCCATAGTCTTAGCTTTATTAATAAACTCTATTTTAGCTGTCCACAGCCCATAAGGACTGCGGAAACTTCTTCGGAACATATCTTTAGTATTAAGCTACCAAAAAAATCCTTTTAATTTCAAAATCAATAAGCAAATAGCCTCTTTGTCCAACTCTCATAAAACTGCAAACTTTGGAATTGGGGAAAACATTTTCATATCATTTTTGTACTAGAACTTCAGACATTCTTATTTTATGAAAGACAAGGACTGAAGTGGATGGTAATGACAGCTACTAAATGTCTCCAGTATCAATTTCCTTCACAGAACCCCATACAACAACAGTAATCCCCATACAACTCCGAGCCCTAGTTTAAAAATGTCCCTGTAAGGTAATGCCATGTCACAATTAAAGCAGTGAGCTCCACACAGTTTCTCTCCAAAGCCTGTAGCAATTTTAAATTAACTTCAACCTTTTTTCAAGATAAGGTGACTCCCTGTGTCTACTCTTTCTTGGCTAAAGACCATTTCTGATTAGGTTCCTATAACTAGATGAAAGCTAATACATTTGTCTGCTCCAGCTACCATAACAAAATACCATAGACTGTGTGGCTTACACAACAGAAATTTATTTCTCACAGTTCTGGAAACTGGGGAGACAAGATCAAGGTGCCGGTAGAGTGTGTTTCATTCTGAGACCTCTTCTCTTGACTTGTCGGTGGCCACCAGCTCTCTGTGCTCACATGAACTCTTTCTCTGTAAGCAGGAGAGAGTGAACTCTGGTTTCTCTTCCTCTTCTTTTAATGATACTGGTTCTATTGGATGAGGAATCCACCCTTATGATGCCATTTCACCTCAATTGCTTCCATAAAGGGCCTACCTCCAAATACATTGGGAGTTAGGGCTTTAACATATGAATTTGGGGGGAACACACACATTCAGTTCATAGCCACTAATATCAGCCTTTCAACTGGGAAGTTGCTGGCAGATTTATCAACTGTATCTAGATCCACAAAGTAAAATGAAGTTAAAGATGAATGTCAAAGAATTCAAGCCCCCCAAAAGCTCTTTTCAACTGTTAGAGCTAACACAAAAATATGTATTTGCCTACTTATCCCCAAATTGACTCAAACCTAGAATTAAACTAAATGATAATAACATGAAACTTTTTTGAGAGTTCTTCTTAGATACTGGGAGAAGAAGACTATGTATATGTTACAGAGGAGAAATACAACAACAATACAATAAAGTTTCACTCTTGTTTTTTGGCTTTTGCTGTACTTATGTTTTTAAAGTAACACTCCCAAAACTAGTGGGCAAAATTTTAACAGCTCCGTTTCTGACATTAGCTCATGAAGAGAACTTATACTTTGAACACATGGAGTTCTGGGCAGGAAAAAATATATATATTCACTATTGTAAGGTCAGAGCATCATTGCACAGATCTTTTTTTTTTTAAGTACTTGCAACCGTCATTTTTAAAACCCACAACTCTCACCAACAGAACATTTGAAATAGTGTACTCCAGCATTTCAGGGAGGTCAAATTTCTTTCCTACAACTTTTAGAGGCACCTTTTGAAACTTTCCAGTTAAGATTTTCAAAAATCTGTACCAAATAATAGCCCCAGAGGAAAGTATATATTACGGCTGTCAGTGAGCTTGACTTCCGTCATAAAATGGAAACATTGCTGAGCATTTTCTCCTTTAGCCAGAAATTCACATGGCGCTTTGGAGCAGCTGCCCTATAATAACTATTCAGAAAAAAAGATACCTGAATCAATTAGTTCTCATCCTAATCTTTCTGACTTTCAAGTCAGATGAAAGGATAATCATTTTTATATATTTGTTTTTGAAACTAGTTCTATTTTTTCAAACATATAGGTATAAAGGGGCATTATTGATCTTTGGTAGCATTATTTTAAAAAAGCAAAGATTAAGGCCGGGCGTGGTGGCTCTCGCCTGTAATCCCAGCACTTTGGGAGGCTGCGGTGGGCAGATCACCTGAGGTCGGGAGTTCGAGACCAGCCTGACCAACATGGAGAAACCCTATCTCTACTAAAAATACAAAATTAGCCAGGGATGGTGGTGCATGCCTGTAATCCCAGCTAGTCGGAAGGCTGAGGCAAGAGAATCACTTGAACCTGGGAGGCAGAGGTTGTGGTGAGCTGAGACGCCCCACTGCTCTCCAGCCTGGGCAATAAGAGCGAAGCTCCGTCTCAAAAGAAAAAAAAAAAAGCAAATATTGGCAAATTTCAAGTTAGTTCTTTTTCTCCCTATATGTGAAAAAAAATGAACTAACATAAGCATTCATTAATTTATTCAACAAACCTTTATTGATCCTCTATTACACGTTATGTACTATGTTGAGCCTTGGGGCCAAATAGAAAAATAAATGCTTTTTCTATTCTATAAATGGGCAAATAGATGCCAAGGGTGAGCTAAGGGCTCACTATATAACAGAATTAAGGCTGCTCTATATAATAGAAGCAAGCAACCCGAGTCATCAATCAGCCTAAACTCTTCATTTCTCTTGCATTCCTCTTGCTTAAAAACTGTGATTTTTTTTTATTCAATGCTTTCCAAAAAGGGAAGACAGAGCAAGAAGATATTTCCACTGCCCTTTTCTTTCTGTATACAGAAGTGAGAGCTTGCTCTAACTTTGGATTCTACTCTTCCCTCATCCACCCAGAAAGCAGAATGGAAAAGGATAACGAATTATTATTATTAATTTTTTTTTTTTTTTTTTGAGACGGAGTCTCACTCTGTCACCCAGGCTGGAGTGCAGTGGCGCCATCTCGGCTGACTGCAAGCTCTGCCTCCTGGGCCATTCTCCTGCCTCAGCCTCCTGAGTAGCTGTGACTACAGGCGCCCGCCACCACGCCCGGCTAAATTTTTTGTATTTTTAGTAGAGACGGGGTTTCACCATGTTAGCCAGGATGGTCTCAATCTCCTGACCTCGTGATCCGCCCGCCTCGGCCTCCCAAAGTGCTGGGATTACAGGTGTGAGCCACCGCGCCCGGCCCCAGGGTAATGAATTATTAAGAAATAAGTGGTAAATAACTGAGGAAATGTTGTCAGTTACTCTAACAAAAGAGAACTCCAAATAATTAATTTTAGAATCTATCATTCCCATGCTTCATCATTTTCACTCTGAAAAAAAGGAGGGAGGGTGAAGCAGAGATCATTCTTAGTAGCTGTTAAGTGTATTTAACAGAATTGTGAGGGAAATATGGTGTTCATAAAATTTCAACCATGAAATGTGTGTAAAGTCCAAGGATGCTAAGTTTTTTTGTCATGTCTGGTAGTTATAGAAATACTTTTAACTTCTGTAAGTACTTGGCCAGTTGACCATTTTGCTCTCTGTTGGTGATGGTAAAGAAGAAGGCTGTGTCTCAAATATATTAGGGGCTCAGTTAATGGTTGTTGAAGCTGAAAGGATGACTTCGCATTTGGGGACTTTGTATGCATAATAATAGGTGCTCAGTACAGTGCCTACTAAATAATTGATGAGGTCTCTCTAAAGACTCTATGTCTCTTGATCATGAGACCTAGGGATTAACAGAACATCAGAGTTTCTCATTCAAACATGGTGTGTCCAACATTACTGCAAACAAATCTCACTCATGCATAACCTGAGAGGTTTGAAGGGAGAAGAAAGATGAACAAAACCTGACCCACTCCCCACCACCCCCACTGCAGCCAGGAGATCTGCACGTGGCTTCGTGCGGTCCTCTCATGTGGACTCGCATAAACAGCCTCCTTCCTGGTTTCTGACTCCTGGCCATGCCTATCAAACCCATCCCTCACAGAGCCCCCAAACGGTCTCTGCAGAATGGAATTCTCTGATTACTTTACACCTTGCTTAAAATTCTTCAGTAAACCCTGAGAACCAAAGTTCAAATCTTGTAATGGGTTATGTAAGGCTCACCCTGATCTGGCTCTTACTGCTTCTCTGACCATGCTTTTGTTTGGTTGGTTGGTTTTGGTTTGGTTTGGTTGTTTTTTTGGTGGGCATAGAGGGCTTTTTGTTTTTGCCACGAGGTTTCAGCAACATTGAGCTGTTTCTAGTTCTTGCTGTCTCCTGATCATTCCTCACTAAGCTGACCTGGCCTTAGCAGGTCTCTCCTCTTTCTCTTCTTCACTTTTAAGCCTTTGCTCTGGTGTCTCCTCCTCTAGCAAGCCTAAGACATGACTTAGGTATCTCCCTTTCTGACTCCCTCAGTTGCTCAGACTATCTTAGCCCTGATTTCCAAGTCATTCTATCATTATTTGGCTCTCTTACTAATCCTCAGCACTTCTGTGTCTTAGTCATCCCCGTTTCCCTATCAGACTGGTACATTGTGGCACACAGTAAGTACTAAGAGATTTTGAATGAATGAATCCTCAATGGCTGCTATACAAGGGGGAAAGTTGCAGCAGCCAAGTTAAGAGTTAATGGCCTAAAACACCCTTGGTGACCTCTTTTCTACTTCGCCCCATCCGCTACTCTTAGGAGATCTATGAGTGTAAAGAAGGTGCCCTTGTGCCCCAAAGGGACATTGAAACTTCTTACCGAGCATAGTAAAGCAGAGAACTTAGGAGGCTGACATTTTCCCTAAACTACTCCTCAAAAATCAAGCCCAGTATATGCCAACAGAAGTTCTCAACTCTACCACTACCACCATCACCAAGTTCCTAACGGCAGAAGAGCGTGAATTCATTCCTAGGATACTACAGGTTCAGAGTATCTTTAACATGTAAGGTTGTATCTCTTCAATTCATGAAAATTTCTCAATCTTTCCATTAAATGAAACAGATTTTTATAAATCACTTATCAGTGAAAAGGACCTAATCCCCTATCCATAGGTACATATCTTAATTAGTAAAACTCAGATTCCAGCAGGCACCCCATATTTCTTCCATAACTTCCCATCCTTTTCCAAATCCCCCCGAGGTGCCTCCTTAAGAAGTATGGGATATAATATGGCTCCTCTAGATATACTGTATACCTAAAACCAAAGTATTGGTCATAATTCATTTAAAAAATCTAAAATTTGAAAGGAGGTAGAAAACAAAGGGGCCTTCTTTCCAATATAAAAGCTACATAAAACTTCACACTGATATACCTAATGACTCTAGAGTGATTTCATACCACCGCCACCAATTCCTAAAGAGCTTCCAGTGAATCCCACTGTTTCCATAGTTCCTCAAGAAGGAAAAAGTACCTCCTGGTCATTTCCCTCTTGGCATCACTTCATACAAAAAAAGCTGGACTCAAATATATTTGCATATATGTAAAAAGACATTCAGTACAGCACTCTTTGGAGTAGAAAAAATACCTGGAATTTTAAATGCCTATCAATAAAGGACTCACAAAATATATGACAGCACATCTAGACAATGGCGTGTCATGCAGAATATCATGTAGCTATCAAACAAAATGAGGTAGATCATTGCTACATGTTCATGCACTGCAGTACCTCCAGGATATGTAGTTAACAGAAAGCAAGACACAGAACGTGTGATTTCTATGGAAAAGATAAAAAAAAAGGGGGGGCCTCTAGGAAAAACTAGGGGTTACTGGAGGAGGGTTAATCTGTATTACATTTTCAAAAAATAATGTGTCTATACACACACACTTTTAAAACAAAAGCTATCTAGAGGAAGTACAGGCAAAAGGAAAGAGGAAGGGTGAAGCCTGGCTCACTCTACCCGCCCGACTCATGGCTTCCGGTGCCATAACCCAGACGACTTGAGTTTCTGTGATTTCTCAATCTTAGCAGCACTGTGCCTTCTTTAGAGAGGAGGAACATCAACCACTAGAGATGATGCAGTAAAGTGCCCCCACATCAAAAAATGCAGCTCCTCTTTCCCAACATTTTTTAGAACCTTCTCATGAACTGTGCTTTTAATTAAAGCACATCTGAAAGCTTCTATTTCCTTGTCCCTATACACAGCAATTGGAATACGCTGCAGAGAAGTCAAAGAAAATGTTTGCGAAAAGCATTTCTTCCACATTAAGTACCAGACCGCCTGGGCATTCTTGACAATAAACTCTGGGGAAATAAGCTATTTGTGCTTGGTCCTGCTGGCCGGTTCCTTGGTGAAGAGTTCTGATGGCATAATGCTCACCAGTAGTCCCACAACAATTTGGGGAGTGTTGCCAGTATTTAGAGAACCCCGTAAATGAAATTAGACCAGTGTTCAAGCCAATCCATGCCAAGGAGCCAAGAGGAATAAAGGAGTGAATGTTTTATTCTTTAGTGTTTAATTGAATACATAACAAGTCACATAATCAATGATTCATTACTTCACACACAGGAAGGAAAACAGTAGCTAGTATTTCTGTTATACAACCGGTTGTGAACAGGAAGAACAAAAATCTTCATAGCATTAGATGGTTGAAGAAATTCTCAAAGTTTGGGCATGTCTGAAAAGACTTCAACTGCATCTTTTTTCAATATAAAGGGATTTTTTTTTCTTACATTTCTGTGTCATTAGAAAAATCTGATAATCTTATACAATTTTTTCTTCTCTTCTTACATTTAGAGAAAATGGTTTAATGATATGTACTACTTAAAAAATCAGAATCCCAGATAACTCTGTGTGAATCTTACATTGTCTAGCAGATAAGGTTTTCAGATGCCTGGAAAAATTTAAACAACATATAATTTACATCTTCAAAATTAACATCCACGATGGATGTTTTAATCCTTTGTCACTAAATGGTTATTAACGCTGTTTGAGTGGTCATAA
This sequence comes from Symphalangus syndactylus, assembly GCF_028878055.3. Lineage (NCBI taxonomy): Eukaryota > Metazoa > Chordata > Mammalia > Primates > Hylobatidae > Symphalangus > Symphalangus syndactylus. Next base: position 44,592,075 of record NC_072437.2, on the reverse strand, counting down.
ATGAATTGTCATTTGTATTCAATAGTAATTGCAAAATTTACCTGCCTATAAAGTCGCAAAAACAGTTGTATAATAGTTTACATTACAATTAATGTACACATACCTCAAAACACATTTAGAATTTTAAAAAACTGGCTTGGAAAAAAATCACAAAAAATTCAAGAGACAACAAATCTTGATTAACTAGTCCATCTTCCTACCACACACGATTATACTCTAATGTAGATATTCTGGTTGAATTTCTTCCATCCAAGTTTCAAGGGCCCCAGTAGAAAATCAAGTGTTAATACTTTTAGATTTTTATTGTCCAAAACTGTTGACAAAGAAAAGCTAACTTCAACATAACCTGTTTCTGGCTATACAAAGACCTATTTCAGGTGCTACAGATACTGAAAATAGGAGTATTTTACTTATTTCTCAAGAGACAGACTTAGGCCATCTAAGAAAATGAATTCAGTTTTTAAATGATTTATAGTAAGGAAAAACAGGAAAACAATTCCAAACAAAGGATTGACTCTGATAGGCTTACAATAAAAATATTCAGTTTACTATTTTAAAAACTAAATTGAGTAAAGTATTTGTGATTTAGACTATAAAATAAATTCTCAAGGAATTCAACCCCTCCAGTCAATACTTTTTCTTAATGTCTGCGTTGTAATTTAGCATTTTGCATGTGGGAGTACACAAATTATTTGAATATTGGATCAGAATTTACCCTAACTTGAAGAGTAAGAAGTTATCAAAGTTTCCCCTTACATGGCTTTAATGAAATAACATTCCATTGAAAATTCCAATAAAAATTGGAATATATTATGAGCACTGCCAACTGCTCATTTTGTCTGAGTATTAACAGATTATGCATTTCCTCAGAGAAGCAGTAGGTCCCATATATACAGACATATATATGGCTCTGGTTTGAAAGAGAAGACAATTTTGCCTAGTATTATGATTTACCACTGTGCTATCAATCAAAAAAACCAAGAAATACAATTAAAACAACATTGAAAGGGAAAAAATTTTAAATCTCACATCTTCAAGGAATATTTTCTACAGCATATCATTTGAAAAATTAGAATGAATACTGTTCATGGTCCACATATATTAAACAAAAAACATGTCAATTACTTGGTGCAAACACACAGAACCTGGTACCTTTTTTTTTTTAACCATCATTGTCTACTCCTTTTTAAAAATTAAGTTTGTTACTAAAAGTCTAATGTCATTCACTTGTATTTATGATCATCAAATGGTAATTAGGACAACACATGTAAATGCATGCCTCTGAGTCAGATTCATGCAGTGATAATTATCTGAATAATTTATGACATTCTCCCAGGTTATTTGAATGGTATCTTTGGAGGGCTTACTCAAATGAACCCACAATACCTCCACTATTACAGCTTATGGGAAATTACAATCCACTTTACAGGCCTCAAAGGTTCATTCTGTGGCCCAAAGCCCATGGAGGGGAAGGGATCTAAAGGTGCTCATGTCAAGTTATTTTACTTGTATTATACTGTCTACTCAATGTAAAATGAATTTTCTTCACAGCCTTTACTTTAGGCTAAAAATAGACAGTTTTCTTGTATTGACCTTAACTTTAGAAGGGACAGTCGTCCCTGGAAAAAGAAGTAGATTTACTGTCCCTAACCACTAAATTCCCAGTCTTTCAAATAATGTGGGGGTGGGGGGGGAGGGTGCTGGGTGTGACAGGGTGGAGTGAATAAGATGCCTATGTACAAGACAGTGGAACAGATCAACTCAAAAGTTTACAAGATAACATTTGTAAGGCTTGAGTGACAGAGGCAAAATTTTAGCAGTTTCTCAAGACTCTCGGAGTTGAGCAGATTTGAGAGGGGAAATCAGAATCGCTGAGCCTTGCCATCTGTCGTCAGTGGTTTTGATCTGTCCCAAGATGTTCTCAATCATGTGCTTCCTGTTGAACAATCTAACAAAATACCATACGGGTAGAGAAATCTCTGTAACACTGACTTTTGGTCAGTGAATCAGAGTCCTAAATTATTTCAGGCTTCAAACAGATAAATTGTGATGCATTACTTAGTCTGAGACCAAACTCAACATATAAGCAAGCACAACTTCCTAGATTTCTGCTTCCATTCGCCTAAAACTACAGGCTTTGTATATAAAGTCAATTTTACTTCTCAAAAAATGTTAGTCTAATAAAAGACTTGAAATCTATTTCCCAACTAAAAAAAAATTAGTGGATTAAAAATACAGGTACCTTGATTTTAAGTAGACAGTTAATCAACATATGATTAGTAATACAACTAATACTCAAGAAAAAAAGTATAATAGAGCAAACTCAGTTTTACAATTATGTATTTTTTCCTAACCCAATTTCTCGATAAGGATGTAAGAAACTCATCAAAATATGTTGCTTAGTATATACACCAGCTGATGCAAATTACTGGGGTAATATAGGAAATTTTATAGCATTAGTAATGAATTAAAAAACTAAATGATTCGTGTAAAATGTTTATATATGGTATATACAGCTTGGATCACATAAGTCTAAGAATAAAACCGTCAATTTGTAACATCTGTATGGACATAGTAAGATACAGTACGAGATTCATTTTTAAAAACAAGGAAAAATAGCACTAATTTAAACACTGAAAACAGCTCTTACAAAATCCTTAAAAACGTACATCAGAGAAAGATGCTGAAAACAAAACAAAATAGGCTTCTCTGTCATCACAGAATATGCAAAGGGCACCTCACAGCATGGAGCATGACGAGGTTTATTTCCCTTCACTTATGGTGTACATAGGATATGCATTGGGAATTTATTCCATGTAAGAGTAAAGGCATAAGGCAACCAGGTCTCCTTCTGTTTCTGTTGCATTTACCTATTATTGGACCATTTTATTGCTCAGCTCACTTTTAAGTACTTATTTGCCTTCATTTAAAAATATTCCATTTTACAGCTATCTACAGATAGGCAGCCCTTGGTGCTGAGTTCTCTGCTTAACTTCAGGATTCCACTTAACTTCAAACAAACTGCATGAAAGTGGCATTTTCAGGTTTTCAGGTTTGCCCAGAAGTCAACGTTTGCTAGGCTTGGAGAAAATAAGGATTTTTAATAAGTGATCTTAGGTCTAAGTAACCAAAATGAAACTTCTTTTGCGCAATAGATTTTAAAATCAGGATTTATAATCAACAAGAAAATAAAAGTTCAAAAACTAAAACCCTACTGGGTAACTCTTTGGTTAGATTATATATAAGCATTAACAACTCTAAGTTTAGGACTCAAAACAGTAAGTTCAGTAAACTGCCAGTTAAGAGTAGGTCTGTTATTAATCTTTATAAAATGCTTGGCATGTTTGCATTTACTATATGATATTTTTAAAATGTGCATGTACTCAAACAGATAGTACAAATTTCCAACTTTCAAATCATAAATGAGTATGTCTGCTTCTCCCTTCCCACCCTTCCTACCCTTTCCTCCCTCCCCACCCCACCCCGCCCACCAAGTCTTACAACTAAAGGAAGGTCCTACTGACATTCATTGCAAGAATACAGGCTTTCCTAATACCCACGACGTGCACTATGACCCAGCTCCCTACAGTCACTGCCAGGTGACCTCCTACGGCGCTTGGAGACCTGAGCAGCCTTGCACTCTTAGGCGGCAGCGTCCTTTCTCCCTCTTGCCAGTAACTGCTGCCATGTCCAGCAGTGGAATCAAGGGCTTCTGGCGAGAAGCAGCTGAAAAGGGCGCCTCTGCAGGCAGGAGGATCACTTTCTATAAGTTTAAGCCACAGGCTGAGACCTTTTATTCTGTACGAGAAAGGATCCTTTACTGTCCCAGCACTAGATTCTTCTACTTTACGTGTAACTTTTCAAAACTTTATTCGTTTAGTTACTGAACTGCCTCCATGGGGTCCTAATTCCAGGCTCAGAATCCTCCATCCAGCCTTCTAAAACTCTACTTTCAAAAGAGGTCAAAAAGACTGTGTAATGACCTTGTAAAACACTAACCCCTGACAGTGGAACCAATCCTGATCTCTTAAACCCCCAGTGAGTCAGAAGAGCTTGAGAAGATTTCAAGGAAATCTTCCGCACACTGGACACGGTCCAATCAGGTTCTGAACAATTCAATCATCCCCAGGTCTGTGGCCACACTCCCCCAACAGATCCAAACTGAAGTACCATCTGGGGGAGGGGTGGTTTGAGGCAGGGAGTAGAGGAAGCATGGAGTGGTAGGTGGGGGTGGGGTGGGGGTTCCTCTGGGTTCTCTCGGTTCAGGAGGTCCAAAGAAGACGAAGCAGCCCAGAGGATTTGCGGCTGCAGGTTCTGTACTGGAGGGAAGGTGGGCAGACAGGTCTCACCCAGCTACTACTGGAGGGGGAGATTGGGAGGGGAGCAGCCAGGGGACAAAGGGGGGACAAGAGGCTCTGTAATCATCTCTCGGGCAGGAAAAGGAGTGGGCGCTGGAGTGGCGAGGGGGTCTGGGGAGCTCACTCCCTGCAGAAGACGTACTCGGTGTAGCTGGTCCAGATCTTGTCCTCGCTCTGGTCGGTGCTGCTGGCAAAGGCGCAGGTGCCCGTGGAGCTGCACGCCACCATGTGGAAGCCCGACTCGGACAGCTTGTCGAAGGCCTGCTCCAGGAAGTTGAACTTGAGGTAATAGCGCGAGGTGTAGCGCTCCGGGGGACGGTCCGGGTCCCGGCTTTCGTTCAGGGTGTCCCCAAACACCTCCTTGGCCAGCGACGTCTTTCCGCACACTGTGATGCGCGCCACTCGCCGGAACTTGGCGTCCGCCTGCGCGTCCCGCCCGATGGTGTAGGAGCCGCGGTAGCCGATGGTGATGTAGCCCGAACGCCGGCTGCCGTCCAGCGACTGGGACGGCGTGAGCAGCGGGCCCGCCGCGCCCCCGGACGGACTGCGGCTAGCCAGCTCCAGCGTGGGCGACGACGCCCCGGCAGAGGCGCCCTCCTGCTGTTCGGGCTCCGCATAGCCAAGCGGCAGCAGCTCGTCACCCAGCGAGCCCTCCTTGTGCACCCCGCGCCGCGAGGGCGGCGGCCCCGGGCCGGGCTGCTGGGGCGCCCCGAGGCGGCGCACGAGCTCTGGCAGCTCGAAGTACTCGGCCTCGCGCTGCAGCCGGCTGCGCTCAGGGAAGTAGTCGGGCAGCACGAGCTGCAAGTCCCGCAGGTAATCCAGGATGTAGCGGAAGAGGAAGCCGTCCCGGTCCAGAAAGAAGCGGCCTTTGCTGTCCCGGGCCAGCTCCTGCGGCTGCTGCTGCGTGAACATGCGCCAGAGCAGCGAGTCGGGTACCGACACCACCGTGCAGCGCCGGGTCACGTACACCTGGCCCCCCACGTTCAGCTCCACGATGTCGGGGAAGAGCGGCGGCTCCGCGGAGGACGAGGAGGAGCCGCTGCCGCCCCCGCCGCCGCCCCCGTTGGGTAATCCACGTGTGCTGTCCGCCAGAGCCATGACAGAGAGGTGGCCGGGCCGGGACAGTGGCAGGGAGCCGCGCTGCACTCAGGAGCTGCAGCCGCCTTCTCCGGAGCCCCGGAGCCCAGACGCTCGCTCAGCCTTGCGCCCCGCTGCCGCCGCCGCCACCTCCTGGAGCCGAGCGGTGCGAGCGCGCCGCTGTGCGCCCCCGTGAGTTCCAGTGCGCTCCGCCAGCCTTGCCCGCGCGCTCCAGGCGAGTGCCGGGTCGCGGCCCGCGCGCTGCTTAAGTAGAGCCGCCTGCTCTGGTGCCGTGGCGCGCAGGAGGCGTGGGCGGCGGCGGAGCCTCGCTTACCCGGCGGGTGGAGGGGGGAGTGGGGACTCGATTTGCATCTTAAACGCGGACGCCACGCGGGGCTGCTGGCTCCACCCCGGCTGGCGAGCGCTGGGGGCGCCCGGACTCCCACCCGCCCCCCCACCCACCAGCCCCCCCACCCACCAGCCCCGCCCCGTGGTCCCGCCCAACTTTCTCCCTCTTCCAAAGAGGACCCGCCCGAGACTTGACGGCTTCGTAAGATAGCTCCTAGGAGGGACAGTCACCGCGCCCCGTCCCCTCTCGCCCCAGCCCGCACCCAGGGACTCTGGAAGGAGGACGTGAACTTTCGGAAGCCTCCGGCCCCGGGAGTGGAAATGCGTGGCTGCCTCCGGCCCTCCCGCCTGCGGAACTGGCCGCTTCCAGCAGTGCAGCTGCAGCCTGCCATCGTTGTTTGTCGTGTCACTGAAAGTAGAGAGACGCGAAAAACCTGGAGAGACGAAAGAGCCGCCCCAGTCCGAGCGCAGCCAGATTTTGTTCAACTTGCCTTGCAGCCAGCCTGGAAAATACATAAATAAATAAACCTAGAAACAAAAAGCAACCCTCAGTGTCCCGCAGTAGGATGCTTTACGATAGTTTATTTTCTGGCTGCAGAGACAAAATGAGATCAAGCTCCAAATCTGCTCTTAATTGCAATGCCCTCTTCCCGCAGGGCCTTCGAGGCCAGACTGAAGTGAAGGGGTAAGACTCCGGAACGTTCGGTCTCCGGGTCCCATTCAGCCTTCGTTGAATCGCGCCTTTAAAACTCACAACAGTTGCAGATCTAACGTAATTTTTAAAGCCACCTTTGGCCCCTGCGTGTTTATCCTCCCAAAAGTCCAGGCGCCCCTTCTCTCCCGCATGCCTCGGTCACTCTTCGGCCCTCTCCAAGTTCCCGTCAGTCTCAGAAAGGGATATTTATATATCTGAAGGCCCTTGTCTGGATCCCATCTCTCAACTCCTGCTGCCTGCACGTTTGCTTTTCCTCCCGGACTGCAGCCCATAGAACCGCCTCCTCCCCCTGGAAGCTTTGCCTGCCTTCCCAGGTGGGTGGGGCCTCTGGATGGCTCCCTACACACGGTCTGCACTGCTCCCAGCACGTTCTGAAATGTCATATTTATGAGTGATTATCTGATCACTGATTTGGGTATAAAAATAAGTAAGAGCTCCTGAATGCTGCAAAAAGAAGAGTGCAGAGGAGGGTGTCAAGAAATGATTGGGTCAGTGAGTGTTTCTTGTGTACCTGCTATTATTTGCAGGGCACCAGGGAGTGAGGAATGCAGAGGCGAATAATCTCCAAAGCGCTTTCAGTGTAGCCCAATAAGCAAAGGATCAGGGGTCTGCGCAGTTATCACATCAGTTTGGAGTATAGACTACACATCAAGATAAATCAGGCAAGATCTTTGTTCTTGATAATATTTATCCTTCTGTGTAAACTACCCAGTGAGCTTCACAGTCTCCTCACAGATAAATGTCATTTTCATTTCGAAATGTTTATATCTGCCGAACAATTACCGCGCTCATGTCAGTGTGCTGAAATGAGATCAACCCCCAAACCAGTTCTTTTAATTGCAAGTACAGATTTTGATACTGAATGTATTTCACCACTCTTTTTTGTTGTTGTTGTTGTTCTGTTCTTTGGGATAAATAATAGATGACACAAAACTTCCAAGTCCCAGTGCAGGATTTCAAGGTGGTTGTGCTAACAGGCGTTATATTAGTGTCACAGACCTGACAAAACCAGTCTCTTTCCTACAAATCCAAGAAAAGACTTCTTTGTATCAGTTCTGCACATATTTTTGTATAATTACCATTGCTCATTGTATCAGCAAATCCTGCCAGCTCTGTGTTAAAAATCTTTCTAGACTATTAATGTATTTCACCATCTCCCTATCATCACCCTGGACCAAGCCACCATCATCTCTTGCCTGGATTATTGCACTGGTCTCCTAACTGCTTCTACTTCTGCCCCTACAGTCTTTTATCACCAGAACAAAAACAGGGACCCTGCTTATAATCCAAGGCTGGTATGTCACTCTGCTCAGAGCCCGCCAGTGGCTTCCTGTCTCAGAAAGAGCAAAATCCAAAGTCCTCTCAGTGGCTTACAAGACTCTACATGTTTGGAGTTGTCCCACCAGCACTTCTCTGACCCATCTCCTGCCCTGCCCCCAGGAGCTGGCTGGCTTTAGCCACATAGCCCCTTTCTTGTTTTCTCAGGGCCTTTGCACATCCTTGTAAAAGTCTCATTTCTCCTCCCTCCCATGTTCCTCACCTTGTTCAGGTCCCTCCCTTCTCACCTCCTTCAGGTCTGCCCAGCAAGACCTTTCCTTGATCCCACTTCTTAATGCAGCACATCCTCACTGCAGCTTCCTCTTCCCTGCCTTATTTGTTGACTGTTTTCCTACATTAGAATATAAACTCCAAGAATTCAGCAGTTTTTGTCTGCTTGGTTCATTGCTACACCCCCACTGCCTAGAACAGAGCTGGCATATTACAGGCATTTGATAAATATCTGTTGCTCACCCAAGCATTCAACCACTATTTATTCAGGGCCAACTACTATATTCCAGGCTGCATGTTAAAAAATAATCACTGCCCACTAGGAGCTTATAGTCTTGCGAGGGAGACAAATAAATACAGTATAAAGATAAGCCTATTAAAGGTGGTGATAAATGCCACAAAGAAAATAAAATTATAAGATGTGATAGAGGGACTGAGTGTGGAATGCTACTTTATACAGAGTGCCTGGGGAAGGCATCTCTGTGAATGTGACATTTGAGCTTAATAATAAGAAAGAGACAGCCATGGGAAGTTTTGGAGGAAGAGCATTCCAGGCACAGGGTCAAACAAGTTAAAGGGGCCTGAGTTATGAGTGAGCTCACATTAAAAGTTTATGTATTGTTTCATCTACTTGTATCCTGTGAATCTCCAAAGTACCCCTGAGGTGATCAGTACAGAGTCAAATGTGAGTGATACTGTGTGCTTATTCACTACCTGCAGCCTACTATCATCATTCTCTACATCTTGACATAAGGTAGTCATCAACCACCAGCTAGTCTACTGCAGAAAAGCCATTGGTATTTCCTCATAGAAGCCAGGTAGTGCATGAGAGATATAATAATGAATGAAACCGGTGATTTGAAACACAAGGAATGTTTTTCTAGTTAATTTTGTGTGTTCTGTTTCTTGCCTATTGGTTGGTATCACAAAATTCAAAAGGAACTACTACTGGGGAACTCTGACGCTGCGACTTGAGGGCCTGAGTGTTTATGAGAAGAAAGTCATAACTGTTTAGCATCTCCAGTATGTTAAATATGCTTAATTGCAAGGGGTTGGGGAGGATTTGGAAACCTACTAGCCCTGTATTTAGTCTCAAACCAGTTTCTAATGATGGTCATTGCTAATTGATGGTCATTGCTCCTTTTCAAGTAACTCTTTGTATTTTCCTGAATAAGATACAGTGTGCCTGCAAGTAACCTGTCCTTTGATCCTAAAGTGGAGGATACTGGAAACATCTCTGGACCTACATTCTCATCTCATTTGCATCTTCTCCCCCACCTACTGCCTTCTCTTCGAACCAGCTTCCCTTCCCACTCCCCACAGTAATCCTTCTTTTTTTTTTTTTTTTTTTTTTTTTTTTTTTGAGACAGAGTCTCGCTCTGTCGGCCCGGGCTGGAGTGCAGTGGCACGATCTCGGCTCACTGCAAGCTCCGCCTCCCGGGTTCACGCCATTCTCCTGCCTCAGCCTCTCCGAGTAGCTGGGACTACAGGCGCCCGCCACCACGCCCGGCTAATTTTTTTTTTGTATTTTTAGTAGAGACGGGGTTTCACCATGGTCTCGATCTCCTGACCTCGTGATCCGCCCGCCTCGGCCTCCCAAAGTGCTGGGATTACAAGCATGAGCCACCGCGTAATCCTTCTTATCCAAAGTTTCCATTACCATGGTTTCAGTTACCCATGGTCAGCTGTGGTTTGAAAATATTACATGGAAATTCCAGAAATAACTAATTCATAAATTCAAAATTGAACACCATTCAGAGTAGTGTGATGAAATCTCCCACTGTCCTGTTTCGTCTTGCCCTGGACATGAATATCCACACTTTTACACTCCCAACCCATGAGTCACTTAGTAGCCATCTCAGCTATCAGATCAACTGTCTTAGTATCACCCTATCACAGTGCTTGTGTTCAAGTAACACTCAGTTTACTTAATAAACGGCCACAAAGTACAAGAGTAGTGATGCTGGCAATTCAGATATGCCAAAGAGAAGCCATAAAATGCTGCCTTTAAGTGAAAAGGTGAAAGTTCTCGACTTAATAAGAAAAAAAAAAATCATATCCCAAGGTTGCTAAGATCTATGATAAGAATGTAGACATTGTGAAATTTCTGTGAAATTATGAAGGAAAAATTTGTGCTAGTTTTGCTGTCACACCTCAAAACGCAAAACGTATGGCGCAGAGTGCATGACAAGTGTGTAGTTACAATGGAAAAGGCATTAAACTTGTGGATTGAAGACATGAAGAGAAACATGTTCCAATGGACAGCAATCAGGTTCAGTACTACCTACGGTTTCAGTCACCCACTGGGGGTCTTAGAATGTATACCCTTTGTATAAAAGGAGACTACTGTATTCTGCATACCAAAGATTTAAGGAAAGGAATGAGGAACGTGAAGAGAAATATAAAGTTAAAGGGGAAGAAGAACTGTGGCGAAATGAAGTGAGTACCTTTGAGAATTGAATGAATTTAATATATGTGAAAACGATCTGTACATTGTAAACCACCATTCAAGTGTCAGAATCATTATTTCCCACCACTTATCGTGGTGCTTGACAAGTCGTCCCAATAAATACTGAATGAACAAATGAGTGGCAGAAACATTAAAATGAACACTATGGGGAACGAGGAAGAGAGGCAGCATCAGAAATTATCCTGAATAAATGTTTATTCCATTTGTCACCCTAATATGTGTGAATCTTTTCTCTATGCAGGCTTTAAAATCATTGACTTTTTGCATTCAGAAGGAAAAAATAATTGAAGACAGAGATTAATTGAACAACATTAAGTAAATCAGGAGGCAAAATGATCTTAATAAAGATTTGGTAAAAGATGTGACAGTATTTAACCTGAAGAAAAGAGAACAAAATGTTATATAAGAGACACTGCCAAAATACTAGGTCTAAATTCCAATTACTCAGGAGGCTGAAGCAGGAGAATCGCTTGAACCTGAGAGGCAGAGGTTGCAGTGAGCCAAGGTTGCACCACTGCACTCCAGCCTGGGCAACAGAGCGAGACCCCATCTCAAAAAAAAAAAAAAAAACCAGGTCTAGACGGTAAAGAATATCCCAACATTGTATGATTATCTCTAGAGTATGAGTTTTATGATTTACAGAACCAAACAAAGAAACAAAAGTTAACAATGTTGATATTTCTATACCCTTAAAATGGTGTTTGGAGCTTATCCAGGAAACAAATAATAATATAACAAGCATGTGTAGAGTACTTATTATGAGCCAGCCCTATTTATAGAACTATACATGTATGAACTCATTTAATCCTAACAATAACTTTATCAGGCTGGTGCTATTACCCAAGTTTTAGATGAGAAACTGAGGCACAGTGAACTAATTTTCCCAAGATCATACAGCAAATAGGTGCTGGAGCTGGGATTTGAACCCAGGCAGTGTAGCCTTAGAATCTGTGCTTTTAAACACTGCATTTTAAATCCCCTTTCCTCTAGGAGTGCTTTACATGTATTAAGAAGTAAGTTATATTATTTTCCCCCTTTACAGATGAGAAACCCAAGGCAAAGAGAAGTAAGGTAACTTGACCAAGATAACACAGCTGTTTATCTCTGCTGGGGGCAGAAATGCTACTCTAAAGTCTATGTGCTTATGTTCCGCAGTACTGGTAACCAGAAACTCAAAGTAGCCACTTTGAAAGAACTAGGGTTAAGAAAGAGTCAAGTCCTTGGCCCTTATTTCTTCTTTCTGCCTTCTTTTTTCTTTCCAACCTATTTTAGGTTTATGGGTACATGTGCAGGTTTGTTACACAGGTAAATTGCATGTCGCAGGGGTTTGGTGTACAGATTATTTCATCACCCAAGTAATAAGCATAGTACCTGATAGGTAGTCTTTGGATTCTCACCTTCCACCCAACCTCCACCCTCAAGTAGGCTCCAATGTCTATTGTTCCCTTCCTTGGATCCATGTGTACTTTTACCCAAATAAGAATCTCTATTTGAACCCCTGGAGAGAACTGTCACACTATTGTCCTAATCTTTCCCTAATTCAGTCCTGTACACAAAATAAACAAGATTTTATTTCTGGCTCTCTCAAATATCATTATGGTTTGCAAAGCACCAAGTTCCTAGCATGTTCATTTGGCTTTATTGTGATCTCATTAACTCTTGACAAGGATAAAGTGAATCCACAGAAACTGCTGAGATCTAGGTTCCAGTTTCCCAAAGCAAGCAGTATCCACTGGTCTTCTGGGGCTCATAAAATTGAACAAGTGCATTCTACTTGTGGCTTTGCATATCAAACTGAACACAAAAAATAGCTGGCCCTCATCACTTGAGTGATTCTGGAACTTCTGACTACGACTAATTATTAACATCACTGATGTTTCATAAGAATTTGAAAGTCTTTGTTTCCAATCATGATATTAAATTTAGAGATGAACTATACATAAGTTATCAGATTCTAGTGTTTTTCTGTTTCGAGTGTTTTCATATTGTCAGGCTGACTTAATTATCACAATTTTGTGAGGTGTTACCCAACCTGTGTTCCAAATGAAGAAAGAAACTCAAAAAGGTTAGGTGACTTACACCTCCTCTCAGGTGGCTGGGATGCAGTGCTGGAATGCACGTGGATGCTTCCTGATTTCACATTCCATGCTCTTTGAACTCTTCAGCAGCCATATCAGCTCCATTTAACACCCAAATGAAGGTTGTCATTCAAAATAGTCACCTTGAAGACCATATACTTCTTTGAGGGATGCTGGAATCACTCACCATTTTTGGTACGTTTATTTCGAAATTTTCTTCAAAGCCAATTTACAAAAGAATATCACCCTATTATTTTATACTTGTGTTAAAGTTGTAGTTGATATCTTTCTAGGGCTCTAAAACAGGGCACCCCACTGCAGGACAGACCCACATGCCTGAAAATAAATTAGGACAAAGCCAGTTTTCATGAATGAAACTAAGGTGATGATCATCGGGTATTCACCTTTTGACATTGGGTTTTAAAGATCTCATCCCTAGAGTTCTCTAATATGCTGAATAGCATTGAGTTTAGGTTACTTAGAAAGAAGGGCTGATTCAACTGCGGAGATTTTAATATGTGGTTCCAGGAAGTCTGCATATTTTATTGTGAGGTTTGGACAAGAAGCCAAGCCACTGGCTAGACTGTAATGGTTGATTTCTTATGTAAGATCATTTATTTGATATAATTAAGGGGGGAAAATATCTTTCCCCAATTTGCTTTCCAGTTACTAAAGAAATATGCATAATATTTCACAGTAAGAAAATTGCCTCAAAACATGCTAAACTTTAAATTTACATTACTTGGTATAATTTACTTTTTAAAAATACATTTCTTTTCCTACAGTAAAATATAGATGGGAAAATCATACACTTTAGAGTTTGAGGAAGCTGTATCCTTCTCCTGGTTTTATTTAAAATCAAAGATATTGGTCATAGTTATTTAAATATTCTAAACTTCAGATATTTATCTTAAAATGGAGCAAAAATACCAACCTCATGGGACTCTTGTGAGATTAAATGAGGTGATACAAAGCATTTCCTTCCACAATGTCTGGCACATAACGGATACATCATGACATCATGCATGTAGGTTTCTGCTCCCACCCTTCCATTCCCCAGTTGCCATTGCACTTCTACAATTCAGAGTTCCTTGTTGAGTTTGCTTACCTCATTCTTCAATCCATTTATTACTCTATCTTAGATGATGTCTCTTTAGCAGTAACTAAAATGGACAGGGTAAATGGCACTTCCTCAGCAGTTCCCCATTTCTTCCCAGAAGTCAGTCACATCTAACACGAATTTACTCTCTGGTTGGAAAATTTAGTCAAAATCTAGACAGCTGGGAACCCTCAATTCCAGGGCTTATTTCTCATCCTAGACTTTGCAACTCAAAGTACAGTTGGCACAGTTTTATCTCCGTAACTAAAAGTTCAGCTATTGGCAACCTCTAGGAGGTAAAGGCTGGGTAGGGGTGAGCAGAAGTGTTCTAAAGAGGGCCTTAAAAACTCCAGGTATCCTTAAAATCCAAAGACAATGACTTCTTCTCTGTTCTGAACCCAAGGACTTAAGCCATGAAATGTTGAGGAACTGAGCCTAAAGAGGGTAAGAGCACCATCCCAAACAACAGCTATGGTGTTTCCCCCCAGCTTCCAGGCGACAGTCGCTCCACAACAGGAAGAACACATGTGCGCACTGCAAAGGAAACAGAAGTTTTGCATGGTTGCAACAGATTTTACTGGAAGAAGTGTCAACAGTGCAAGAAAAGTTTAGCTCCTCTTTACATTGCATTCAACATCCCTTCGAATATTTATAGAGCACCTGCTATGTGCCTGATCTTGCCAGAAGCTATGGATGGTTCCGCAGGTCCTTGGCCCATGAGAACCTGTACAATATCAAAGTAAGCGACTAGTTAAATAGCAGGGACATGCCACAGGTGAAGATCATAGGGAGGGAAGTTACCTTCCTGCGTGAGTCAGGGGTTTCTAGAGAAACAGGAAAGATACTATACACAGCTGACCTCAAGTAAGTCGGGTCAAACAAAACACTTTTCCTCAGCGTTGCTAATATCTCAGCATTGTGATAATACTGTAGACATAAATATATTATATTTTGGCAAGGTATCTGACAGCTAGCTCATTCATGATCTTTTTGGATAAGATAGAGAAATGTGGGCTGGACAATAATATCAATTAGATGGAGACATGGTTGATAAAAACAGACATATTCAAAGATTATTGATGAATGAAACGATGTGTAACTGAAGAGAACGGGTTAAGAGCAAGATTCTGTTTTAGCTTTTTTCTATTGAATTTTTATCAGTAAATTAAATTAATATGTGGGAATTATGCTAATAAAATGTATAGTTACACAGAGCTTAGTGGGCTAACCAAACAAATATGGAATTAACATTCAAAATTATCCACATAGGTTTCAGCAAGAAAGAGAAGCAAATAAGAGAGGATGTAATAAGTATAAATGTAAAGTTATGCAGTTGCTTATGACACAGTTTAGCAGTTTACATGAAAAGTGACCTGGGAGTCTGCACCTACTGCAAGTTTAAGAAGCCAATACAGTGGCATGACTGTAACATGCACAGGTACAAACACCAAATACAATCGTTTTTCAACATTGGAAAGGAGCTTATAAATTATTTAAGTCAAATCTTTCCTCTTACAGATCAAAGCTGAGGATGTGGTAGTAAAAACACAATAACTGAGAGTAAAACTACACCTAGCATTTACATATCTTTAAGTCTAGGCATCACAATCTTAAGAGTTATCTTAATAGGCAAGAGTGTATTTGAAGGAGTATAAGCAAGCTTGTGAAGAATCCAAAAACAATGTAATAGCAAGATTTTTAAAATTTTAGCATAGAATAGCCTAGAAGAGTATTACTGGAGGCAATGTGGCAGCTTGTCTTAGTCTGTTCACGTTGCTCTAACAAAAACCATAAACTGGGTGGCTTATAAACAACAGGAATATATATCTAACAGTTCTCATTGCTGAGAAGTCCAAAATCAAATCATCAGCAGATTAGGTGTCTAGAGAGGGTCTATTTCCTGGTGTGTAGATGGCTCCTTCTCTCTATGTCCTCACATAGTGGAAGAGGCAAACAAGCTCCCTCAGGCCTCTTTTATCAGGGCACTAATCCCATTCATGAGAACCTGATCACCTCCCAAGACCACCTCTTAATTCCATCATATTGGGGATTTGGTTTCAGCATGGGAATTTGAAGGGGATACAAACATTTAGACCATAGCACATGTTTAATGAGTCTGAAAGGTCCTTAGGACCCCCTGACCTAAAGGCTGAATTAGGGACATTGTCTTTGGGGGTGAGTAGACTGCTTCAATGTGTTCATTGTTGAACTACGGGGTTCTAGGTGGCCGGAGCATTGTCCAGCATTAAAAGAACTTTAAAAAGGCAGTCCCTTATTGATGAGGTACTTCCTGACTTCAGGGACAAAGTCACTGATGGAACCAATCCAGAAAAAGCGTTCTCGTTGTCCAACTCTTCTTCTTGTACAGCCAAAAGACTGGCAGCTGGTGTTTACCTTTTCCCTTCAAGGCTTGGGAGTTAGCAGCTGTATAAAAAGGGCAGTCCTAATCATAAATCCAATTGCATTTGTGCAAAACAATAGGGGTAACCTATCCCTTCCTTCCTTAAATCCTAGTGCTTGCTTATCTTCCTTACTAAGAAACGTCCTTTGTGGATTCCCTGCCCCCTCCAGAATAGAGCACTTTTGTCTGCATTAAATACCTGTTCAGGTAGATATCCTTTTTTCCTCAGTGATTTTCTTAATGGTGTCTGGGAACTCGTCTGCTGCTTCTTGGTTGGCAGATACAGCTTCCCTTGTTATCTTCATATTTTTGAAACGAATCTCTTCCTAAAATTATCAAACCATCCTTTGCTGGTACTAAGTTCTTCAGCTTTAGATCCTTCACCTTCCTTTATTAAGTTGTCATACCATGACTTTGTTTTTTCTTGAATCATATTAGAGTTTATAGATATACCTTTCTTATAACAATTCTGTATCTACATAAAAGCTGCATTTTCAATTCAAGATAAAAAGATATTTTGCAAAAAGTCCAAGATTTTCATGCCTCCTGGCATAGCTGCAGCAGTGGCTTCATGAGTCTCCTCCGCTCTCCTCTCCTGCCTTTTTTTTTTTTAACAATGCTCCTTACACTGGATTCATTTATCTTGAAATGAAACCACAGCTGCAGACCTCAATCTATAATACATACCAAGCAATTTAACTGTATCTCGTAATGTCATGACTTTTTTCTGCTTCTCAAGAGCATTTCCAGCATCACTAGTGGCAGTTTGTGTGGGTCTCATGTGTTACTCAAGGTTTATGCTATTGCATTAAAACATGTTAAAAAAATACACAGGAAACATGAGAGATCACTTTTTATTGTGATATGTAATTTACCAGAGTTATGACCTGCTCATGCAGAGATGATTAGTATTACATGGCATTTTAAGTGGATACTTTTGACACTTGAGCTCACTACAATAGCAACAGGAGGTGGCTATGAAATTATAATAGTATAGTATGTGCTACAGTTAATTTTGTGCAGTTATAATTTAATACTGCATCTTTATGTTTGTTTATAATTCTCTCAACTGCAGTGGTGCCATGTTTGGTCAGTAAGTATATACATAAATGTTGATAAAATTTACCTTTTTATAATAGCTTTGTGTAAATTTTATGGTAGCAAATCATCAAATAGGCTTGTACTGACATATATTTTATGCATTCATGACACACCTAACTTCAAATTTTTTTTATATTTCTAGCCCACATGAATGAAGTGAGAGAACTCATTTCAGCATTAACTCAAATGTTCATAGTTCAAAGTCTCATGTGAGACAAGGCAATTCCCTTCCCCCCATGAGCCTGTAAAATCAAAAGCAAGTTAGTTACTTGTTAGATACAATAGGGATACAGGCATTGAGTAAATACAGCCATTCTAAATGGGAGAAATTGGCCAAAACAAACGGGCTACAGGGCCCATTCAAGTCTGAAATCTAGCGGGGCAGTCAAATCTTAAAGCTCCAAAAGGATCTCTTTTGACTCCATGTCTCACATCCAGGTCACACTGATGCAAGAAGCAGGTTCCCCTAGTCTTGGTCAGCTTCACCTCTGTGGCTTTGCAGGGTACAGCCTCCCTCCTGGCTGCTTTCACAGGCTGGTGTTGAGTGTCTGTGGCTTTTCCAGGCACATAATGCAAGCTGTCAGTGGACCTACCATTCTGGGGTCTGGAGGATGGTGGCCCTCTTCTCACAGCTCCACCAGGTGGTGCCCCAGTAGAGACTCTGTATGGGGGCTCCTACCCCACATTTTCCTTCTGCACTGCCCTAGCAGAGATTTTACATGAGGACCCCCCCAGCCCATAGCAAACTTCTGCCTGGATATCCAAGCATTTCCATACATCTGAAATCTAGGCACAGGTTCCCAAACCCCAATTCTTGGCTTCTGTGCACTCACAGGATCAACACCACATGGAAGCTAACAAAGCTTGAGGCTCGCACCCTCTAAGCTCTGTGTTGTGAGCTCTGTGTTGGCCCTTTTCACCCATGGCTGCAGTGGCTGGGACGCAGGGCACCAAGTCTCTAGGCTGCACACAGCATGAGGACCCTGGGCCTGGCCCAAAAAACACTTTTTCCCTCTAGGCCTCCAGGCCTGTGATGGGAGGGGCTTCTGTGAAGACTTCTGACATGCCTTGGAGACATTTTCCCCATTGTCTTGGGGATTAAAATTAAGCTCCTCATTACTTATGCAAATTTCTGCAGCTGACTTGAATTTCTCCTCAGAAAATAGGATTGTCTTTTCTGTCACATTGTCAGGAGGCAAATTTTCCAAACTTTTATACTCTGCTTCTGTTATAAAAATAAATGCTTTTAACAGCACCCAAGTCACCTCTTAAATGCTTTGCTGCTTAGAAATTTCTTCCGCCAGATACCCTAAATCATCTCTCTCAAGTTCAAAGTTCCACAAATCTCTAGGGCAGGGGCAAAATGCTGCCCGTCTCTTTGCTAAAACATAGCAAGAGTCACCTTTGCTCCAGTTCCCAAAAAGTTCCCCATTTCATCTGAGACCACCTCAGCCTGGAACTTATTGTATATGTCACTATCAGCATTTTTGTCAAAGCCATTCAACAAGTTTCTAGAAAGTTCCAAACTTTTCCACATTTTCCTGTCTTCTGAGCTCTCCAAACTGTTCCAACTTTTGCCTGTTACCCAGTTCTAAAGTCACTTCCACATTCTCAAGTATCTTTTCGGTAACACCCTACTCCTGGTAGCAAATTACTATATTAGTCCATTTTCATGCTGCTGATAAAAACATACATGAGACTGGGCAATTTACAAAAGAAAGAGGTTTACTGGATTTACAGTTCCACATGGCTGGGGAGGCCTCACAATCATGGCAGAAGGCAAGGAGGAGCAAGTCACATCTTACATGGATGACAGCAGGCAAAGAGAGAGCTGTGCAGAGAAACTCCTGTTTTTAAAACCATCAGATCTCATGAGACCCATTTACTATCACAAGAACCGCATGGGAAAGATCCACCGCCATGATTCAATCATCTCCCACTGGGTCCCTCCCACAACACGTGGGAATGGGAGCTACAAGATGAGATTTGGGTGGAGACACAGAGCCAAAACATATCAAACAAGAACTGGGTTGACTTCACTGCTGTAGATCTAAGCTATAGATAGGCAACACAGAAGGGACTCATGATTTGGGCTGAGAAATTGCATTAGATGATTTCTACTTCCTTTCTAATGTAAGAGAACAATTTTCCTCACCAACTGCTTATGCAAAAATAGGCATTTTTTTCCACTCTTCCCTCCCAATTTCAGGGATCAAACTTGATTTAACAGCTATCATGTTAGAGAACTTATAATCATAACCAATAGCTAGTATGTCCTGTATCTTCCCTATGTCTCAGGACCTGTGCCAAGAAGTAGATCAATCATGTCTGAGATCCTTGAATACCCCGTGATGAGCAGATTTTTTTAATACATAATTTTTTCCTGCTGTTAAGTCTTTGACTAAATATAAAGGCAATGTTCATTTATTTCAATAAATTCAACCATATAAGTATAGCCAGTGTACATTTACTAATATATTTACTTTTATAAATATGTTACAGTGCAAGTAAAAATGTGTTAAATAATATAGCACCATTCCACATAGTTTAAAGCATTTTATTGCACAAATTGATTTTTTAATTATATTGGTTTCTCGCCCATTCATTCTACCAAAACCTTGTATCATTTAGTTCTTATGATGGATAAAAACTGAAGCAGTCATTATGCATTTGGCAAAACCCATAGAACTGTATAATGCAGAGTGATTTCTAATACAAAATATGGACTTTAGTTAATTACAATGGATTCAAATTGGTTAATCAATCATAACAAATGTACCACACCAATGCAAGATACTAATAATAAAGGAAACTGCGGGGAAGAGGAGAAGAGTATATAGGATTGCTATACTTTTTGTTCAGTTTTTCTGTAACACTACAACTGCCCTAAGAAACAAAGTCTATAAACCTAAAAAAAAAAAACACAAACAGATTTTCATAAGCCCTGTAATTATTTACCCTTGGGCCATTCCCCAAAGGAGTCTATCATCCTGCTTTCAAAATTGTTTACAAATATCTCATCTATAGATATATAGAGATACTACAGATAGAAAGAAAAAGCTTTTGTTCATCTCAGGAATTGTCTAACTGTGACATTGACATAGTCTACAATTTTAACTTTACCCTACCAAATTTAATATAAGACAAGATGCCACAGCACACTGGGATAGTTGTTCTATGGTTAGGAACTTTATACATATTTAAATTATCTGATCCCTTTTACATCATCCTTGTGATCCTTCTTGCTCTTTAAACTAGAAGTGATACTGTCCCATCCTCAACTGCTCTACATATTCAAGGATGCTCTTTTGGTCAATGGAAGTAGCCATCTCCATTTCTTGAGGGCCTTCCACATGTAATGCAATATGTTAGGTGCTGGGATACAGATATGTCTAAGGCAGGCAGAGTTCCTATCTTCAGCAGAGGATGCAGATATTAACCAAATTTTACAATTGAAGAAACAAGCCTGGATTTATCACATTCATAATCCACTTAACAAATATTCCTTGAATGAACTTGACTGATTAAGAAAATAACTGAGGCTCAGTTAAGTTTTTCTTTTATACCACATAGGAAGACTGCCAAGGAGAAACTAATACCATAGACAAAATAATGAATGCATGTTCAACCTGCTTTAACTGAATATCTTCAAATAATTCATATAATGATTTATTTGATGTTGTAAGTTTCAAATAACTTCTAACCACCTTTAAATTTAACAATAATATTTTTCCTATAGTTAGTATTTCAGCTGACCAAATCATTATTCCTGACTGCTTCATCAGAGCACTGAAGGCCAAATATATATTAACATATGTTAGATACTTAAATGGTTCTGATCAAACCTCCAGATGTTCAATCAAGGGAAAAAAAGTGCATGAACTCCCTGATCATCCTATCAGCAGGGTACAGGAATAAAAATGCATCCCATACAGGAAGACCAAAAGGCACATGTTTTTTTCTCCAGCTATTTTCAGCTACTCAGGTGAAGCTAAACGTTATATTTAACCAGGTAGGGAGTTGAAGGGGTAGACAAAGGAATTATTAAAATGATGGAATGAATCCAAGCTGTGGAAGGAGGAAAATGAGGAGATAGGTGAGTGGGGCTTTCTCAAAATAGCACTTAAAGACATCGGATTACTCTTCAATATTATTTTCTCATCAAAGGAGGGGTCTAGGAAGCCAATAGAGAATATAATGGGGTTTCTAACCAAGGGGGGATAATGGGAGGATTGTTTCCCACCTCTAGCTTTAGCTGTC
The DNA here is from genome assembly GCF_028878055.3 of Symphalangus syndactylus. Lineage (NCBI taxonomy): Eukaryota > Metazoa > Chordata > Mammalia > Primates > Hylobatidae > Symphalangus > Symphalangus syndactylus. The sequence goes on along the minus strand of NC_072437.2, from coordinate 44,570,620 downwards.
TCTGTCTCACCACCACTTTAACCTCCTTTATTAACAACACACGTCTGAATCCTGTAGCTTAGAGTCCACTGTGAGAACAGCCTTTTCATCTTCTCCTGGATTGATCAATACACCTTTCACTTAAATTCTCTTTTGACCTTCAAAGGTAACCTTTATTGGTGACTTGTACTCTCACTTGTGTTAAGGAGGTCGAATTGCTAGATTTAATCATTATGTCATTTCTATCTATTTCTGTCTGGCTGAAGACTAATTTCCTACTTCCAAAGTTAAGAAGCAGGTTCTTGTTTCTATCATCAGAATGGGTCCTTAAGTTGGAAAGTAGACTCGACAGATATGAATAAAACAAAAACTAAGTATTGGTTTTATTCCCACATTTCTCCTGACCCAATTAGAATGAAAGGGAATAGATCTCACCAGTCACAATTATGGCATGTGCTGATGGTCAAGAGGAAAGCAGGCAACACCTGGCAACCCACCTGTCCCTGAAGTCCTGCCCAACACTGTCACATCAAAAGGACAAAACTTAGTCTTGTGGCCACATCCAGCTGCAATAGCATAACGAGGGCCAGCAGGGGGGAGCATTTTACCTGGAGGGCTAACAGGCAATGGATAGCAAAGTCATCAGTAGGTTTAGCGACACATCTATTCAGACAGTGAAACATTTTTGTCTACTTAGCTTCAAGGTGCATTAAAATCATCCAGAGATCCTTATATTCGTATCTATCATCACCCCTAAATGAAAGATGAACCCATGAGCTACCACTGTGTCAAGTTTCTGTGTATATGTACGACCAGCTCTCTTCCCCACCGGCGCCCCCTTTACTCTAAACCTTAAGCTTCCACAAAATAGATACCATTTCATTTCCTTTCTGCATCTGAAATACATGAGCTTGCTCAAGAAAAGTTTGATCAATGAATAAACGGATGAATATTAGTGAGTGAACAATTAAACTGGATGGCTGAATTGAAGGGAAGAAAGGAATGAATAATGTGTTCTAAGCATCAATTTGGTCTGCTGGCTGCTTTTGATTTTTAAATCAGTTTATTTAACTTTTAGTTGTTTCTTGTCTCATATGTTTTATCCACTAGGAAAAGAAAAGTTAAAAGTCTCAATAATTTAGAATTGGTGCGTGAAAGTCAGATGCTTTAGGAAAATGTATAAATCTCCTCTCCAAAGGGCCCAGTGGATGTACATATGAAAGTAGTTTGTCTCTTTATCTTCAAAAATTTTTTACTGTGTGTTCACAAGCAGAGGATAGAGAAATGCTTCCAGGCAAGTTAAACAAACAGGGATCTTTATCGCTCAGCTGCCTACCATCTATCTTAAACATTTAGCATGGGACTATAAACAGATCCCATACCTTGCCTCTTTCATAGATGTACACTGTGTCAATAATACCATTGGGTGATTAGTAACAATAACTAATAATTTAGAATTTTAGATTTGTTATCTCACATGTAAATTACGTGTAAGATACATGTAATTTACATGTACAATATGCTACCTTTTCAGGGAAAATCATGGGCATATCAATAATTTTTTAATGAGATTATGACCCTTCCTTAAGTAATAGCAACTGGGGTATTGATAATCTTTATTAATAATAGCAACTGGGGTATTGATAATCTTTAGTTTTCTGACATGTGGCACGGGGTAATACTATAGAAAGCAGATACAAATTTCACTTCCTAAGTGTTAAGTGCTTAGCCAACCACTCTAAAAATACTCTATTATAATAATGAGTAAATACAGGAAATAAAGTCATATTTTATGTTTAAATGGGAGCCAGGAGATAAGGAACTAGGTTGACTTTTCATCCACTTTGCATTTGAGACTACAGATTCAACATGTGATGGAGGAAGAGTAGCACCTAGTGGTGAAACACAGCAGCTACACCCACCAGGGAGCTGACTGGAAGTCCGCCAAGTACTTCATCCTCATTTGTTGAAACGTCATTTTGGGCATTTTAAATGCTGCATCTTTGATTTCTCTATCCTCTGCTTGTGAACACATAGTAAAAATTTTTTGAAGATAAAGAGACAAACTACTTTCATATGTACATCCACTGGGCCCTTTGGAGAGGAGATTTATACATTTTCCTAAGGCATCTGACTTTCACGCACCAATTCTAAATTATTGAGACTTTTAACTAACTTTTCTTTTCCTAGTGGATAAAACATATGAGACAAGAAACAACTAAAAGTTAAATAAACTGATTTAAAAATCAAAAGCAGCCAGCAGACCAAACTGATGCTTAGACAGGTGTTTTAGTGTGCCTATTAAAGATCTGGAGTCAGCTTTATGTGCTTGAATGTTTCCAAAGAAAAATGTATACATGATCAATATATCCAGGAATTTGTGAAAAGATCCTAAACTTTTCAAATATGTCACAGGTAGTACTTGAAGTATGCTTAGTAAAATGTACGGGTTAAAGCAGTATGTTTCTCAGATAGCCTGAGATTTTATTTAACAATGATGTATCTAAGTCTACCAATACATTTGAGCAAAAGAGTGTTGGTTTCATAAATAAGAAGTCAGTATTTCACTTAGATTATTTCAAAAACTTGTAAGTACCTGTAAATAGCTACTCTGAAATTCCCTTTTCTTCAAGTGAGAGATGCCGTAAGTGTAACACAGTGTTTTATAAATTTGGACATGCAGTAAATAAATAAGCACTAAAAACTTTTATAGTGGAAACTAGTTTCAATTATATAGCTTATAGTTTAGTTGATGTTGATAGTGGTAAGAAGAAACAAATTTTTTAAAAACTATGAATAACCTTTAGTGTGTATTTCAACTCCTAAATTAAATGTCAGTTCAACTAAAATGTTATTCTCTTAGTGGGGGTGTAAATGAGTGTATCGTCTGTCCTTCAGGCTTTGATGTTAAAAGACAGAGTTGTGAAATTCAAATTGTACCAATAATCATTTTGTTTTTATTTCCCATGCTCCTTTATCAGCAGACGTCCCACACGCACACACACCTAGGCCAGGTCCAGGCCAATCACTGTATCCCACCCCTTGGTTCTTGGGATTATTCCAAGGTTGCTCAATCAAAGTGCGGCTTCCAGCCATGCTATCTTTACCAGAACTGGCAGGGAAGTCCCTTCTTTTCCTCTTTGGTGGGTGACGGTTAGGGGTGATGCTCATTCTCTGCTTTTGTTTAACAGTTTGTAATAACATGGTCCCTAACCTTCTGTTTCCTGTTGCTCTTCCCCAGTGTTCTCCCCATAAGCCTCCTTAAGATAAAATCTACTTTGAGACATGTTTTTGCAGCCTAAAGAGGACTGACTCATACTGCATTTTTAAAATAAGGCATAGCTCTGATCATGCTGTAATATCATCCTGGTCAGAAAATCCTCATTGCTCTCCATTGCTTAAAAAATAATCCCCAAACTCTTTCTGGATGTGTTGTTTGGCTCCAAACTCCTTCTCCAGCCTAATTTCACTCAGCCTAGTGAAACTGAATTATTCTTTATTTCTTCAAAACACCCAGTACTTTCCCTTATTCATTCTGCCCTATAAAAATTATTTTCTGCCTCCAGCCGTGCCAGTTTCTACCTTCTGAAACTATAGCTACTTTTCAAGATCAACTACAAATGATTCATCTTCCATAAATCCTTCTTCATTATGCCATGAATCAGTTAAGGTTGGGTTCAGCTGCCTATAAATGAAAACGGAAAATCACAATGGCTTAAAGAAGTGAGAAATGTAATTCTTGCTTATATAAAAGAAGCCTGGGGGCAGGCATTCCTGGACTGCCATGGCAACAACATGGATACAGATGTATTAGTTTTCTATGCTGCATAACAACTTAGCACAAACCTAACAGCTTAAAAAACAGTTTTTTATCTCACAGTTTCCATAGGTCAAGATTCTGCCTATGGCTTAGTTAGGTGGTCTCACAAGGCTAAAATCAAGGTGTTTAATGGACTGCATTCTCATCTAGAAACTAGGGAAGAATCTGCTTCCAGGATCTCTCAGGTTGCTGGCAGAATTTATTTCCTCGCAGCTGTAAAATTCGTGTGGTCTTGTTTCTTCAAACGTAGCAACAGAGAAAAGGAGTCTCTGCTGCTTACAGCCTCTGATTTCAGAGGTGTCAGTGCTCTTTTAAATGGCTCATCTGATTAGCTCAGGCTTACCCAGGATAATTTCTCTTTTGAGGTACTCAAAGTCAACTGCTTAGGAACCTTAATTACAGCTGCAAAATTCCTTCACCTTTGCAAATAATGTAACCTAATCATGGGACTGGTTTCTCATCTCCTTTGCCATATTCTATCAACTAGAAGCAAGTCATAGTTTTCATCCCAACTCAACGAAAGGGGATTATACAAGACTGTGATTCAGTAGGGGGTCACCTTCATATGCGTCCACATGATCAGAGACCCGAGTCCTCTTTTCCTGCTTTATTCTATCACTAGCCTCTATCCTCAAGTTCCCCTCATGGTCCAGGAAGGCTTTTAAAGCCCTAACCATCATATTCACCTAACATGCTGCAGAAAGGAGGAAAGAAATAGGGTGAGAAGGATTATTCTTCCTAACTGGGTCAGTTGCCTGTAAGCAAACTTCACAGAAGTCCCACACAACATGTTCACTAAATCTCTTTAGCCTCAGGTGCAGACAATAACGAGACATATTACCCGTAGATAAGTTATTAAGAAGTAATACAACTAACTAAAAGTCAGTCTGCTTTTCATTGTCACTACCTGCCAGCAATTCTCAATAATTCAATCATAAAATACAGTCAGTTATGTGTCAGTTAATGACAGGGATACGTCCTCACCTTCTTTCAAATGTGCAGGTTCTCACCTCCTTCCAAATAAACAGAAGAGTGAAATACACCAAAAAAAAAAAAAAAAAAATCCCAGAAATTCTTTTCTCAGAATTACACAAGTTGGAACTCCATTCTGGATCCTCTTAACAGATCACATACTCTCTCCCAAATCCAATAACGGAATGTTTATTTAATGGATTATCAGCACTCCCTATTCCACAAAGGTGTCATATCTTCATCAGATCTTTTTCTCTGGGCACTATGCCGCTCCCTTCTACTTCTGAGTATGTTAAGGTCCACCCATTTCAAAGTCAACACCACCGAGAAACTTCCAGAAGAGGCCAGAATGATGGATATCATAGTATCTGTGTGTAATTTTACATAATTCTATTTTCCCCAAACTCCCCTCCCCAACTGGGAAGGAGTCAGGAGCAGAAACTACCTGTGCTCCCTGGACTGTTGTTGGGCCCCCACCCATCACTTCTTCCCTGCAGAGGAAGAGTAAAGAAAGATCCAGGGACACTGGCGGTGACAAGGATGGGATCAATACATGTGAACATGCTTATATGCAATACTTAATCATTGTATTGTGTGAGAAAACATGGATAGTGTTTCATAATTAAATAGTGTCTATATTTTAAATCCATATTCATAGAAATGGAATGCCAGTTATTAAATAACTTTTTAACAAATGTTATTTCTTAATAATATTAATGAATCTTATTACTAAGTAGCATTCAATTAGTCACTTAAGTAACACTTACCAAATATATGAATAATTAATCTTGAGTACACATTATTTATTAATAATACATTAATTTGATTTTAAAATTAAGCATCAAACCTCTAATATGTTAAATATAAATCATTAAGTCAAATACAAATAGAGAAAGGGTAAGGAGGAGGAGAGTACATTCTGGAGTTCACATTTAAAATAGTGAGGATACGACATGGATATTAACTCCAAACCTCACAGCCTTTCCCCACAGCGGGAGGACAAGTTGCCTGCAAAGTCTCATGGGCTTCCCTCCCACAGCTGTGCCATGATCCACCATAGCTTGCCTACTTCCGCCATTTAGCAGCCCTTTCTACAGACTTGGCAGGAGGAGCCTGCACCTCTGCGTGTTTGCTGGGTGCTGGTTCTTTGTGTTGCTGACCCACCTCCAAGTTCTCTGGGCCAGGAGATACAGTCCAGGTTGACCCCAACAGAGAACAGCTAAGCCATATGAAAGTAGAGGACAAAGACCCTGGTGGCTCTGCCTCAGGGTCTCCCTGTTCCTTCCAGAATCTCTCACAGTGGGTCGCTGTGTCATTCAGAAATGTCACTGGGGTGCTCGCCAGATTCACCCTTCCAGAGGCCCCTAAAGACTAAGTCTGTAAGCGAGTCTGGGGCGGAGATGCTCCTGAGACTACAGTTTCGGAAACTGACCTTTCAAAGAGCCTGAGTCTGAGGAAGTTGTAATACCACAGAGTAAAATCATGCTTTAATGGTGGGTTTAGGTCATTTGATATATAAAGCCAATTTTTAAAACACGTAACAGAAATAAGTGGGAAAGGCAAGGAGGAAAGCTTCAGAGGCCATCCAGGGAAGCTGGGGTGGGGTCATCCATAGATAAAGCAGCCAGTGAATTGCAGCCCTAAAAGGAAATGCAAGAGGCACACACAAAATCAGAGGCTGCAGCAGCAACATGGAAGTTAAAATGGTTTACTCAACAAGAACAAGAAACCCTGAGGAAGTAAAATCAGTTTGGGAAAATTGTGACAATGGCTTCATGAAACCAAATGAAAGAGGAGCTCAAAGAATAAATTATAGCCCAAAATTTTTAAGCACAGAGAATTTTTTAATCTACTCTTCAACTCGCCTTCTCTCTCTCTCTCACACACACACACACACACACACACATTTTTCTACATTAACAGTAACCATCAAGGGCATCAGAGAGTTCTCCAAGTGGATGTTCTTTCTCCTTTAGGGGACAAATTGTAAAATTGACATCTGACTGCCCCAGGCTAAGATGCTGAGTCTGCACTCAGTCCAGCTACGAACCTCCCTGATTTTCTCCCTAGTTCCATCTTTATTCTGCTTCCCCAGCTGGTAACCCCTCCTCTTTGTGTCCCATTTGCTATTCCCTTTCTTCTGTGACTGCAGACTTTCCCTCTCTACTGGCTTCTTCTGGGGCTATAAATGTATTCAATGTCTCCCTTATTTAAAAATACCCTCCGGCCAGATGCAGGCTCACACCTATAATCTCAGCACTTTGGAGGCCAAGGTGGGAGAATCACTTGAGGCCAAGAGTTGAAGACCAGCATGGGCAACATAGCAAGACCCTGTCTCTATTTCTCTATTTCCTTTTTTTTTTTTTTTTTAGGAGAGAGAGAGATGAAGAAATATCTTCCAGTGCCTCTACATCTCCCTCTGTTGCATTTCACAATGAACCCCCTGAATAATCACATGCAAACTGTCCCCTCTACCGTGTCACTCTGCTCCCTCTTCATCACTGCAGGCTAGCTCCTGCCCCCTTAACTGTGCTGAAATGCTTGGACAAAGGCCTCCTCATTGACAAATCTAATGCCTTCTTTTTAGTCCTCAGCTTCCCTCAAACTCTTCGTGATCATTCTGTGTTTTTGAAACTTTTTCTTCCTTTGGCTTCTGAGAAAACACTCATAACTTTGCTGTCTCACTTATGTTCCTTCTCAAATTCTTCTGCTGGTTAAATGTTGGTATTCCCCAGGGCTCTGTATTCATGTGAGTCTATCCCTGGGGCTCAAATTGTGGTCTCCAAACCAGCAACATCCTTATTACCAGGGAACTTGTTAGAAATGCATTTTAAGAAATACAGGACAGCCAGTTAAATGTGAATATCAGAAAAGCAGTGGATACATTTTACAATTTTAAAAATTAGGCCAGGTGCAGTGGTTCATGCCTGTAATCCCAGCACTTTAGGAGGACAAGGTGGGTGGATCACTTGAGCCCAGGAGTTTGAGACCAGTTGGACAACATGGCGAAACCCTGTCTCTACTTAAAAAAAAAATTACAAAAATTAGCTAGGTATGGTGGCACACGCCTGTGGTCCCAGCTACTTGAAAGGCTGAGGTGGGAGGATCACCTGAGCCCAGGAGACAGAGGTTGCAGCGAGCCAAGATCATGCCACTGCCCTATAGCCTGGGTGACAAAGTGAGACCCTGTCTCAAAAAAAAAAAAAATATGAATAGTATGTCCCATACAATATTTGGGACATATTCTTTTTTTTTTAAAAAAAGTGTTATTAATCTGAAATTCAAATAATTGGGCATCTTTTATTTTTATTTGCTAAAGCTGGCAACCCTAACTACAAATTACTAGTTCCTTTCCCAGACCTACTGAGTCAAAATTCTAGGTATCTGGCCCATAATTTGTGTTGTAATAAGTCCTCCAGGTGATTCTAATTTCTCAAGTTCAAGGAGATGCTCTACATCCCACCCTTGACTGCCTTCATCTGCTCCCATGACAACACTTAACCAAAGCGGGGGTGTTCCTCAACTGCTGATTTGCGTGCTCCTGAATTTTATTTAAACATGTGTCCCACTTTTATGCGGAAAACCAGGAAGAATGCAAGAACAAGGTCATCAAGTTCTGGGCTTTAGAACAATGTTTACCTGTCTTTGTGTAAGAGATTTAGAAAAAGATTCAATGATGGAGAATCCATTTTTCTGCACCTCCCTACCCACTTGTGTAAAGCTTCTAACCTATCAGAGAATTAGGGAAAAAATAATTAGTCACTGGAAGTAGGCTTCCTGCACCCATTCCCATCCCCTCAATCTCTCTAAGAGAAGATGATAGAGGTGCCCCATATAATTCTGAGGGTCTTACAGTAGAGGAACCAGTGCCCCTCAATCTATCTGGAGTTCCCCTGAGCCATTAGGAGAGTAGAGATGGAATGGTGGGAAGCAAAAGCAGATGGAATTGGGCAGCTTCACAGAGAGTTCTCATCAGCCCATAGATAGGACTTAGAGAACTAGCAGGCTCAAAAGGGTCCCACAGTCATGACAAGGGAGGCAGCCACAGTGTGGCCTGTGCAACAGAGGCCAGATGGATGATGGACACCTCCATGGGAGCCCGTCTGAAGGGCAGGTGGTACCCAAGATCAGACAAGTCTACACATCAGCCAATGGCCGCACAAGATGCCCTCAGACAAGAGCCCATTCCCACTACGTTGCGACTCTCAGGAGATTCAGAACTGAAAGTACATTTATATGACAAATGATTAACATGATTTAGCTGACTTGGAAGGGATTAGATTAAGCTTCCTGCCCATGAGGCAGAATGAGAGGTTCAGTCAGTTACAGGATGTATCCTTAAGGGTAAACAAAGTCAGCAGCTGCAACAAACCCTGAAATCTTAGTGGCTGAAACCAGGTTAATTTCTCACTCACACAAAGTTCAGTCAAGAATCAGCCACCCTCCTCCTTTGCCTCTGGAACACGTGGCCTCCTCAGGCACAGAGGCAGGGGAAGAAAGGGAAGGAGGCTGCACACCCATTCTTCACCATGTTAACCTGGAGGGGATGCTTCTGCTCCTAGGCCATCAGCCAGACCTAGTCACATGGCCCCAATCTCACTAGAAAGAAGGCAGGAGATATAGAACAACACTTGGATATTTGGTGTCTTAGTCAGCTTTGGCTGCTGTAACAAAATAGCATAAACTGGGTGGATCAAACAGCAGAAACTTATTACCTCCCAAAGGCTCTACCTCCAAATACCATCACATTGGGGTTTACAGTTTCAACACATAAATTTTAAAGGGACACACACATTCATTCCCTAATATTTGGCAAATATTGACTATCTCTGCCATAAAGGATATCAATTAAAGTTACTTTCATCGCACATTCAGATTCAAGGTGGTCTCTATGCTGATAGTTCCCAAATTTCTATCTCCACCCCCAATCTGGACTCCTGATCCATATACCCACCTGCCTCCAGGATATCTTCACTTTCACATCCTATAGATATTTAAACTTTATTTTTTAAAATGTCAACTTTTATTTTAGATTTGGAGGTACACGTACAGATTTGTTACATAGGTATATTGCATGATGCTGAAGTTTGGGGTACAATTGATCCCATCACCCAGGCAGTTTAATATGTCTAAAGATAAACCCATCCTCTTCCCCCAACACTGTTCCTCCTCTTACATTTCTTATCTCTAGACACCCACAACAGAAACCTGGAGTCACCCTGGACTACGCTCTCCTCTACCCTTTTACATTCTATCGGTCACCAAGTTTAGTAGATTCTGCTTCCTAAATGCCCTTATACCTGTTTCTTCTTTCCATCTGCTTTGGGGCTTCTCAATCTTGGCACTATTGACATTCCAGGCCAGATAATTCTTTGCTGTGAGTGATGCCCTCTGCATCATAGGCTGTTTAGCAGCATTACTGACCTAGTAGATGTTAAGGTTGCCCTTGTGAGTTATGACAAACAAAAAGTTTTCCAACATTGTCAAATGTCCTCTGGGAGACAAAGCCGCAGGCCTCCAATTAAAAAATTACTGATCTGTTACTGTTTAATTTTCCATTCTTGTTGTTTCAGGCCTGGATTGTTTTAATAGTTGTTGGGTCGTATTTTTTTTTTTTTTTTTTTTTTTTTAGATGGAGTCTTGCTCTGTCACCCAGGCTAGAGTGCAGTGGCACGATCTTGGCTCACTGCAACCTCTGCTTCCCAGGTTCAAGTGATTCTCCTGCCTCAGCCTCCCGAGTAGCTGGGATTACAGGCATATGCCACCATGTCCAGCTAATTTTTGAATTTTTAGTAGAGATGGCGTTTTACCATATTGGCCAGGCTGATCTCAAATTGCTGACCTCAAGTGATCCGCCCACCCCGGCCTCCCAAAGTGCTAGGATTACAGGCATGAGCCACTGCACCCGGCCCATTGGGTTGTATTATAATTGGCATCCCTGCCAATATTGCACAGCCCACTCACTCACCTCCCACTCCACTCCCTGAACCCATTGTCTGCACTGCTACCTGAATGATCTTTGTGGTTAATCTGACCATTTCACTCTCCCATTGAAAGCCCCCTTTGCTTATAGGATAAAGTGCAAACTGCTTATGAAGCCATACAGAGTTCTCCAAAAACCTGACTTAACCAATTTCACTGCACATCCTGCCACCACTATCCTCTACTTGTAATGCAGGAACATATTTTCGTCACTTACAGTTTGGTTCAAGCTCATAACCTCCTGTGTGAAGTCATTCCTAAACCTCTGTGAAGAGCTGGTTACTCTCTTCTCGGTGGCTCTACTATGGCCTTGGTAGACTTCTAGAAGACTTGGGTTTTTGTATGGCTAGCTGTACTAAAAATTGCAAGGTTTTTAGGGCTGAAACCGGGTCTGCTTGATTCCTGTGTTTCTCATTGTTAAGACAACCCTGACACATAGTAACCACCCAATTCATTTTTCAACAAATGACAGAAGTGCAACAGTCATTCCCTCAGGAACTTTTGATTCTGCAAAAATGCTTGGACGGTAAATTGGGCTGCAGCAATTGCCTATTCTTCACTGAAGAAAAGTCTTAAGGATTTAACTCTGAAATTTTGGAAGACAAAGTAGCCTTAAATTAAAATAGCACCTTTCAGGCCAGGTGTGGTTGCTCACACCTGTAATCCGAGCACTTTGGGAGGCCAAGGTGTGAGGATCACTTGAGATCAGGAGTTTGAGACCAGCCTGGCCAACATGGTGAAACCCCATCTCTACTAAAAAAAGAAAAATACAAAAACTAGCCAGGCATGGTGGCAGGCCCCTGTAATCCCAGCTACTTGGGAGGCTGAGGCAGGAGAATCACTTGAACCCGGGAGGTGGAGGTTGCAGTGAACCAAGATTGCAACACTGCACTCTAGCCTGGGTGACACAGCAAGATTCTGTCTGAAAAAATAAATAAATAAAATAAAATAGCACCTTTCAAATGCTTATAAATCACAAGATCAAATCAGTTGAAAGCAATACTTTCTTTTTACTCATTACAGTTTATTGAGCACACACTAAGTGCTCAGAACTGTGTCAGGTGCTATACAGATTATAACCCTTTAAACTGCGAGAATTACCAATAAAACATGAAAGAGTGAAAAAGCTGGATTGCAATTAACTTCACCGATAATTATTATGGTGTAATTCTAGGTACATCATTGTTATATGGAAATAAAAATCTCAACAGTGAGTGAAGGCTGCTAAAAGTAGCAGCAGCAATTAAGCCTCATATGACTATATAACTTTAGAATGAAAATGTCAGGAAGGAGAAATGGAAAAATCATGCAATCAAGCGAGACATGTTTTATAAAATAATAAAGGACAGGACCTCTTTTTAAATGCTTGATGGCAAACACATGTCACAAGTTAGAAAAATGTTCACTGTATTTGTTGAATGTTTTCCATATGTCACACATATGGATTTTCTAATTCTATGAGAGGTTTTTCACTTAAAAATTCCAGTGTGTTAACAAGTTAATAAGTGATCTACTGACTTCTTCCCACGCAAGGGGCTGGAAAACCAATTTTGGCATAGTAGGTGGCATTGCTTTCCCTGGGTTCTCAGCCAGGGTCCATCTGGGTACAACGGAGGTGAGGCAGCCTCCCCAGTCCTGCTGCATGCTGCCTCTCAGCCCACCTGCCGGCTGCCACCCCCCTCAGGTCCCCTGTGTCCAGCCCTGCCAAACCGCCCACCTCACCCTGAAAATTCCCTCTGCCAACAAAGTCCTTTTCCCCTGTGCCGTACCTAGCCCATGTCTATTCATCCTTTTCTCTGAAGGTCTTAGTGAAATGTCATCTCTCCTGTGAAGCCTACTTGGGTCTCCCAAGCAGAATCTGTAATCCCTGGTTCACTGGCTCCTTGGTACTTAATGAATTCCCCGTGTCATGCCACACTAACCCTTTCTATTCATTTAGCTATTTCAATAAATACGTTTATTTCAAAAGCTTATTTATTGAGCATCTGCCATGGATCAGACATGGTGCCCAACCCTAGAAACAGAAAAATGAATGGTGCATGGGGCCTGCTAGAGACCTAGACATCCAAATACAAGAAGCACAAAGAACACCCAGGAAATTTATCGTAAAAAGATCTTTCCCTAGGCACATTGTCATCAGGTTATCCAAAGTTAGGACAAAACAATGAATCTTAAAAGCTGTGAGACAGAAGCACCAGGTAGCCTATAAAGGAAAACCTATCAGATAAACAGCAGATTTCTCAGCAGAACCTCTACAAGCTAGAAGGGATTTGGGCCCTATCTTCAAAAATTCAAAGAATATGTCTCCTAGTTTTCCAGTATGGATGGGGTCCCATGTAGATTGACTGTGCAGGATAAGAGAAAAGTCAAATATGGCTCCTAGTTTTTCAGCATGGGTGGAGTCCCATGTAAGATATGGACTACATAGGAGAAGTGAATTTAGGAAGAAAGTTGATGCATTCAGTATACTTCACATAGAGCACTGGGTGCCTGTGGACATTGGGGTAAAGATATCTAAGAGGCAACTGAACTTCTGAGCCTGAAGGTTGGGGATGCAGAACGAGCTAAAGAGAGAGATCTGCAAATCATCTGCCCCTGACTGGTAATCAGGGACCATGAGACCTACAGAGAACCCCTGGAGAGGGCCCAACATGGAAAGAAAGCGTAGGCAGAGCTCTGGAGAACACCAGGTAAAACGGCCTGGCAGAGGAAAAGGAGTCATGGAAGACACTGAGAAGCACAGTTAGAGAGGATGAAGGAGAACCAGGAGGACACGGTGTGATTCGGTACAAAGGAAAGATATTACAGGAAAGAGGAAGGTTAGTGCTAAGATTAAGGGCATAGCTTCTGAAGTCAGACCACCTCCATGCTGGTCCAGTGCTTAATAATTGGGTGAAATAGAGCAAAGTATTTTTTTACTCTTTATACCTCAGTTTTCTCATATGTAAATGGATATCTCATAGGATTATTGTTAATATTAAAAACATTTAGACTAGCACCTACCATGTATTATGTCCTTAATAAATATCATTTTTTATTAATATTATAGATTTCTCTCTTCCATTTCTGTCAACTTCCCCAAGGGCAGAGACTCCTTTTTTTGAGACAAGTTCTCACTCTGTCACCCAGGGTGGAATGCAGTGGTGCAATTATGGCTTACTGCAGCCTCAACCTTCTGGGCTCAAGTGATCTTCCCACCTTGGCCTTTCTAATAGCTGGGACTACAAGTGTATACCACCATGCCCAACTAAATTTTTTAAATTATTTTTTATAAAGACAGGGTCTCACTGTGTTGCCCAGGCTGGTCTCAAACTAGGGCTCCAGCAATTTTCCCACCTCAGCATCCTAAACTGTTGGGACTATAGGCATGAGCCACCACACCCAGCCACAGAGACCACTTTTTAAAAATCTTCTTTGTATCTCCTTTACCTACCACAGCATATAACACATAATAGGCACAAAAGAAATGGTTGTTGAATAAAATCACTCTACTAGGACCCTCTATGTGGCCAGAGCATCTTTTGTCATAATAGTCAGAGATTTGACCCACAGAGTCAAAGTTCTGAGAAAATAGTCTGTTTTTCTCCAAAGTCAGAAAAGTCTATTTTGGTTGTTTCCAAAAACATTTAATGTACTTAAAAAATCCTAGAGTTGAAGAGACTTTGAAAGTCATCCAGTCCAATTTCCTTATTAATGCAAGAAACTTTATATGACATCCATAAAACTCAACTTCCAGTGACAGACAACCCACTCCCAGCCCATTTCTCTGTTAGAAGGTTTTATTTTATTCTTAGATCTTGAACACAAGGCGGCCTCCCTGCGATTTTTACCAGCTGGTCCTAATTCGATCTTATAAAGCTAGCCAACCTACTTCTATACCCCTGAGAAGATAACAATCCTTCAAGAAATTGAAGACAACTACAGGCATCCTTTATTTTATTGGAAGAAGTTACCACCTAGGACTTTCACAGCTAGAGAAGAGAACTCAACAGCTTTTCCAAAGCTTCAAAGAACAGGCAAAGCCTCTTGTTAGGGGCTAATGCAGCTTGACTTGAAGTTGAAGTCAATGCACATTGACCATTCTGAAAATCTAGAGCCTTTAAGAATGATGCTAAATCTACTCTACCTGTGCTCTATAAATGGAAAAACAGAGACTGGATGACAGCACCTGTGTACAGCATGGTTTACTGAATGTTTTAAGACCACTGTTGAGACCCAGTGTTCAGAAAAAGATTCCTTTCAAAATATTACTGCTCATTGACAATGCACCTGATCACTTAAGAGCCCTGATGGAGACATACAAGGAGATCAATGTTCTTTTCATGCCTATTAATGTAACATCTGTTCTGTAGTCCATGGATCAAGGACAAATTTTGACTTTCAAGTCTTATTATTTAAGAAATACATTTCATATGTTTATTGCTGCCATAGATATTGATTTCTCTGATGGATCTGGGCAAAGTAAATTGAAACCCTTCTGGAAAGGATTCACTACTCTAGATGCCATTAAGAACATTCATGACTCATGAGAGGAGATCAAAATATCAACATGAACAGGAGTTTGGAAGAAGTTGATTCCAATGCTCATGGATGACTTGCAGAGGTTCCAGACTTCAGTGTAAGAAGTAACTGCAGCTGTGACAGAAATAGCAAGAGACAGCAATCCTGAGAGAACCCACAGACCCTCTGAAGAAAGGAGACTGCTCCTGTAGGACCCAGGTGAACCCCCGAAACTGTGAGTGCCCCAGCTACGAAAGTGGGAAAGGGAGACCCTCCTCTCCTGAACACACACCCCCACTGGAAAAGCTGAAGGTCTGTTTGTGGGAGAAGTTTCTGACTTTATCTGGAGTTGAGTCAATGTGGAGAGCCAAGTGAAATACAGGGGTAGGGGAAGCAGCAGAAAGGCCCTGGGAGCTTGCTGGGTCGCCTAGCAGGCCATTCCTGCCTGGCACCACAGGGGATCCTATGGGAAGGAGTAGGGGGTAAAACTACACAGGAAGAAGCAAATCTCTAGCTGAACTTAGTAACAATTTGAACAGGGTGAGAAGCCTCCTGGCCAGAACTTTCTGGGGAGGGTGCCAATCCAGTATGCAGACTCCACAGGCAAGGGAAAAACCCAGCCCTTGTCTTTCACAACTAGGAGGCAAGTAGCCTGGGGCAGGTTTTCAAGCCAGTATTGCTCTCTGCCTGGAAACAGTCTGGGGGCTGATAAGGGACACGGTGGGAGTGAGACCGGCCCTTTGGTTTGCATGGGAGCTGGGTGAGGCCTGTGACTGCCAGCTTCCCCCCACTTCCCTGACAACCTGCATGGCTCAGCAGAGGCAGCCATAATCCTCCCACATACACAACTCCAGTGACCTGGGAATCTCACTCCCATCCCCCACAGCAGCCACAGCAAGACCCACCCAAGGAGAGTCTGAGCTCAGACATGCCTAGCCCTGCCCCCACCTGATGGCCCTTCCCTACCCACCCTGGTAGCCGAAGACAAAGGGCATATAATCTTGGAAGTTCTAGGGCCCCGTCCACTGCCGGTTCCTCCCCATAATACCACAGCTGATGCTCTCTGGAAAGCGCCACCACCTAGCAGGAGGCCAACCAGCACAAAAATAGAGCAATAAACCACCAAAGCTAAGAACATTCACGGAGTCCATTGCATTCCCTACCACCTCCACAGGAACAGGTGTTGGTATCCATGGCTGACAGATCCATAGACAGTTTACATCATGGGAGTCTGTGCAGACAACCCCCAGTACCAGCCCAGAGCCAGGTAGACTTGCTGGGTGGCTAGACCCAGAAGAGAGACAACAATCACTGCAGTTTGGCTCACTAGAAACCACATCCATAGGAAAAGGCGGAGAGTACTACATCAAGGGAACATCCTATGGGACAAAAGAATATGAACAACAGCCTTCAGTGCTAGACCTTCCTTCTGACAGAGCCTACCCAAATGAGAAGGAACCAGAAAACCAACCCTGGTAACATGACAAAACAAGGATTTTCACAACTTCCCCCCAAAAATCACATCTTCAACATCCCCCCAAAAATCACACTAGTTCACCAGCAATGGATCCAAACCAAGAAAAAAATTCCTGATTTACCTGAAAAAGAATTCAGGAGGATAGTTATTAAGCTAATCAGGGAGGGACCAGAGAAAGGTGAAGCCCAGTGCAAGACAATACAAAATATGGTACCAGAATTGAAGGGAGAAATGTTCAAGGAAATAGACTGCTTAAAGAAAACACAGTAAAAAATTCAGGAAAGTTTGGACACCCATTTAGAAATGCAAAACGCTCTGGAAAGTCTCAGTAATAGAATTGAACAAGTAAAAGAAAGAAATTCAGAGCTTGAAGACAAGGTCTTCAAATTAACCCATTCCAATGAAGACAAAATAAAAAGAATAATATGAATAAGGCCTCCAAGAAGTCTGGGATTATGTTACACGACCAAACCTAAGAATAAATTGGTGTATCTGAGGAAGAAGAGAATCCTAAAAGCTTGGAAAACATATTTGGGGGAATAATCAAGGAAAACCTCCCCAGCCTTGCTAGAGGCCTAGACATCCAAATACAAGAAGCACAAAGAACACCAAGGAAATTCATTGCAAAAAGATCTTCCCCTAGGCATATTGTCATCAGGTTATCCAAAGTTAAGACAAAAGAAAGAATCTTAAGAGCTATGAGACAGAAGCACCAGGTAACCTATAAAGGAAAACCTATCAGATTAACAGCAGATTTCTTAGCAGAAACCCTACAAGCTAAAAGGGATTTGGGCCCCTATCTTCAGCCTCCTCAAACAAAACAATTATCAGCCAAGAATTTTGTAAATCCAGCAAAACTAAGTATCATACATGAAGGAAAGAGACAGTCTTTCAGACAAACAAATGCTGAGAGAATTCACCATTAGCAAGCCACCTCTATAAGAATTGCTAAAAGGAGCTCTAAATCTTGAAACAAATCCTGAAAACACATCAGAGCAGAGCCTCATTAAAGCATAAATCAGACAGGACCTATAAAATAAAAATATAAGTTAAAAGGCAAAAACAAAAAATAAAAAAACCAAACTACACAGGCAACAAAGAGCATGATGAATGCAACAGTACCTCACGTTTCAGTACCAACATTGAATGTAAATGGCCTAAATGCTCCACTTAAAAGATGCAGAACCGCAAAATGGATAAGAACTCAGCACAGCAAAAGGAATAGTCAGCAAAGTAAACAGACAACCCACAGAGTGGGAGAAAATCTTCACAATCTATACATCTGACAAAGGACTGATATCCATAATCTACAATAAACTCAAACAAATCAGTAAGATAAAAAACAAACAATCCCATCAAAAAGTAGGCTAAGGACAAGAAAAGAAGATACACAAATGGCCAAGAAACATGAAAAAATGTTCAACATCACTAATGATCAGGGAAATGCAAGTCAAAACCACAGTGAGGTACTACCTCACTCCTGCAAGAATGGCCATAATCAAAAAATCAAAAAACAGTAGATGTTGGCATGGATGCGGTAAACAGGGAACAGTTCTGCACTGCTGGTGGGAATGTAAACTAGTATAGCCATTATGGAAATCAGTATGGAGATTCCTTAAAGAACTAAAAGTAGAAATACCATTTGATCCAGCAATCCCACTATTGGCTATCTACCCAGAGGAAAGGAAGTCATTATTCAAAAAGATACTTGTAAACACATGTTTACAACAGTGCAATTCACAATTGCAAAATTGTGGAACGAACCCAAATGCCCATCAATCAAGTGGATAAAGAAACTGTGGTATATACATATATGGTGGAATACTATGCAGCTGTAAAAAGGAATGAATTAATAGCATTTGCAGTGACCTGGATGAGATTGGAGAGTATTATTCTAAGTGAAGTAACTCAGGAATAGCAAACCACACATCATATGTTCTCACTGATATGTGGGAGCTAAGATATGGGGACGCAAAGGCATAAGAATGACACAATGGACTTTGGAGACTTGGGGGAAAAAGTGGGAGGAGGGTGAGGGCTAGAAGACTACAAATATGGTGCAGTGTATAT
The DNA here is from genome assembly GCF_028878055.3 of Symphalangus syndactylus. Classification (NCBI taxonomy): domain Eukaryota; kingdom Metazoa; phylum Chordata; class Mammalia; order Primates; family Hylobatidae; genus Symphalangus; species Symphalangus syndactylus. The sequence continues at coordinate 44,551,820 of NC_072437.2, read as the reverse complement.
TGCTTGGGTGATGGGTGCATCAAATTCTCACAAATCACTACTAAAGAAATTACTCATGTAACTAAATACCACCTGTACCCCAATTACTTATGGAAAAATTTTTTTAAAAAAAGAAATAGCCAGAGAATTAGAATTACAAGTGGAGCCTGAAGATGTGACTGAATTGCTGCAGTCCCACGATAAAACTTTAGCAGATAAGGAGTTGCTTCTTAGAGATGAGTAATGAAAGTAGTTTCTTAAGATAGAACCTACTCCTGGTGAAGATGCCATGAGCATTGTTGAAATGACAACAAGAGATTTAGGGATTTAGAATATTCCATAAATTTAGTTGATAAAGCAATGGTAGGCTTTGAGAGGATTAACTCCAATTTTGAAAGACGTTCTACCATGAGTAAAATGCTGTCTAACAGCATCACATGCTTGCCACAATGTCGATGGCTGCTGACTGATCAGGGTCTGCACTAGGTGGGGACATTGACAGACTAGCTTGCCCAGAAATAGATAATCAGGACTGTTGGAAGTTTGGAAAAGTGTGGCATTCATGTAAAGAAAGTTGCAGCAACAAGTTAAGAAGCCCTGTCACACTTCTGGTTTGTGAACAACCAGCATTCAAGAGTGTCTGCACACTTATGCCTTATAGGACATCTCTGAAAGCAAGTTGTTAAATTTTTCAAATATACGTCTTGGTTTTAGTGTAGCTCTTCAGCCTGTCAAGACCACCTAAGATAGTATAATTTGATCTGAGATTGACCATCTCAGCTATCTGTTTTAGCTTAGTATCATCTATAAATCTGAATGAAATGTCTCCTACAGCTTCATCCAAAGCTCTGGAAGAAGACAGCAGCATCACTGGCTATCTAACCCAGGAAAAATCACCTCACCTCTATGATCCTCCATGTATTTCCCTATAAAATTTGGTTAGGTGGTCTTTATTTTTTTTTTTTTGCAGTTTTATTTTTTTTTATTTTTTTTTTAATTATACTTTAGGTTTTAGGGTACATGTGCACAATGTGCAGGTTTGTTACATATGTATCCATGTGCCATGTTGATTTCCTGCACGCATTAACTCGTCATTTAGCATTAGGTATATCTCCTAATGCTGTCCCTCCCCCCTCCCCCCACCCCACAACAGTCCCCGGAGTGTGATGTTCCCCTTCCTGTGTCCGTGAGTTCTCATTGTTCAATTCCCACCGATGAGTGAGAACATGCAGTGTTTGGTTTTTTGTCCTTGCGATAGTTTACTGAGAATGATGTTTTCCAGTTTCATCCATGTCCCTACAAAGGACACGAACTCATCATTTTTTATGGCTGCATAGTATTCCATGGTGTATATGTGCCACATTTTCTTAATCCAGTCTATTGTTGTTGGACATTTGGGTTGGTTCCAACTCTTTGCTATTGTGAATAGTGCCGCAATAAACATACGTGTGCATGTGTCTAGTGAGATACCATCTCACACCAGTTAGAATGGCCATCATTAAAAAATCAGGAAACAACAGGTGCTGGAGAGGATGTGGAGAAATAGGAACACTTTTACACTGTTGGTGCGACTGTAAACTAGTTCAACCATTGTGGAAGTCAGTGTGGCGATTCCTCAGGGATCTAGAACTAGAAATACCATTTGACCCAGCCATCCCATTACTGGGTATATACCCAAAGGACTATAAATCATGCTGCTATAAAGGTGGTCTTTAAAGCTAAGCACGAAACAGCGGTTTGCGTAAAACTTTTAAGAAGCCTCCCTAGGAAGTACACAATATTCTATCACCAGTATTTTTACTGAAATTCACTGACATGAAATTATATGCCCAATTTTGTCTGAATGGGCATTTTCTAAAGAAAAGATCTATAGTTTTCTTGAGATTTTTAAAAGGGTCCAAGGGACCACTATTCCATGAAGATGGTTGTTCAAGTAGCTGGCTGCCCATCTCACTGCACTATTTTAACACATTCCTCTACCTCTGTCATGAAAATGAAAATATTGAAGCAGTCTACTATTTTCATAAAGTAACTGTGAATTCTCTTCAAACTTCCTATAACCCATGAGCTTCCTCCCAACTCAGGAAGCAGCTATGGTTTTCTATGTATGCTGCCCTTCAGAAGGGTTGCTATAGCAGAATAGAAAAAAACTAAAGACTCAAGATCCCAGAATTTTAGTATTAAAGCCTTTGAAAATGTAGGCTGCAGGATTCAAGGCCTAAAGTATATGCTTTAACCACTGGATATAGATGTCTACCAAATCAAGACAAGTCCAGTTCCATCCTAAAAATAGACAAGGATTCTGCCAGTAAGGGGGAGTCAGAGGAACAGAAGAGCTGAGATATTAAGGTATCTCTGAAACGGAGTCCCACTCCTGTCCCCATCACTGGTGGGAGAGGGTGAATAACAGAAACTCCAAATGGGTCTGGGGACATCTGTTAACACTGAAAACATTCCAGAAAGATCCACAGAGATATCCCACATCCAGAGTGGAAACAGTAGAAAAATCATCAATGTGTGGGCACCTGGGCAGACAAGCCTAACACATCATCAGGACCTCCAAAATCCAGTGAGGCAAAGGAAGAGTTCATGGTGTTCCCCATGAGCCCAGGAGGGATGGGTAAATAACAGAAAAAGAGGAAAACCCATGAGGCCTCTGAACTGGTATGAGGCTGACACAGCATAAACACCAGAGACCAGGGGCCAGAAGCAGCAAAGGTGTGTCTGTCAAAGCCAGCTTAGATAGATGATGCCAACCTAAGGCCTGACACCTGATGTCCCCTACCCAATGCCTTGAGATGACATTAAGTGTCCTCCCCCTCCCCACAATGTACAGAAAGGTGAAGGACAGGGAGATCCGGGGACCAACTGAGATTTAGCATTTGCCATTCAGCAGAATGGAGATTCAGTGAGAAAATGTGCTCAGTTACAGAAATTCTACAAAAGATACACTTCTTAAATACTCAAGTTTATGGGTAAAGACGTATATCTGCAACAGAAATCATGACAAACGATGACAAACGTTCTACTAAAATCACATAGCACTGTGCCCATGTCTATGGCATTACCCAGGTCCATACAGTCAAAGCAGCTTTTCGAGAAGGAAGTGTGACGACTCTGACGGTGGTGACCCTTTTCTCTTGCTAACCAGTGCTGATTTAGACCAAGTGTTCACTCTCCCTCCACTCGATGAGCCAGGTATGGCCTGCCAGGTTCTTGTTTAACTGAAGCAGTCCATTGTCAACAAAAGCCCTTAAAATTTTCAGACCCATCTTATCCCTTCCATGTTTTATGGTGCTAAAGTCTGCTGTCTTAACTAGTCTTTTGAAGTACTTGAGGAAATTCAATGCTTTTTTTTGAGGCAAATATTGATCCTACCCACAGGATATGGGTATATCCTATTCAACTGATGTATGACAAAAGATAGACATCAGGCTCTTGAACATTTTGACAATTCTGCATTATTCTGGAAGAATTGGGTGGATGGATTCTTCTGCAGTGAAACAGCATAGAACATAGATATTAAGATCCAAGTTGGAAAAAAATCCAATGACAAGTCGGTTTAATTCCAGCCTTTGCCAAAAGTTCCTGTGAGACTTCCAATATTTAAGAGAGTCCTCAGGGTCATCATACTAGAGTATCCATTGCCCCTCTTTCAGGTATTGCCCCCAGCCATGGGTTACAGAGCAGAAAGCAAGAATCTGACTTATATCATCTAAGCTCCCAGCAGAAATGATTTCCCTTAATCAGGATTTTTATTCTCTTTAACTTTTATACATGGTTTATACAAAAAATATCCCTTTAAACAATGTTCCTGTGACTTTTGCAAGACCTGAGTTAGTTATTGCCTGTTAAATTGTCCCTTACATAAACAGTTAGTTGATAAATTACTTCTTGATTCAGAGCAAGAAAAGGTTTAGTTCCTGAAAGTGTTTGTCTCTGTCCTGCTGTCAAACAATAAAAATTACATAACCCAAAGATTTCCTTGTTTGCCTTATCTTTAGGAAACTCAGAAATAATTATTGTGCTCTCCTGCAGTAATTGATTTATCTCAAGGACATTGTGACATTGATTTCTCTGCTATATTAATATGTCTCTGGTTTAAATTGTGCATTGTGTTTGATTTTGTAAACAGCCTCAGGCTTTTCTGAAAATAAGTGGAATATCATTTAAAGAAATGCATTTTAACTTCCCCAAGAATTGGTTTTCTTCAAAATATCCACCTCAGTTTTATGGTTACACGAATTCATCTATTTGACTAATTTCTGTCACCTCTATTAGAATGTAAGTTCTGTGAGGGACAAGAGTACATCAAATTTGCTCGCTGTTCTACCTTCAGTGCCTAGCACCATGCTTGAGGGTTAGGGGGCTACAGTAACAAACAACCTGAAAACTTCCCCATGGCTTAAAGAACAAAGGCTTCTTTTTTTCTTGCTCACTCTACATATCCACTATAGAGGTCGGCTGTGACTCTACCTCTCATAACCACTGGAATGTTGTCCTGGCAAAGAGAAAAGAGATAATGACAAACCACAAATCATCTATTAGCACTGTATTGGCCAAACCCCAGTCACATGGCCAGGAAGGGAATGGGTAGCCCTCCCAGGGACAGGTACTGCAGGGAGGGTTTGGAATATTTGGAGACAATAATGCATCTATAACGTATAACATAACCTGAGCAATTAAGTCACCTGGACTTACAAATTACATTTTCCTAAATTAATATGGTGCTCTTTGTTTCTTCCCATATATATATTTCACCTTTGGTCTTTGAAACTTGTTTTAGAAAAAAAGTTCATTTCAAAGTATCCTGTTGTACTATCAACTTCGTTATACCTAGGTCAAATACACATGATCATGCATAATATCTCTCCCCTTCCCCCTGTACAGCTTAGGAAGTCTAGAGAGCAGGGTATTAACTTTTCCCACTCCAGTACAGTCACAGAGGCCTCAGTGAACCATTACAGAGCCCATGTCTGGGTTTCCATCTCCTACTATAGAGAAGAGCAGATCAACTGATAATCTGTCGTTGGATTTTTTTCAACCTGGGTCTTAATATCTATGTTCTATGCTGTTTCACTGCAGAAGAATCCATCCATCTAATTCTTCCAGAAGAATGCAGAATTGGCAATATGTTCAAGAGCCTGATTTGAAGTTTGAAGTTTTCACACTTTGAAACACCTGAAAACCCTGAACAAAATAAAATGCTCTTTTGAATGCATGCCTGAGCTTGGAAGAAAATAAGAGAACTGCAGGGGCCAAAGAAAATGAAATGGAAACTATAGCAGGCGGCTAGAGAACCAAAAGTGCAACAGTCATGCTGGTGAAAGCCTTTCCGGTTTGATGCTGACATTACAAACCTGAGGCTGAGGTTTTAATGGCTTCATAAAAGCAGAAGACCCCGCTTAACTTGGGGAGTTACACTGAGGCCCCAAATAAAGCTATAATCCACAAAGGACCTCAGCCTAAGTAAAAGGTATACTCAGACTTTCCAGATTTAGCAAATAAAAATATAGGCTAGCCAGTTAAATTGGAATTACAAATAAACTTTTAATATCAGTGTGTCCAATGCAGTATCTGGAACATACTTATCCTAGAAATTTTTGTTGTTGTTTATCTGAAATTTAAATTTAACTGGACACCCTGTATTTTTACCTGGCTCTCCTAGGGACACTAGAAAAATTACCCAGCAGCCAGCATAAGGAGTCAACAAGAATGCTTGCCTATCTCCATGTGGACTCTCAGTAGTGGGGGACAGGTGGGAGGGAAAAATATCCCCCCTTAAAAGTGAATAATCATGGGTCTGCTCTTACACAGATTTATGGTTGAACTTCATACTGCATGAGCCTCATCTACCAGGATAGAAATTAGCCTAAGAAAGGCCCACCAGACCATGATACCTCAGCATTCCAAAGATAAGCTCACAACTCAAAATTACAGTTGGGTCGCTTATGTACTACAAGCAAAGTAGGCTCCTTCACTTGTCAGTTTAAAAATTCAAAGTGCATAAAGGCTTTGAGACATGTCTACAGAATCAGACAAGCTGATTCCTTCTCTGTATTCCCGTAGGTAGGGCAAATCAAAAGGTTTGATCCTGTGGCTTCACGCTGTGATTCTCATTTGGCCAAAAACACAGCTGAGAAAAAAAAAAAAGAAAAGGAAAAAACAAGCCAGTTCTAGTATTGGAAATGTAGCATTCATTAATCCATTAAGAATAAAAAGGAATGAGATCATGCCCTTTGCAGGGACATGGATGAAGCTGGAAGCCATCATCCTCGGCAAACTAACACAGGAACAGAAAACCAAACACCGCATTTTCTCACTCATAAGTGGGAGTTGAACAAAGAGAACGCATGCACACAGAGAGGGGAATAACACACACAGGGACCTGTCGTCGCCGGGGTGGGGGAGGGGGCGCGATGGGAGGGAGAGCATCATGACAAATAGCTAATGCACGCGGGGCTTAAAACCTAGGTGACAGGTTGACAGGTGCAGCAAACCACCATGTCACACGTATACCTATGTAACAAACCTGCACATTCTCAACATGTATCCTGGAACTTAAAGTAAAATAAAAAAAAATAAATAGGTCCTTATAACCTAGAAGAAAAAAAAAGAATAGACCTTAAGGCACTTTGAAGCTTTTAGTTCCCTTTAATCATAAAAGCCACTTATTAACTAAAACTAGAGATAGCTCAAGCTATCTGTTTAAAGGCTTAGTCTCAATGTGTCCCTTCCCTGAAATCCCAGTAGAGTGGCCAACTGTCCTGAAACCCACTAGGATTTAGCAATGAAACACCTCAGTCCTGGCCAAACCAAGACAGTGGGTCTCAGGAAACATTCTTCATCCTAATAAAAGGCAAATTAAGTACAGTTGACCCTTGAACAACATGGGGGTTATGGATGCTGACTTCCCATGCAGTAAAAAATCTGGGTATAACTTTCGACTCCACAAAAACTTTGCTAATAGCCTTAACTGTTAACTGGAAGCCTTACCAATAACACATATGGTTGATTAACACATATATTGTGTGTATTATATTACAATAAATTAAGCTAGAGAAAAGAAAATGTATTCCTTTAGCTGCCATCCTGCCTCCCTGTGTGCTTCTAATCTCAGCTGGTCTCACCCAGGACTCCCCGAGTGCCAACCCTAGTTCCCCACCCAGCCCCTTTTCCACTCAGATAAAATGAAAGAAACAATCATGAACCAAAAACTCACCAAACGGCAAGCAGAAGTGCACACTGGTCGGAAAGGAACTGCTCACAGAAAAAAAGGTGGTTCACAGCATCTGACACACTGTGTTTGAGGGCAAGTAGGCCCCTTTGACACGTTTGGTGTTGAACTCATGAGGTTTTGAATGTCCAGGGACATTGGCCAATATCAAAAGAACTTTAAAAGTCAGTTTGGTAAGGCACTTCTTGACTTCAGGGAGAAAACAGCAATGGAACCAATCCAGAAAAAGGGTTCTCATTGTCCCGGCCTTCTGGTACAACCAAAAGACTGGCAGCTGGTATTTATCTTGTCCCTTCAAGGCTCAGAGGTTAATGGTTTTATACATAAGGGTAGTCCTGATCATAAACCTAGGGATAGCAGAGGATAAAAAATTTCAGTTCTCCTTAAAGAAATTAGGGGTAAACAATATCTCTGGTATTGAAGAGGTGAATATGTTTACACACCAAGGAACAGTGATTCACTTTAACAACCCTAAGGTTCAGGCATCGCTGGCAGCAAACACTTTCACCATGACAGGCCATGCTGAGACAAAGCAGCTGACAAAAATGCTACTCAGCATCTATCATAAACCAGTGCTGCAGATGCTGACTAGTTCAAAGAGACACTAGTTCAAAGAGACTGGCTAACACTCTGCCCAAACTATCTACGGGTGGAAAAACACCACTTGCTACTGGAGAGGATGATGATGATGAAGTTCTAGATCTTGTGGAGAATTTTGATGAGGTTTCCAACAATGAGGCAAACTGAATTGAGTCAACTTCTGAAGAAGATAAAACTTGAAGAAGTTACTGAGAGCTGCTGTTTTATATTATGACTGCTTTTTAAAAATGTTTTGTTTACAGATCTAACAAAATCTAGATCTTGTTTTTAAGCCCAAGCCCCTTGGACACTGCAGCTCTTTTCAGTTTTTGCTTATATGCAATTCACTCTTTGCAGCTAATTAAGCTGAAGAAGCCTGGGAATAAAGTTTGAAACAAAGGTTAATAAAGCTCTTTGCCTAGTAAAATGTGTGTGTGTGTGTGTGTGGTGTGTAAACACACATATACATGCATACACATATGTGCATATATTCACACACATATATAAATACATACACATATACACATACACACATATATACATACACACACACATACATACATATAGTATTCATTAAGTAGAAGTGGATCATCACAAAGGTCTTCATCCTTGTCATCTTCACATTGAGTAGGCTGAAAAGCAGGAAGAAGAGGAGGGTTGGTCTTGCTGTGTCAGGGGTGGCAGAGGCAGAAGGGGTGAAGGAGGTAGAAAGGCAGGCAGGAGAGGCAGGGACATTACATGTGTATTAGTCCATTCTCATGCTGCTAATAAAGACATAACCAAGACTGGGTAATCTATAAAGAAAAAGAGGTTTAACTGACTCACAGTTCCACATGGCTGGGGAGGCCTCACAATTATGGTGGAGGGCAAAGAAGGAGCAAGGGCGTGTCTTACATGGCAATAGGCAAGAGAGCTTATGCAGGGGAACTCCCACTTATAAAACCATCAGATCTCTTGAGACTTATTCACTACCACGAGATCAGTATGGAGGAAACCGCTCCCATGATTCAATTATCTCCCACAGCGTCCCTCCCATGACACATAGGGGTTATTATAATTCATGGTGAGATTTGGATGGTGACATGGCCACACTATATCACCACGTAACTTTATGGAAATACATTGTTAATTCTGTCTGATTATTTTTTGGTTTTGCTTCTTAATTTCTCTAAATGTTTCTATATGGTACTAATCCTTCTACAACCAGGTCCCTTTAAATTTCAGTACCCCTGTATTTTTGGTGACTGAAATAATGAAAATTCTGGTCAGGTCCTGTCTTGTCTTGCTTGCACATGTTAACCACTCCCTCTTTGCCCAATATCCCTTTTTCTCCACAATATAATTATAAACTGCTGATGTACTATTTCTTTGTCAAGCAGAGGGAAATAACTTCAGGGTCACAAAAAAATTTTGCAGAAGAAATGAATGCCTTTAGGAATGTTTCAACCAGCTGCTGACACCCAGAAGTCTGGCTGCTCAAGGTGTTATCTGAGACTGAAGAAACACAGACTTTTCCCCTGGGTTCCCAGAAACTCCCCCTCCCTTACTCTCCAGCTGCATAAAAACTCCCTGCTTCGTCTTTTTGTTAAGATAGATTTGAGAGAGCTTGTTCTCCTGGCTTCTCACTTCAGCCAAATTGAAAAAACCTTTCTCTATCTCCAAGCACCGATGTCTCATTGTTTGGCTCCAGCCACACACTGGGCACACGAGCCTGAATTTGGGGTTCTACAACACTTCCAATGTTTGCTTTAGTTTCAATATTCATGTTATAGAGGAGTTCATGCCATAAAATAAGTCAAAAGCAGTCTTGAATAATTGGAAGGTTTCTGCCAGTTTGTCTAATGTCAGTTTGTTTTCTGGCCCTGCTTCTTTTGTCCTCTATTCTTTATTGCCTAGTGCTAATTCAGAAGCACTAATTTCCATCAAGTCATCTCCTGTTAATTCCTTTCATGTGATCTCTGCTAGCTCTTGGAGTTCTCTAAGATCTATATCTTGAAACTCTTTATTCCTATCTTTTTTGCCATAGCCACAATCTCTTTTATTATTTCCTTGTCTGTCTCTGTCACAAATCTTATGAAGTCATGTGCAACATCTGGGCACAGTTTTTTCAAACAAGAATTTATTATTTCAGGCTTAATGACTTCCATGATTCTTTTTATCCCAATAATAGCATCTTTAATGGCAGGCAAGCCTTTCAGACTTTCATAATATTCTCTCTCTCAGATTCTCTTCCATAGAGACAATCCTTTCCATAGAGTACAGTGTGTGATGAGCCTTAAAGGTCTTTATGACCCCTGACCTAGAGGGTGAATTAGAGGCACTGAGTTTGGGAGCAAGTAGACCCCTTTGACACCTTCCATGTTGAACTCATGGGTTCTATAGTGGCCAGGGACATTGTCCAATATCAAAAGTACTTTAAAGTTCAGTCACTTACTAGCAAGGTGCTTCCTGACTTCAGGGACAAAGCATCAATGGGACCAATCCAGAGAAAGTGTTCTCGTTGTCCAGGCCTTCTTGCTATACGACCAAAAGACTGGAAGCAGGGGTTTAGCTTCTCCCTTCAAGACTCAAGGGTTAACAGTATTATAGTTAAAGGCAATCCTAATCATAAACCTAACTGCATTTGCATAAAATGGTAGAGTTAGCCTATCCCTTCCTGCCTTCAGTCCTGTTGTTCGCTTGTCTTTCTTACTAATAAATGCCCTTTGTGGCATTTTTTTCCAGAATAAAGCACTTTGATCTGCATTTTAAAAACCTGTTCGTGAAGATATCCATTCTCCTCAATGATTTTCTTAATGGCATCTGGAAACTCATCTGCTGCCTCTTCATTGGCAGAAGCTGCTTCTCCTGTTATCTTGACATTTTTTAAGCCAAATCTGTTTCTAAAATTATCAAACCATCCTTTGCTGACACTAAATTCTCTAGCATTAGACCCTTCACCTTTCTGTTTTCAAGTTGTTGTATAATGACTTTGCTTTTTTTTGAATAATACTAGCATATAGGTATGCCTTTTTTATAGCAATCCTGCATCCACATAAAAAAATGCATTTTCAATGTGAGATAAAAGGGTATTTCACCAACACAGGAACAGAAAACCAAACACTGCATGTTCTCACTCACAAGTGGGAGTTGAACAATGAGAACACATGGATACAGGGAGGGGAACATCACACACCAGGGCCTGTTGAGGGGCTGGGGGCAAGGGGCGGGGAGAGCCACTAGGCAAATACCTAATGCATGTGGGGCTTAAAACCTAGATGACGGGTTGATAGGTGCAGCAAACCACCATGGCACATGTATACCTATGTAACAAACCTGCACATTCTGCACATGTAACCCAGAACTTAAAGTAAAATTTAAAAAAATAAAAATAGTTTTAAAAAAGGTATTTCACCAAACGTGCAAGATTTCTTCACCCACTGGCATAGCTGCAGCAATGGCTTTACAACATTCCTTTTCTTTTCTTACAGTGGTCCTTACACTGGATTCATTTATCTTGAAATGGAGGGCAACCACAGCTGCAGATCATGATCTACAGTACATATTATCAAACAATCCAACTTTTTCTTGTAATATCATGACTTTTCTCTGCTTCTTGGGAGCATTTCCAGCATCACTAATGGCATTTTGAATGCGTCTCATGATGTTACCCAAGGCTTATGGTATTGCACTAAACGCGACAAGAAATACATAAGAACTGTGAGAAATCACTTTTTACTGTAACACCCAATTTACTGGAGAGATGAAATGCTCATGTGGAGATGATTTTATGCAGTTATAATTATGATTTAATACTCATTCTTTATGTCTATGTATCTTTCAACTTCAAATGGCATAATGTGCAGTCTGCGTGTGTGCGTAAGTTTTGATAAATTTTAACTTTAATAGATTTATGTATATTTTGTTGCAGTAAATGATAGACTAGTATCAACATACATTTTATGCCTAGCTTTTCCTTCATTTTTTTCAATATTTCTAGTCTACATGGTTTGTGAGTCTTTTCAAGTTGTCATAAAACCTCAAAAAAAACCAATATATTTATTGAAACAAACCCACATATAAGTGGCCTTGCTCAGTTCAAACTCATATTGTTGAAAGGTCAACTGTAAATCTTTGAAGGTTTTTCTCTTTATCCTCCTACAAGCAACATTTGGGAAAAATAAGCCAATAATTATTTCTTTAAGAGATAGGTTGGGCAGAATGTCTATAACTGAAATATACATGAATAAATATGTACATATGGATATACACTCACTCAGAAGCTTCCTTGAGCTTCAGTTTCCTTATCTGTAAAATACAACCAACCATAGAACCAAAAGGTTTCAGTAAAGATTCAATGAGATTGTGCACAGTGTAAATAAAGCACTTAGCTTAGTTTCAGACACATAGTAAGCACTCAAAATTGTTATTTCTTATTAAGTTTCATACTTTTGTAGCACTTAGATTTTATATTTCGGTAATATTAAATGCTGCCATTTTCACATTTTTGGTTTGAAGTAGCAGCTTTTTGATATTGCTTGAAGATTCTCACACACAGTATCTCAGAAACTGTTGACGGATGCAACTTATTTTCTCTCACTATATGTGGACATTGATCATTCATCTTTGACTTTCAAAATCCAAACATTCTTATCAAGATTCAGGAAAAGTGACAATGCTTTCTTGAAAAATGTTATATTCTTCACAAATTTTTAAAAACTTTTTAAAAAACAAGCTTGATACATTTTATCTTGTCTGCTTATCCTTTTTCCAAAATGTAAAAGTAATAGTGAAAATAGCCTTCCCACGCCGGGCGCAGTGGCTCATGCCTTTAATCCCAACACTTTGGGAGGCCAAGGTGGGTAGATCATAAGATCAGGAGTTCAAGACCAGCCTGGCCATCACGGTGAAACCCTGTCTGTACTAAAAATACAAAAATTAGCTGGGTATGGTGGTATGTGCCTGTAATCCCAGCTACTCGGGAGGCTGAGGCTAGAGAATTGCTCGAACCAGGACCTGGGAGGCAGAGGTTGCAGTAAGGCGAGATCGCACCACTACACTCCAGACTGGGCTACAGAGTGAGATTCTGTCTCAAAAAAAAAAAAAAAAAAAAAATGCTTCCCTTTTTCCCACTTTTTACCATCAGTGACCCAGAACAAACAGCTTTCATTTCTGATTTTCAAAGTAATTAATTTCTGATTTTCAAATTAATTTTTAAAGGAATTGAGTATATGTTTTATGCCAATCTATAGTTTTACTGATAAAAAAGGAGCTAAAACTATTTTTTAAAGTTCTTTTTTTCCTCCGGAATTAGCTGCATTGAGCATGTGCATATTAACAGTCTTTTAAATTGTTATTAATATGAAGACATTACCCTTCCTCTGTCAGAAGGACGTAACGCTGACCCATTTGGAGTGAGTTCTGACAGATTTGCCCCAAATCACCCATATCATCTTCTTACATCTTTTTTGTGGCCAGAATATAGTTTAATGCTATGACTATTTCAGATATTACTGTCAAATAAGGTTTTCCTTTGTTTGACATTGAAAGTCCTGAATGGGATCAAGACAGGTGATCTAAACCTGTGCTTCTCAAATTTGAATGTGCAAATAAATTACATTTGAGAAACTTGTTAAACATGGATTCTGATTCTGTAGGGGCTGATTGGGGCTGTGGCCCAACATCTGCATTTCTAGCAAGTTCCCAGGTGATGCCGACACTGCTGGTCTGGACCACATTTCAGCAGCACAGATCTAAAGCGATGGTTCTCAGAGTGTCGTCTTGGGACCAGCAGCACAGGCATCACCTGGGAACTTATCCAAAAATGCAAATTCTCAGGCACATCCCTGACATTCTGAATGAGAAACTTTGGGTTAAGGCCCAGTAATCTGTGTTTGCACTAGATAGCTCGAGGATTCTGATGTACAAAACGTTTGAGAACCACTGCTCTGAACAATTAACACCCTGCTCTAAAGTAAATTTCCTGCCAACATGGACCGATTTTATTGTTTTCTATTAAGACAGAAATCAAGGCTGTCTTGGGTCTGAGACATCCAGGACAGTCTGGCCATGGCTAAGTTAACTGCAGGAAAGGAGCACTTAACAAATCTGCCCACACTGGTGAGTGGGCCCTGGAAAAGCAGACCCTGCCACCAGCTCTGACTGAAATTTCATCAGGCAGGAGCATTCCCTACATCTGAGCATAGGGATGTCATTGAAACCAGCAGTCAGCAGGAGGGAAGCCTGACAGGGGTTAGTAGAGCAGTGCTGGATTGCCCAACACGGAGATAGGCATGTGCTTAAGGTACCCACTAAACAGGGACACTAAAATAGTGAGAAAAAAAAATTGTGAAGAATATAACATTTTTCAAGAAAGCATGAAAATAGACATCATGTTGAAAATCACAGTATTCAGGTTCTTCATATTAATGTTACTGGTTAGTGTGACTCGGTGTAATCTCTACAGCCAGACTGCCTGTCTCTAAGTCCCGGCTCTACCATGTAACAGCTAGATAACTTTGGAATTTACTCATCTTGCATCACCTCAGTTTTATCATCTGTAAAATGAGGATAATGGATTTTTTGTTAGAATTGAGTATTACATCAGATTTGCAAAGTTCTTAGAATAATGCCTTCTATATAGTAAGTGCTTAATAAATATTAACTTTTATTACAAGTGGGGGGAAAGAAAATAAGGGTTCCATATTTCTTTCAGTGCTTAGGGTCTTGAAAGAATTAACTGAACAAATTAACCAATAAACCAATGAAGTTTAACACAATTTGTGAGAGATTAGACAAAAGTCAGAAATGCAAGCAGATAAGAGGAGCCATCTGAAGAGATCTATGGGTCCTAGAGAAAGACCAAGCAAGAGTAGCATCGAACTAGGGAAAGGGCAGGACTCTGCCCAAAGTCAGGTACGTATCAGAAAAAAGGAACACACCTTAAATCTCTGGGGTACCATTAGGAGATGTGTGTGTGCTGGCCACCCACAAGGATGTGTCATCATCAGTAACTCTCAGAACTTAAGGCCACACCACTGGCTCTCACCTTAGCTGCAAATGGAATCACCTGGGGAGCTTTTTAAACTACCGATACCTGGCTTCTACCCCCAGAGAGTCTGTTTCATTGGTCTGAGGCACTACCTAGGCATCAGAGTTCCAAAATCTCCTGAAAGTGAGTTTATTAGTGTCCAGGGTTGAGTGTCTTGCATCTTTTAAGTTTGTCAGCATTGATCCTGGAAGTTGTGATGGGCCCAACTGCAGGTAAATGAGAAACTCAAGGATAGGAAAACACAGTCCCTGCTTATTCATCATCTCCACGTTCTTTTTTTTTTTTTTTTTTTTGAAATGGAGTCCTACTCTATTGCCCAGGCTGGAGTGCAGTCGCACGATCTCAGCTCACTACAACCTCCGCCTCTTGGGTTCAAGTGATTCTCCTGTCTCAGCCTCCCAAGTAGCTGGGATTACAGGTGTGTACCACCAAACCTGGCTAATGTATTTTATTTTTTTGGTGGAGACAGGGTTTTACCATGTTGCCCAGGCTGGTGTAGAGCTCCTAACCTCAAGTGATCTTCCCACCTTGGCCTCCTAGAGTGCTGGGATTACAGGCATGAGCCACTGTGCCCGGCCCAGGTTCTTTATTCTTCATATTTATGGTCTAGACTTAGTTCCTTCCAAGCTGTTGCTAGTACATAGGGTGCCTTTGTGCAATTCAGAAGCATGTTTTCCTTCTTCAGGATGCTTTGTCAAGAACTGAGAATGGTCTGAGATATTGCCCTACGTGCAAGTTAATGGGTAAGCCTACCGCAGTTTCATGGATGGTGGCAGAAGACTTGAGACTTCTTGCTTTTGGACTTGTTTTTTTAATCATCTCATTCCTCAGATGATTTCCTATTTGTACTTCAACTTTTCACTAATTATTTACCCTAAGATTTTGATACTTTAAGACATGATCAACTCCATATACTACTGGGCCTAATCCTTGTTATTGGCACATTGAAGCAACATAAGCCACCTCAGAACTGAGAAATACAGATTAAGCTAGCCAAATCCATGACAATGACTGAGTTGTGTACAAATGACCCATACCACGTATTAGATGAAACGAGAGACTTCCAAGAATTGGTATGGCCTCAGGGAGACACTATGTGCCACTATGTCTGAAGATGTGCCATAACTGTTGAGCTGCCATCTTACCAGTTACAAGAACTCAAGTTTAATCTCTTGCAAGAACTATACTGAAAAGATGGCCTAACCACTATGTGCTGTCACGTGTCTGAGTGTTGCAACAACAGGTGAATGATTAGTATGGAATTTTAAAAGGGGAACAAAGAAAAAGAAGGAACAGAAGCTAACTAGCATAAACTAGGGAGAATTTGTATCTGGCAAATACCAACAGAAAAGTATCTGCTATATTGGGACAGGGACTTCCAACTGGCTTTCCCAAGGCCTTGGTAAATGTCCCTCCAATCCTGTGATGGTTAATTTTATGTATCAACTTGACTGAGCTAAGGGATGCTCAGATAGCTGGTAAAACATTATTTCTGAGTGTGTTTGTGGGGGTGTTTCTAGAAGAGATTAGCATTTGAATCAGTAGACTGAGCAAAGAAGATCTACCCTCACCAAGGTGGGAGGGCATCATCCAAGCCATTGAGGGCCCAAATAGAACAAAATGTCAAAGGAAGAGCAAATTTGCTCTCTTCCTTCTTGAGTTGGCACTTGCATCTTCTCCTGCCCTAGGATGTTGGAGCTTCTGCTTTTCAGGCCTTCTGACTTGGACTGAATTACACCACCTTTTGGTTCTCCAGCTTACATATGGCAGATTGTGGGACTTCTTGGCCTCCATAATCATGTGAGCCAATCCCCATAATAAATCTCTTATATATTTACATATATCCTATTAGTTCTATTTCTCTGGAGAACCATGACTAATACACCCTCCCACTGCTTCATTCCAGTTCCACATTTGGCAAGCAACATTCCATGACTCATCTGGCTTCCCAGCCATGTTGCTATAGGGAAGGACCCCAGATAATGAAATAAATTAGCCTTGTAATATAAAGGAACTAAAATGATACGTTGGCACTCTGATCTATGCGTCAGACTCTCACAAGTTTGTTAGTGAGACTGTCATTTCACCGGTGGCAGATTGCTTCTAAATCCTCAGTACCAAAGCTAGATCCAGCCATGGACATGCAGTTGACCACATGAAGGCATTTTCCCAGGAAGGCCACCTGGCCTCTCTAAACTCCCCCTCATTACTCCCTGATAGCAACTGGTCCCACCCCCAGGTTTCATCCTATGCTAAGGTGAGTGTCTGAGCTGAAACTGGTCCCTAAAATTCCAGAAGTCTATGGAGACAGGGCAATTCTAAACCCTTCAGGGAAGTCCCTGTTGTCCAATTTAGGGCATGCAAGCAGAATGTCACTCTCAAGACTGAAATATTACTTCTCAACTGTTTAAAGACCAGAATGGGATGAGGACTTGGAACTACCATATGCACCCAGGATCCATATTTATTCATTCAGCACCCAGAATGTGGTAGATAATAGATACTATAGATACAGAGGAAAATGAGATGTAACATTAACCATGGGCTCATATTGTCACAGGACTAGTTATCAGCTTTGCAGGGCTTGAGTCAATCAGTGCACCCAAAGTTGACTAGGATCTTGGGGACTGACTCTCCCTAACTCAAGTTATATGAGAATGAAGAGTCAAGCAGAATTCCAATTTATTGATATATATTGATCAGAATTTTATCATTTCTAGTGTCTATAAGGAGTCTGCTATTAGGCCGTTCTCTGTATCAAGGTGCCTGGAAAGGCAAGTTATCAATGTTCACTCGGTTAGTTAAGGGAAGAATGGATGCTGAGGGCCACCTCACACACAACACGGGAATGCCTAACTTTGATGGGCGCCTCCATGTTGAAAAACTACTTTCTTTATAGCAATCCTGTCAACATGATATGAAATTTGTTTTTCTTCTAGAAAATTAGCTAATACAGATGGTCACCCTAATTATCAAGTAAAGTTAGAATGAGCTGTGCAACAAATGGTGCTGTCATGTCTTCTTGAGAACTAGTTATTGTTTATCTTGACAACACGCATGTATTGGGTTGTATCTGCTTGGTTATATAAAAGGATGAGAATTCTGTCTTTGCCATCTCTTAGAGGATTGCCTGTGATGTGCATTACATTCTGGTTTAATGCTTATTCAATAATAAATGTGTTTTCTTTCTCTGCTTTCTCAATAGAGAGGATTTCTGGGCTGGGAGGAGATTTTGTTTTTAATTGTATTTCCCTATCATCTTATTCTTCCACATCCACAGTCCTTAGCACAGTGTTTCTCATGTATAAAAGGTTTTCTGTTGATTTCTACCATTCCTTTTCCCATTTTCACACATCTAAGAGCAAGACGGGTTTTTGTTTTTTTTTAGTTTGTGGGGGAAAAGGTAATGCTAGTTCAAAACATAAAGCCATAGTCAGAAAGTTTGAAAATCTTTGCAAACTAGATTTTATTAATAATGTTAAACAGTGAGGGCGGGGAAATATGTTCTTTGTGAATACCAAGGGGTAAAAAAGAAGGGAAGGAGGAAGGGAGCAACACGAAGTAGGAATTCTGGAAGGCAGAACCCAAGTAGTCATATGGAAAATACCAAGCCTTCGAAACATCACAAGAGGCTACATTAATTCTAACTATTTTCCTAAAATTTGGAGGAAGTATTAAGATGTTGAAATGCATAGCTAATTTGCATACTTTGAATGAGTCATGACAAATATTTCAACTGACAAGAATTTTTCTTATTGAAACATGATGATAGTGAGCTTTTTGTATTAGCTGTCATCTCTATAATATTCAGAGACTGTGTTGTTTTGTGTAATTCACTTGGAGGGTACAGATCTCACTTACCCAATCACAAAACAAGGGTAATGTGTTGGGGTATAAATTTAAAATCCAGGAATGTCTGATTGCATTGTGCTGTAAGTTCATGCCATGTTTTCACAAAGGCTAAAAGGTTAGCAAAATAAAGATAATTTATGAGGAGCAAAATAAGAATTTGGAAAAGTACACATAGCAGAGAATCTTGTGGACCCATATGTTTTGGGCACCAGGGAGACAGACAATATCATGGCTTCTCAGTGGTCTGTGTGAGGGAGCCCTCAGCACTCATTCTTTCCCTACTAACCAAGTGAGTATGGTTAACTTGCCTTCCCAGGCACCTTGATACAGAGAAGGGCCTCAAGAACAGACTCCTGTAGATATTAGAAATGATAAAATTCTGATCAATGTAAATTAATAAATTGGAATTCTGATTGATTCTTCATTCTCATGTGACTTGGGTTACTAGAGTCAGTCCCCAAGATTCTAGTCAACTTTGGGATTGAATAAATCCTGCAAAGCTGATAACTAGTCCTGTGAATATGTGGTCACTCGCCAAGATAAGCCCATGGGTAATATTTCCGTGGAGTCCAGCCTCAGCAATCAGATGATGGCTCTTTGTGATTCTCTCTCTCTCCTGCCCCTTCTCTCTCTCCCTTCCTTATGCCCTCTCCTCTAATTTCACAAAGCAATTTTTAGAGTTCTCATTTATCACCCAGATGATCCCTCTTTCCCATCATAAAGGTTGTAGCTAATACACCTATAACAAATGAGAAATTAACAAGAGAAAAGTATAACAAGTATACTTGATCATAGGTTTATGTGACACGGAAGTCTTCAGGATGGAGGCCTAAAAATACAGGGGAAACTGTTCATTTTTATGCTTAGGTTCTATGACATAGGGACAACCATTTAGTGAGGGGATTGGACAAAAAGAGTATGAGCTACTGGTGATAGACTGAGTGGGGGAAACCCAGCAAGGCCTGCATGCCCAGATTCTTCTTGGCTTCTCTGTGCAGCACTCCTTTCTCTTGGGTAGAACCACTCTGAATGAAAGCCTTTTTTTTGAGACAGGGTCTCACTCTGTCACCCAGGCTGTAGTGCAGTGGCACGATCTCAGCTCACTGCAACTTCTGCCTCCCTGGCTCAAGCAATTCTTTCACCTCAGCATCCCAAGTAGCTAGGACTCCAGGTGTGTGTCACCACCCAATTAACTTTTGTATTTTTTGTAGAGATGGGATTTCACGATGTTGCCCAGGCTGGTCTTGAACTCCTGCGCTCAAGCGATCTGCCTGCCTTGGCCTCCCAAAGTACTGAGATTACAGGCATGAGCCACTGCGCCCAGCCTGAAATGAGAGTCTTAATTTCTTTATGGCCAGTTGTTACACAGAAATGTGCGGGAAGGTTAGAGGAATATTTTTAGGCTCTATGGCTGGCTTTAGGGAAAAGAGATTCTAATTTCTATGCTTTGCCTTAGGGAGAATGAGGGGCGAGAGACAGGGGGCAGAAGGTTGGAGACAGACTTTGCTTCTGAGGCTGCTTCTGAGGCTTTCATTTGAAGGTATTGTTTTCTGAGCCCCAACAACCATAAAAATACAAATGGAGAAGGGGATAAAATCACCAAGAGAGCAACAAAATATCTTGCTTAATGATCTATGATTTACTAAATGGGACAGTCAAAGCCACATGAAAAATATGAAAAGCAGGCCGGGCACAGTGGCTCATGCCTGTAATTCTAGCACTTTGGGAGGCCGAGCTCAGGAGTTCGAGACCAGCCTGGGCAACACGGTGAAACCCCGTCTCTACTAACATACAAAAGAAATTAGCTGGGAGTGGTGGCACATGCCTGTAGTTCCAGCTACTATGGAGGCTGAGGCAGGAGAATCGCTTGAACCCAGGAGGCAGAGGTTGCAGTGATCCGAGATCGCACCATTGCACTCCAGGCCTGGCAACAGAGCGAAACTCTGTCTTTAAAAAAAAAAAAAAAAAATGAAAAGCAGATGATGACAATTCTTAAGGGAATATCATCACACCTGAGGAGCCAAGCCCAATAATGCGTGGCATGCCACTGTCCCCTCTGAAGACGAAGTGACCATGGAAGTCCCACAAGACTCCAGCAGCCCTGACCACAGCCGATTGGACCCACAGCAGACACTGAACATTCTAACGTTTGGTGTAATCCAAAATGAGACGACAGAGGCGGGGTGAGAGGCTCACACCTATAATCCCAGCTACTTGGGAGGCTGAGGTGATAGGATCACTTGAGCCCAGGAGTTTGGAGTTACAGCGAGCTATGACTGTGCCACTGCACTCCAGCCTGGGAGATGAAACAAGACTCTGTCTCAAAAATAAATAAATTAATTAATTAATTGAGATAATAGTGAATAAACCTGAAGCTCTCTCTGTAGATCTGTGACCTGCAGATTTTTTAAATGTTAACACTGTAATATGAAAGCATGGCTGAACAGTTAGCCTTGCTCTTTTGGCACCCTGACCAGTGCCTCTCACTTTAGCTGAGTTTAAGAGCTTCCTTAAGAAATGACTAGCAAACCCCATGATCTCCAAGCCTAGGGGTGGTCATTTTAGCTTGGGGAATTGAGGGCACAGAGGCATGTCGACAGCAGTCAGAGAAATCCTGCAGTTGAGGGTCATGTCCCAACACTACAATCTGACTTAATCTGTTATTTGTCAATATATGAAAGAACAACACAGAATCACTTGACATGAGTAAGACCAACAGCATGAAAGAGAGGTGCCAAGATGAAGAAGCCTTGTAAAAGGTCCCGGAAGAAAACTCGTATTTAATATTTGAAGTAATTTTCTCAAAGACACTGAGAAGTTACAAGATTCATAAAACAAGACATTACTGGCCATGCCAATGGATATGTTAATTAAGTTCACACTTACGGGCACTAACTCCAACAGAAGCTTCCGCCTTCACAATGTCTCAATAGCCAATTACATGTGTTCAAATTCACTGTTTGTGCAGAGGCCTTCACACACCACCAACTATGCAATTAATATCAACGCACAGAGAGTAATCAGAGGCAGGTAACAAACCACAGCAACGGTGCTGGTGACCAATGGTTAACACACCAGTCAAGTGGGTCCTGAGTCCTTGGTAGGGTCACTGCTTCTCTATGCTGACATCCACCAAGACAGAAGAAGGCCTCAGACTTACCCCGGGCAGAGTCTCCAAAGGCATCTCTGAGAAGGCCTGGTCTTTGCTGCTTTTACAATCCTCAGCCACGTTTCACTTTCTACTGGGTTCAGTACAGGTCTTGGGTGGTACCTGGTTACAACAGGTGCTATTACCTCTGTCCATTACAGGTATGTTTATCGCATTGAGGCAGGTGCAGCTTCACTGTGGGCTTAATGCGGCTTGACATGAGTGACTCCCTTTTGAGACATTAGGATCACAAACCATTACGACATATCATAAGAAAATATTGCTATGTAAAATGTTCACCAGAGAACAAGAGTTAGTATAAAAAAAAACATGGTTGCCAAAATAAGAAATATATTAGGAGCTGAAAAGCCAAATGGGCACAACTGAAGAACAAATTAGTGATTAGAAGACCAAGTCATACAATTCTACCAGAACACTGAATGGAAATTCTATGCAAAACTATGGAGATCATAAAACTCAAGTGGAGACATGGAGAAAAAAAGCAGAGTCATAATAATCTATATTCAGAAAGAGAAATAAAGAAGAAATGGAATCCAGAAAATTGCAGAAAATTGCTCTGAGATGAAAAAAAAAGACTTGATATTCCAATAGAGTCTCTGGTTTGAAATGGGAATATCAAAAGAATGTAACTAGATTTCTACTGTTGAGATATTTAACTATATTGCTTTTGAAGTCTGGGATAATTCTGTATTTAAGTTTAAAAGAGCACAAACTACCTTGATTCTATTCTGTCTGCTAAATGTGCATAAACAATTTCTGCATGGAATATTTTTTAAAGTCTGCTGGACTTATTCAAATAAGGCATCAATCCATTTTACTCTGTTTTTAGCAGACATTTGGTACAGGGCAATACAGCCCGTGGATAATCACTCAATGTTTGCTAGTTAACTAAGAAACACTAAGTCTATTTGATGCTTATAAGAAAGCTACAAACAATACTTTTCTTCAAGGTAGAATGATTTGGAGAATGCATTATAACCATGCTGAGCTTTCACAAATGGAGAGGTTTCTTCACAATAAAATATGTTGAGACAGTCATATTTAAGCAATGCTTTTACAGCCACAAATCCATTCAATAGTACTGATTCCTCACTTTATGGTCCCTGCAACTTAATCCCTTCCTATACGCTTAAAAAATTCCATACAAAGATTAATAAAGGAAACAAAGGCACGATGTACATATACATACAAAATAAACATTGACTCTGTGAGGCATTCTCCTAAATATTTGTTTTTAAATATAGTTTCTTAATATTTTATACCTTCCTTGTTAAAATGTGATGCTGTCGACCAGCCTGGCCAACATGGTGAAACCCTGTCTCTACTAAAAATACAAAAATTAGCCAGGCGTGGTGGCGCGGGCCTGTATTCCCAGCTACTCCAGAGGCTGAGGCAGGAGAATCACTTGAACCCAGGAGGGTGGAGGTTACAGTGAGCCAAGATCGTGCCATTGCACTCCAGCCTGGGCAACAAGAGCGAAACTCTGACTCAAAAAAAAAAAAAAAAAGAAAAAGAAAGAAAGAAAAGAAAAGAAAAATGTGATGCTGTCCTAAGGGCTGGGAAAAATGGAACCAGAAAAATGGCAGATAGATAATGGCCTAAGGTGGAAACAATTTTGGTAATTGTTGATAAGTGTTGCTGTTGTTATTTTAAAGAAATTATACACAATTTGCCCCAAGTTTCATCTTTTATAAAACCATTCTCATGGTAAGTACGTTTCAATGACCCAAATGAATTAACAAAAAATTAATCGGGGAAATGAACCCTGATTGCTACCGCTGTATCTTCTCCTAAAACATTGGCTTACAATCAGATGAAACTTAATCATAACAATCCAGAGATTGACTCATCCAATGTTGCCCAATAGTGGCAAAGAAGGGCAAGTCAGAAAAAAGGAACCTGAAATTCAAAGACTGTAATCAGCTATTTTGGACAAAATTAAACAGATTTAATGGCTTTTCTTTTTTAAAAATAGTGTCTATTCTCACATTCCTGATTTGTTGTTTCAAATATTTCCAGTTTACTCTGACAGTTCACATTCTCCCACAAGCATCCCTTATAGGGGAACTGCTGTTATCAGGATGAAGAGAAAGATCTATTCATTGTATTCTATTTGCTGGCAGACCAGCACTCCAGAACAGGATAAAAGCCACAGCCATTAAAAAACAGATTCTCGGCTCAGTGTGGTGGTTCACACCTGTAATCCCAGCACTTTGGGAGGCCGAGGTGGGCAGATCACCTGAGGTCAGGAGTTCGAAACCAGCTTGGCCAACATGGCAAAACCCCATCTCTACTAAAAATATAAAAATTAGCCAGGTGTGGTGGTGGGTTCCTGTAATCCCAGCTACTCAGGAGGCTGGGGCACAAGAATTGCTTGAACTGGGAGGCAGAGGTTGCAGTGAGCTGACATCGTGCCACTCTACTCCTGCCTGGGCGACAGAGCAAGACTTCGTCTCAAAAAAAATAAAATAAAAAATAGATTCTCCTGACACATTTCTGTTGGGGATGAGAGCATGAGTTAATAAGACTGACTAATTGAAAGCATCAGATTTGCATTAATTCATTCAACATTTACTGAGCATCACCTATGTGTGGAGTCCTGTGTGAGACCCTGGGATATTGTCATCAACAGGGTAGATCAGTTCCCTGCCTAAAAAGAATGTTCCTATCTTACAAAGGGTTCAAAGAAGGGAATCTTATATCCCATGGGAACATATAGGTAGGGCACATAACCTAAACTTAGGATGTCGTGGTGGGCTCTTCGATGTAGTTCTTTTTTTTTTTCTTGTACAGACAGTGTTCCTGGACCAAACCAAGGGTTGGGCTGCTTATTCTCATGGTGCAATAATGAGATGCAGATGAACTGGGAAAGAAGAGAGGTTTTTATTTCTGTAACCAGTCACAGGGAGAAGGCCTGGAAATTATCACCAGACCAACTCAAAATTACAAAGTTTCCCAGAGCTTATATACCTTCTAAGTGATATGTCTGTGTGTAAGTGTGCATTCATCTAAAGACATACATGATTAACTTCTTCTAATCTATGACTAAGATCTGAGTCCTGAAGACCTTCCTCTGGAGCCTCAGTAAATTTACTTAATCTAAATGCATTCAGGTGCTGGAGTGATTACCCATATTTTGTCTGATGAAGACAAGATCATGGAGGTCTGGAGAGTTCCTATAGTCCCCAATAAAGCTTGTTTGTGGAGGTCTGGGGAGTTCCTTCAGACCCACAATAAAACTTGTTTAATCCTAAATGGGTCCTGTTAAGAATTCCTTCATTATTTTGTCATGCTTTAAGATCCGGGAAAGGCCTAGGCAAAACTCTTGGTGGGCTTTTGTTGCATTCTAGCCTTTGTATGAGGGCACTGACTCTATCAGCTTTTAACATTTAACCTAACTACTCAGTCAGTGCTGAAACTGTTGTTATGGAGGCCTAGGTTAGTGAGACCTGGCCTGCCACAATGGAGTCTCATTATGCTGCCCAGGCTGGTCTCAAACTCCTGGGCTCATGTGATTCTCCTGCCTTAGCCTCCCAAAGTGCTGGGACTACAAGCACGAGCCCAGCCCTAGATGTAACTTCCTAAAGTAAAAAGTGTGTAAAACTTCAGACAGGGTTTTCTCAACTTTGGTGCTATTAACATTTTGGGCCTGGTAATTCTTTTGTTGTTGGGGTTGTACTGTACATTGTAGAATGTTTAGCAACATACCTGGACTCTACCCAATTTGGTGACAACCAAAATATCTCCAGACATTGCCCAATGTCCTCTGGGAACAAACTCATCCCCACTTAAGACCACTAGCTTAGATGAATGATAAGGAAAGGGAAGTTGTAGAGTGAAGAGGAAGAAAAAGGTAGAAGGGTAGGGAGAGAAGATATAAGAAGTAAGAGGGAATCATTGCTACAAAGGTCCCTTAGACGATAAAAATCATGGCCCCATAATGGGTGGTGGGTGGCAGACGCTAAGCTTGATATGAACATGAAGAGATAACTACAGTTTTATAAGGGCCCTTATAAGTCATATTATCAGCTAGGAGCCTTATTAACTATCTATTGCTATGTGTGATGGTTATGTCAACTTAACTGGGCCACATGGTGCCCAGATAGCTGGTCCAACATTACTCTGGGTGTTTCTGTGAGAATGTTTTGGATGAGTCTAACATTTAAATCAATAGATTGAGTAAAACAGATTTTCCTCCCTAATGTGAATGGGCTTCATTAAATCAGTTGAAGACCTGAATAAAACAAAAAGGCTGACCCACCCCAGGATAAGAGGGAATTCCTCCCACCCACAAGAAAGACCAGCTTTTGCATTTTCACACAGAGCATTTTAACTCCTTTGTCCCAAACTCTTCCCTAATAGGATTGAAATGGAACCTCAAGGCTCATGGAGATTTCCTCCACAATTTAAATGCAGTCTTCTCCAAAGACAAATTCTGCCACCATATCTAGAACAACAGGTTCAGATTTGAAATCACTTGTTTTTGGTACCCACTGTAAGTGCAAACCAATTGGCCAGGACTAGGCAATCCAGGGGAAGTGGCAATTGCCCAGAGGAGCAGAGTTAATTCCAGGCAAGCCATATCATAGTGATTGATTATAGGCAAAGAGGCCTGGACAAGCTGTGTTGAAGCAGACTCCAGCAATAGCAGGATGGCAGAGAGGAAGGCACTATATTCCAGAAGCCAGGCAGAGGACCAAGAATCAGAGACGTGCAAATACGGAAAGAGCAGTTCAGGAATGAGCAAGGGTACAAGCTGGGGAAAAGTTCATTAACCACCAATGCCCTTCCAGGTTCTTAATCTCAAGTTGCCAGAAACTTCTGGATGGCACATTTGTCCCTGGACAACAGTGACCAACAGGGTGAGGTGGAAGGGGAAAATGGGCACATACATTAAATATTGCACATGCCACATTTTACCTAACCAATTTGAGGGCATTTGATTGTTTTCCTTTTTTTTTTTTTTTGAGACAGGGTCATGCTCTGTCACCCAAGCTGGAGGGCAGTCATGTGATCATAGCTCATTGCAGCCTCAATCTCCTGGGCTCAAGTGATCCCCCTGCCTCAGCCTCCCAAGTAGTTATGACTGCAGGCACACGCCACCACACCTGGCTATTTTTTTATTTTTTATTTTTTGTAGAGGCAAGGTCTTTTTTTGTTGCCCAGGCCGGTCTCAAAGTCCTGGCCTCAAGTAATCCTCCCACCTTGGCCTCCCAAAGCGCTAGGATTATAGGTGTGAGCCAATGCACCCAGCCATGTTTCCAATTTTTGATCTTATAAGCAAGGGTATAAATTTTGTTTGTGTGCAGGTGGAGTTTTTTCCCTAACATTTTCCATACATCCATGCTTACTTCCTTAGGATAAATTTTCAGAAGTAGAATACCTAGTTAAAAGAGTGTGAATATTCTTCTGGTATTGACATAATCTATGTAGGCACAAAAGGCACTATAAATTTACTTTTTCTGATGCCTGTGAGGAATCATACGATCACGATTACTGTACATCCTAGCCTCATTGAATTCTTCATCCACAGAAGAGTTAAACAATTCCTTAAAGAGGAAGTTAAAGTGAGTCTAGTCAGAAGGTGTTGAAATGACAGAAATTCTAGGGTTAGAACAAAATGAAAGGAAATGGGTTTGAGAAGAGCGAAGGGTATAAAGGCAGTCAGACATCCAGCAAACAAATTACTCCTCTGGTTCACTCCTCCTGAACTGAACCTCCTCTTTACAACAAAATGATGCTCAAGGTATTGTGGCATTTTATGTGACTTACTTAAATTGCTTTTCTAGCGGACTTCTTCCTTCCTCAATTTCTTCAGTTGCCCTCTCCTTTTAAGAAATACCTGCTTCTGCTTTAACTTTTCTTATAACATGTGGGCTACCTAATTAACTGCATAGTGGCTTTTATTACTGTTTTTCAAATGAGATACATGATTCTATTGTACAAAGTTAGGAAGGGGATGAATCATGACAAGTTCATTGAATTTTAACCCCCTAGTTTTATGTGTCCATTATGACACTGCCAGATTGTGTTTCTGTTAATCTATTTACTGTTACCACCTTCTGTAGAAGATAAGCCTTTTGAGGCAGGAACCATCCAGTACTGACTTGGCATTCTTGAGAGCTTAGAACAGTGCTGGACTCATAGAAAGAACTTGTGGGCCGGGTGCGGTGGCTCAGTCCTGTAATCCCAGCACTTTGGGAGGCCGAGGCGGAGGGATCACGAGGTCGGGGAATTGAGACCATGCTCACTAACTTTGTAAAACCCGGTCTGTACTAAAAATACAAAAAATTAGCCGGGCGTGGTGGCAGGTGCCTGTAGTCCCAGCTACTCGGGAGGCTGAGGCAGGAGAATGGCGTGAACCCGGGAGGTGGAGCTTGCAGTGAGCCGAGATCGTGTCACTGTACTCCAGCCTGGGTGACAGAGCGAGACTCCCTCTTAAAAAAAAAAAAAAAAAAAGGACTTGTGAAATTGATTTGTTCAATGGCTTTATGTTATGCCTTAACTTATATATTAATAATCACTGTATTTAACTAAAAAGATGCAAATGCCATGAGAAGGTCAAGCAGATCAGAAAGATATTTTAGAAATAGATGAACGCGAGGCCCACAGACAGCTGAGCAGCTGTGTGTTTATTTCCCTCACGTTTCGTTCCTTCAGGGGCCAGGGACAGCCATGTGTTCTTTGGCACACAGGGTGCTGTTCAGGACTTCCAGGGGATTCCGGGGCTCCACCTTCCTGTATCACCAGCAGCACAGTCTCATATGGATGAATGGTGCAATTACCTCCAGGGCTCCATGTCACCACCCCACCTCCCCCACCTGCTCCCCAGTCTCACATTCCTCCATAAGACACCGCTGGGTCAGATCTAGCCCTGAAGAGATGAATGATCAATCACTACATGCCTCCAACTGTGGGATTTGTGGGAGTGAGAAGAGAGGTTTAAAAGAGGTAGTTGTGCTTTGAGTCAGGGATCCAATCAATATTTGAAACTCTTTTTTTATTATTATTATTATATTATTATACTTTAGGTTTTAGGGTACATGTGCACAATGTGCAGGCTTGTTACATATGTATCCATGTGCCGTGTTGGTTTGCTGCACACATTAACTCGTCATTTAGCATTAGGTATATCTCCTAATGCTGTCCCTCCCCCCCCCCCCCACTACACAACAGTCCCTGGAATGTGATGTTCCCCTTCCTGTGTCCATGAGTTCTCATTGTTCAATTCCCACCTATGAGTGAGAACATGCGGTGTTTGGTTTTTTGTCCTTGCGATAGTTTAATGAGAATGATGTTTTCCAGTTTCATCCATGTCCCTACAAAGGACATGAACTCATCATATTTTATGGCTGCATAGTATTCCATGGTGTATATGTGCCACATTTTCTTAATCCAGTCTATTGTTGTTGGGCATTTGGGTTGGTTCCAAGTCTTTGCTATTGTGAATAGTGCCGCAATAAACATACGTGTGCATGTGTCTTTATAGCAGCATGATTTATAGTCCTTTGGGTATATACCCAGTAATGGGATGGCTGGGTCAAATGGTATTTCTAGTTCTAGATCCCTGAGGAATCGCCACACTGACTTCCACAATGGTTGAACTAGTTTACAGTCCCACCAATAGTGTAAAAGTGTTCCTACTTCTCCACATCCTCTCCAGCACCTGTTGTTTCCTGACTTTTTAATGATGGCCATTCTAACTGGTGTGAGATGGTATCTCACTGTGGTTTTGATTTGCATTTCTCTGATGGCCAGTGGTGATGAGCATTTTTTCATGTGTTTTTTGGCTGCATAAATGTCTTCTTTTGAGAAGTGTCTGCTCATGTCCTTCGCCCACTTTTTGATGGGGTTGTTTTTTTCTTGTAAATTTGTTTGAGTTCATTGTAGATTCTGGATATTAGCCCTTTGTCAGATGAGTAGGTTGCAAAAATTTTCTCCCATTCTGTAGGTTGCCTGTTCACTCTGATGGTAGTTTCTTTTGCTGTGCAGAAGCTCTTTACTTTCATTAGATCCCATTTGTCAATTTTGGCTTTTGTTGCCATTGCTTTTGGTGTTTTAGACATGAAGTCCTTGTCCACGCCTATGTCCTGAATGGTATTGCCTAGGCTTTCTTCTAGGGTTTTTATGGTTTTAGGTCTAACATGTAAGTCTTTAATCCATCTTGAATTAATTTTTGTATAAGGTGTAAGGAAGGGATCCAGTTTCAGCTTTCTACATATGGCTAGCCAGTTTTCCCAGCACCATTTATTAAATAGGGAATCCTTTCCCCATTGCTTGTTTTTGTCAGGTTTGTCAAGATCAGAGAGTTGTAGATACGCAGCATTATTTCTGAGGACTCTGTTCTGTTCCATTGATCTATGTCTCTGTTGTGGTACCAGTACCATGCTGTTTTGGTTGCTGTAGCCTTGTAGTATAGTTTGAAGTCAGGTAGCGTGATGCCTCCAGCTTTGTTCTTTTGGCTTAGGATTGACTTATTTAAACCCTTTCTTCCTCTCTTCTTCTGCCCCTAAAAATATTTTAACTCAAATTTCTAACAGCGTGAAAATCAACATTATTATTCTTCCACCCTAATCTGAAACCTTTGTGCCAGCATCCTTTCTCTCTCCCAGCCATCTTCTCTCCTGCTTTTGCCCACCCTATACACCCCTCCACCTTTCTATCAAAGCTCTCAGAGAAATAAAAAGTAGCCCATCCTTTTGAAAATGGCAAGTGTTCCTTGACTTGATAAATCTGACTTGAGACTCTGTAAATGGGACTAGTCAGTGGCCAGGTTGAAGGACGTTCAGCTAGGCGTGGGTTCCATCTCTGTAGCTCTGTCCTGGCACTGAGCTCAGTATCAGAGAACCCCAGATACCCCAGGTCCCCTAATCCAATAGCCCCTCACCCTACAGCTAAGATTTATAAATGAAGTATCTGATGTTGAGAGAGACAAATTAAGTTGCGCAATGATGTAGTAACCAGAGCAAGAAAGGGAAGCAATCCAACATTCACTAGGTGGTGAGCAGATAGTGAAATCTGACTTAAGAGTAGATGTTTTTAACTCTACATAATAGATGCTCTCTTGTAAAAATGTGTAGAAAACAAAATAACTGTCTATGTATTGAAGAATTTGAATTTTAAAGGAATTGCAGAGTACTCCACTGCTTATGAAATTCAAGTAATCTTACATGTTTTTCTTATCTAGCTTATGGGTAGAAGCAGAATGAGCTTCTCCAGTGGGATGAACACAGACACTTCATATTCAACAAGTTCACACTGAGCCCATCATCATTGCTTGGAAGGCTGCTCCTCTTCCTGTGTTCTCTCTCTTGGCCAATGGCACTGCCATTTCCCCATCCAGAACCGGGGCTACTGCAGCAGTCTTTTCACTGCCCCGTCTACCCCTCTCCAATCCATTCTCTACACAATTGCCTACAGGAATCTTTCCAAAACATTAGTTCTGACCATAACTCTACTTTTCTTAAGACAGCACTTTGGCTCCCCATTGACATCACGGTCTTTAGCGTAACATAATGTTCATCATTCAGTCATAAGCTGCAAATCCATTCTCCCTCTCACCTCTGTCTCCTGCATGCAACTCTGCAGCTGAAGGGAGCCAAACTCCCTCCACTCTCTTACACCTCCCAGCCTTGGCCCTTGCTTCCACTTCTACCTTTACTCTCCATTCTCATCACCCTGCACTATTATCTGATGACTACTCTTAAGTTTTCATAACCAGATCAAGTATCAATGTCTCCACCAATAGGGAAGAGCAGGCAGTTGTTCTCAAGTCACATATGTAATTTAAGATTTTCTAGTATTTTAAATTTTAGAAAATGTTTAGAAGAAACTGATCAATTAATAATGTGTTTTATTTACACCATATCCCATATATTATTATGTTGATATCAATATATTGAATATTTTTTTATCAAGATGAGAGGAGTCTCACTCTGTTGCCCAGGCGGGAGTGCAGTGGCATGATCTCAGCTCACCGCAACCTCCGCCTCCCGGGTTCAAGCAATTCTCCCACCTCAGCTTCCTGAGTAGCTGGGATTACAGGTCCCCACCACCACACCCAGCTAATTTTTGTATTTTTAGTAGAGATGGGGTTTTGCCACCTTGGCCAGGCTGTTCTTGAACTGCTGACCTCAAGTGATCCATCTGCCTCGGTCTCCCAAAGTGCTGGGATTACAGGCATGAGCCACCGCGCCTGGTCAATGAATTGAATATTGATTCAGCATGCAATCAATATTTTTAAATTATTGAGAGGCTTTATATCCTTTTTCTCCTACTAAGCCTTCAAAATTCAGTCTTAATTTTACTCTTATGACACATCTCAATTTGCTGTATTTCAAGTGCGCAGTAGGCACATTGGAGAGTAGCTGCCATATTGGACGTAAGAGCACCAGAGCACTTGAGAGCCTCCTAGAGATCCTAATGAAAACAGAATCCTGCGCTCTGCTTCCAGAGGTTCCATTTCTGGGGAGAGTCTAATTTTGGTGGTCTAGAGTGGGGGCCAGAAACGTTCCTTTTCAGCAAGAACCCCAGGCAGTTCTGAGGTACATGTTCATCCAACCATTTGGGACTTGATAGCTAGATGCACTGATTGTGGAATTACACCTATAGGGGTTTATGTTCAGACTCCACCATTTAAAAGCTGTGAAAATTAGTAACTTCAGTTCTCTAGGTCTCAGTCTCCTCACCTGCAAAAATAACTACCTAGAGACTTGTGGGTATTAAAAGGGTAATATATTTGAGACATTCAGCACAGTGCCTGGCAGGTATCTCATAATAGCAGCTGTGCACTGCACCCGCAGAAATCTCTATTACACAGACGAGGTGTCCCTTGCGTCCTCCTCCCACAACTCTGTGCTTCCCTCCACCACCACCCATCATGCAATGTGTGTCCTGTGCTTGCTATGCTGCCCCTCAACTCGACTGAGGAGATAAACTGGCCGCTGTGTGCTCCCACATTACTCTGCCTCATACGTAGTAGGTGCTTAGTACACATCTTTTTTTTTTTTTTAGAAATTAAACTAAATCTGAGCAACTGGGTTTCTTGTAGTGGAGCAAAACTCTTTACACAAAAGTGCCTCAAGGTGACTTATAGAACAGAAGTGTGTAAGTAAAGTGGGGTGTAGCCCTGTCCTAACACTCTTCCCTTTAAAGTCTATCACAGAAAGCTTTGCCACAACAATCCATGGCTTGAAAGTGGGACACCTGACAGATCGTGTTATTCAGAGGAGCAAGAGGATGATTCTAGACACTCTGGGTGCTGGGTTCCTGGGAACCACTACTGAAGTGTTTCACAAAGCCAGCCAATATAGCAAGGTAAGAAGCTCAAGGTCTACATTAGAGATAAAACCCCGTGCGTACATATGTGTTACATTCACTCTATACTTTGTTTTATAGACAGCACTTGATGTACATAGCACTGTTCTATATCATTTTTATAATTTTCTATGTTCTATTATCTGAGTTTTAATAGTCATCCATATTCTTTACTAAGTCACTGTCTTAAAACCATACTCAGTGAGGCACAATGGCTCACATCTGTAATCCCAGCACTACCAGAGGCCAAGGCGGGCAGACGGCTTGAGCCTAGGAATTTGAGACCAGCCTTGGCAAAATGGCAAAGCCCCATTTCTACAAAAACAAAAACATAAAACATAAAAATTAGCCAGGTGTGATAGCTATGCCTATAGTCCCAGCTACTCGGGAGGCTGAGAGATGGGAGGATCACTTGAGCCTGAGAGGTTGGGGTTGTAGTAAGTCAAGATCACGCCACTGCACTCCAGCCGAGGCAACAGAGCAAGACCTTGTCTTAAAAACAAACAAACAAACAGAAAAAAAAAACATACGCTAATAATATCTCACAGTTTATTATTATTATTCTCTGGAGAAAAGCCTGGTCAAGTACTCTGAGCAGAGAGTGGGGATGTACGTGAGAGCTCCTGCTCTCCCTAGGGTGTATTTGAGATAGACGGTTAGTCCATCTTCCCTGGTATTTACCCCAAGGAGTAAATAAGAGTAACTTCAGATGTGCTTCCCTGGAGCATTTCCGGATCATGATCTGGGATCAAGCAACGACATCTCCTCCCCTTTTCATAGGGGAGAGTTGTGTATTCTACAAGGATGAGAGGAATTCAATGACTAGGGCTTCTATCTGTGGCAAAGGTTCAAGTAAGAACTATCAATAACGCCTCCAAAGGTGAAGAATAACTCTTGAAATGGTGACTTGGTATACTGTATTCACACTATCACTGGTTGATTTGCTTTTGTTCCAGATCTACAGTTCCAACATATCCAGCACTGTTTGGGGTCGGCCAGACATCAGGCTCCCGCCAACATATGCTGCTTTTGTGAATGGTGTGGCCGTAAGGAGGTTTTCACATCTTTTCAACTATTAGATAATCATAATAATTTTAGAGTCAGGAAATATCTCGGAAATTGCCCAAATTGTATATTTTACAGATGAAAGAACTGAAAGTCAGAGAGCTAAAGTGGCTTACCCTCTCTCCTATGTAGTAATTCAGTTTTTATGTTTTTACAGTGAATTGATGCTTTTCAAACAGATTGTGTAGTAGAGGAAAGAAAATGGAAGGATTTAGATAAAAATACCCTAAGATATCCCAATTCAAAACCTTGAATATAAACAGCAAAAAAATATAAAACCCATATCCAGACCCAATGTCTTCTGTTTTTCCTGTTGTAGGGCCAGTTTCTCTCCAGTAACGTGCTCTTTATTCATTCACTCATTTATCCATTCAACAGATAGTTATTGAGAAAGGAACAATGGCTATATAGTGTCTGTATTTTCTGAACCAAAAATCTGTACTTCTCATCTGACAGATGATTTTTATGCTTTTTCTGTGTGTCAGGGGAAGTATTCTACAAGATGTAACTTGGAAACAGACATGTTGAGATTTTTGAGATATTTTTATGATTTATGGGGACGATAGCTCAGGAGATTGAAAGTTAAAGCCAATGGTGCATTCCAAAGTAATGTCCTGAAAGCAGTGGGAAATGCACCAGTGACAGCAAATAGATATAAAAATCTATTTTTAAATGAACTTCTGGTTATTACTGTTTTAATATAAAGAAAAAGAAAATGGCTAGGAGAAAGGAATAAAATCTTAAAGCAGAAAATAATGATTTTTTAAATATATAGCTGAAAAGTTAATCTGGGTTTGAGAGTTCTTGTGCTATTCTTACAACTTCTCTAAAAGTTTGAAATTAGTTCATAATAAAAAGGTACAAAAACATACAGCCTCATATGGAATAAATTTTAAACTTGCAGTGCAACTTATTTAAAAGGTGGAGGAGGAAGGAATTGCCAGCCACCTGATTCTGCAGCTTTGTTTTTAAAGGGGAATATAGATCTTTCCAGGGGCCGTGGCAGAGGGAGCTCAGGCCACCAGGGCAAGACCCAAGCTCCTTGGGGCTCACAAGCTGCTCTCCAAGGTACTCCTTTCCTCTGGCAGAGGAACAGCATTTCCCAATGCCCGGCCATGTGATTAATAATCACAGCCAGGCCGGGTGCGGTGGCTCACGCCTGTAATCCTAGCACTTTGGGAGGCTGAGGCGGGTGGATAATGAGGTCAGGAGTTCGAGACCACCCTGGCCAACATGGTGAAACTCCGTCTCTATTAAAAATACAAAAATTAGCCAGGCGCAGTGGTGGGCACCTGTTATCCCAGCTGCTCCAGAGACTGAGGCAGAAGAATTGCTTGAACCCAGGAGGCAGAGGTTGCAGTGAGCCAAGATCATGCCACTGCACTCTAGCCTAGGTGACAGAGCAAGACTCCATCTCAAAAAAAAAAAAAGAAAGAAAGAAAAAAATCACAGACAGTTCTCAGATTTTCTGAGAATCAGATCAAAAGAATCTCACATAAAACAAGGTTATTACTAAACTAAGTCCTTAGTGGTCCAAAAGCCATTGCATTAAGGGAAAATTTAAGGCTTTTTGTTGCTGTTTGTGTCTGTTTATATAGATTCACTCCATGGATTTTGATGACACGTGGCACCCTGCCACCCACCCTTCTGGGGCTGTCCTTCCTGTCCTCACAGCTTTAGCAGAAGCCCTGCCAAGGAGTCCAAAGTTTTCTGGCCTTGAGCTGCTGCTGGCTTTCAATGTTGGTATTGAAGTGCAAGGCCGACTACTACATTTCGCCAAGGAGGCCAATGACATACCAAAGAGGTATGGAGAGAATTTGCCCCATCAAAAGGTAGTCACATCTCCTTCATCTATCAATCATTATCTCCGTAGAGCTTTCTGACTTAGAGGCCGGCTCAGCAGAAGATGTTAACATTAGTGCAGGCAGATAAGTCAATACACCAGTCACATACGAAACCCTCTATCCACATTTAAAGAGGTGACTTCGAGAGCGCAACCTGGACCATGAGATAAATTGGGCCTCTCGTCGCAAGGTGATTCATGTCATTCTGGCATTCATGGGTATACTGAGTATTCCTTATTTCATCCTCAAAGCAGAATCTATTCTGAGACTAGCTAGTGTCCCTCAGACTAATGAGGACATTCAGAATATCCTTACTCTGTCTGTTCATCCTGCAGATAAAAAACGGTCAAATGTCAGCCACATCATATGGCTCAGTCTCAGATTTATGTTGCCACTTGCTCCAGCCTGCCAGGAGAGAAGTAAATTGAAATACTAGGTAGTGAAGTTTCACAGTTTCTTCAAGGCCCACAATTCTCACAGTGACTTAGGTGAGATTTCAGCAATCAATAGCTGTTGCCTTTCTGGCAATAATTGTAATGGTACCATTTATAAAGAACTCACCATGTGCTACGCACTATTGTAAACATGTTAATTTATTCAAAGCTCCTAAAACTCTAAGAGGTAGACGTTATTATTATCACCATTTTATTTTATTTTATTTTTTGAGATGGAGTCTCACTCTGTTGCCAGGCTGGAGTGCAGTGGTGCAATCTTGGCTCACTGCAACCTCTGCCTCCCGGGTTCAAGTGATTCTCCTGCCTCAGCCTCCCAAGTATCTGGGACGACAGGCATGCACCACCACCCCCAGCTAATTTTTGTATTTTTAGTAGAGACGGGGTTTCATCATGTTGGCCAGGATGGTCTCGAGCTCTTGACTTCGTGATCTGCCTGCCTCGGCCTCCCAAAGTGCTGGGATTACAGGTGTGAGCCATCGTGCCCGGCCTTATTATTATTATTATTATTTTGAGACAGTCTCACTCTGTCACCCAGGCTGGAGTGCAGCAGCATGATCTCAGCTCACTGCAGCCTCTGCCTCCCAGGTTCAAGTGATTCTTCTGCCTCAGTCTCCCAAGTAGCTGGGACTGCAGGCACCCACCACCACGTCCGGCAAATTTTTGTATTTTTAGTAGAGTCAGTGTTTTGCCATGTTGACCAACCTGGTCTCAAACTTCTGACCTCAGATGAGCCTCCCACCTTGGCCTCCCAAAGTCCTGGGATTACAGGCATGAGCCATCACACCTGGTCTGTCACCATTTTGTGTAAGAAAAAATCTACAGAGAAGTTGAATAATTTTCCCCAGATCACATAGCTAATAAAGTAATGGAGCTGAGATCTGAACCCAGACAGTGTGACTCCATTATCAATGTTCTTGATGACTACGCTATCCTGCCTCCTGGTGGTTACGGTTTGTACATCTCCAACTCTGCTTCTTTGCTTTTCAGATTCCATCCCCCTTCCGTGGTAGGAACGTTGGGTAGTGCTGCTGCTGCATCCAAGTTTTTAGGACTTAGCTCGACAAAGTGCCAAGAAGCTCTGGCCATTGCTGTTTCCCATGCTGGGGCACCCATGGCCAATGCTGCCACCCAGACCAAGCCCCTCCACATTGGCAATGCTGCCAAGCATGGGATAGAAGCTGCATTTCTGGCAATGCTGGGTCTCCAAGGAAACAAGCAGGTCTTGGACTTGGAGGCAGGATTTGGGGCCTTTTATGCCAACTATTCCCCAAAAGTCCTTCCAAACCTAGATTCCTACAGTTGGCTGCTGGACCAGCAGGACGTGGCCTTTAAGTGTTTTCCTGCACATTTATCTACCCACTGGGTGGCAGGCGCAGCTGCATCTGTGAGAAAGCACCTTGTAGCAGAGAGAGCCCTGCTTCCGATTGACCACATTAAGAGAATTGTGCTCAGGATACCAAATGTCCAGTATGTAAACAGGCCCTTTCCGGAATCGGAGCATGAAGCCCGTCATTCATTCCAGTACGTGGCCTGTGCAATGCTGCTTGATGGTGGCATCACTGTCCCCTCATTCCATGAATGCCAGATCAACAGGCCACAGGTGAGAGAGCTGCTCAGTAAGGTGGAGCTGGAGTACCCTCCGGACAACTTGCCAAGCTTCAACACACTGTACTGTGAAATAAATGTCACCCTCAAGGATGGAGCCACCTTCACAGATCGCTCTGATACCTTCTATGGGCACTGGAGAAAACCACTGAGCCAGGAGGACCTAGAGGAAAAGTTTAGAGCCAATGCCTCCAAGATGCTGTCCTGTGACAGAGTGGAAAGCCTTATAAAGATAGTCGAAAATCTAGAAGACCTAGAAGACTGTTCTGTGTTAACTACACTTCTCAAAGGACCCTGTCCACCAGAGGTAGCTTCAAACTCTCCAGCATGTAATAATTCTATCACAAATCTCTCCTGAGGCTTACCAACATCTAAATGACTTTACATTTGGGGAGATTCAATGATTTGGTTTGTAAAGCAAGGGTCTGCTGGTTGGCTTTCCCAGGAAAGATGAACCAAGATGGAGAGAGTCCAGAAACAGAACTACTTATATCTGGAAGGAGCCTTCTCCTGTAAATTTTGCAGGACCATTCCAATTACCTAAATCAAGATGAAACACACACACAAAAATGAGTTTGTAAGCATTCACAAGGGTGAAATTCAACTCACCTGTGATTTACTTATAAAATTAATCTCTTCATAGGAATTATGTGTGGACTTCATGAGCCCCAAGGTTTTAGAGGGATGTGAACCTGCATGTATATTTTCTGTCAGTGGAGAGGGCTCTGGTGCGTTATGTCATCAACAGATCTCCTAGACCATGGCTTATTACCAAGCCCTCCACAGTGCAAGGGGTGCTACTGGGGAACGGGTGGGTTTAAATCCTGCCTCTGCCATTTACTAGATGTAGACTTGAGCATGTTACCATTAGCCCTCTGCCTCAGTTTCCCTATTTGTCAAGCAGAAGTAAAAAGCAGTCTGGAAAAATCGCATTTTGGCTCTAGAACCCATGGTCTTAAGTACTACAATATATCACCTTTCAGTATAAAAATATTTGAATCAGAGTTGCAATAAAGAATGAAAAGGAAAAAAGAGAAGTAAATACGTGAGTAATTATATAAATACTAAACTGTATTAAAATAATAGAAGTGTCATGGGGGGGTTAAAAATGCAACACTAACAATCATAGTTAATGTGTTACAAATCCCTGGTATTGTTCAATAAAAGGGCAACCTATTAACTCTAGATGTTGATTAATAAGTATGCTGTATTAGTCCATTCTCATGCTGCTATAATGAACTGCCCAAGACTGGGTAATTTATAAAGAAAAGAGGTTTAATTGACTCACAGTTCCACATGACAGAGGAGGCCTCAAGAAACTTAGAATCATGCCAGAAGGAGAAGCAAACGCATCCTTCTTCACATGATGGCAGGAAGGAGAAGTGCTGAGCAGAAGGCGGGAAAGCTCCTTAGAAACTATCAGATTTCAGGAGAACCTACTATCATAAGAATAGCAGCATGAATGTAACTGCCATCATGGTTCAATTACCTCCCACCAGGTCCCTCCCACAACACATGGGGATTATGGAAACTATAATTCAAGATGACGTTTGGGTGGGGACACGGTCAAACCATATCATTCTGCCTCTGGCCCCCAAAATATCATGTCCTCACATTTCAAAGCACAATCATGCCTTCCCTACAGTCCCTGAAAGTCTTAACTCATTCCAGCATCAAGGCAAAAGTCCAACTCCAAAGTCTCATCTGACGCAAGGCAAGTCCCTTCTGCCTATGGACCTGTAAAATCAAAAGCAAGTTAGTTACTTCCTAGATACAATGGGGGTAAAAGCATTGGGTAAATACATCCATTCCAAATGGGAGAAATTGGCCAAAACAAAGGGGCTACAGCTCCCATGCAAATCCAAAACCCAGCGGGGCAGTCAAATCTTAAAGCTCCAAAATGAAATCCTTTGACTCCATGTCTCACATCCAGGTCATTCTGATACAAGAGGTGGGACTCCCACAGCCTTGGGAAGCTCTGTCCCTGTGGTTTTTCAAGGTACAGCCCCCTCCTCCCAGCTTCCTTCACAGGCTGGCATTGAGTGTCCACAGCTTTTCCAGGCACACATTGCAAGCCATCGGTGGATCTACCATTCTGGGGTCTGGAGGACGGTGGCCCTCATCTCACAGCTCCACTAGGCAGTGCCCCAGTGGGGACTTTCTGTGGGGGCTGCAATCCCACATTTCCCTTCTGCACTGCCCGAGCAGAGGTTCTACATGAGGGCTCCACCCCTGCAGCAAACTTCTGCCTGGACATCCAGGCATTTCCATACATCCTCTGAAATCTAGAAGGAGGTTCTCAAACCTCAATTCTTGACTTCTGTGCACCCACAGGCTCAAAACCACATGGAAGCTGCCAAGACTTGGGGCTTACACCCCTTGAAGCCATGGCGTGAGCTGTACCTTGGCCCATTTTAGCCTCATCTGGGATGCAGGGAACCAAGTAAGTCCTGACATTGCAGAAAGCAGCAAGGCCCTGGGCCCAGCCCATGAAACTATTTTTCTCTCCTAGGCCTCTGGGCCTGTGTTGGGAGGGGCTGCTGTGAAGAGTTCTCACATGTCCTGCAGACATTTTCCCCATTGTCTTGGTGATCAACATTTGACTCCTTGTTACTTATGTGAATTTCTACTGCTGGCTTGAATTTCTCCTCAGAAAATGGGTTTTTCTCTCCCATCACATCATCAAGATGCAAATTTTCTGAACTTTTATGCTCTGCTTCTCTTTTAAACATAAGTTTCAATTCCAAACCATATCTTTGTGAATATATAAAATAGGATGCTTTTAACAGCACCTAAGTCACCACTTGAAGCTTTGCTGCTTAGAAATTTCTTCCACCAGATACCCTAAATCTTCTCTCAAGTTCAAAGTTCCACAGATCTCTATGGCAGGGGCAAAATGCCACCAGTCCCTTTGCTAAAACGTAGCAAGAGTCACCTTTATTCTAGTTCCCAACAAGTTCCTCATCTCCATCTGAGACCTGGATTCCATTGTCCATATCACTATCAGCATTTTGGTCAAAGCCATTCAACATGTCTCTGGGAAGTTCCAAGCTTTCCCATATCTTTCTGTCTTCTCAGCCCTTCAGACTTTTCCAACCTCTGCCTGTTACCCAGTTCCAAAGTCGCTTCCACATGTTGGGGTATCTTTATAGCAGTACCCCACTCCTAGTACCAATTTACTGTATTAGTCCATTCTCACACTGCCATAAAGAACTGCCCGAGACTGGGTAATTTATAAAGGAAAGGGGTTTAACTGACTCACAGTTCTGCTTGACTGGGGAGGTCTCAAGAAACTTACAATCATGGCGGAAGGGGAAGCAAACATGTCCTTCTTCACATGATAGCAGGAAGGAGAAAAACCAAGCAGAAGGGAGAAAAGCCCCTTATAAAATCAGCAGATCTCAGGAGAACACACTCACTATCATAAGAACAGCAGCATGAAAGTAAATTGCATCATAATTCAATTATTTCCCACAGGGTCCCTCCCACAACACATGGAGATTATGGGAACTACAGTTCAAGATGAGATGTGGGTGGGGAACACAGCCAAACCATATTATATACCCACTGAAATTTCTAGGATTTGAAACCATTTGAGAACAGCAGTAGAATGTACCACTTCCAGGTTAATAGAAGGAGAAAAATTGAATTAGAAAAATATAATCTGGCCAGGCATGGTGGTTCATGCCTGTAATCCCAACACTCTGGGAGGCCAAGGCAGGAGTACTGCTTGAGCCCAGGAGTTTGATGAGAAAGCCTGGACAACATAGTGATACTTCATCTCTACAAAAAAATCAAAAAATTAGCCGAACATGGTGACACACACTTGTAGTCTCTGCTACTCAGGAGGTTGAAGTTGGAGGATTGCTTGAGCCCCAGAGGCATAGGCTACAGTGAGCCATGGTCATGCTACTGTACTCCAGTGTGGGCAACAGAGCAAGACCCTCAAAAAAAAAAATTCAAAGGAAGGCAAAAAATGAGGGGGAAAGAAATATAAAAAAGGATATATAAAAAGCACAATATAAAATGGTAGGAAAAATTCAAATATATCTATAATTACAAAAAGAGTAAATGGACTAAATGTTCCAGTTTAAAAAGACCAAGCTTTCCTGAACATATTTTTTAAATGTTTAACAACTTTATTGATGTTTAATTTACATATTTATTCATCCATTTTAAGCATACAGTTCAGTAAGTTTTAGTAAATTTATAGAGTTGTGCATGCATCACCACAATTCAGTTTTGGAATACTTCCATTACTCCAAGAAATGTTCTCATATTATCAATCCCCATTCCCACCTCCAGCCTACAGTAACCAGTGATGTATCTCTATTATTCTGTTGTTTCTAGACATTTCATACAAATCAAATAATATAATAAGCAGTCATATGTGTTTGCCTTCTTTCACTGGCATAATGGTTTTGAGATTCTTCCACATATGTGTCAGCACTTTTTTGCTTTTCATTGCTAGACAGCATTCCATTGTAGGGATATGCCAATGTTTGTTTACCCATTCACTAATTAATAGACAGTTGGGTTGCCTCCAGTTTGGGCTATTACGAATAGTGTTTCTATGAGCATTTACATACAGGTCTTTGTGTGAACATATGTTTCCATTTCTTTTGCATAGATAACTAGGAGTGATTCTGGGTCACTGGGTAAATATATTTTTAACTTTATAAAAAACGATTTTTCAAAGTAGCTTTATCATGTTACATTTTCTCCAGCAATATATGAGGGTTCCGATTTCTCCTCATACTTACCAAACCTTAGAATTATCAGTCATTTTTATTTCAGCCATTCTAGTGAGTGTGTAATGTTATTTCATTGTGGTTTTAATTTGCATTTCCCTAATGACTCATTCTCCTCCATTTTTTCAGTTCTTTTTATTGTGTTGTCTTCTTATGGTATAGACGTATACCTGGAATATATAAGAGCTCTTTATATATTCGGGGTATAAATCCTTTATCAGATACATGTTTTGTAAAAATTTTCTCCCACTCTGGCTTGTCTTTTCATTATTTTTAAAAAATTTATCATTCTGGCTTTGGATGTCATCAGAAGACTTTCTAAAATGCAATTATATACTTTATACAAGACAAACAAAAAACACAGAGGGGGGTGGAGCCAAGATGGCCGAATAGGAACAGCTCCGGTCTCCAGCTCCCAGCCCCAGCGACACAGAAGACGGGTGATTTCTGCATTTCTGTTTGAGGTACCGGTTTCATCTCACTAGGGAGTGCCAAACAGTGGGTGCAGGACAGTCGGTGAAGCGCACTGTGCGCAAGCCGAAGCAGGGCGAGGCATTGCCTCACTCGGGAAGCACAAGGGGTCAGGGAGTTCCCTTTCCTAGTCAAAGAAAGGGGTAACAGACGGCACCTGGAATATCGGGTCAGTCCCACCCTAATACTGCACTTTTCCAACGGACCTGGAAAACGGCACACTAGGAGATTGTGTCCCGCACCTGGCTTGGAGGGTCCTATGCCCACAGAGTCTCGCTGATTGCTAGCACAGCAGTCTGAGATCAAGCTGCAAGGCGGCAGCGAGGCTGGGGGAGGGGCGCCCGCCATTGCCCAGGCTTGCTTAGGTAAACAAAGCAGCCAGGAAGCTTGAACTGGGTGGAGCCCACCACAGCTCAAGGAGGCCTGCCTGCCTCTGTAGGCTCCACCTCTGGGGGCAGGGCACAGACAAACAAAAACTCAGCAGGAACCTCCACAGACTTAAATGTCCCTGCCTGATTGACAGCTTTGAAGACAGTAATGGTTCTCCCAGCACGCAGCTGGAGATCTGAGAACTCTGAGAACGGACAGACTGCCTCCTAAAGTGGGTCCCTCACCCCTGAGCAGCCTAACTGGGAGGCACCCCCCAGTAGGGACAGACTGACACCTCACTCGGCCGGGTACTCCTCTGAGACAAAACTTCCAGAGGAACTATCAGACAGCTGAATTTGTGATCTCATGAAAATCTGCTGTTCTGCAGCCACTGCTGCTGACACCCAGCCAAACAGGGTTTGGAGTGGACCTCTAGTAAATTCCAACAGACCTGCAGCTGAGGGTCCTGTCTGGTAGAAGGAAAACTAACAAACAGAAAGGACATCCACACCAAAAACCCATCTGTACATCACCATCATCAAAGACCAAAAGTAGATAAAACCACAAAGATGGGGAAAAAACAGAGCAGAAAAACTGGAAACTCTAAAAAGCAGAGCACCTCTCCTCCTCCAAAGGAACACAGTTCCTCACCAGCAACGGAACAAAGCTGGATGGAGGATGACTTTGACGAGTTGAGAGAAGAAGGCTTCAGACGATCAAACTACTCTGAGCTACGGGAGGAAATTCAAAACAATAGTAAAGAAGTTAAAAACTTTGAAAAAAAAATTAGAAGAATGGATAACTAGAATAACCAGTGGAGAGACGGGCTTAAAGGAGCTGATGGAGCTAAAAGCCAAGTTTCGAGAACTACGTGAAGATGGCAGAAGCCTCAGTAGCAGATGCGATCAACTGGAAGAAAGGGTATCGCTGATAGAAGATGAAATGAATGAAATGAAGCAAGAAGGGAAGTTCAGAGAAAAAAGAATAAAAAGAAATGAACAAAGCCTCCAAGAAATTTGGGACTATGTGAAAAGACCAAACCTACGTCTGATTG
Source organism: Symphalangus syndactylus (assembly GCF_028878055.3). Classification (NCBI taxonomy): domain Eukaryota; kingdom Metazoa; phylum Chordata; class Mammalia; order Primates; family Hylobatidae; genus Symphalangus; species Symphalangus syndactylus. The sequence continues at coordinate 44,507,044 of NC_072437.2, read as the reverse complement.
GTGTACCTGAAAATGACGGGGAGAATGGAACCAAGTTGGTAAACACTCTGTAAGATATTATCCAGGAGAACTTCCCCAATCTAGCAAGGCAGGCCAACATTCAGATTCAGGAAATACAGAGAACGCCACAAAGATACTCCTCGAGAAGAGCAACTCCAAGACACATAATTGTCAGATTCACCAAAGTTGAAATGAAGGAAAAAATGTTAAGGGCAGCCAGAGAGAAAGGTCGGGTTACCCACAAAGGGAAGCCCATCAGACTAACAGCTGATCTCTCAGCAGAAACTCTACAAGCCAGAAGAGAGTGGGGGCCGATATTCAACATTCTTAAAGAAAAGAATTTTCAACCCAGAATTTCATATCCAGCCAAACTAAGCTTCATAAGTGAAGGAGAAATAAAATACTTTACAGACAAGCAAACGCTGAGTGATTTTGTCACCACCAGGCCTGCCCTAAAAGAGCTCCTGAAGGAAGCACTAAACACGGAAAGGAACAACCAGTACCAGCCACTGCAAAAACATGCCAAATTGTAAAGACCATCGAGGCTAGGAAGAAACTGCATCAACTAACAAGCAAAATAACCAACTAACATCATAATGACAGGATCAGATTCACACATAACAATATTAACGTTAAATGTAAATGGGCTAAATGCTCCAATTAAAAGACACAGACTGGCAAACTGGATAAGGAGTCAGGACCCATCAGTGTGCTGTATTCAGGAAACCCATCTCACATGCAGAGACACACATAGACTCAAAATAAAGGGATGGAGGAAGATCTATCAAGCAAATGGAAAACAAAAAAAGGCAGGGGTTGCAATCCTAGTCTCTGATAAAATAGACTTTAAACCAACAAAGATCAAAAGAGACAAAGAAGGCCATTACATAATGGTAAAGGGATCAATTCAACAAGAAGAGCTAACTATCCTAAATATATATGCACCCAACACAGGAGCACCCAGATTCATAAAGCAAGTCCTGAGTGACCTACAAAGGGACTTAAACTCCCACACAATAATAATGGGAGATTTTAACACCCCACTGTCAACATTAGACAGATGAACGAGACAGAAAGTTAACAAGGATATCCAGGAATTGAACGCAGCTCTACACAAAGTGGACCTAATAGACATCTACAGAACTCTCCACCCCAAATCAACAGAATATACATTTTTTTCAGCACCACACCACACCTATTCCAAAATTGACCACATAGTTGGAAGTAAAGCTCTCCTCAGCAAATGTAAAAGAACAGAAATTATAACAAACTGTCTCTCAGACCACAGTGCAATCAAACTAGAACTCAGGATTAAGAAACTCACTCAAAACCGCTCAACTACATGGAAACTGAACAATCTGCTCCTGAATGACTATTGGGTACATAATGAAATGAAGGCAGAAATAAAGATGTTCTTTGAAACCAACAAGAACAAAGACACAACATACCAGAATCTCTGGGACACGTTCAAAGCAGTGTGTAGAGGGAAATTTATAGCACTAAATGCCCACAAGAGAAAGCAGGAAAGATCCAAAATTGACACCCTAACATCACAATTAAAAGAACTAGAAAAGCAAGAGCAAACACATTCAAAAGCTAGCAGAAGGCTAGAAATAACTAAAATCAGAGCAGAACTGAAGGAAATAGAGACACAAAAAACCCTTCAAAAAATTAATGAATCCAGGAGCTGGTTTTTTGAAAAGATCAACAAAATTGATAGACTGCTAGCAAGACTAATAAAGAAGAAAAGAGAGAAGAATCAAATAGATGCAATAAAAAATGAAAAAGGGGATATCACCACTGATCCCACAGAAATACAATCTACCATCAGAGAATACTTCAAACACCTCTATGCAAATAAACTAGAAAATCTAGAAGAAATGGATAAATTCCTTGACAAATACACCCTCCCAAGACTAAATCAGGAAGAAGTTGAATCTCTGAATAGACCAATAACAGGTTCTGAAATTGTGGCAATAATCAATAGCTTACCAACCAAAAAAAGTCCAGGACCTGATGGATTCACAGCTGAATTCTACCAGAGGTACAAGGAGGAACTGGTACCATTCCTTCTGAAACTATTCCAATCAATAGAAAAAGAGGGAATCCTCCCTAACACATTTTATGAAGCCAGCATCATCCTGATACCAAAGCCTGGCAGAGACATAACCAAAAAAGAGAACTTCAGACCAATATCCTTGATGAACACTGATGCAAAAATCCTCAATAAAATACTGGCAAACCGAATCCAGCAGCACATCAAAAAGCTTATCCACCATGATCAAGTGGGCTTCATCCCTGGGATGCAAGGCTGGCTCAACATACGCAAATCAATAAATGTAATCCAGCATATAAACAGAACCAAAGACAAAAACCACATGATTATCTCAATAGATGCAGAAAAGGCCTTTGACAAAATTCAATAACCCTTCATGCTAAAAACTCTCAATAAATTAGGCGTTGATGGGACCTATCTCAAAATAATAAGAGCTATCTATGACAAACCCACAGCCAATATCATACTGAATGGGCAAAAACTGGAAGCATTCCCTCTGAAAACTGGCACAAGACAGGGATGCCCTCTCTCATCGCTCCTATTCAACATAGTGCTGGAAGTTCTGGCCAGAGCAATCAGGCAGGAGAAGGAAATAAAGGGTATTCAGTTGGGAAAAGAGGAAGTCAAATTGTCCCTGTTTGCAGATGACATGATTGTATATCTAGAAAACCCCATTGTCTCAGCCCAAAATCTCCTTAAGCTGATTAGCAACTTCAGCAAAGTCTCAGGATACAAAATCAATGTACAAAAATCACAAGCATTCTTGTACACCAATCACAGACAAACAGAGAGCCAAATCATGAGTGAACTCCCATTCACAATTGCTTCAAAGAGAATAAAATACCTAGGAATCCAACTTACAAGGGATGTGAAGGACCTCTGCAAGGAGAACTACAAACCACTGCTCAATGAAATAAAAGAGGATACAAACAAATGGAAGAACATTCCATGCTCATGGGTTGGAAGAATCAATATCGTGAAAATGGCCATACTGCCCAAGGTAATTTATAGATTCAATGCCATCCCCATCAAGCTACCAATGACTTTCTTCACAGAATTGGAAAAGACTACTTTAAAGTTCATATGGAACCAAAAAAGAGCCCGCATCACCAAGTCAATCCTAAGCCAAAAGAACAAAGCTGGAGGCATCATGCTACCTGACTTCAAACTATACTACAAGGCTACAGTAACCAAAACAGCATGGTACTGGTACCACAACAGAGACATAGATCAATGGAACAGAACAGAGCCCTCAGAAATGATGCCGCATATCTACAACTATCTGATCTTTGACAAACCTGACAAAAACAAGAAATGGGGAAAGGATTCCCTATTTAATAAATGGTGCTGGGAAAACTGGCTAGCCATATGTAGAAAGCTGAAACTGGATCCCTTCCTTACACCTTATACAAAAATTAATTCAAGATGGATTAAAGACTTAAATGTTAGACCTAAAACCATTAAAATCCTACAAGAAAACCTAGGCAATACCATTCAGGACATAGGCATGGGCAAGGACTTCATGTCTAAAACACCAAAAGCAATGGCAACAAAAGCCAAAATTGACAAATGGGATCTAATTAAACTAAAGAGCTTCTGCACAGCAAAAGAAACTACCATCAGAGTGAACAGTCAACCTACAGAATGGGAGAAAATTTTTGCAACCTACTCATCTGACAAAGGGCTAATATCCAGAATCTACAATGAACTCAGACAAATTTACAAGAAAAAAACAAACAACCCCATCAAAAAGTGGGCAAAGGACATGAACAGACACTTTTCAAAAGAAGACATTTATGCAGCCAAAAAACACATGAAGAAATGTTCATCATCACTGGCTATCAGAGAAATGCAAATCAAAACCACAGTGAGATACCATCTCACACCAGTTAGAATGGCCATCATTAAAAAATCAGGAAACAACAGATGCTGGAGAGGATGTGGAGAAATAGGAACACTTTTACACTGTTGGTGGGACTATAAACTAGTTCAACCATTGTGGAAGTCAGTGTGGCGATTCCTCAGGGATCTAGAACTAGAAATACCATTTGACCCAGCCATCCCATTACTGGGTATACACCCAAAGGACTATAAATCATGCTGCTATAAAGACACATGCACACGTATGTTTATTGCGGCACTATTCACAATAGCAAAGAGTTGGAACCAACCCAAATGTCCAACAACGATAGACTGGATTAAGAAAATGTGGCACATATACACCATGGAATACTATGCAGCCATAAAAAATGATGAGTTCATGTCCTTTGTAGGGACATGGATGAAACTGGAAAACATCATTCTCAGTAAACTATCGCAAGGACAAAAAAACAAACACCGCATGTTCTCACTCATAGGTGGGAATTGAACAATGAGAACTCATGGACACAGGAAGGGGAACATCACACTCTGGGGACTGTTGTGGGGTTAGGGGAGGGGGGAGGGACAGCATTAGGAGATATACCTAATGCTAAATGACGAGTTAATGGGTGCAGGAAATCCACATGGCACATGGATACATATGTAACAAACCTGCACATTGTGCACATGTACCCTAAAACCTAAAGTATAATAAAAATAAATAAATTAAAAAAAAATTAAAAACACAGAAAGGTTGATGGTAAAAAGATGGGGGAAATATGGATGGAATATTAACAAAAGACAACTGGACATATAAATGTTAGTATTGGACCAAGCATTACTATAAATAGTGTCACTATGTAACGATAAAAAATTCAAATCACCAGCTAACTGAAATAATCCTAACCCTACATGCACCTAAGTCATATTGAACTGCAAGAAGAAATAAATCCATCTACCACCATACTGAGAGATTTTTAACATTTCTCTCCTATTAACTGATATTCAAGGAAACCAAAAATAAATGGACTACATAATATTTAAATACAATCGACGTGTTTATACAATAGGAATTCTGTACCCAATAACTAGAGATTTCACAATCTTTTAGAAATCTCATAGAACATTTACAAAAGTGGACTAATACTGAGCCATAATGCAAGTCTCAACTTTTCAAAGTACTGGATCATACAGTTATTTTCTCTAATCACAATGCAATTAAGTTGAAGATCAATATTTTAAACAAGGTAATTAGAAAAGCTGCCAGCCACAGTGGCACGCATGTTCGTGCAGTCCTGGCTACTCAGGAGGCTAAGGCAGGAGGATCACTTGAGCCCAGGAGATTGCGGCTACAATGAGATACGATGGCACCATTGCACTCCATCCTGGGCAACAAAGTAAGACCCTGTCTTTAAAAAAATAAAATAAAATGTAATCTAAAAAATAAAAAAGAAAAGCTGGAAGTATTTGTAAATGAAGACACACAAATTTTTTTTATTTTATATTTTTCATCACAAAATAAATAATGAAAATTATAAAATATTTAGGACTAACCAACAATAAAAATACTACAAATCAGAATTGGTAAGATGTAATTGAAGCAGTACTTTGAAAGTACATGTAGAATCACTGGCTCTCTATTATTACTTGGATTATGCTGTTCCACAGGACACATCACAAATCCCTGATGAATTCGTCTGAACACAGCTGATCAAAGAAAAGGTAAAAGGGATGTCTTTTATTGTAGCCCGGATGTAAATTTAATTGTTGTACTTTCTTGATGCATTGCAGACGTTTCTAGGGGCAACATCTAAGGACTATTAATAATATCCTCAGATAAGCCCTGACAGATGCCTCAGACCACCAGCAGGGGTTGGGGAAGCCACTCTCTCCTGAGGGGAACAAGAGTACTCAGGGTGACCTTGATGTTGGTCATATGCCCACTGAGTAAACTGAAGGCAGGAGAATATATCGGGGAAATGTTGGCCTATAGAGAGAGCTGAAGGCTCCTCTTCACTGGCAGGCCACACATACGAATGGGAGAGACAGAGCAAGGAAGAGAGGGGAGAGAGATCCACTCTCCACATTCCTTTCTGGGTGATGATTTCTTTCTTTTTTTCTTTCCTGTTCTTTTCTTTTTTTTGAGCTGGAGTCTCGCTCTGTCACCCAGGCTGGAGTGCAAAGGCACAATCTCATCTCACTGCAACGTCTGCCTCCTGGGTTCAAGTGATTCTCCTGCCTCAGCCTCCCGAGTAGCTGTGATCACAGGCATGCGCCACCATGCCTGGCTAATTTTTTGTATTTTTTTAGTAGAGACGGGGTTTCGCCATGTTGGCCAGGCTGGTCTCGAACTCCTGACCTCAGGTGATCCACCCACCTTGGCCTCCCAAAGTGCTGGGATTACAAGCATGAGCCACCGTGCCCAGCTTCTTTTTTTTTTTTTTTCCAGACAGGGTTTTGCCCTGTTGCCCAGGCTAGAGTGCAGTGGCACGATCATGGCTCACTACAGCCTCAGCTTCCTAGGCTCAAACAATCCTCCCACCTCAGCCTCCTGAGTAACTGGGACTACAGGTATGCACCATCATGCCCAGCCAATTTTTTAAATTTATTTTTTGCAGAAACAGGGCCTCACTGTATTTCCCGGGCTGGTCTTCAACTTACAAAGGGCGAGTGTAGACCTTGCATTGGAATGCTGGAGTTAGATCTGAGCCCTCTTGTCTCTTCCTTCCACGAGGCTGGAGAACAAGTACTGTTTCTGAGCTGCCCTGCCCTGAGAAAGCCTGAGATGGGGCTAGAATTTTGATTTAAAGTCTAGGAATTGATCTGAAGTCTAGGAATTGTGGCAAATGCTTGCATTTTCCGTCTCATTCCCTTAGGGAGAACAACCAAAGATGCTGCTCCGTTTTTATTGTTATAGGCCTTAGGTACGAGCAAATTAGCCCTCCACATGGATCAGGCCAGACCACCAGGGAGAAACCCACCCTGAGCCTGGGACAAAGGCTTCAGGCTCACAGAGAAAGTTTCCATTTCAGCTCCCTCCCTGTACTTCTGCATCCTTAGCGCACATCCATGGCCCCAAGTCAAACTGCCTCAGTCACCAGAAACATTTTTGCCATCTTTAAAGAGCCCTAGTGCTGGCTATTGCATATGTTTCAGGGATGCCTGAGGCCATGCACACATTTGGTGATTCATGGGAAGGACCCAGCATTTAGTAGCCCCATGGCTACGGTCTACCACAGTGCGAGGATACAGGACAAGATGAGCAACAGAAAAAGACACAGGCAGAGTCTGGAAAAATCCAAGCACAGGCTTTTAATGCTCTCTCCCTCCCCTGAGGAGACTCATGAAGCAGGCTCCTTTTGTCAGCAGTGAAAAATTCAGTAATGTGTGTGCAATGTTTCTGCCCTAGAAAGAGACTCAGCATTCAAAGATTTTATGTGGTTGGTTATGTAGGCACCCTCTGCCTAGAAATAATCAGAATTCCAAACTCAAAGAAGAAAAGCAGGTATTCAGCATAAACCAAGTTGCTTGTGCAGTCTAGATACAATGAATCATTCTTATCAGCTAGAGAGTGGGTTAAAGTGCTATGTTCCTAGACACCAGCCAAGGGCCAGCCTGGTAAGCTAGTGTTTCCTAAAGCAGCAGCCTCAGGTCTGCTATGTTATTTCTTTTCTGCGTGACTTTTAAACCTGAAACCCCTTCCTTTCCTGTTTGTGCAGCTTTGTAGGGTAGGAAAATGTTGCATAAAAGTTGGACTTCACCTCCACATTAGGCATTGCCACTGCTCTGTTGCACTTGAGCCCTGTAAGCTGTGTCTTTTATCACAGTATTAACTAAAGCTGATATCCCCAGTAGGCTTAAAACTGTGGGATTTCTGCACAGAGATCCGCTGTTGGTCTGATGGGCTTCCCTTGGTAGGTGACCTGTCCTTTCTCTCTGGCTGCCCTTAACATTTTTTCCTTCATTTTGACCTTGGAGAATCTGATGATTATATGTCTTTGGGTTTATCTACTCGTGGAGTATCTTAGTGGTGTTTTCTGTATTTCCTGAATTTGCATGTTGGCCTGTCTTGCTAGGTTGGGGAAGTTCTGCTGGATAATATCCTGAAGTGTGTTTTCCAAGTTGGTTCCATTCTCCCCATCTCCTTCAGGTACTCCAATCAATCATAGGTTCAGTCTTTTTACATAGTCCCATAGTTCTCGGAGGTTTTGTTTGTTCCTTTTCATTCTTTTTTCTCTAATCTTGTCTGTGTGCCTTATTCAGCAAGATGATCTTCCAACTCTGATATCCTTTCTTCTGCTTGGTCAATTCAGCTATTGATACTTGTGTATGTGTTACAAAGTTCTCATGCTGTGTTTTTCAGCTCCATCAGGTCATTTATGTTCCTCTCTTAACTGATTATTCTAGTTAACAGCTCCTGTAACCTTTTATCAAGGTTCTTAGCTTCTTTGCATTGGGTTAGAACGTGCCCCTTTAGCTCAGCAGAGTTTATTACCCATCTTCTGAAGCCTGCTTCTGTCACTTCATCCATCTCATCCTCTGTTCAGTTCTGTGCCCCTGCTGGAGAGGTGTTGCGATCATTTGGAGGAGAAGAGGCATTCTGACCTTTCAGGTTTTCAGTGTTTTTTCGTTGATTCTTTCTCATCTTCATGAGTTTCACTCTTTGAGGCTGATGACCCTTGAATGAGGTTCTTGTGGAGACTTTTTTGTTCATGCTGTTGTTATTGCTTTCTGTTTGTTTTTCTTTCAATGGTCAGGTCCCTCTTCTGTAGGGCTGCTGCAGTTTGCTGGGGGTTCACTTCAGGCCCTATTCATCTAGTTCACTCCCACTCCTGAAGCTGTCACTCGAGGAGGCTGGAGAACAGCAAACATGGGTGCCTGCCCCTTCCTCTGGGATCTCTAACCTCAAAGAGCACTGACCTGATGCCAGTAGGAATGCTCCTGTATAGGGTATCGGGCAACCTCTGTTGGAGGGTCTCAGTTCTCACCCAGTTGGGTGGCACAGAGAGCAGGACCCGTTTAATATAGCACTTTGACTGTCCCTTGGTGGAGCGGGTGTTCTCCGCTGGGGGGAAATGCACTCGTCTGGGCTGTCTGGATTCCTCAGAACTAGCAGGAGGAAAGACTAAGTCAGCTAGTCCGTGTAGACTATGGCCACCCCTTCCCCTAGGGGCTCAGACCCAGGGAGATCAGGGTTCAGTCCCTGAGCCCCTGGCTGGAGTTGTTGGAGTTCCTGCAGGGAGGCCCCACCCAGTGAGGAGGGATGGGTCAGGGTCAGGCCTGAAGAGGCACTATGGCTGCAGTCTGCCACAGCCAGTGTATTGGGCTGTGGGGAATACCTCTTGGGACCAACCCGTCCAGCCTCCCTGGCTTCAGCCAGGAGAAAAGCGTGGCCTGGAGCTATAGTGATGGCTGCCACCCTTCCCCCACCCTGGGAGCTTAGTGTGTTAGGCAGCTAGCAGTCCCAGTGTTGGCTGCTGCCCCTCTCCCAAGGAGCTCAAATGGCTTAGACAGCAGGCAGCCACAGCTGTGGTGCTTGCCACTCCTCAGCTGGGAACTTGGCAGGCTCAAGCAGATTCTAGCTGAGTGGCTGTCGAGAATCTCCATGGCTCCGTGGCTGAGACCCTAGGTCCCAGTGGAGTGGGCTCACGAGTGGGATCTTCCGATCCGTGGGTTGCACAGTTCCATGGAAAAAGCACGATTTCCCAGGCTAGGTAGCACGCTCACTCATCACCTCCCTTGGCTGGGGTGTAGGGGCTCCCCTGACCCATGTGGCTCTCAGGTGGGCCACCGCACCACACTACTCTTCCTTGCTCTCCATGGGTCATGCCAGCCTCCTAGTCAGTTCTGATAACAGAACCTGGACACCTCAGCTGGTGGCGCAGGATTCACACACTGTTATGGTTTTTGTTGGGAGCCTGCGATCTCTGTTGCATAGTTTCACGTGGCTGGGGAGGCCTCACAATCATGGCAGAAGATGAAGACCAAAGGGATGTTTTACATGGCAGCAGGCGAAAGAGCTCTCATTCTTTTTATGGCTGCACAGTATTCCATACTGTATATGTACCACATTTTCTTTATCTAGTCTATCATTGATGGGTATTTAGGTTGATTCCATGTCTTTGCACTGTGAGTAGTATTGCAATGAACATATATGTGCATATGTCTTTATAATAGAATGATTTATATTCCTTTGGGTATATACCCAGTAATGAGATTGCTGAGTCAAATGGTATTTGTGTCTTTAGGTCTTTCAGGAATCGCCACACTGTCTTCCACAATGCTTGAACTAATTCACAGCAACAGTGTATAAGCGTTCCTTTTTCTCCACAACCTCCCTGGCATCTGTTATTTATTGACATTTTAGTAACAGCCATTCTGACTGGTGTGAGATGGTATCTCGTTGTGGTTTTGATTTGCATTTCTCTAATGAAGATCTGTGATTATTTTAAGCCAGCTGCTTATAATGAGAACATGTGAGTTTTAAAGGAATGTTTATAAATTATATTTTATAACAACTCCACTTGGAAGGTTTTATCTAAAAAACATCACAGTCACATAACTCCCGTGTGACAGGCCCCAGGGACCACCGTAAGTACTGTGATAGCTTGTGTAAAGGAAACTCTTTGGGGGATACTGGGTAAATAGTGAGCTTTCATTCAATTTAACGCATGTGTATTGAGGGCTTACTATCTGCCAGGGGATATTCTTAGTGCAGGTAATAGAGCAATGAAGAAAATAGGCAAAACCTCCTGTTCTCATGAGCTTATGATCTATTATGGGTAGAGAGACAATAAGCAAGATGATTAAATAAGATGAGGAAAGTGCTGTGTGCCTGTTCTGGGCAGCCTCTGCTTGCTTTGTTCCTCCCCTGGTAGGAATGTAAGCTTCTGATGCTGAATTAGGTTCAGGGACCAGAAGAGTCCAAAGAATGTGAGCCTTCCTTTAATGGAATTAAAAGCTTCCAGTTCTTTCTGGGCCATGACATAACCTATGACTGCAAAAGACCAGTGGTACCGTACAAAGGTAGCTTCCTTGTTGATTCTAGCAAGACTTCCCTGCACAGAGCAAAGCTATAGGGAACCAAGGTAGGGGGCAAAGGGGCAATGTCATGACAAAATGTGCTACTTTTCATTCCAGCAGAGTTGTGCAAGTATGTACATGTGTGTGCAATCTCTTCTTCCAACACAAGATCTACCTGCAATACTTCGCTTATTTAAAAAAATTATTCATTAGTAAAATTACTCATCCTCTGTTCTCTGGCCATAAAAAAAAAATAGCACCGTAATAGTTCACAGAAAGTAATAATTCAAGACATTCAAAGCAGGTGAGTATGTCATAGGCAACTACTCAGGCTCTTGCTTAAACCCTGGGTGCCCAGTAGTTTGCAGCTGTATGGCACATCAAAAGAATTTATGATACATGGTAGCTTTTTAAAAGTTTCATGGCTCAGCTGGGAATGATGGCTCATGCCTGTAATCCCAGCATTTTGGGAGGCCGTGGCAGGAGGACTGCTTGAGCCCAGGTGTTCAAAAACAGCTTAGGCAATATAGGGAGAAGCTGTTTCTACACAAAAGTAAAAAATTAGCCAAGCATGGTGGTGTGCACCTGTAACCCCAGCTTACTTGGGAGGCTGAGGTGGGAGGATCATTAGAGACTGGTAGGCAGAGGTTGCAGTGAGCTGAGATCTCACCACTGCATTCCAGCCTGGGCAACACAGCAAGACCCTGTCTCAAAAAAAGGAGGTGGGGGGGGGGTCATAGTTTTATTGGAATCATAAAGAACAGAATAGGCCAGGCACGGTGGCTCACACCTGTAATCCCAGCACTTTCGGAGGCAGAGGCGGGTGGCTCACCTGAGGTCGGGAGTTTGAGACCAGCCTGACCAACATGGAGAAATCCTGTCTCTACTAAAAATCCAAAATTAGCTGGGCTTGGTGGCGCATGCCCATAATCCCAGCTACTCGGGAGACTGAGGCAGGAGAATCACTTGAAACCGGGAGGTGGAGGTTGCGGTGAGCCGAGATCACACCATTGCACTCCAGCCTGGGCAACAAGAGTGAAACGCCATCTCAAAAAAATAAAAAGAACAAAATAAACACCTTCCAAGAAATAACTAAAATTAGTTTAGTCTTTCAGCACAGTTGTAAATGCAGAATTTAACATTCAGATATTACCATCTCACTTAAAAAGTTATCCTTTTTGTGTGGTTATTACAAACAAGCCAACCAATCCCAGTTACAGCTAGCACCTATGAAGGAGCCAACCTGGAGGTTCAATAAAAACTTTAAAACAGCCCAATGCCCATCTTTCAGAAGCATGGCATGATAGTGTTGCTTCTGACTCTAAAAAATAAAAAATGCACTTTTTAAGAAACCATGTATGTCAGTATAATTGTTACTTAGTTGTGAGTCAAGATCACAATTAAAGTACCTACCATCAAGTGAAAGAGTATGTAATTCATCTGGCAGGAGCTAAACTATTTTTGCCTGAACAATTTCTTCTAAAGATTATAGGTCAAGCACTATATCTCAAGCCTGCTGTAAAACATGTCCTACCATTTTTACTATTCCACCAGAAATATCATGCAAAGAGCCAGGTGCAGTGGTGCGTGGCTATAGTCCCAGCTATTCGCGAGGCTGAGGCAGGAGGCTGGCTTAAGCCCAAAAGTTCAAGACTGTAGTGCACAATGATTACATCAGTGAATAGCCACTGTACTCCAGCCTGGGCAACATAGTGAAACTCTATGCCTAACAAAAAACCACGCAGAAGGGCCATGCCATGAATGCACACGTCAGTGCCATTTTGTCGGTAACATCCCCATAGGATTTACTCACATCCATGTTTACAGCTAGGGCCCTGTACAGCAGTGGCTCTGTCATCACCAGAAAACATATCGTGAAGAGAAGTTATAACTGAGTGGGGAAAAAAATGTTCCTTAGGCACCTGGCGGAATGACTGTGAAAAAGGTTAAAATTACTGGCTCACACTGGCCTCTCAAACACTGCAAAGTTCAGAAAAAAAGTTCACAGATATTATGCACATAAGAAATCTGTCCCAACATGAGGCTTCACTTAAATACCCAGTTAGTAAGATAAATGAAGGCTAAATGTACTAGGATCAATAGGAAATAATTAAAGCAAGTGCCACTTGATTCTTAAGCTGAATGATATGATAACAGAATTGCTACATTGAATTTTTTTTCTTTCAGAGTAAGCCAATGTATTAATAGTTTGAAAGAATATATCTTCCATATGATTCAAGCCATCTAGTCTTATCACCTTAAACCACAACCCCTTATCACCTCCACCTCCACTCAAATGCCAATCACCAAATGCTGCAGCCCCATAATGAATGATAATTTGTCTAGCACCCTGGGAGGCAGAGGCTGGGGGATCACTTGAGCCCAGGAGTTCAAGACCAGCCTGGGCAACATGACAAAACCCCATCTCTACAAAAAATACAAAATTAGCCAGCTGTGGTGGTGCACACCTGTGGTCCTAGCTACTCGAGAGGCCAAGGTGGGAGAGTTGCTTGATCCCAGGAGGTCGAGGTTGCAGTGAGTCACGATCACGCCACTGCAGTGCACTGCACTGCCAGTCTAGGTGACAGAGCAAGACTCTGTTTCAAAAAAAAGATAATTTGTCAAGCTATTACAAAAGTGGTCACGTCTATATTCATCTGTAGGAAGGAAAATAGGAAAGCGCAGTAGGACCTGCTGACTCAGCAGGCAGCTTTCTATCCTTTTCTTTCCCTCTGTCCACATTATTATCCTGACCTGCTGTGACTTCACCAGCAGGAAGGTTTCGGCTGCCAACCCAGGGGAAATGCAGCAGCAGTAGTGATGGGCTTCCTCCCACAGGGGAAGGCTTGAAGTGCCCTTCACAGAACTGCCGACAAAGCAGTCTTTCCCATCCAGGGCAGCTCTGAGCTACTCCAAAGCCACCAGCAAAGACGACGACCCAGGATTATTTAAGGCAGCTGACAAGAAGAATGGATGAACAAATCTTGGGCAAAGAATGAGGGTATAGACGAGCAACACATAACACACATGGTTAGGATGTAAAAACAGTATTTCTTTAATGTCTTCTAGAGTTGATAGTGACTTTGAATTAATTCATTAACTTTGTTTTTTTCTTTTGCATTAACTTTTTTTAAAAACTCAGTACCGCGGCTGGGCGTGGTAGCTCATGCCTGTAATCCCAGCACTTTGGGAGGCCGAGGTGGGCAGATCACGAGGACAGAAGTTCGAGACCAGCCTGGCCAATATGGTGAAACCCTGTCTCTACTAAAAATACAAAAATTAGCTGGGTGTGGTGGCATGCGCCCTACTCGGGAGGCTGAGGCAGGAGAATTGCTTGAAACCAGGAGGCAGAGGTTGCAGTGAGCCGAGATTGCACCACTGCACTCCAGCCTGGGTGACACAGCAAGAGTCGGTCTCAAAAAAAAAAAAAAAAAAAAAAAAAAGACTCTGTCTCAGTATCACAACCTATAATCGTCAAGATACCTCGGAGATCTTTTTGTAAAAAATTGATGACAAATTCTGAAACACACTCAAATCATTAAAGACATTACATAGCTTCAATGTAGCCTTATAGCAAGTGGACTCAATAGACACAAAGGGCTTATATTAACCTAATAATAATAAATAACCACTTTGCATCAACAGTATGAAATTCTGAAGATACAAGCTGGGACACCTATCATGATGCTAATTTTTGCTAAATATTTCAAGTTTGGTACAAAGTAGAACTATATCTTTTAAAAATCTTTTGAGATAACTCCATACATTTTAAAAACAAAAACCTATCCTTATGTGCTAAAATAAGATTTTTTAAGTAGCAGTAATTTTGACATTAATTTGCTAGTAATACTGCCTTAGATGTGAAAACACTAATATTAGCACCAGACTTCAGGAGCAATAACCTTTACAAACGTCTCTCGGGATAACCGTATTAGCAGTGGAAGAAACGAGTGAATTCTCAAAACACCCACAACTCAAATAAAATGAATCTCCCTCGCCCTTTCTCTCTTTGGGGATTTGTAGATAGATTTAAACTTACATTTTATTCATAATGTGTAGCATGTCTCCAAAGACAGTTATCCAATATCCATGCCTCCTGGTATTGATACCCTTTTGGAGTCCCCTCTCCTTGAATCGAATCTCACTTTTGATTCATTGAAAGCTGCAGAAGTGATGCAGAGAGACTTCTTGGCTAGATTGTAAGAGGAAAGCCCAAGTCTCCTGTGCTAAAATTCTTAATTGGGAGGACATTAGGTTGAGAGGGCTCAGCACTTTGGGTTCCTACAAAAGCAACCTGAAACCCAACTCAGAATGAACGATCACGGTCATCCCAGGAAAACAACACTTAAGCTTAACCAATCAGAAACCACCAACCAACCTCTAACTAGAGACTTTACCCATCAGAAATTGCCAATGAACCTCGAACTAGTGACTTTTCACTTTAACCACTCAAATGGTTTTTTGTGGGGTTTTTCTTTTTTTTGCCTTGCTTCCAAGAACATCTAGAGCTGCCCAATTCATGAGCTGTCTATTCAAATAAACTGGTTAAAATTTGAAAGTGCCTAAGTTTATCTTTTCACACTTAGAATCCTTGTTCTGGGGAATGCCAAATTTGCATGGAAAAAGCCTAACCACCCTGAGGCCTACGAGTTATGCAGAAGCCCAGGATTGCCACAGGGAATGGTCACGTGGCTGCATGGCCAGCCTTCAGCTCTTCAGCCATCCTAGCCCAGGCACCAGACATGAGAGTGAAGACACTGTCGTGGACATCCAGCCAAGCCAAGCCTTTAGACAGCAGCAGCCCCAGCCTCTACCTCAATGCAACATTATTAGACATCCCAAGCAAAGCCCAGCTACCCCAGCTAGTACTGGGGCTCCTTTTTCTGCCTAAGATCCAGACCCACCAAAAGGTTTCCTCCCCCTCTCTCTAAGTCCAAGAATGTCACCATACCTGATCAGACTCTTTCACAAGATAACATGCAAGTCAATCTCTGTTCCCTGATCCATTCATTCGTTGTCCCTAGAAATCCCCTCAGTGGAATTCTTCCACCCCTCCCTATAACCTGTTTTGCCAGGATGATGTATAAGCTTTTGAACCCCCTTAGGGGATGGGTAATCACTCTGTGATTCACCTGGTGTACACCTTAATTAAATTTGTATGCCTTTTCTCCAATTAATCTGCCTTATGTGGGCTGACTTTTCTGAGAATCTTCAGAGGGCAAAGAGGAAGCTTTCCTTTGACCTCTACGTTACTCAATCCACAGAAGTAAGAAAGATAATAAATTATTGATTAAGCCATGAAATGTAAGCAATAAATGTCTGGAACACTATATATGTAAAATAGCAGTAAGCAACCTATTTGGTAGATGTATAGATAGCAACAAGCAACACACACTCCTGATCCAACACAATGATTCCCAATTCTCACTGTGGGACATCTCCAAAGTGTCTCCAAAAGCTTTAGAAACATTGTGAATGAACTGATGTAATCTGACAATAAAACTAACTTCTTTTAGTTTGAAAAATATAAACATAGGACATACTATTCCTTATGAAGGGAATTAAAAAGAAGTCAAAGAAAAATATCTGAGAAAATTGTACTCATAAATGAATCTTTTATTTAAGTAAATAAATCTTTTTTTTTTTTTTTTTTTTTTTTTTGAGGCAGTCTCAATCTGTCGCCCAGGCTGGAGTGCAGTTGTGCAATCTTGGCTCATTGCAACCTCTGCCTCCCGGGTTCAAGCAATTCTCCTGCCTCAGCCTCCTGAGTAGCTGGGATTACAGGCACATGCCACCACACCCAGGTAATTGTTTGTATCTTTAGTAGAGATGGGGTTACACCATGTTGGCCAGGCTGATCTCAAACTCCTGACCTCAAGTGATCTGCCCACCTCGGCCTCCCAAATTGCTGGGATTACAGGTGTGAGCCACCATGCCCAGCCTAGTAAATCAATCTTTTATTTCAATTTATTTATTTCAATAAAAGATTGATATATGGTTTTCTTGATCACAAATCAAATAAAAGTCTAATTTTAAATCTTTTATTTGAAAAGGGAGCGTTACCAATCTAAAACTGATTTCTGCCCTGAAAAGGTCCAGAAACAGGCAAAACCTCTACTGTAATTTTCAAAGTCTGAAGGCCTCAAAGGGTGGTCTGCCTGCAACACCCCACCTGTTGCCTAGAAGCCGAATCAGAATCTGCATTGTAACAAGATCTCCAGGTGAGTCATGCGTCCATTGAAGTTGAAGAAGTACTGGCAGAGAGCAGTAGTTCCCAAACTTGTCTGCACACGAGAATCATCTGGGAATCTTTTTAAAATTCCGAAATCCAGGCCATACCCTAGACCAACGAAATCATGGGACACAGGCATTGATGGTTTTGAAGCCTACCAGGTGATTCCAATGTGCAGCCAACTTTGAGACCCAGTGGTCACCCTAGATAGGGCACTAGGAAATCAGTTGGGGAGCATAAACACTAAGATTGGTTTCCACCCCCGGAGAGTCTCATGTCGCTGGTCTCAGGTATGACCTATGCATCTGGAGTTTTTAAAAGCTCCAAGTAATTCTCATGTACAGCACAGTTTGTACAGCCACAGACCTGGAGCCGCGCACAGAAGATTTCAAAATGGCAGCTGAGCCTGCACCACTCCTTGGGGAAGAAGGTTTTAAAGTCAGTGAGCCTTAATGAAAATGAACAGTTGGCCTCACAGTTCTCAGCTAACTCACCAGGTAGTATGAGAGCATCAAGCTCGCTCGAGTTCAGGTCTGCCAAGTCTTGGACGTCCCTCCGGGCTCTCCTGGCACTTTCCTCCAGCACATTTCTCTTCTTTCTGTTGGGCTCCCTTTCAAGTGATTAACGATGAGCATCTGCTCGACATTAGGCGCAAATACCTTCACCTTCAAAAATAGAAACAAAAACACATGATGTCATTGCCTCTATGAAAACAATCAAGCAACACTATCTCAGAATCTAAACCAGAAAGCCAAGACCAAAAGCCACGAAGTGATTCTGTTATGCCTTCAGGGCCAACATCAGCTACAAATATTATAGCTCAACCACAAAGAAGAAAGTGCAGGGGCCTTCTAGAAGGGGGAAAAAAAGAGCTGTAAATTAGCTTCCAAAAGGAAGGGAGATCAGATAGATCACAAAGAGGTGGCTTTTCAGATATATATATATATATATATATATATATATATATATATTTCTTTAAATAGATGAAAAAGAAAGAGAGGATGTAATTTTATAGATAGGAACATATAGGACTCAAAAAATTGGAGGATTAAATCAGCCTTTGAGATCCTTCAAAGCAGTGCTTCTCAAGCTAGCTACACATTAGAATCACCTGGAGAGCTTGAGCAACAACGAGGCCAATTCAGTGGAAATCTCTGGCAGTGAAGAGCCAGCCTGAACTCGCTCCAGCTTAAAATCTCCCCAGGTGATTCTGTTTGTCAGGGTTGGCAACCACTAATCTAAAGCAAATGGGAGATAAAACTCAGGGCTCGGAGTTAAAACCCCAGCGGCTTCAATGCCAAGACCTCGAAGCAGGGCATTTGGTAGCTCTCGCTTGATCCACCTCCATGCATCCAGCCCCACCAAGCTCTGGGTCACCCCCAGTTCATCCTCAGAAACACTTGAGAGGGGAGGACATCACTCCAGTTTCCCTGTCCCCAACCCTGGGATCCTGCAGGGGCCCTGATCTGGGGAAACATGAGGACATGGAGGCAAGGGAGGAAGCTCAGGGGAGACACCTGTATATTGGGGGTTGCCTTTGAGCCACACCTTCTTCACTGGCTTCTATTCCAACCTAAAACTCACAGGTCAGCTTCACCAGGAAGTACATGAGGCTGGTCTGAATCAAATGTCCCTTGACTCTCTGAAAGGGTGGCATTAGGGCTGGGAGGCATACAAATCAAGAGTCTCAGTCTCTTGTTGCTCAACTTTGTATTTCACTAAAGTATATGCTAAGATTCTAAACATTCTCTCTTCATATATTGTTTTATAAAATTGAATAATAGCTCCTATCTGATATACCATATATACATACATATATGAGCTTAGAATCTCATATATATATATATATATATATATGTATAAAGACTGAATATTCTAAAGGGCAAGAAAGATGCAGATACAGGCTGGGCATGGTGGCTCATACCTGTAATAGCAGCAGTTTGGAAGTCCAAGGTGGGAGAATTGCTTGAGGCCAGGAATTTGAGACGAGCCTGGGCAACATAGTGAGATCCCTGTCTCTACAAAAATTAAAACTAAAAAATTAGCCAGGAACGGAGGTGTGTGCTGCAGTCCTAGTTACTCAGGAGGCGGAGGTGAGAGAATTGCCCGAGCCGAAGAGTTTGAAGTTACAATGAGCTTTGATCGTGCCACTGCACTCCAGTTTGGGTGACAGAGCAAGACCCTGTTTGTTTAAAAAAAAAAAAAATGCTAAAAACATGGATTTGATTTTAAAGAATTCTCCAAACAAGTTGGCCTTCAGTTGTTTCACGGAATAATCAGATGAACATCCTCAAGGAGTGAAACACGTTTTCAACAGGTGCACCTCCTTTGGAATTGATAAGAAAGCACTGAGGCATTTACTGGGTTGTAATCTAGACTCAATAAGTCCATGTACCTCTCCCGGACTTCCCCTCAAGCACAGAGACCTGAGTTCATTAAATACTCACAAACCCCAGCGTGTAGGACATCGCCCTTCACCCATTAGGAAATCAGTAACTACTTGTTGAAAGGATGAATGAATAACACCCACATTAATCTTAATACCCCTCAAGTGAAAGAGGTGCTAGAGATCTCCTTTCCTACGTTTTAGAGAAAAGAGAATTGGCTTCTAGGACTGACTTTGTCACTACCTAGTGATGACCTTAAAGAAGTCATTTTTCCTCCCAGGGAAATTCAGCCAGGAGATTGAACAGAGATGTCCTCCAGCTTCAAACTTCAAATCCTGTAGACAAAGAAATTAATGAATTGTATATTTTAACTTATTAAAAAGAAAGGTGCAGCAGCTGTGGCAGTTCCTCACGAAGTTAAACAGAACTACCATGATTCCACTTCTAGGTATATATACACAAAAGAATTAAAAGCAGGGACTCAAACAGGTATTTGTACACTCATGTTCATAGCAGCATTATTCACTGCAGCCAACAACCCAAATGTCCATCAACAGATGAATGGTACACAAAATATGGTGTTCTACATACAAGGGAGTATTATTCCGCCTTAAGAAGGAAGGAAATTTTGACACGTCCTACCACACGGATGAACCCTAAGGACACAGGCCAAGTGAAATAAGGCAGTAACAAAAAGACAAATATTATATGATTCCACTTGTAGTAAGTACCTAGAGTAGACAAAGTCTTAGAGATAGAAAGTAGAATGTAATAGAGGCTACCTGGAGCTGGGAGAAAGGAGAATGAGGAGTTAGTGTTTCATGGTTGTAGTTGCAGTTTCGGATGATGAATATGTTCTGGGGACGGACAGTGGAGATGGTGCCACACAGCATTGTGAATGCACTTAATGCCAGTCAATCGCACACTACTTAAAAATGGTTAAAATGGTAAAGTTCATGTTATAGGTGTTTTACCCCCTCCCCCTCCAAAAAACAAAAAACAAAACACTATTGGCAAAGGGGCAGCAGGTGAGCGGCGGGCTGGTCTGGTCCTTGTGACTGCGAACATCCCTGCTGCCCGTTTTTTGTCTGAAGGCCGGCGGGGTCTCTGGAGATCCAGCGGAGTGTGCCGAGGGAGGCGTGTTGGATACGGTTTAAAAATGAGAAGCCCCAGGCCGGGCGCGGTGACTCACGACTGTAAGTCGCGGCCCAACCCTTTGGGAGGCCGAGGCGGGTGGATCACTTGAGGTCAGGAGTTCAAGACAAGCCTGGCCAAAATGGTGAACTCCTGTTAAAAAAAAAAAAAAAAAAAAAAAAAAAAAATTAGCAGGGCGTGGTGGCAGGCGCCTGTAATCCCAGCTACTCGGGAGGCTGAGGCAGAAGAATCGTTTGAACCCCGGAGGCGGCTGTTGCAGTGAGCCCAGATCGTGCCAATGCACTCCAGCCTGGGCGACAAGAGCGAGACTCCGTCTCAACAACAAAAAAAAATTAGAAGCCCCTGGGGAGAGAGAGTATTAGGACAAATACCTAATGCATATGGGGCTTAAAACCTAGATGATGGGTTGATAGGTGCAGCAAACCACCAGGGCACAAGCATACATATGTAACAAACCTGCACGTTCTGCACATGTATCTTGGAACTTAAAGTAACATAAAATAAAATAAATAAAATAAAATAAAAATAGAAGCCCGAGAGAGGGAAAACAGCTTAGCAAGGGGTTGCCCCCGCCACTCCTCAGGCTGCAGAGGGAAGAGAAAGCGCCCCCGTGGAGCCCCCAGGCCCGTGCAGCCCAGACCTAGCCCCGCAGCCCCACATACCCCAGCACCTCCGAAGCTGCGTGCAGAGCCGCCCGCTCCCACCTCCGGCTGCACCCGCGCGCCTCCTTGCGGCGGATCCCGCTCTGGCGCATAGCCCCACTGGAGCGCTCGCGCGTTGACGATAGGGTCCCAGGTGGGAGAGAGATCTGTCCGCTGAACCTGCGCATCCCGGCCCCCGCGGAGGCTGCAGAGATTCTGTCCTTTCTGTTGGGAGGGAAGAGAGAGGGCGCCAGGGAACCATAAGCTAGATTTTTATTAATAGATAACTTTATTTGAAAATTATCTTTAAACGAAAGAGCAAGGGGAAAAAATGGATTCTATCCTTTGCTGGACTACTAAAAAGTAACTTCCATTCAACTTATTTCAAAAGAGAACGTCGATATTGAGATGCAATATTTTTAATTGTTTTAAAATATTTAATTGTGTGCAATAATTTTTTAACTGCTCAGTTCCAAAGCTGGAAGTTGAAGTGATGTTTTTGACAGGGAAGACTAAAGAAGAGACCCCATTGCATCTTCATCGGAGCTGGAGGACCAAAAAAAATTCTTAGGACCCTTAACATGGAGAGTTTGAGATCCGGATACAGCGTGGGCTGTAATTAAGGGCAGTGGAAGCAGGCAGCCTTGGCTAGGATGCCGCTGCTTCTCATGACATTTTGTCTCACAAACTTAGCAAGTTCTTAGAAAGTCCAAAACGCCATATGTGTTGCCTAGTTTTCTTATATGATCACATGAAATAAATAGGAAAAATGCATATAATTTGCATTTTATTTGATAATTTTTAAATAAAAGTTACTGTTAATAAAATTTCAGGTAGGATGCTCCCTGAGTTTCTTCTGTACAATATCATTCATTGACCAGCTATTTGAAGAAAATTTATTTGTTTTTTTGAGAGCAGGTACTGTTTATTAACTGACTAGCTTAGAAGAATAATCGTGGTAGACACCTTAGTTCATTCTTCTAGTAAGTCTGTTGATCTGGTCCTCCCTGTTGCCAGCATCTCCACCTTCTACAAAATGGGTGGTCTTTTTCTTCTTTCCACCTCATGGAGAAGATAATTTGAAGGACCACAGGAAGTTATTTGCTTCTTTGAAGCATTTTCCAACAGTATAGATCTCATGAATCAGATCTTCCATGCAGATGATGCCATATCTACCAAGAGTTCGAGCAATCAAAGCGTTATCTGTCAAAGCAATTTGCTTCTTATTGATTTTGCCATAACCCTGCTTGTAGATTAGTTTATTTACTGACTTCAGATTCGTGTACCCCCTGCAATATATGTTCTACAATCCTCAGCATGTTAATTGAAACCTTGTTAAGCTTCACAAAGGTTCCACTGAAGATTTGACGAAGGCGAAGAAGCTGCAACACCTTTCGGACCTTTGGGCTCACACCACTGATACCTCTGATCCTGATGACAAATGCCAGTTTGGGTTCTGCAGGTACATAGAAGTTGCCAGCTTTTCTTGCCATCCTTGCCATTCAAATTTCAGTTCCGTATATCTGCCTATATTCCTTGTGATAGTGCTTCCCTTTTTCATAGATAAGCTTCCTCCCTGCCTTTCGAAGCATCTTTTGGGCAAACTTCTTTCTCAGGTATTTGATCTTCAGCTCTGCTCTGTGAATTTTCTTCGCTTTTTCTTAAGGGTTTCTGGTACAGCAGGAACCTTTTTCTTCTTTGACACTCTCCATGGTTCCAGCGGGAAAAGAGGAACTATTCCTTTATTATTAAAAGATGAAATCTGCAATATCCAGCAAACATTACTTTCCCTGCTGGATCTTTAAATTATTAGTCCCATATTCCTCTGATAAAAATTCACTAAGCCTTTGTGTCCTGGGTGCTGAATACACCCTGCATTTACTTTCAAGAAGAAACCTACCTTTCTTAACCTGGAGGTAGATTGCTGCTCATAAGTGACAGATGGAGTACTGTAAATCCCTGAGGGTGATTCTAGCCCTTGACCCAGCAGGATATTTACTGTCAATGATGCCCAGATTTAGAAAGAGGACGTAAATGTGGTGTCGACACGGGACAGGGCAAAAAGCAACTGCTTGTGGAAAACACACATGCATCCGTCATCACTGCAGATGAGGAGGAAAAGGAGGACAAGGAGTGAATTTGAAAAGCAGAATAACTTAGTGTAGGTCTGAGTGCTCAAAATCAAACCTGACTCCACCCTCACTGCCTTACGTGAGCCCAAGAAGTTACTCAAAATACCTGTACCAACATTTCCTCAGGCTGAAAGTAGGAAGTAGCACCTTTTTCATAGGGTTGTTGGAAAGATTAAAAATAGTAAATGTCATCTGTGTCAAAACCTTGATACTAGTGTATTTCTGTTCACTGAATGATTTGCACCCCTTTAGTTTCCTTGATATACGTTGATTAAAAAAAAAAAAAAATTTGACTGGGCCCGGTGGCTCACGCCTGTAATCCCAGCACTTTGGGAGGTAGAGGCAGGCAGATCACCTGAGGCCAGGCGTTTCAGACCTGCCTGGCTAATGTGGCGAAATCTCGTCTCTACTAAAACTATAAAAATTATGTGGGCCTGGTGGCACATGCCTGTAATCCCAGCTACTCGGGAAGCTGAGGCAGGGAGGCAGAGGTTGCAGTGAGCCGAAATTGCATCACTGCAGTCCAGCCTGGCCTACAGAGCAAGACTCTGTCTCAAAAAAAGAAAAAAAATCAACAAAATTTATTAAAATGTCTAATTGGCTTTTATTAGTGACTCATAAAACAGGCAGTTGCTAATCAAAATAGAGGGAGCTTCAATGAGCCTGGCAGACCAGTTGGTTTTCCTAAGGTAGCTTGAACAGAAATAGGGAAACAGGAATACAAAAAGTGAATTGGTTAACATCAGTTTACTTCAGGTTACTTTACTTATAAAGGGTTGAAGCAGAGAGGACTTCCTTATCATGCTGACTTAGGCTGACTGGGCCCTTTCTGATTGCTTGCTGGGAATCTCTTGTTTTTACGAAAAGCCAGTCTATTTTGGGAATTTTCCCATTTATGTTTCAGTTTGATTACAGTTTGATTACTTGGCACAAGCAACCCCATTATTGTTCAATCTGTTACAACCTAATGCAGGGGCTCAGTCCAAAACCATGGCCTCTCATACATTTTATTTAACAACACAAAGAAAAGAGTTTTTGTTCTGAAGCCAATTTTCTTGAGGCTATTGATAAACCGATCATAACAGAACTAAAAAATATATTCAATAAACAAGTACAAGATTAAAGAATTGTCTAAAAAATGTAATGTAATAAGCAAAAGATTATAAATCCAAATCACTTGATTTAGGATTAGGGTGAGCTGTTCATTACGGCTCCACAGTTTGTTTTTAAGTATCACCTATTAAGTAGATATCTCACTCTAATCTCTGCCTTCAGTGAATATTATAAATTTTAATTTTATTAAATTCACACTTAAATTATGCTTTTAAAATTATCTTTGCGTCGGGCACAGTGGCTCACGACTATAATTCCAACACTTTGGGAGGCTGAGGCAAGAGGATTACTTGAGCCCAGGAGCTTGAGACCAGCATGGGCAACAAAGTGAGACTCTGACTCTACCAAAACATTTTATTTAGCGAGGCAAGGTAGCACAGGACTGTAGTCCCAGCTACTCAGGAAGTGAGGTGGGAGGATCGCTTGAGCGTGAGAGGTCAAGGCTACAGTGAGCCATGATCATGCCACTGCACTCTAACCTGGACAACAGAGCGAGACACTGTCTCAAAATAAAAACGAAAATAAAATTATCTTTGAACTAAAATAAATTAGGCTTTAGGCAAGTGAAATTGTCGAAACTCTGAAAATAGGACGTACATATAGCTGATGTATTTGTTTAGCCCAGTTTATCATGTAAACAACAGGTAAGTATACTCAAGTTTCAGAAACACTTTGGGAGTTCATTAATTTTTGGTTACCTTCAAGATTTTCTTAACTTCTTAAATGAAAATTTGTGTCAGGGCCAGTCTCAGTGGCTCATGCCTTTAATTCCAGCACTTTGGGAGGCCAAAGCAGGAGGATCACTTGAGCCCAGGAATTCGAGACCAGCCTGGGAACATAGTGAGACTCCTTATCACTACAAAAAAAATTTAAAATTATCTGGGCATGGTGGTACATTCTTGTAGTCCAGTTACTATAGGGGCTGAGATGGGAGGATCACTTGAGCTAGGAGGCTGTGGCTGCAGTGACTGTGATTGCACTACTGCACTCCAGCCTGAGTGGCAAAGTGAGACCCTGTCTCAAAAAGAAAAAAAGGAGTAGGAAATTAGTGTGTCTAGGGCCGGGGCTCTTAGTCAAACTGGTGAAGCCCCTTCCCAGAATAATATTTTTAATGGCTAAAATAAAAAATGAGATTGTAAGTGAGAAACTAAAAATTAGCTTGGACTTTAATCTGCCCTTGTATTCATTAGCCTGGACTGATAAAACCAGCCTCAAAATTACCAGAAAACAGTATTTCTCTCAAACCACAGTAAATCATGAAGTGTCATAACAACCTCCTTTCTTTTCTACTTAAATTTTTTTTTTTTTTGCCAATTCCTTTATGCAAGTTGTTGTGCATGTCTCTGTTGTCTTCGTGGAAGGCCAGAGCCACACGGTCCTAAGAGCTGAGAACCAGGAAGCGTAGGCTGATCTGAAGAAGACACTTCAATCATGGGTGATGTTAAAAATTTTCTGTATGCCTGGTGAGGCAAAAGAAAGATGACTCCATCCTATGAAATTAGAGCATTGGGGAACAAAAGTAGGCAGAAATTCATGTGTGAGGTTCAGGTGGAAGGGTATAATTACACTGGCATAGGAAATTCCACCAATAAAAAAGATGCACAGAGCAATGCTGCCAGAGACTTTGTTAATTATTTGGTTCGAATAAATGAAATAAAGAGTGAAGAAGTTCCATCTTTTTGGGGTTGCATCTCTACCTCCACTTACTGATACTCCTGACACTACAGCAAATGCTGAAGGAGGTTTACCAACAACTATGGGAGGCCCTCTTCCGCCACATCTGGCTCTCAAAGCTGAAAATCATTCTGAGGTAGGGGCCTCTGGCTATGGTGTTCCTGGGACCGAAGAGCCAACTTGAAGGATTACTACTCAAGAAAGGAAGAACAAGAAGTGCAAGCGACTCTAAAGTCAGAAGAAGTGGATTTAAATGCTGGGCTTCATGGAAACTGGACCTTGGAAAATGCTAAAGCTCATCTAAACCAATATTTTCAGAAAGAAAAAATCCAAGGAGAATATAAGTACACCCAAGTGGGTCCTGATCACAACAGGAGCTTTACTGCAGAAATAACCATTTATATCAAGCAGCTGGGCAGAAGGATTTTTGCACGAGAACATGGATCAAATAAGAGATTGGCAGCACAGTCCTGTGCTCTGTCACTTGTCAGACAACTCTGCCATCTTGGAGTGGTTGAAGATTACTCCGGACTTACGAAGAAGGAAGGAGAGAGAGTGGAACCTTACAAAGTAAACCTCTCTCAAGATTTAGAGCATCAGCCACAAAACATCATTTGAGAGCTAAATCTTGAGATTATGCCCCCGCCTGAACATCCTTCTATGCCAGTTGCACTCAGCATTGGCAAATTGGCTCACTTTGAACCATCTCGGTGACAAAACCAAGTGGGTATAGTTCCTCGGTCACCTCCACAATCCAGATGGAATCCTTGGACTAGTAGCAACATTTATGAGGGACCTCTGGCTTTTGCTACTCCAGAGCAAATAAGCTTGGACCTCAAGAATGAATTGGTGTACCAGTTGCAACAGGATCATGATTTGCAAGCAATCTTGCAGGAGACAGAGTTACTGCCTGTGAAGAAATTTGAAAGTGAGATTCTGGAAGCAATCAGTCAAAATTCAGTTGTCATTATTAGAGGGGCTGCTGGATGTGGTAAAACCACACAGGTTCCCCAGTTCATTCTAGATGACTTTATCCAGAATGACCGACAGCAGAGTGTAACATTGTAGTAACTCAGCCCAAAAGAATCAGTGTAGTTTCTGTGGCAGAGCGAGTTGCATTTGAGAGAGGAGAAGAGCCTGTAAAAAGCTGTGGCTACAGTGTTCAATTTGAGTCTATACTTCCTCGTCCTCATGCCAGTATAATGTTTTGTACTGTAGGTGTGCTCCTAAGAAAATTAGAAGCAGGCATTCGAGGAATCAGTCATGTAATTGTAGATGAAATACAGGGAAGAGACATTAATACTGACTTCCTTTTGGTAGTACTGCGTGAAGTTGTTTCAGCTTACCCTGAAGTTCTCATCGTTCTTATGTCCACCACTATTGATACCAGCATGTTGTGTGAATATTTCTTCAATTGCCTCATCACTTAAGTTTATGGGAGGACTTACCTAGTTCAAGAATATTTTCTGGAAGACTGCATTCAGGCGACCCACTTTGTTCCTCTACCGAAAGACAAGAAGAAGGATAAGGATGATGATGGTGGTGAGGATGATGATGCAAATTGCAACTTGATCTGTGGTGATGAATAGGGTCCAGAAACGAGGATGAGCATATCTCAATTGAAAGAAAAGGAAACTTCTTCTGAACTCGTCGAAGCTCTCAAGTACATTGAAACCCTTAATGTTCCCAGAGCTGTGTTGGTATTTTTGCCTGGCTGGAATTTGATTTATACTATGCAGAAGCATTTGGAAATGAATCCACATTTTGGAAGCCATCAGTATCAGATTCTACCTCTGCATTCTCAGATTCCTCAACAGGAACAGCACAAAGTGTTTGATCCAGTACCAGTTGGAGTAACCAAGGTTATTTTGTCCACAAATATTGCTGAAACAAGCATTACCGTAAATGATGTTGTTTATGTCATTGACTCCTGCAAGCAGAAAGTGAAACTCTTCACTACTCACAACAATATGACCAACTATGCTACAGTATGGGGATCAAAAACAAACCCTGAGCAGCGGAAAGGGCGAGCTGGCCGAGTACAGCCTGGATTCTGCTTTCACCTCTGCAGCCGAGCTCGTTTTGAGAGACTTGAAACCCACATGACACCAGAGATGTTCCAGACACCATTGCATGAAGTTGCTCTTAGCATAAAACTTCTGTGTCTAGTTGGAATTGGCCAATTTCTGGCCAAAGCAATTGAACCTCTCCCTTTGGATGCTGTGATTGAAGCAGAACACACTCTTAGAGAGCTTGATGCGCTAGATGCCAACGATGAGTTGACTCCATTGGGACGAATCCTGGCTAACCTCCCCATTGAGCCTCGTTTTGGCAAAATGATGATAATGCGGTGTATTTTCTACGTGGGAGATGCTATCTTTACCATTGCTGCTGCTACCTGCTTTCCAGAGCCTTTTATCAATGAAGGAAAGCGGCTGGGCTACAACCATCGAAATTTTGCTGGAAATGGATTTTCTCATCATGTAGCCCTTTTATCAGTATTCCAAGCCTGGGATGATACTAGAATGGGTGGAGAAGAAGCAGAGATACGTTTGTGTGAGCACAAAAGACTTAATATGGCTACGCTAAGAATGACTTGGGAAGCCAAAGTTCAGCTCAAAGAGATTCTGATTAATTCTGGGTTTCCAGAAGATTGTTTGATGACACAAGTGTTTACTAACACTGGACCAGATAATAATTTGGATGTTATCTCCCTCCTGGCCTTTGGTGTGTACCCCAATGTATGCTATCATAAGGAAAAGAGAAAGATTCTCACCACTGAAGGGTGTAATGCACTTATCCACAAATCATCTGTTAATTGTCCTTTTAGTAGCCAAGACATGAAGTACCTATCTCCCTTCTTTGTATTTGGTGAAAAGATTCGAACTCGAGCCATCTCTGCTAAAGGCATGACTTTAGTCACCCCACTGCAGTTGCTTCTCTTTGCCTCCAAGAAAGTCCAATCTGATGGGCAGATTGTGCTTATAGATGACTGGATTAAACTGCAAATATCTCATGAAGCTGCTGCCTGCATCACTGCTCTCCAGGCAGCCATGGAGGCTCTGGTTGTTGAAGTAACCAAACAACCTGCTATCATCAGCCAGTTGGACCCTGTAAATGAAAGTATACTGAACATGATCCGTCAAAACTCTAGACCCTCAGCTGCTGATATCAACCTTATGATTGGCAGTACATGGTATGGAGATGGTCCAGGTCCTCCCAAGATGGCCCGATATGACAATGGAAGTGGATATAGGAGGAGAGGTTCTAGTTATGGTGGTGAAGGCTATGGCAGTGGCTCTAGCAGTGGAGGCTATGGTAGAGGAGGCTATGGTGGCAGCTCCAGCTCCTATCAGGCAGGATATGGCTCCGGTGTTGATGGAGGCTATAGAGAAGTTTCCCGAGATGGCTATAGAGGCAACTCTGGAGGAGACTACAGAGGGCCTAGTAGAGGCTACAGATGATCTGGGGGATTCCAGTGAGGAGGTGGTGGGGGGGGCCTATGGAACCGGCTACTTTGGACAAGGAAGAGAAAGTGGCGGCTATTAAGGCTTGGTTATGTCAGTTCCTGTGTGTAGACAGTAAAAAAAAAAAAAAGTAAATGCATTTTAACCCATTCTGTGATTCACTGTAGCTTAAGGAAACCAAGCATATAGATGCATTGGTGATTTTGTTTATATTATGTAAAAATGTAACGATCTATCTTAGAAATACCACAGTTTGTATTTTTATTTCAGGAGTAAAGATTTGCCTTTAAAAATAACTTGATATTTTCCTGGCTTTCATTTAATACAATGGAAAATAAAGTATTACACGAGAAAAAAATTTTTTTTTAGAGACAGTATCTCATTATGTTACCCAGGCTGAAATGCAGTAGCTATTCACAGGCACGATTATAGCTCACTAGAGCCTCAAAGTCCTGGGTTCAAGCCTCCCGAGTAGCTAGAACTTCAGGTGCATGCCACCTTGCCTAGCTTCCTGCTTTCTTATTCAGTGAGAAACTCTGTTCTCTAAAATCATAGATTAGAGACAACTTCGTGTTTGAAATTACATCAGTAACAATAAAATACCCCACCTTTGCTTGAAGGACCTCAGTCATTCCACGCAGAGAACTGGCCTCAATTTATAACCCAGATGTCAAGCTTCTGATAAGGGGTTTCCAGACACAAAACTCCATCGCTATTTTAACTTCATAGTCTCCAAAGCAATAGGCCCTTCGTCCACTTTGCAGTCTAGACCTAGAGACTGTGTGTTGATGGCAGCAGCAGGCCATCTGGAGCAGTCACTGCCATCATTGACATACAGCCTTGTTTTGCTTTGAGCCTACCAAAATATTGCTCATTTAAATTTCATCTCAACTCCGCACTTCCCCAGAATCCTATCAATCTGGGGAGATGCCATGTAGTCGAAGCAGTCTTAGGCTGAATGGGCAAGGACCCAAGGGAAACCAATTAGATTGAAATTCAGTTCTGTCTGTGGGCCCTCAAGATTTAAAAGCCATGGACAAGGGGGAAGCAACCAGTATCCACCAACGATAATCTATGAGCACCTTTAGCTTGGGGCGTAGGATCATAGACAAAAAGAATGAGGTTTAATCAGTGTTCCCATCCAAGGCAAAACCAGACCAGAAGAATGGGAGCTACCAGGAGGCTGCATTAAGACCAATACTAGGGCCAGTCACGGTGACTACCGCCTGTAATCCCAGCACTTTGGGAGGCCGAGGCGGGTGGATCACTTGAGGTCAGGAGTTCCAGACCAGCCTGGCCAACATGGTGAAACCTCGTCTCTACTAAAAAAAAAAAAAAAAAAAAATTACAAGTAGCACACACTTGTACCCAGCCACTAGGGAGGCTGAGGCAGGAGAATTGCTTGAACCCGGGAGGCAGAGGTTGCAGTGAGCCAAGATCACATCACTGTGCTCCAGCCTGGGTGACAGAAGGAGACTCTTTCTCCAAAAAAACAAAAAATAGAAACCAATACTAGGAAGTGCTTTCTCACCATGAAAGCTCCCTGCACGCAGAGTGAAGAGACAGATGGCAGAAGCAAGACCAGAGGCCTCCACCACTGAACAAGGTCAACCTGAATTTGTTTTTGTAGTTCTGGGAAGTCCTGAACTGAATGGGGGGTTCTACTGTGGCCCTCTAGTGTATGGTTCCAGGATTTGTAAACGCTCTAATTAATGTTTTTTTTTAAGACAGGCTCAAGTGTGGGGGCCACTGGGAATCCTTCAGGTGCCCTTCAAATCAGACATTACATTTCAGCTCTCAGGGCTAGAATGCTTCCCCCTCTTATCTTGGGCAGGTCTTTGAAGAAGCCAGTTTAGCCTTGGTAATTTTGAATTTGGCCATAGTATACGGAGGAGAGCTAGGTAGCGATCAAAACGCTTAGACAAACGTATGGTAAAATGCAGCCCAGCCTGAACCTCCGCAAAACCCCCAAACCTGGAGAAGCAAGTGGGCAAAGGAGTGTGTGTTTGGGGCAGGGTACTGAGTTCCATGTGTAATCAAGAGACCTGGAAGGCCCAAGGAAGTCAGTGACACCCCCACAAGCCACATACCCTCCAATGGATTGTGGTGGTCATCTCTGGCTACCGAAGCCACCTTGCTTATTCCCATAGCCTTACAAACATTATGATGCTTCACACGAGTTGCGGGTGAAGTGAAGGAGTTCGAAAATCCCGGTCTAAGGCTCTGCAAAACTGCTCTCTGGTAAAAAAGTGACTATGGCAAGGCCTTCAATGTACTACGTATAGACTTAAGTCAGTATTTGTGCCTAACAGCAAAGCATGCCACGAGAGGCTCCTCAAAAGCCGGGTAATTGATGCCATTGTTTTCTTGACGTAGTTGAAGAGTCAAAGAAGAGAAGGTGATGCAGAAACTTCTTCCCAGTGAAGTGACAGATCCAAGCAAGGAACATCTGCCCGTGGGGGGAGCGGTAGGGGAGGGGGTGGATTCGGCGGCACTCGGGTAGTGGCAGGGACCACATATTGTCGGTGTTAACCACTGTTATCACTGGCCCAGGTCGAGTGAGGACAAGCCATTTCCCCACTAAGCACTTGGGGAGTGGCAGGGACCACATATTGTCAGTGTTAACCACTGTTATCACTGGCCCAGGTCGAGTGAGGACGAGCCATTTCCTCACTACTGTCCCTTCTTCCTCACTGCACCCCCAGCCCTGCACCCTCAGCCCCAAATACACATTCTCACTCACTCAACATTTGTTGACACCTAGCCTGGGCCCTGTGGGATGGGATAAAAGTTCGGTGTTGGGAGGAGCCCCGGTGACAGATTTTTGGTTTTGGTTTGGTTTTGGTGGTGGCTCTTGGGCAGGGACAGGTCAGTTCATAAAAAATGAGGCCCCCAGGTCTGGGTCGAATTCTCCTGGGAGCCAGACCAAAGCGCCTTCCTGGACTGCAAAGTGTGGAAGCCGCCGCAGGCCGGGCGCGGGGAGGCGTCACGCGCCGGAACCTGCGCTTGCTGCCAAGCTCTGGGGCTGACGCGCAGGGGGAGGGCGCCCCGCGTCCCGGGCTGGCGGCTCTGCGCATGCTCCTCCTTCCGGCGTCGCAGGCCTCCAGAGGCTCCGGAAGCACTGGGTGCAGCCTGATGGCGCAGGAGGTAGACACCGCACAGGGCGCCGAGATGCGGCAGGGCGCGGGCGCGGCTCGGGGACGCGCTTCCTGGTGCTGGGCCCTGGCGCTGCTCTGGCTCGCGGCGGTTACGGGCTGGCCCCGGGCCTCGGGCATCCCCTCCCGGCGCCACTGGCCGGTGCCCTACAAGTGAGTGCGGCGGCGCGCGCACTGTCGGGGTCGGGGTCGGCGTTGCCGATGGGGTACGGGGTGCTGGGGCGGGGACTCCTGCGCACGGTGGTTTGTGTCGGGCCACGAGATGGTGCGGGGGCAGCGCCGGGTGACGCTCGGAGAGCACTTGAGAGCAAAGTTGAGGAATGAGGAGTCGCAGCCGCTCGTTACGCGCAGCCCTCGGACCTTTCCTCCCCTCTGGCCACTTGCAGCAGACTCAGGACAGTCCTGAATCGTGGAAGAAGAAAAGGAGAATAATGTTATTTAATGGAGGAACTTCTGGGTACAAGTAGCTGATTTCTTGAGTAGTTTAAAAACACTGTCTATCGCATTTATTTATATCATGCACTGTCGTTAGTTATTACTGCGGAACATTTGGTACAATTTACTGGGCGACCAACTCGCTCTGTTTTGAACCTGATCAGAACCTGATCCGAAGTCCTTATTGGGACTTCCCAGTTTTGCCCTCAAAAGTCCCGCATCCCGGGAATCCCCGTCTCCTGCAGTCCTGGTTAGACCGGGAACATTGTCATCGCGTTTGTCCAGTCTTCAGCCTGGAGGTAGGACGCCGATCCTAAGTCGGGGACAGAGCCCGCACACCTGGGAGGTCGATTCCAGCCTTTGACAAAGAAGACACAGCCTCCGGCGGTCAGAGATAGCTAAACATAGAGAAAGAAAACATGGTGTCAACATCAGGCAGGAGAAAGACCAGCAGTTTTTGGAAACAGCTATTTTTCTTTAAACCAAAAGCATCATTATTTTAATTCAATTTATAATGGACATAATTTTAACTTACTAGCATAAGTAATCAACAGCTAAAACTGCACACAACAAACCTAAAAAAAAACAGCTATTTTGCATGGCAGTATGAGTGGGAAGGCAGGATTTCCTCTTTGTGAGGAGCGAGTTTTAGGTTCTGCCTGCTGCGGGTCAAATCTGGCTCCGTCATCACCAGGGATCTTGGGAAAGTTACTCAGAATCTCTGTGCCCACATGCCCTGAGTCAAAAAATAGGAATAGTGGTAGCACTTACCTCATAGGTTTGCTGGAAAGATTGAATCTAGTAAAATGCCAGCTGTTGTCAAACCTAGATAGTGTATTCTGCTCACTGAAAGGTTTACAACACTTTTTTGTTTTGTGTGATATACTACGTGGAAAGAGAAGTTTGTAGTTGAAGCTAGTTTTCTGGAAAATGTTAATAATAAAATGTTTCTAAGTAGTCAAAATTACTCAATAGAACAAGAATTGTAAATCCAAACTATTTGATTTAACATTAGGGCAAGGTGTTGACTATGGCTTTTTAGTGGATTTTTTTTTAAGTCTCAGATATTAAGTACATGCCCCCATCTAATCCCCTCAATTGAATATAATATTTAAGTTTATTAAGTTCACACTTAAATTACCTTTGAACTAAAATAGATTTTGCTGTGGGACAGTGAAATCTCTATGTGATTATGTATTTGTTTAAACCAAGTAAGTGCTTATAAAACACTGTACCCAAGTGGCAGAAACTTTTGGGAGCGTTGTTAATGGTTTTGGTTAGCATAAAGATTTTAACTTCTTAAGTTAAAATAGAAATTTTTGTTGATTTGTTAAGATTTGTTAGATCTGGCTACAACCTTGGGGATCTAGGATTCTTAGATGGAAGCTGTTGTCGCCACCACTTCTTTCTTTCCCAGTGCCAGATTATAGGTGACCAGTGTGTCTGTTGAGCTGAATTCAACTGCAGTGCCCCTCGAGTCCTATTGCTGTGGCCTTTTCTGGTCTTTTCTTGCCTGCATTGTTGAGGTCACCTTCTAACTGATGTCTCATGTTTTATTTGGCCTCTCTCCCTACCCTCTTTTAATTCATGAAATAAGTTTTACTTTATAGCAAATTCAGTCTTATCAGATCTGCTACTTAACATCCTTTAAGCTTAGCGCTCCCCAATTGTAAGGCAGGGAATTCCATGCACATTCTCCTAGTGACAAAATGACAGCCCCTGCCAATCTCTTCTGTCTCCACTCCTGCGTCGAAGCCTGAAATCCAGTCTTCAGTACCTACTGGAGACCAAATGTGCCAGGCTTGTCTTATAATACTTAACATTTCCTCTGCCTTTCTGTCTTAACCTTCTAGCCAAGTACATTAAAAACCTAGGCCCAGCCTTCATCTCTTTCTTTGCCCTCCCCACCCCATTCATCCCATACCTGGTTAACAATGATTTGTCCTTCCTATGTGCCCATAGGACTCATTCCTTTAGTCTAGCACATACCACACTCATTACTTGTTCAATGTCTTTCCAGCTCCCACCCACAGTTCCGTGAGAAAGGGAACAGTGTTTTAATTTTTGTTTCCCTCCTTACTATAGTTCCCTATATACCTGGTAGAGCCTCAATAAATATTGGTTGAATGAATGTTAATTCGTAAGTAAATATAATATATATTCTATTACTCATAATTATCTGAATAATCTTAATGTATGGATTGTTTGTAAAATTGAACACATTGGAAAAATGTTCATTTATTCTGTAAACATTTGCAAATGTCTACTATGATCTGGAGCTATAAAAATTTTAAGACAAGATTCCTGTCTTCAAAATTTTCACAGTGGGATCAGGGAACAGGGAAGCCTGTATTTATCAGAATGCTTTTAGTTTATCATTTGCTATTAAAAACAGTATTGGAAGTTTGTTCACAAGATAACAAAATGTGTGTTTATATTTATTAACTATGCTCCGACCTTTGAATGGTCCCCTAAAAATGTTACTGGATTCTAAAAGATGTGAGAAGAATCAGATTCCTTTTAGAATCTAAGTAGATGGTTTCTTTTTCTTTATTAGACGCTTTGACTTCCGTCCAAAACCTGATCCTT
Source organism: Symphalangus syndactylus (assembly GCF_028878055.3). Classification (NCBI taxonomy): domain Eukaryota; kingdom Metazoa; phylum Chordata; class Mammalia; order Primates; family Hylobatidae; genus Symphalangus; species Symphalangus syndactylus. Next base: position 44,471,125 of record NC_072437.2, on the reverse strand, counting down.
ATTGTCAAGCTAAGTATACTTTCTGTCCAACTGGCTCACCTATCCCAGTTATGGAGGGTGATGATGACATTGAAGTTTTTCGATTACAAGCCCCAGTATGGGAATTTAAATATGGAGACCTCCTGGGACACTTGGTAAGGATGCATCTTGGTCTTATAACTGGTTAATTCAATGATTTGGTTATTAAATTGATTTTTAGGGAGTAATCACTAGTTAGATGGCTGACTTTAGATCATGTTGCTGTTTCTCTTAGTACATTTAAAATGAGTAGTCAAAAATAGTTACTATCAGATTTTGTAATCTTGACAACAACAAATGTAATCACCATTATCCATTGTAATATTATGAATGTGAAACCAGCTCCTGTACCTAGCTCCTGGAAGGTGAGAAGAGGCCCAGAAGGGGCAGGGCAGGCAGGAAACACCTCTTGATTTCCATACCCTATTGTAGTCACTTTTCCAGGTTAACCCATCACCATGTGAGGTCTGTAGAGCTCCTTCCAGAGACTGGCATGGGGGCTCCTCACACTTATTCTAAGCTCTAAGGAAATTACGAGCTTGTGCACATAACATGCATGCCTCCTATTTGAGATGAGCTGTAGTGGCCAAAGCCAGGGTGGATGAGGGCCTGGAGTTTGGGGCCACAGAGTGGATATGACAATAGCAGCATGGAAGAACAGCTGAACAGTTGTTCTACTTGATATGCATTTGTGATGTGCCACATGTTCTCCTATCAGGTTACCTGGACCCATGGTTATGTCACAGTTGCTTTTATACATGTACTGTCTTTACACAGAAAATTATGCATGATGCCATTGGATTCAGGAGTACATTAACTGGCAAGAACTACACAATGGAATGGTATGAACTTTTCCAACTTGGCAACTGTACATTTCCCCATCTCCGACCTGAAATGGATGCCCCTTTCTGGTGTAATCAAGGTGCTGCCTGCTTTTTTGAGGGAATTGATGATGTTCACTGGAAGGAAAATGGGACATTAGTTCAAGTAGCAACTATATCAGGTAAGTTTGGAAAATACAGCAATATTTGATCATTGCATCAAAAACCAAATGAAAGAAATTGTTATACTTCCATTGAAACATTTCAGTAATGTTTTACTTAGAGGTCATTTGTAAAATGTACTTTTGGAACCATTAAACTTTGGGAATTTTTTTCATCTCTTATTTGTATTTTTTATTTATTTTATTTGAATAGGTTTGTGGGGAACTGGTTATGTTAGGCTACATGAATAAGTTCTTTAGTGGTGATTTCTGAGATTTTTGCGCACCCATCACCCAAGCAGTGTACACTGTACCCAATGTGTAGTCTTTTATCCCTCACCCATCTCCCACCCTTTCCCCCGACTTCTCAAAGTTCATCATTCTTATGCCTTTGCATCCTCATAGCTTAGCTCCCACTTATAAGTGAGAATATACAATGTTTGGTTTTCCATTCCTGAAGAGTTACTTCACTTGGATGGAATTGGAGACCATTATTCCAAGTTGCTGCAAATGCCATTATTTCATTCCTTTTTATGGCTGAGTAGTATTCCTTGGTATATATACACCACATTTTCTTTATCCACTCATTGACTGATGGGCGTTTGGGCTGGTTCCATATTTTTGCAATTGAAAATTGTGCTGCTATAAACATGCATGGGCAAGTATCTTTTTCGTATAATGAGTTCTTTTCCTTTGGGTAGATACCCAGTAGTGGGATTGCTAGATCAAATGGTAGTTCTACTTTCAGTTCTTTAAGGAATCTCCACACTGTTTTCCATAGTGGTTGTACTAATTTACATTCCCACCAGCAGTGTAGAAGTGTTCCCTTTCCCCCATATCCCGCCAATATCTATTACTATTTTTTATGGCCATTCTTGCAGGAGTGAGGTGGTATTACATTGTGGTTTTGATTTGCATTTCCCTGATCACTGCATTTCCCTGAGCATTTTCATGTTTCTTGGCCATTTGTGTATCTTCTTTTGAGAATTGTCTATTTGTGTCCTTAGCCACCCCCACCCTGCTTTTTTTTTTGAGGTGGAGTTTTGTTCTTGTCGCTCAGGCTGGAGTGCAGTGACACGATCTCGGCTTGCTGCAACCTCCACCTCCTGGGTTCAAGCAATTCTCCAGCCTCAGCCTCCCAAGTAGCTGGGATTACAGGCGCCCGCCACCATGCCAAGCTAATTTTTGTATTTTTAGTAGAGATGGGGTTTTGCCATGTTGGCCAGGCTGGTCTCAAACTCCTGACCTCAGGTCATCTGCCCACCTCGGCCTCCCAAAGTATTGGGATTAAAGGTGTGAGCCACCACTCCCGGCCGTTAACCCAGTTTTTGATGGGATTGTTTTTTTCTTGCTGACTTGAGTTCCTTGTAGATTCTGGATATTAGTCCTTTGTCAGATGTATAGATTGCAAAGATTTTCTCCCACTCTGTGGGTTGTGTGTTTACTCTGCTGATTGTTCCTTTTGCTGTGCAGAAGCTTTTTAGTTTAATTAAGTCTCATCTATTTATCTCTGTTTTTGTTGCATTTGCTTTTGGTGGAACCACTAAACTCTGACCCAAACTATTACTCATGCAGAACTTCACCTGTAGGTGATGAGTAGCTTATCTCTGATCTTTGAATGTTTCCCTAAAAATGCTCTTTTCCTATCATAAAAATGAATAAAATGATAAAACATTTTGTACAATTAAATTGGACTTTCTAAACGAAATAGTAAGAGAAATCCATAAAGTGCCTGATTAAAGGATATGTTAACTATATCTGAAAAAAATTTTAGTGATGATATTTTTATGTTGAAAAATAATAGCTACTAATATAGACTGGTTCTGGCACTGTTCTGAGTACTGTACATATATCACATCATTCATCATCACAACTTCTGGAGGTAGTTACTATTATTTTGCCCATTTTACAGATGGAGAAACTGAGGCACAGAGCAGTTAAAGTTATACAGCTTAGTAAGTGGGACTCCAGCCCTGGCAGTTACGCCCCCATTGCCCATTTTCCTAACTACTCTGATACATTGCCTCCCAAAATGTATATGATCTTATATTTGAGACCCTCTTGAGCAGTTTAAATACTTTATCTTTGAGATTTTTTTCTTCTTTTGGATGTATTGGAAAGTTGCTGAAAGTTGGAATTGTGTTGCAAATGCTGCATTATTGGTTAGTAATGAAAACAGTTCAGCAACCCTTTCATCGGTAACTCCTTATGTGACTTGGGTCACATTTTATACCTTATCGGCCCATTGCCTTATGTGTAAAATGGAGACAATACCACCATAGCATTTGAGAAGGAGCTTGTCCATATGATTTATAGAGCATTACATTATAAGTTGCTGTTCCCCAGAACAGTAGAAACATCTGAAATGAAAGCACTGTTGTGATAATAATTATTCAGTGAACCCCAGGACTTGAGGAAGTAATCATGCTTCCTATTTGTATAGCTGTTTATAAATGATTTGGAGGTGTGTTAACTCATGGTTCAATGGAGAGGATAAGATACTCATCCTCTACAATAAGGAATTGAGGCTCAGCCAGGTAACATGACTTACCTGCCTCAAGGTCAAAGAGCTGGATGTAGCAGAATCAGGAATAAAACTGAGGTCTTTTAAATGTAACAAGGATCTTTTAGCTGAATGCACCGTGTTGTTTTCTAATCTTTCCTGCTACTTTCTAATCAATGTGCCTTAAACCATCCCAATAATATGAAAGTCCATCATTAGTGGTTCTTTCTTTCATTCCAGGCCAGTTCACACCATTCCCCATTTCCACTTACATCGTTATCTGAAAATCCTTTCTTCTGACATAAAGTCAATGATCATATGAACAACTGATCACTATTTTTTGTAAAATAGTTCAAAATATGCCAGTACTTAAATCTTTTAAGTCATCTATTTGCCTTGTGAATAATCCTGTGATTGACAAAATTGAAGCATTCTTGTCTCATAAGGATAGTGGTGGCATTTGAAAGTTGAAGAATGCTAAGAACAGTATCCCCAGTTCTAATATAACAGGCTTTATTCTGTTCTACAATTTTAATTCCATAAAATTGATAAAGGCAGTTACTCTATTCATTTGACAGTACATGAAGTATTTATTTTATGGACTCAAGTTGGAGTAACCAAAGAAAGGTTTGCATACAGTGACAGAATGCAGTGTTTGGGGCCCAGCTCTATTAGGCATTATAAATGCCCAAGATGAGAGTTGTAACCATGCAGAGTAGTGTTTTCTGAATATTTGGAGAGATTCTTCTGGTCTGGTACAAGATGGTAGGAGAGAGGGTTAGCCATCCTGGAGTATGAACTTGGCCTAAAACATTTCCAGTTTAGTTGATTTGTTGGAAGAACTTACGTGGCAGGTGGAGAGGTCATCAGCAGCATCCCAACAACTCCAAGTACAGGGAGCATCCCAACAACTCCAAGTACAGCATCCCAACAACTCCAAGTACCAAACATGCAAGGTGGATGGGGTATGGTGCTTGTCCTCATAACAGTAATAGCCAACCTTCTAGAGCAGCGGCTCCTCAGGCAGCCATTCATACTTTATGCGTAGCATGCTTTGCAACAGAGAAGCTCACATTTCCCACACCTCCATTTTTCTTAGTCTTTGCCCATTCTGCTTTTCCTCTTTCACAATTCTTTTTGTGCTTTCTTTTTCTCTTTTGCCTCTGAATCCAAGATTTGGTGAGTTGGGTAGAGAAAGAGAGCTTCTGCATTTGTATAATTTCACTTTGACTATAGTTTAAATGATTACAGAATTAGTATGTAAGACGACTTCTTTTTATACACCTATTATATCTAATGTTTATAATTCAGAAATATCTTATGCCTTGAAGAATGGAATAAAATTGGCTGAGCTTGGATTCCTGTTGTGAAATGCAGGTGTGGAAATTCAAAACCATTGTTTACTAACATGCATCCACAGTCGTTAATCAAGTTGGAACATTTTACTTAAAATTAATATGATTAGGCCAGGCGTGGTAACTGACATCTATAATCCCAGTGCTTTAGACGGCTGAAGCAGGAGGATCGCTTGAGGCTGGGAGTCACCTATAATCCCAGTGCTTTAGAAGGCTGAAGCAGGAGGATCGCTTGAGGCTGGGAGTTTGAGACCAGCCTGGCCAATACAGCAAGACCCTATGTTGCCCAGGCTGGTCGCAAATAAAAAAAAAAATTAAAAAATTAGTTGGGTTTGGTGGCCAGCGCCTGTAGTCCCAGCTACTCAGGAGGCTGAGGTGGGAGGATCACTTAAGCCCAGGAGATCAAGGCTGCAGTGAGCTGTGATGGTACCACCGCACTCTAGCCTTGGCAACAGAGGGAGACCTGTCTTTAAAAAAAAAAAAAAATTAACATGATTAGCTTTGTTCACTAGGTGACTTTGTTTTGTTTTTTTAAACTAGGAAACATGTTCAACCAAATGGCAAAGTGGGTGAAACAGGACAATGAAACAGGAATTTATTACGAGACATGGAATGTAAAAGCCAGCCCAGAAAAGGGGGCAGAGACATGGTTTGATTCCTATGACTGTTCCAAATTTGTGTTAAGGACCTTTAACAAGTTGGCTGAATTTGGAGCAGAGTTCAAGAACATAGAAACCAACTATACAAGAATATTTCTTTACAGTGGAGAACCTACTTATCTGGGAAATGAAACATCTGTTTTTGGGCCAACAGGAAACAAGACTCTTGGTTTAGCCATAAAAAGATTTTATTACCCCTTCAAACCACATTTGTCAACTAAAGAATTTCTGTTGAGTCTCTTGCAAATTTTTGATGCAGTGATTGTGCACAGACAGTTCTATTTGTTTTATAATTTTGAATATTGGTTTTTACCCATGAAATTCCCTTTTATTAAAATAACATATGAAGAAATCCCTTTACCTAACAGAAACAAAACACCCTCTGGTTTATAAAACACCTTAATTCTACTGCTCTTTTTTCTTCAATCACCAGCATCTGTTTTTCAGGGGGTGATTTTACTTTTGTGAATTCCTTAGCCTTTCTTCCTTGGTGCAGAGCGTTAAAATGCACATCAGCAGAATTGCTGCATATTAACATCTCAGGACTTTTCTCTTGTAAAGAAGCTGAAAATCGTACTATATTGGCCAAAGTGAGCGAGTTAGGTGATCTTGGTTTCAATTTCCGAGCCTTTGTTAATATGGAGAATTATGGTTCATATCAGTTATGTAGGACCTTTGGACCCAAGGTCCTACAGATAGATATGGTGTGCCGAGATTTTAAAAATACTTTCAAAAATAAAAAATACCTTCAGTGACATTTTCATGGTAGGAGCTCTTTCTGGTATGGCAGTTAACACTTTCACTTAAGTGCTTTAGTTTAGACTGACTTTACAACTTTTATAACTTTTGGAACCAAGTTTAGTATAGTCTGATTACATTCGATTCACCTAACTTTAGACATTCGTTTAGACACCAAAACTGGAGTGATTGTGCTTCTAGATGTGGCAAATCCAGTGTTAACACATATTTCTGGCTGAAATTTTGGAACTAGCTAGTAACTGGCTTGTGTTCTTTGAGCAACCTAACCTCACTAAATCTTAGGATTTAGGATTGCTGTAAAGATATAAGTTGTGTATGTTTGGCAGGTCACACTGAATGGCAGTGATAATGATTAATAAAAGAACAAATGTCATCCTTGATCTTGCCTAATGTAGTTTATGTGCCAAACTTTCCCGGGTTTTGTAGTCACCTAGACTTTAAGCTGATAGCATAGTGCTTCAGCGGTTCTTCCAACCGGGGTATGCAGGTACATGGCTGCAGACACGTTTGGGTAAATAAGCACCTTCTGACTTCTTCGCTGTTTCCTGTAGTTCTCCCTCTTCCCACAAAGCTTTCAGCGCAGTGGAAGAGGTTGCATTTCTCCGAGAGAGGACAGGTTTCTGTTAAGATCACCAAGTAGCTGTGCTTTAATTAGAGCCAGACAAGGTTTAAGGTCCTTTAAGTGTTTGATGATCAACTGAATACGTTTCTATTCAAGGAGAAAACACCAGTCAGTAAGAAGATGGAGTAGATATCAGATAAAACAATTCACATTTAATATGTAAATGTACCAATTATGTGATTCAGTTTCAACTAACATTCAAGTACTTCCTGAGAGGTTAGTACATTATTATTGAGCTCTCATAGAAAGCTTAATCATAGATATAATTAACCTGATCCAAATGAGTAAATTGGACCTTAGAAAGGCTAAGTGATCTTTCTCTGGCTATCTAGCTAGTAGTAATGAAGTCAGGTCTTGAACCCAGGTTCTGCTGACGACTGAATTGGATGCACTATAGTACAGGCTGTTTAGCACCAAAGTGTGGTCCTCAGACCAGTGCCTGCCAACCAGATGTTACTGTCTGTGAGGAAATAAGTACAGATACTGACAGGAAGCTTTTATAAACTTTTAAAGCAATTTGTTGGAGTGTTTTTGTTTCTGTTGGGTCTAATTAAAAAAATTGGAGCTTGTATTTTATGTCTTTGGTCTTATTTTGTCTAGGAATTCATCTGTTTTTTTTTTTTAACTGTAGTCCCACAAGTCTGAAAATAAACCATTCACCAGATATCTTCCTCAAATACAGAGGGAGAACTTTCTTTCAAGCCTCCCAGTTAGCCTGTCTACTCCTGATAATAATGCCTAAACATTCCAAATTAATACTGCCTCTTTAACCTGCTTGTCTTCACAATGTTACAAGAAAACTTGGATCTGTGCATTATCACCATCTAGTGGCTAAACTGAGGCAACACCAACTTCTACCTAACTCTTAGGAAGCTGCTCTGGAAAAACTACAGGATTTTGGATTTCCAGAACTGCGTTGAAGAGACAAAGATTCTTGTACCAAGTTTTGGTCAACTGCAAATCAAAGAACTTGGTTATGCAGGAAAAACAAATGAGGACATCTGTACCTGGAACTTTTAAACAAGATTCTAATAGTTATGTGAAAGAAGCATTCAAGATTTTTGGGTAGGTGCAGTGGCTTACGCCTGTAATCCCATCACTTTGGGAAACTGAGGTGGGAGGATCACTGAAGGTCGGGAGTTCAAGACCAGCCTGGCCAATGTGGTGAAACCCCGTTTCTCCTAAAATTACAAAAAAAAAAAAAAAAAAAAAAAAAAAAAAAAAAAAAAGCTGGGTGTGGTGGCCCGTGCCTGTAATCCCAGCTACACGTGAGGCTAAGGCAGGAGATTCACCTGAACCCAGGAGGCGGAGGTTGCAGTGAGCTGAGATGGCGCCACTGCATTCCAGCCTGGGTGACAGAGTGAGACTCCATCTCAAAAAAAAAGCAAGATTTTTCATTGTTCCTAAGAATCTTAATTAAATGAAGACAGAAAGCACCATAGATTCAGGTAACTACAGCACAGACAGCATTAACATTTACAGAAGTATTTCTTAAGAATTAAACCTGTCAACTCTACTTACAAGATGTAGAGCTTTCAGGTGAAGATGATTCAAGAACATGCTTTCAAAATAGTAGTTGAGAAACCAAAACATAGCCACACAGAAATCTGCCAATTAAGTTTTGCTGCCCTTTGAGCAATGACTTAATGTGACTTACTTTAATTATAACAAGTATAACTTAAATGCAGTTTCTATTTTGCTATTATAGATGTAGGCTGGGTGCAGTGGCTCATGCCTGTAATCCTAACACTTTGGGAGGCCAAGGTGGACGGATCACTTGAGGTCAGGAGTTCGAGACCAGCCTGACCAACATGGTGAAACCCCATCTCTACTGAAAATACAAAAATTAGCTGGTCGTGGTGGCGCATGCCTGTAGTCCCAGCTACTTGGGTGGCTGAGGCAAGAGAATCACTTGAATCCAGGAGGTGGAGGTTGCAACGAGCCAAGATCGCACCACTGCACTCCAGCCTGGCAAGAGTGAGAATCCGTCTCAAAAAAATGTTGTAGATGTATAAAATTAATACATTTTTAGTCTAAGGCTTTAGAGTGAATATATCCTCTCATTAATCTGGCACAAAATTAGGTAAGTATACCCACAAAGTGTCATCGAATATATTATTGCAGGTAGAGGAAAACAGACAGTGAAAAAATCTACTAAACTTTATTTGGAACCCTCAATATTGGTGGCTCCTTAAAAATCCCAGAAAAAAATCAAGTCTTAGGAAGTCTTATCCAGCTTTATGGTCTGCTGTGGTGGCACTTAATGAATTACCTGGGATTATAGTTCCTGTAAGATGTTTTATTTTTTAAATAAATTGTTGGCAGGCTATACAAAGAGTGATGTTCCACAACTACACACGTGCTTTTTCCCTGTTCACAAAGGCAAACAGGCTGGCCAAAGTGTTTCCAGCATCTTCGTCATATTTACCCTTTATTATCCAAGTAGTTTCCTGCTCTTCAAACCTTCCTTTCAAAATTTTCTCTCCCACTTAAAACAAGTTAGGATTATTTATCCTTTTATTGGACTGATTATTCTAAGGATAAGCTCTTACTTCACTTTTGGAGTAAAAGGCTTTGTGCCCTTTTTAAAGTTGGGTGCCAGCAAGCAGCTGGAATTTCCCTGACTGCCTGGTAAAATGAAAACCAGCCCCACCAACTGGGGTTGGAGTCTGTGCAAAGATCATTATCATCTATGTGTGGGGTAGAAATTAACTATAGTGTGTTAAAGGACCTAGTGTAAAAAAAAAAATTTTTAAAGGGCCTAGTGGAGGCTTGAACCTTCTTCACATAAACAACTTCTTTTCAGCCTAAACTTTTCCATAAACACAAAGTTCTTCAAGTGCACTAAATTGACTTAATCTTCAATCATACCTATTTTTTCTGATATGGTTAAAACAGCCCAAATTACCAAGATAAGTTGAAAGCCAGTAAGACAATGAAAATAATTTCAATAGTTGAAAATAATTTATATAAAGACATTTATCTCTAAAAAGACTGGTTGGGTTCAAGGACCCTTAAAGACTGATTCTATGTCTAAATATATAAGTCCTCATTCTGAATGCAGAAAGAACCTATTCTGTATAAAAATTTAAAAATTTATATTTCATTGTAGGTTTTAAATTTCCTATTTCTTTAGGCATCAGAGCTTATTTCAAGAATAGGTTCCATGAGCCTAACCTTGTATCTTCAAAAAAGCAAGTCTATCATAAACATTGTTTAATATTAAATATTACACCCATCAAATATGGATTTGAAACATTTTTAAGTTTAAAGTCAAATGTTTGTGTAGTTTTTAAAAAGTAAAATACAACAGCATTAGTAACTTTTTATTCTCAAAGTGATAAAAGCATTTAACATATACTTTACAGTATAAACAAATTAAGTACTATGCATTTTGCTTATAAAGTGACTTAAGTATTTTAAGCATTATATAATTCAATTTGTACAAAAAGTAAATTTCCAAATACAAGCTTTGGTTAGTAGAACTGATTATGTACTGTCAAATCCATTTTTCCAAAGTTGTTCAAGGAAAAAAAAAACTTGACTAGCACAGGTAATTCTTGTACAATCAGAGCTTTTTACTATTTAGAAGGAGGGGAAATATTACTGTAATTGCTGTTAATTTTCGAATCTAGATAAGCCTTTTTTCTTCTCACTTATATGTTGCTGCAGGAGAGCATATCATCACTTTTGGAAAGCATAAATTATGTAGAAAATCACCTTTTGCTTTATTCTTAAGGCCATCCGTTTTAAAAGTAGATCTAAGACTGTTAGTTTCCTTAACTACTGAGATACTTTCTAAAAGTCACACTACTGAAAAGAGCCGCTTTAAGAATTAATGTATTCCATGGGGGTTAAATCACTTCTGATTTCCCTCAGGAGGGTAGTAATATCTACTAGCACTAGTGCCCAAAATCAAAGTTTATATCATCTAAAAAAACTCAACATTTATAGACTCTACAATGCATGGATTACCTTTATTCATATGAAAGTAATATAAAATGTTACCTAACTTAAATAATATATCAGTTTAACCAAATTAACAATCACGAAACTGCAGACATTTTTCTATTAAAGTTTTCCAGTTCACTGAGCAATATTTACTGAAAAATATGATTATGAACTTAAATATATCCTCTTTAAAATTTGCTGTTTATGCTAGACTGTACAATGGTGCTCCCTTTATGATTTTTAAAAATTCTACTTAACTATGTAATTCCAAAATAGAAAAATGAGTGAGCCATCACTAAAATTTACTGGAAACTAATACTCTTTCATGGAAACAACTGATAAACATTTTAAAGTTCTATATTTATTTAAATTTGGCTTTTTAAAATAGGTAAGCTTTTCATTTCAATTATTGTTTAATACTTCAAAGCTAGTTTAAACAAAGATAAAAGCAAGGAGAACGGTAAAGCATTCCTTACTTTACATACAGTGCCTCAAGTGCCACATACATAGTAACATATCACAAAAGAATGTATATGGTTTAGCAGATTACAGAGCAAACCTAAAAGTTTATACAAAGCTAAACATTGCCTCCCTTCTGTTCCATTTATTGTCTTTTAATTTGATCTTGGCTCTGTATTATCCTTCTATAAGACCACTGTGTGACATTTATCAGTTTTCTAAGTGTTCCGATTACTTATATATACCTTTTTCTTTAAACGGCTTTGTAACATTTGAGAACATTCATCCAATCTTTTTCATTAGATACGATATATTCATTTTTCTCACAAAATGCTCACTTTCCTGAGCTATATATTAAACACCTTATAACAGGTGTATGTGTAACTGAAGACCCTAAAATGTCAAGTTTACATTTTTTAAAAAATGCATAGAGAATATAACATTTCAGAAAACCTACTAGTATTTCTTGGATATTATAACATAGGTTTTGTTTCCTTTAGACTGTAAACTGTTTAATATGTATAACTGGTTATTACTTTCACATCTGAACCACATTAAAAAAGAAATTCAGAGATATGATTGCTATTACACTAAGGAAACAAATGGAGTTTTCTGACCAAAACTCATTCATGGGTCATCCAATAAACAATCTTTACATATACTGACTGAAGATATCAAATTTCTGTGCCACAAAATAGTAGAATTATATCAGAACTACAGCAAATAAAACTTTTATTATAATACATTTGCTTGAAGTTAAGGTGCTATTCATCATGCCCTACATCATGCAATTTTTACCAAGTGGGCATCATGTCGGGAAACCACACCCTACCAAGATGCTTGGACACTTCCCAGTGAATCTGCTCCAAACTATACTTTTGGTCAGGAATTAGTACTTCTTCCATAATGGATAATTGAGATAGGCGGCCACCACACATCTTCACAAACTCAACAAAGGCACTACATGAGACTTCACATTCCCCTAGTCCAATAGCTGACAAATTTTTGCAACGTTCTGCAATGCGAATTAACTCTTCATCAAGTGGCCGTAATCCATTTGCACACACTACTAGTTCAACTAGTCTAGGGCATGTCATTCCCACACGGCCAAGCACATCTTTGCTTACTGATCTCCCAAAGTACAGATGGGTGGCAGGTATTTCATAGCGAAAGAATGGGTCAAATTCTTCTTCATATAAAAAAAAATACATCACTAAGTTCACTTTGGGTGAATGTCTGATGAAAGCATCCCAGCTGCTCTTCTGAATAGTATGGAAGTGTGTCTGTCCAGGATTCTCACTGACTACATCAATGCGCAAATGTTCTAATCGAACATGTTTTTCAGAAGACAAAGCAAGTAACAACTCATCACTCAGTAAGTGGTAGTTCAGGGCTAGTTCTCTTAAGCCATGACACTGATCAGCCACACAAAGGATACCTTGAAAGAAAAAAAAAATTATTTGCAAGTTTTTGTAAAAGTTTATCTGTTCAAAAATTCTATCAAGTACATGTCCCACAAAAGTCTGTCACAGTTCCCTTACCACAAAACTATATAATTTAAAATTTGTATAGTTGAATTAGAAGGGAAGTCCAAACATTTAAAATCTATTACTAATTTTGTCTACAAGAAAATGAAACCAATTCTAAATCCCATCTATTAAAAAGAAGTAAAACTCAGTTAACTCTGTCATTTAAAAAATACACCATCACTAAGGTTAGGACATTCCAGTAATGCACAGACAGTGCCATATTTTTAAAAAGTAACACAAACTTATAGGTTAAGTAATTACATGACCACTGCAACGGAGGCCAAAGGACATTTTTTGAAGTTCAAAACCTAATCCTAATAAAAACAGAGTAAGATAGAACCATAAAACTATGAATTAGGTAATGAAATAGAACATTTACAAACTAAAGATTTCTATCAAATGATCAACAGTCTAATTGCTAATAGTATATAAGCAGCTTATCAAACTTATAAGAAAAAATACCAAGGTATCACTAAATAAGTATGTCAAAAATAACTACTCAATTCACATTAATGGAAATATTCATTATGACTTTTGAAGCTCTAACATACCCAGAAAGCAGTTCCCTTAGATGATTCCCTATACTTAGGGTGCTATGCTTTATAACTTACCAAAACCATCATCCTATCAACAGATGACATTGCAAAGGTCAATATTTGATCTCTCTCTGAGTTCTGTTTTTGTTTTGTTTTGAGTCAGAGTCTCACTCTGTAGCCCAGGCCGGAGCGCAGTGGTGTGATCTCAGCTCACTGCAGCCTCTGCCTCCCAGGTTCAAGTGATTCTCCTGCCTCGGCCTCCTGAGTAGCTGGGACCACAAGCGTGTACCACCACGCCTGGCTAATTTTTGTATTTTTGGTGGAGACAGGGTTTCACCATGTTGGCCAGGATAGTATCAAACTCCTGACCTCAAGTGATCCACCCGTCTTGGCCTCCCAAAGTGCTTGGGATTACAGACGTGAGCCACTGTGCCCGGCCTACTATAAGAATTCTACCCCAAAGAGGCACCTTATATTTACCTGGTAAGTAACCCACTCAATGTTTAGAGTTGAATTAGAAGGGAAGTCACATGTTTAGAAACAGGGTAGGAACAACAAAACATACACCATATTTTCATCTACTATTGTTACAAGTATGATATGCCAGGTACTAGATGTTATCCCACAAATAATTTTAAAAATCTGGAAAAGTATTATTTCTACTTTGAAGTGGAGACAGCTAGCTAAAAATAGCAAAGCTGCAATACAAACACAGGCTAAGTGACTCTTATGTCCATGCACTTAGCTACTGCTTAAGAAATGACAAGACAGAGGCCACCAATAAGCCATAGCTTTATAACAGTGGGAAAAGATAGGCATTAGAATTATCAGAAGAGATAAACTGAGTTGCCAGAATGAGTCACCAGAAGAGAGAGTAATGTCTCAGTATTCAAAACCACAAAGTTTCTGTTTTCCACAAGGTAGGTATATACTTTATTTTTGTTTTGAGATGGAGTCTCGCTCTGCCACCCAGGATGGAGTACAGGGGTGCGATCTTGGCTCACTGCAACCTCCGCCTTCCAGGTTTAAGTGATTCTCCTGTCTCAGCCTCCCAAGTAGCTGGGATTACAGGCACACGCCACCACGCCCAGCTATTTTAGATACTTTGAAATACACTCTAATTACTCAAGGTAACCTAAGCACATCTCTGTTCTGATACCATCTCACGCCAGTTAGAATGGTGATCATTAAAAAGTCAGCAAACAACAGATGCTGGAGAGCATGTGGAGAAATAGGAACGCTATTACACTGTTGGTGGGAGTGTAAATTAGTTCAACCATTGTGGAAGACAGTGTGGCAATTCCTAGGATCTAGAACTAGAAATACCATTTGACCCAGCAATACCATTACTGGGTATATACCCAAAGGATTATAAATCATTCTACTATAAAGACACATGCACATGTATGTTTACTGTGGCACTGTTCACAATAGCAAAGACTTGGAACCAACCCAAATGCCCATCAATGATAGACTAAATAAAGAAAACATGGCACATATGCACCATGGAATACTATGCAGCCATAAAAAAGGATGAGTTCATGTCCTTTGCAGGGACACGGATGAAGCTGGAAACCATCATTCTCAGCAAACTAACACAAGAACAGAAAACCAAACACCACATTTCTCACTCATAAGCAGGAGTTGAACAATGAGAACACATGGACAGAGGGAGGGGAACATCACACACTGGGGCCTGTCAGGAGTTGGGGGGCTAGGGGAGGGATAGCATTAGGAGAAATACCTTATGTAGACGACAGGTTGATGGGTGCAGCAAACCACTGTGACACATGTATATCTATGTAACAAACCTGCATGTTCTGCACATGTACCCCAGAACTTAAAGTATAATAATAATTAAAAAAAAAAACACACACACATGGGAAATGGTAACCAACAATTCAAATAAAAGAAACTTTGGAGTATCATTTAGTAACTACAAAAGCAGTTGTGGCAGGCATAATTCTGAAAATGACCTCCAAGATCCCACACCCTAATGCCTAGCATCTGTGAATTCGATAAGATACCATGCCCATGATTATGATATATGGTACAGCTGACCATATAAGAGATTATCTGGATGGTCCTAGTCTAATCACATGAGCCCCTTTTAAAGCAGTTTTCTCTGGCTGATTGCAGAAGAGGAAGAGCGATTCAAAATGCAAAGGGGACTCAATGTGTTATTGCTGGCTCTAAGCTAGAGGGGGCCAAAAAAGAAAAATCACAACCAGCCTCTAAGAGCAGAAGGACCCCCTAACAGCCTCTTGCTGACAGCCAGTAAGGAAATTGGATGTCAGTCCAACAATCACAAGGAACTAAATTCAGCCAATAACTTGAATGAGCATGGAAGTGGATTCTTCTGCAGAGCCTCCAGGTAAGAGCCCAGCCTTCCTGACATTTTCCTCTCAGCCTTTTAAGACTCTAAGCAGAGAAGCCACTTGAGCCCTAACTACAGCTCTAATGTACAGAACAGTGGAGCAAATAAATGGGTGTTGGTTTAAGCTGCTTTGTGTATAGCTGTCAGTTATGCACCAGTAAGAAAACGAATACATAGTTCCAAGTATTTAAAAACATAACACAGTGACAAAAGTAAAATAAAACTAGGGCACTATTACAACTCAATAAATTAAGACAAATAACCCAAATTAGAAAATAGGCAAAGGGGCCGGGTGCGGTGGCTTACACCTGTAATCCCAGCACTTTGGGAGGCCGAGGAGGACAGATCACCTGAGGTCAGGAGTTTGAGACCACCCTGGCCAACATGGTGAAACCCTGTCTCTACTAAAAATACAAAATTTAGCCGGATGTGGTGGCGGGTGCCTGTAATCCCAGCTACTCGGGAGGCTGAGGCAGGAGAATCACCTGAACCTGGGAGGCAGATGTTGCAGTGAGCCGAGATCAATGCCACTGCACTCTCCAGCCTGGGCAACAAGAAGGAGACTTTGTCTCAAAAAAAAAAAAAAAAAAAAAAAAAAATAGGCAAAGGATCTGAATAGACATTTCTCTAAAGAAGATATACAAATGGCCAAGAAGCACATGAAAAGATAGTCAAGGCCAGGCACGGTGGCTCTCGACTATACTCCCAGCACTTTGGAAGCTGAGGTTGGAAGAACACTTGAGCCTGTGAGTTCGACACTAGCCTAAGCAACCAGGCAAAACCCCATCTCTACAAAAAATACAAAATATTAGCCGGGCATGATGGCGTGTGCCTGTGGTCCCAGCTACTTGGGAGGCTGAGGTGAGAAGATCAATTAAGCCCAGGAGGTCCAGACTGCAGTAAGCCAAGATCGTGCCACTCCACTCCAGCCTGGGCGACACAGTGAGACCCTGTCTCAAAAAAAAAAAAAAAAGAAGAAAAAAGATACTCAACATCATTAGTCAACAAGAAAATGTAAATCAAAACCACAATGAGTTTACACCCCCTAGGATGGCTATAATCAAAAAGACAAATAAGTGTTAGAAGACACTGCTAGCGGATATGTAAAGTGGTACACAGCAGCTTTGGAAAACAGCCTGGCATTTCCTCAAATGGGGAGTTACTATATGATCACTAGGTATATACCTAAGAGAAATTAAACCATATGTCCACACAAAATTTGTACATAAATGTGCACAGCAGCATTATTCATAAGTCAAAAGGTAGATTTCCATTTATATGAAATGTCCAGAACAGGCAAATCTATAGAGACAGAAAATAGATTAGTGGTTGTCTAGGGATGGCAGGGATGGAGGTTTTGGGGGCAACAGCTAAGAGGTACATGGTTTTTTAGAATAATAAAAGCGCTCTAAAATTGTGGTGATGCATGTACTACTCTATCAATATACTAAAAATCAATAAATTGTACATTTTAAATGAGAATTGTGAATTATATGCCAATAAAGCTGTTAAAAAACTGGTGATTAATGGTGGTACTATAAATTCATACAACTCATTTGGAAAAAAAAAACATGGCAAAAAGCACAAAAACACAAAGATCCTTTGTCCTAGGACTTCTACTTCTTAAGAATGTACCCTAAGGAAGAAATTAATACAAGCAAACTGCTATAAGCCATTTTTTTTTTAATCACAGCAAAAAAGGTAAAAGCAAGTGTCCAACCTTAGAACTATACGCAATGTTGGCTTATCAACAAGGGAACTAAGTGACTAAATGTTCATTAGTTTAACCTGATAATTAATATTAAGGAAGCAAGAGGCAAACTAACCTAGAGGTCCAGTTACAGACAATTCTAACAACTATATGAAATGGAAAGAAAACTGATTAAATGTTCAGTGAGGAAAGTAGAATACAGTCCCTAATTTCAACTTAGAGAAACTGTCCAAATATGCAAAATATAGATAGAAAATATGTAAATATGAAATTTCAACTGAAATTCTATGTGGTTATACTCTTCAAATAGAAAGTATTACAAGTGTTCTTTCTTTTTTTTGGGACAGAGTCTCGCTCGGTTGCCAGGCTGCAGCGCAGTGGTTCGACCTCGGCTCACTGCAACCTCCGCCTCCCAGATTCAAACGATTCTCCTGCCTCAGCCTCCCAAGTAGCTGGGACCACAGGCCCACACCACCATGCCCAGCTAATTTTTGTATTTTTCGTACAGACGGGGTTTCACCATGTTGGCCAGGATGGTCTGGATCTCTTGACCTCGTGATCCGCCCACCTCGGCCTCCCAAAGTGCTGGGATTAACAGATGTGAGCCAACGCACCCAGCTGTATTAAAAAGTATTCTTTCTCTTCCCTTCCTTTCCTGACGAACTAGTCCAAAAGTCATTATGAAACCAACTTTGCAAAATTATGACCGTGAAAGCAAGCAGACCTAACCGACCCTGTCTTGCTTCTAACCCTTAAGTTGCCCTTGTTCATTCCTGGGCATAGGCCGAGCTAACTTTGGGAAGGAATTCGGTTCATGGTTTGACTCTGAAACAAAACTGGTAACCGCCCTTTCACGAAAAGACCCCTCCTTCTTGCCTGGGGTCCAGTCTGCCTTTGCAGGACTTCCAAACTAGCTACAAGATTAGAAATTACAATGTGGGGGTCGTGAAGCCTCTGGCTCCAAGAGTCTGAACCTCCCCAAATTGCTCCTGGCAATAACATCATTATTGTAAAACCTAAGAACAATGCTTGAGATATTTTGCAAACCCTGCGCTAGATGGATCAGCTGACACCATCCAGACTGGTAATCTGGGCCAACCAGTTCTGCCATGGCACCTAGGAACAAAAGACATTAAGAAAACCTAACTTTGACCCCGTATGATTCCATCTCCAAACTGACCAATCAGCACTTCCCAAGCCCCTGCCAAATTATCTTAAAAAATTCCGATCTCCAAATGCTTGGGGAGACTGATTTGAGTAATAACAAAACTCTAGTCTCCCGCACAGCCGGCTCTGCGTGAATTACTCTTTCTCCATTGCAATTCCCATCTTGATAAATCAGTTCTGTCTGGACAACAGACAAGATGAACCCACTGGGCAGATCCCACAATTAAGTGGGATCAGGTAAGCTTATACTATACTATCAGAACTGTGGTGTATATTTAATAAAAATGAATGAACACAGAATACCAGAATAAAGAGAACTATGAACTCACAGTTTTATAGATAAATCACAGACATAAAGACTCATACAATGTGGTAAATGCTAGCAATAATGTTCAGAGCGTTCTGGAAATACACAGGTGGAAATCTCAACCAGAAAGGAGAAGTTCCTTTCTTCTCCTATGTTGACAGGCGGGTCAACACAGATCACACCTGAGCTGAATTCTGAAGCCTGGGCTGGCTGGAGTTAGCAAGGTGAAGTTAAAACATTTGAGCAAGTATTCCACAGGGTAAAGTGTACTGAGCAACCACAAACAAATGTACAAACAAAAATCTGTAGTTCCATACCCAAGTAAAAGCTCCACGTGAGTGACCAGCAAGAGACAGGTGGAGGTCAAGATACAAAAGGACCTTGTACACTATGAAGCCAGGAAGCATAGACTTTACTCTGAGAGCAGAGCTATATAGTAAATAAAAAAATGTAATCAGGGTCATATAAGAACTAACTGCCAAAGCCTATTCTTAACTTCGGTTTTATAATAGCTTCAGTGGTAATCTGTAAGTGGCAGAGAGGGCTAAGAAAATACAACAGACTTAGCCATTCTCATCACCAGGAGCCTCCTGTGGGAGAAAAGAGAATAAGCAAGGAGACTTGGGAGAATGAGCAAGCAATCTCCATCTAAAATGAAATCATTTCTTGGGAGAAGGCTGACCTTTGGCGATGGCAAGAAGGTTGGAAGTGTTTTGTAAAGATCAAAGATTTGTCACTATACCTTAAAGAACAGGTTTCCCAAATAACACAGCTAAAGGATCAGCAAACATGTCAATAGTGGGAGGAGTCAGGAAGGAAGCAGCACACAGCAGTATAATACAGTAGTAGGGTTTATAGTCTCTTTTCAATACAAACCACCTGGAATTTAAGTAATCTCAAACTGAATAATGTAGTAATGCTCAGAAAATCCTATATAAGAGAAACTGCAAAGAGCTTTTATAATGCTCTTCTCACATTTGATGGGTTCTTGGCTCCAAAATTCAACTTAGGAAAAACATCATCTTGCAAAATCTAAGGCTACCACTTAGTACAACTTAGTTGTACAAGAGTTGTACAACTTAGTAGTACAAGAGTTGTACAACTTAGTACAACTCTTCTCCCTTTATACAGTGAGAAGAAAATCAATTATGTGACTGCTCTGACTCAAAACCTACCCTATTAGCTCAACTACAATAAGAAAAAATTCTATTGTACTTAATGGGGCACCTCAGGCTGACCTCATACGGTCCTTTCCTCTTTTTTTTCCTGTTCATTTTCTATTATGTGCTATTCATAAATTTACCAAATAGGATTAGAAAATAAGCTGAAAGTCAGTGTCCAGGCTAGTAACCCTACAGAACTTAGGCTATTCTACTACTACATTAAAAATATTTTAAAGAGATGAAGCAGTCGTATTAATCCACCTTTAAGGTTAATGATCATAGTTTTTTCTAATTTGATGAACACAGCAATGCATTTTACTAAAATGTGTCTAGCAAAAAAACACAACATACCTGCTGGAGAGACATGAGGACAGCTGCTCATTTTCAACAGCTTGAGTGTATCACTATTGTTGGCCACTAGTACTTTGAGAGATGGATCATCTACTGGAGTATCATCTATCTTAAGCGAAGACAGGGATTTGGAGTTTACGAACACAACTGTCAGTGCAGAGATAAAGTGAGACTGAAAAGCAAAAAAAAAAAAAAATTATTTCAATTTTTAGAAATGAGACTCGAGGGGTTTCCTAGTACTACAGTTTATCTGAGCCATAATGACATATTAATATTTTGTAAATGTTTTAGGGGTGGCACCCCTTCACTCTGTTGTTGGGAATATGGTAAAAATAGGTAACTATCTGTCATCTTTGAGAAGAGTCTATTTATGTGTGGGGGAAAAAAGCATTTCAAGCCTCAAGATAAGTATCTCTAAATCAGAGAAACCACTGGTAAGTAAAAAGAGGAATTCTGGAAACCAAGATGAGAATCTCTCTCAGACACTTCATTTTGCTACATCTGGAAACCCTAGTGTTTTAAAACACTAAACTTCATTTCTTTTCTGTTTGATAGTTATGACCACTAAATAGTAACTATTAACACCATCATTAAAAATTAATAATTTATTCAAAATCTATGACAGACTCATTTGAGATATGAAAACTCATAGAAAATTTGATTCTAAAACAATCAAAATTGTACTTAAAATTCCAAGTTTAAAACTCCTTCAAATGTTATCTACAATATTTTCAAATCTTCTATTTTAATGTATTTTGATCCACAAAAGCACCAATGAGTATCATTCATCATATATGTGTATATGTATATACGTAGGTATGTGTATATGTATATATGTAGGTATGTACATATGTGTGTATACACACATACACACACACACACATATATGTATATATCTGTTGGACAGATTTTGACCTAAAGGAATCAATGTAGGCAAACAGGAATTAAACCATTCTCAAAGTATGCAGCTCTCAATCAGAGCTAAGATATGGGTTGAAGCCACTGGGCAAAGAATCCAGGAGAGTAAAGAAAGGCTAATACATGGTCTAACACATTCCTCTCTACAAAACCAACTTCATGCTCCAGTTAGCTTTATAAATTCTCTACAGGAGTGAAAAAGGATGAGGGCAGGCTAAGAGCCAAGAAAGTATAATGAAACATTACTTTTTTTTTTTTTTTTTTTTGAGACAGAGTATTGTTCTTGTCACCCAGGCTGGAGTGCACTGGCACCTCCTTAGCTCACTACAACCTTGAACTCCTGAACTTAAGCAATCCTGTTTCATCCTCCTTAGTAGCTAAGACTACAGGTGTGAGCCACCATACCCAGCTAACTTTCTTTTTTTTTGTAGAGATGGGTCTTGCTATGCTGCCCAGGCTGATCTAGAACTCTTGGCCACAAGGGAACCTCGGCTTCCCAAAGTGCGCTGATTATAGCTGTGAGCCACTACACCCAACCAAAACACTACCTTCTTGATCACAATTCCCTAATTTACTTTTTCCCTACTGTGATTAAACAACTGGTTAACTAGATTTTGATTAAGTAACTATTTAACTACTTAAATGTTAACATCTTTCTCCTAATATTTTCAAATCAAACTCAATTATATCTTGTACAAACATATTTCATTTGCAGTCTAATGATTGCATTACTGACATCTTTCCCCATTTCCCCAATTTAGCTCTGGACAAAAACATTTCTTCTATGTTCTCTTCAGTTCTCTCAGGATTTCCAAAATATTGCTATGCCCTATTTCAATCTTCTACCAAAGCCATAAAAGGAAAAGAAAAGAAAAACCGTATTAAGTATCCTAGACTCACTTAATAAGGGAATAAGCATTCTTTCCATTAGCTCCATTCATGGTTCCCAAATTAGTACTAGATATATGCATAGTGATAAGAAAAAAAAGAAAATTATGTTCAATATATCTTTTAATATGGTATAAATACATACGAGTATGTAAATTTGTATTTTAGCTATGGTAGGTACACTAAAAATCAATTCAGATTGTTTCATTTCCCATTGAAGGTGGCACTATGCCATGTAACTAGTATTTCTTAGAGTGAGTTCCTTTAACCATCTTAATCAGAATCACCTGGACTGCTCACAGGAAGAGGAGACTTAGAATCACCCCGAATTTGAAAAAGGGATAGAAATCCAAAATTTAGGAGGCTATTCAGAAGATTTTTACACATTAAGTCGGAGTACCACGATGATCTAACTTCTGTACTTAGGATCTTAAAATAAGATAATCAGATTCTCCTGCCCATTTCCCTTATTTTATACATGAAGAAAAACATTTAATCTCAAAATATACATATGTAATGAAAATGTTTCAAAATCAATTAAGACTTTGACATCAACTGGTGACTTATTTGGTACAGACATTCCACTGAAACAACCACTTGGGTTATATATTCAATTTAGTTATATTCCCTCCTCAATCATCCTAGTACATTAAACTACTAGGTACTTACAAGGGTGTCTATATTTTAGTTTTCAGTGTCTTCTGGGAAAAAACTATCAAATTATTGTTGGATACTAACCTATTAACCATTAGCTAACATACTCAGACACCTTTACCAGTTGCCTTTCTAAAAATGCACCCTTCTTATTTTTGTATTTTAAGAGAATAGTTGTGAGAGAGAGACACGATCTCTGATTATGTGCAGGATCATGTTAGAATATATATATGAATATATGTTAACTTTTCACCCAAAGAAAGGATGTCTTTAAGTCTGTAAATTAAACTGTGCTGATATTAACTTTGGTCAAGATTAAATCTTTACAGAACATTTGCCAAAGATTTTATAAGCTATACCTGCTCTCAATACTGGCACTCTCTACTTTTCTTTGATTCTAACTTCACCAATCTGCTCTGGAAGCCCCAAAATGAGTATCTATGTGTTCCTTTTTTTCTAATATGCTTGACTCTATTTTACTTACTGAATTTCTTTTAATACTTCCTATAGATGCCTCTGTAAATTTCTTTAACCATACCAATTTAGAAGTATGGTGATTTAAAAAAAAAAAAAAAGCTTAAAAAAATACTATTTCTTTTCATTCTAAATAGTGACTGGTTTTCCATTATGTATATATATTACTTTCCTTATACTCACACTATCAATACAACAAAAAAAAAAGGTTAGACTTTTACTGGATTTCTTACTAATACATAATAAAACAAAAAGAGCAGATACCTTTGGTAAATCCATAAAGCTTGGTCGAGCAGTTGAAATAAGTCCAAGTGTTTTTAAAGAGCAATTCACAAGTTGCGATAGTATATCACAAGCTGCTTCAGCTGATTCCTTGCTGCTGTCCACCTTAGAAAAGAAACACCATTTACTCATGAATATTTTATTGTTTTTTTACTTTTTTCCCCAAATACCCAGACTTCAAGATTACTCATGTATATATTTATATTTCTCTGTACACATATTCATTTTATAGAAGTATCATTACTAGTTTATTGCATTATAACTTAAAGAATATTCTTTCAGTCATCCACCCTCCACCCTCACCTCCAACTTTAGCCTTGAGTGTCTCTGAAAAAGTATAAGGGCAATTGTCAAGACAAGACCTAGTTTTCATTATGATAAGAGACATATTTAATGTTGGCTTTTACACTGATTTATTCCAAAGTGACTGTATAAACTAATGGAGTAAATAAATTTATAGTCTTTAAAAAATAATTACGTATTTCGTAGTGGATCACATAACAGATGTAAATACAGTGTCTATGGTATACACTAGAAACTGAGTATTTACTCAAAATGTTCAGGTGTATCACAACCTGGGATTCATCATTAATGTTATTAATGGAAAGATGAATGTGAAGTAAAATGAGTGTACTGGACCAGTCAGGCATGAAAATCTAAACTAAGTAAGATGTAGCTATTCTCACACATACTTCTGCAAAGACATTTCCTAAGGGAAGGATAAAGGGCCAAAAAATCCCTCAAGGATGTAAAAAGGAGTTCATCCATGAAAAAGTTAGTTGTTTCCTGGGAAGCACCTTAAAACAATAGTTAAAAGGGTATTATTAATTTCCAGATTCATATACACTACTTTATGCCAAAAATGTTAAGAGTGGATTGTAAAACTAATGTGCTAATTATATTAGTTTCAGAGCTACTTATAGATAATATGTGGTCCCTGGAGTAGCAGCATCAACATCACCTGGGAACTTAAATGGGAACAAATGTTCATACCCAACCCAGACTATCTGAATCAGAAACTGTGGGGGTGGGACCAGCAATTTTTGGCTTTACAAGCCCTCCACGTGATTTTGATGTACATAAAGTTAGAGAACCACTCTTCTGGACTAAAAACTCTAACTATAAGCCTCCTTGGTCTATAATCAGTGAAGACTATCAGGAGAGCCCAGAAGAATCCTGTGATGTCACTTCTTTTTTGTAAATCAGAAATTATTTCCTCAGGAAAATTTTTAAAAAACCCTAATAAAAATGTTAAACTTTCGCACAAATGATTTTATGAGGGTTATACGAGATACACCTGAATTGTATCACAGGGCTGTAAAAGAATAAAAGTGACCCAGCAAATCTACTAGGTGGAACTGGACTTTAAGACCTATCAGAAGAATGAATTTGTATTATACTCATCTTTGTATACGATTTACCATTAGAACACTCTTATACAACTCAAAGATAACTAAAACCAAACAGAAACCTCTTTAGCCTTCTTCCCTGGGGGTATGGGGATGAGTCCTGAATTGTTGTTTGATCCCCCTACCCTTGCCCCCAGTTAGGATCGCAAGGTAATATACTAGACATCCAATTAAATTTCAGGTAAACAACAGATTTTTTTTAGTATTGAAGATGTCCCAAACATTAAAAGGGATGTAACTATACTAAAAATTATTCACTGATTATCTGAAATTCAAATTTAAATACTCATCTTACATTTTTATTTGTAAAACCTGGCAATCAGTGGCCTAAGTGCCTTTGTGCATTTTTCTGGGAAAAAAGGCGAAAACATATCCAACCATTCCCATCACCAATTCTCTCCTCCTCCTTGGACACACATGGGAGAATAAGCAGGTAATCTTCATCTAAGAGGAAATTACATTCTTCGAGGGAAGACAAGATTTTAGTTATGGCCAGAAGCTCTGGGTTAAGAACTACTGTTTTGCCTAGGTTTAGCCTGGATTGTTCAGCAATTGCTACATCCAGATAAATCAAGTATTCATGCATTGTTTTTTTTTCCAATAAGTTATTTGCTACCACAAAATCTGGTGTTTAAAGGTTCAGTAAACATGCCCATTATTTCATTATTCATCACCCAAACAAAACATGACAAGCCTCACACAAACCACTGTGATTTTTTATTTTTTTTAAATAGAGACAGGGTTTCGCTCTGTCACCAAGGCTGGAGTACAGCCACACAACCATAGCTCACCGCAACCTCAAACTCCTGGGCTCATGCAATCTTCCAGCCTCAGCCTCCTGAGAAGCTGGGACTATGGGACTACAGGTACCCACATCCAGCTATGATTTCTTAAATTATTCTGGATATCTCAAAAAGCCACCCACTTCATTTATCTCATCACTGCATGATTTCCAATACATTCCTTCCAGCAACAAAAATAAACAGTTCCCTTTGGCATTCTTCCATGTACCTTTTTCTATTTCTCTCTACAATATTTTCATCTAAATCTCCTACATAAAGTTTCTATGCTTCCTTTTCATTTGAAGATCCCATTTCAAAAAGCCATCAGTAACACTAAGTTCCTGTTAGATAGAGCAATTAAGTTCTACTCAATTATAATCTCCCAATTTTTATTTTATTAGATACTTCTTTTTCCTCAAAATCGTTCACAATAATTCAATGTAATTCACAGCTTTATCAATGACTTATGCTTATTTAGTGGCTGCTTTTGCTGTTTTAAGAAATTATTAATAATTAACATAGAGTAATTCAGCTCCATCAAATATAATAATTATTTTGTGACAGCTTCTAAGGTATACAATAATTCTAAATTTTTAAGCATTTTCCCTGAAAAAGCAAATATTTTAAAGGCATGAGAAGATGTACTGGTTTAGGAAACAAAGCCACTAAAACTACTTTATTTTTTAAAAGAAGGATTTAAAATATTACCTTGAAGCTGACATATTGTAGATGGTTTGAATGTCTTTTAATAATCTGTTTGATCAGCTCTGGATGGGTAGCTTTCAAATAAGATGTAGCTGGCTGATTCAGTTCAAATTCAAAACATCTCCACAAGTCAGGCATGTGAAATACCTGGTTCCAGTTGCGGCAAACTTGTGAAGCATGAGCCCGGTCAAGAAGAGGCAAATACTTAAATACTTGGAGAATAATGTCCTGAAGGAGATTACCCCAATCACAAGTCTGAGAATGCTCATTTGTAGTCCTCAGTTTCTTGGTTTTCTCTGTAGCTCCTTCTTCTGATGAATTACGGTCACTATCTCTTCCTCGTCGTTTCATCCTATTCCGAAAAATGCATCAGTTTTTTTCCTACTCAACTTTTGAATAGAAATAAACTCAAAATTCATTCTTCTGTCACTGAGATGTGTGTTTACATACACAAACACGCAGGAAAAACTGGATCAGTAATTCAAGAATACCAAAACAAACTATTATGAAAAATGCCAATGAAGGCCAACAATGGTTTTATAAATTTTATACTTTTTTGGCATATGTTTTTAAACATCTACATTTATCAGTATAATATACAGTACATACTACATGGGAGAAGGATTATTATGATTTTGAAACTATGCTAAGAATTTATATTTCAAAAGTTGTGGTCAACTTAACTAAAATGAATGTAAAAGAGAACCTACAGCGATACTTTGTAAAGGTTTCTTAAAAGTCATCTAAGGATATTTGTTCTTGAATTCGAGGCCAACCAGCGTCCCAAGAACCTCCAGAGAGGATGTTAATTAAGCAGCCAACAGATGTTCCACATTTAATAGTCTATACAGGGGTCCTGTGGTTCTGGCCTGAGGACCAGAACTGGGACCCACAGCAGGAAGTGAGCAAGCTTTACAGCCTGAACTCCTCCTCCTGTCAGATCAGCAGTTACATTAGATTCTCATAGGAGTGAGAACCTTATTGTGAACTCTCCATGTGAGGGATCTAGGTTGTGCACTCCTTATGAGACTCTTAATGCCTGATGATCTGAGGTGGAACAGTTTCTTCCTGAAATCACCCCCTGCCACGGACAGGCACTGGGCTATGATGTGTGTTACTGCCAGACATTTCTAACTCTGCCTAAAATAAGCGAAACTACCCCTACTATGAATTGTTTGGTCTGGAATATAGCTGCTTCTTCAAACACATCACTTACTATTGCACTGTTTTCCCCAAGTTGTGTTCCTGAATTATACCTATTTATTCTATGTATTCATAGCACTTTCATTCCATTAGTTTCTCTGAAAGATAGTTTTTTCATGGCAAACCAGTTATTATGGCTAAAGAGAATGGGCTCTGGAACCAAGCTCCTCGGGTTTGAATTCTGGCTCTACCTCTCACTGGCTATGTGGCTTTGAGCAAATTACTTGATATTGCTGTGCTTCAATTTGCAAAATGAGTTTAATAAAACATAGGGTTTCTGTGAGAAATGCAATACTATTAAGGCTTTTCAAAGGGGAGATATGACTGTTGAACTGTTGAGATATGACTGTTGAATAGGAAAGCATTCCAGCATTAACGACATTAAAGTACACAACACGCTAAAAACTGGGGTTACTACCCAGAAGGCGGAGAATGATTCATTCATTCATTCCGTTCACTCATTCATTCAAGATAGGGTCTCGCTCTGTCACCCAGGCTGGAGTGCATTGGCACGATCATGGCTCACTGCAGCCTCGACCTCCTGAGATCAAGCAATCCTTCCACCTCAGTCTCCAGAGTATCTGCATGCACCACCACACTCGATTCTATTTTTGCTTTAAAATGAAGAGAGAGAGAGAGAGAGAGACTGTGTGTGTGTGTCAGATAGAGAGTGCAAGTGAGCTTGTGTAAACACACCCTGGAAGTAGACTCATTGAATTATTATAGTAACCAACAGTAGACAGCAGATTACAGGTAATTTTTTTCCTTGCAAACATCTTTTCCCTTTTTATGTTTTACACATTTCTTTTACTATCAATGCATTACTGTGTAATCGGACTTTTTAAAAGGTCTTGTTTTGATTTGTTGGAAAAGTATAGCAGGCTCTAAACTAAATGGCTGCAGACCACTCACTGGTAGTTATTTAGTATAGAGCCTGTAATACTTTGTTTCTAGAGAACAGTTCTGGCAGGGTAGTGGTTTCGACCTAAACTTGGGGTCACAACCTTTCAGAAAGACGGCTTGTTGCGCCAACTCTCCTCTGGTCTATAAGCATAAAAGAATTTCTCATTCCTGTGTGAGATGAAGGATATGCATAAGCATTACTGTAAAACAATGTTTCTGCAGACTTTCTCCATCCAGTACCTCACAAAACTTGTGAAAGACGATTGAGGGCTGGAGGGTAAAAAGAGAATGGCAGAGGCCTCTGACCTTAATGCCATGAAAGTCAGTCTAAGACGTCTTAGCATATGTGCAATAAACTGCCTATTCTTCACTGCTCCTATTCCCAACTATGTGAATAAAATATATTACGTATACCGTACTGATCAGGGAGAGAACAAGAGAGAAAATAGAACGACAGAGGTGACAGCAAAAAGGTAGTCTGATGGAAGACTGGAAATTATGTGTGACTCTGAGAATAGATTTTTTTTTATAAGTTTAGAGAAAAGTGTATAATCTACACTGTAATCTTTAATATTGTCTCTTATAATAATCCCTCACTAGAGGCTGAGATAACACTGTCATTATGACTCATTTTTCTGCTTTAACTTACCCTGAAGGCTTACTTTAATTTTAGTATATAAAATTTGGGTCAAAGAACAAAGTGTTTGCTATCCAGAGCTTATAATTTGTCTTCTGACCACCTAAAACTACTCACAATTTTGAGATACAGAGATTCAAAAAACAATGACAGTCTTCGCAATTTCTATACCTTATTATAGAATATTGATTGCCTGTTTCTGGGGAACAATCTTCTAAAACCAGAGCTAGACAACTTAAAGACGAAATGATTCATTTTACTTTAGAGTATATAGATATATAAACAAAAATAAAATGGTAGCCTTATTCACATAATAATCTTTGCTAATAAATACTTTGCTGGTCCTACAAATAGAAACTTTCTTTTGTCTATTATAGTACTGTTTTAAATAAAATGTACTTAAATACCTTTCCGAGTTCAGGTTAAAGAAGCTGACAAAATTTTTTTTAACAGTATGCAACACTAAGGGACAGTATCTCTTGATCTAGATATAAAAACACTATATGATCACCAAAGCATATTTTAAGAACTTACCAGTTTACAAATAGCTGAATTAAGTCTGTTAATTGTCATACATAATATGTCTATGTCACAATTATAGTGCATTAAGCAATGGAAAAAAATGTAAGGCCAAATTCCAATAAAAATAGGCTCTGCACTATCCTCATTTGTGCATGAACAGAAGTGAGTTGACACTTAATAAAAATTTTAAATATCAATTTTCCAAGTTGGTTTCATTTATGAAAAAATTTACACTACTTTAATAGTATCTTATTAAATCTATTTACGCATGAAATTCTGCTATTCAGAAAATTAAACATCTCAGAGCATCTTCCAGCCTGCAAATAATTTACATCAATGGACCCTATAATTCCTACTTTTGTCAAAGTGAAAACACCTCTTATATTTGAACAGAAGTGTGGAGGACCAAGCTGTACTATAAAACGTCAATGAGACTTTCTAGACTCTAGAAATCTAGAGCACCAAAACTAGGCCTCTTCAGGACTCTGGCAGTTTAATTTCCTGCAAGGTTTCTAGGCCCCAAATAATGCAACTTAGGACACCAGAGCTTTTGGTCAGGGACTGATATGACTACAAATTGCTAAACAGCAAACTACTGAGGAAAGAACCACAAACTAGCTGAGCAGCACAAGGAGTTAATGCGCTAACTCTATGTTCCATAAGCTTTCGAGGTGGGCGCGGTGGGCCACACCTGCAATCCCAGCACTTTGGGAGGACAAGGCGGGCGGATCGCTTGAGCTCAGTAGTTCGAGACCAGCGTGGGCAACACGATGAAACCCGTCTCTACAAAAAATACAAAAACTAGCAGGGCATGGTGGCCCACGCCTGTAGTCTCAGCTACTAGGGAGCCTGGGGCGGGGGGATCGCTAGAGCCGAGATCGCGCCACTGCACTCCAGCCTGGGTGACAAAGTGAGTCCCTGTCTCAAAAAAAAAAAAAAAAAGAACTTTGAAAGAAGCAGTCAACTTCATCATTAGGTGACGACCGGAAGTGAACAGCTAGCCGTATGCATAGTTGTATTAGGCACTTTTACAATGGGCATGCATTAATTTTAAATGCCCATTTGTAGTTAACTCTAAAAAGCCTATTTTGGCATCACAGTTCCTTTCTGTTCTGCTTTTACTAATATCAAACTAATATGCATTCTTTGGCTGAACTACAAGAATAAAACACTATAAAGAGGTTAACTCACAACTAAATGGTCAGAGAGCGCACAGTGGCGAAAATCTGTCTACAGGTCAGATAGATAGACAGATACATAGATAGATAACTGATAGTTGAAGATATTTTTATAAATATTTCAGAGATAACAGAAACTAAGTTATTTTTTTCAAGTTAGAAAGGAGGATTCTAATTAAAAAATCTGGGTCACTCAACTGGACATCAATAGCAACGACAAAATAAAAATGATCTCTCTCACCTCTCAGCTTGGAGATACAGGCCATTTACTGGGCTGCTTCCTGACCCCTGTCTGCAACCCCACCTAAAGGACTGCCCACGCCAAAGGCAGACACGAAGCCTCTCAACACAAGTTGACCAAGTTTTTCGCCTGGCTAAGCAGCGGGGGCGTCCCCTCCTCCCTGCGCCACCTCTCCACCGATTGGCTTCCCCTGACATTTCTCACGCGCCCCACCCTGGGCAGTTTGCTTTGACATTTCAGTGCCTCATTGCTCAAGCTACCAGCACGGGCGTAGCCGACGCCGGGAGAGCCCCACAGAGTGCGAGCTCCACTGTGCCTATCACCAGCCCCCACCAAGGGTCATAAAGCCGGGCAGGAGCCGCTGCGAGCCCGGGAGCGGCGGCGTCGCGGGCAGGCTGCAGGCGGCCGCCGCACACGCACCACGCCTTGTTGACACGTTTGGAAGCAAGCACGGCGGGGAAACGCCCCCAAGCAAGCTCCAAGGTCTGGGTGCCGCGCCCCGCCCGGCACTCCTGAGCAGCGGACCGCGCGCGCCCCGGCCCCCGCGATCCCCCCGGCCCGCCCACAGACGGTCCGCGGTCCCTCCCCGGCTCCGCCGTCGCAGCGGGGCTCGGCCCTGCCCCTCCGCCGTTACCTGCTGCTGGGGGCGGCTTCCCCCACACACCACCCCGTGCTCCGGGGACGGCGGCGGCTGCAGGTCCCGCGGCTCTCACATGAGGCGCCCCTGGCCCCCCGCTTCGCGCTCCCGCAGCCGCGGCCCCCCGCGCTCCGCCCGCATCCGAGGCGCTGGTCCCGCGGAGGGCGCCAACGCGGCTCCACCTTTGCGGCTCTGGCTGCCCAGAGAGAAAGTCTCCTTCTCAGTCCCGCGCTGTCTGCGTCCTTGTTCAGGGACCCCCGGCGCAGCGAGAGACTACCTCAGCGAGCGGCTGGCACCGCGTAAGCTTCCTGCGCCTGGGCCACCGACAGGGAGTCTAAAATGGCGCCCAGGGCTCGCGGCCGCGCGCTTCCCCGGCGCGGCCCCGCCCAAGAGGGCGGGGAGGGGGCGGGGCGGAGCCCGGCGGGCGTGGGGCCGCGCCCAAGCGGGAGCGCGCGCTGCGGCAGCCCCAGCCTGGTCGCTGTGGCAGCCCCAGCCTCGTCGCTGTGGGACGAGCGTCTGCTTTCCTGCCAGAGATGTGACTCCCGCTTGAAGGGGATTTTTTTTGTTGTTTTGAGATGGAATGTGGGAGGGCTGAAGCTAGCTATATGTGGAAGAGACTATCTGTGGCTGAAACCGGAAGGTTTAGGGAGGTGGAGCAGAAAAAAGAAAGGAAGGAGTCTCGCCGGAGCCTATTGGGGACCGCGGCCCGCGGGTGGCCGCCCCGGATGCCTGAAACCGAGGGGTTAAATACAGTCTATGAAGACCCGCGCATCGATGTGCATAAGTGGTGCCTAAAAGATGCCAAGGAAATGTACCAGAATAGTGACAGTATTAACGCTAGGATTGCAGATGGCTTTTGTTTTTCAAATATTTGTATTTCCCAATATTTCTAAAGTGACTTTTATGATTAGTTATTACATTTTAAAAACGACATTTGCTTTATGAAATACAGTCCTGAAATTTGTAAATAGCTTTTGAAAGCAATGGGGAAAGTAAAGGATTACAAAGCTGCTGAAAAGAAAACCTCTGGTGAATCCTTTTGTAAATCAAGGCATCTTTGTGTGTAACTGCTACCTAGTTGACTTGTTTTACAGTTTGGATTTTTTGATACTGCGTTTTCTTAAAGTTAGAAACATTCTTGGGTGCAATATCATTAAGTTGAATCATGCGCCATTCCTCTCTACACCTCCAAAAAAAAAGAGAGAAAGTAATTTTCCATTCAAAGATGTCTTAGAACACTCAGACCCATGTATAAGAGACTGAAAAGCAGTGGTGCCCAGGGAGCTTTCCGTTCTTCCCGTTTTCCCAAGAAATTGAGCTAGGAAGCCATGTATAAAGTTACACCGAAGTTCAGTGTGAGGCCAGGAGTGGTACAGGCTTATGCCTGTAATCCCAACATTTTGGAAGGCCAAGGCAGAAGGGTTGCTTGTGGTCAAGAATTGGAGACCAGCCTGCGCAGTTATGTCCAGACTCTTGTCTCTACAAAAAAAATAAAAGAGTAATAATTTAAAAAATCAGATGGGCTTAGTGTAATCCCAGCTACTACTCAGGAGGCTGAATCGGGAGGATGGCTGGAGCCCAGGCGTAGGAGGTTACAGTGACCTATGATGTCACCACTGCACTCCAGTCTGGGTGAGAGAGTGAGACTCTGTTGCTGTAATAAAATGAATTCAGTGTGGGGAAATGCCAGTGTTGTTTGTTCGGTGTTTTTTAAGGGCCTGCCAGCTGTCAGATCACTGAATCAAACTGTACAAAGCCTCTAGTAGCATAAGAATGTGGATTTACCTGAAC
This sequence comes from Symphalangus syndactylus, assembly GCF_028878055.3. Lineage (NCBI taxonomy): Eukaryota > Metazoa > Chordata > Mammalia > Primates > Hylobatidae > Symphalangus > Symphalangus syndactylus. The sequence continues at coordinate 44,437,452 of NC_072437.2, read as the reverse complement.
TGCAACATTTGTTTAGGTCCCTCCGTGACTGGATGATGAGGAACAATAGGAAGTTCTAAGAAGGACAGTGATAATTATTAAAGAAAAACAAATAACTCAAATACAGGCCCATTTATTTAAAGTTGGGTGAACAGTATAAATGATCAGCAAAATACATTAAACCAATTCAGTAAACATGATGAACATAGGTTGCATTACATTAATATTGTATCACATTACGGTTATATCACATTCCAATCATAGTTCTTTTTTTTTTTTTTCGCCATTATGATCTATTCTCCTAAACAAGACAAGGACCTTGGCACACTTGACCTGTTGAATACCCCTTTTCTTCCCTGTTATTGGCAAAGATTTTATTTCACCTCATTTTTTTTGAAAAAAGAAACGTGTTTATTTTTTAATCAGTCAGTACTTATTTACATTTATCAATTGTATCATCAAGATCAGTGGCATGGTAGGTGGGAGAAAGGATGAGTGTGGAGCACATTGATCCAACAGGGAAAAATAATTTATTACTGACCCTGTTTGGAATTGCCAATGCATGTGGTAATAAAAAGCAGATGAACAATTAGTCTCTTTATTATTGTTTGAAATTATCCACAGACAATGTACCCCCTCCACCATGTAGAATGGTGTAGACTATTCCCACACCACCCCAGCCTTGGTACACCAATGATGAGGATAGATTAGATTATGTTGCAGTAGTTCCTTAAATACCATCTTGTAATTCCTTCTTTTTGATGACCTTTACAGTTTTTAGGAGTGCTGCTTTAGTATTTTTGTAGAATGTCCCTCAATTGGGGTTTGTCTTAGGTTTTTTTCTCATAATTACATAGGGACTATGGATCTTTTAGAAGGAAAACCACAGAGGTATAAAGTACCATTCTCATCACATCATATCAAGGGTACATCTATTAATACGACTTATCCTTGTTGATGTCAACATTAATCAGAGGTTGAGATCAAGTTATTTTACTTAAAGTTACCCTTTTCCCTCTCTTTTTGTACTGGAAGAAAGTCACTATGTGCAGCCAACACTGAAGAATGTGGATTTACCTGAACTGCACCATTTCCTTGAGAGGGGAATGTCTACATAAATTATTAAAATTTTTCTGCCTTGGGAGGTGTATCTACATATCTCTTAATTGTATATGTTTACTTTTCTGTCTGTAATTTCTGTAGCTCTGTCTTCCAAGTCACTAATTTAGTCTATTTAGTCTTTGCTAAGACTACCTTTGCCTGCGTTTTTCATTTCTAAAAGTTTTATTTGGTTCTTTTTCATATCTGCCTGATCTTTCCTGATATTCTTTTCACTTTGTAATTTCTTTTTTTCTTAAATCGTTTTAATCATATGAAATAATTGGGGGTCTAATCATGATATGTGTCAATGTTTGCTCGTGGTGGGTTGTTCCTCATGTACTTTATGATTTTGGATTGTGAGTTCATCTTCTGTACAACTTTAGCTGTAGGAATTTTGAGCAACAGGCAGAAGCTGGAAGGGAAGGAGATTGTTAGTGAGTGCTGGAAAGACAATAAGGAATTGTTAATGGAGTCCAGAGAAATCAGGATATCTTTAGATATCTTTCATATAATGATGGCAAGCCCAATGAAACATTTGTATATGGCAACATGGAAAGTACAGAAATGCATTTATTTAATTGTTGGACTTGGCTAAAGAAATTTCCAAGCAGGCTGGGTGCGGTGGTTCACGCCTCTAATCCCAGCACTTTGGGAGGCCAAAGTAGGCGGATTTCTTGAGCTCAGGAGTTCAAGACCAGCCCAGGTAACATGGCAAAACCTTGTCTCTATTAAAAATACAAACAAATAGCTGGGCGTGGTGGCATGCACCTGTAGTCCCAGCTACTCAGGAGGCTGAGTTAGGAGGATCACTTGAGCTTGGGGATGGAGGCTGCAATGAGCCGAGACTGCGCCACTGCACTGTATCTCTAGCCTGGGTGACTGAGTGAGACCCTGTCAAAAAAAAAAAAAAAAAGAAAAAAAGAAAAGGAAAGAAATTGCCAAGCAGAAGGTTGAGAGTATCTGCTGGTTTCTTTTGGTCGCATATGAAAAAGTTCAGATTCCCAGCACTTTGGGAGGCTGAAGCGGTTGGGAGGCTGAGGCAGTTGGATTACTTAAACTCAGGAGTTGGAGGGCAACGTGGGAAAACCCTGTCTTTACCAAAAATACAAAAATTAGCCAGGTGTGGTGGTGGACGCCTGTGGTCCCAGCTACTCAGGAGGCTAGGAGGGAGGATCGCTTGAGCCTGGAAAGTCAAGCCTGCAGCACAGTGAGCCGTGATCATTGTGCCACTGCACTCTAGCCTAGGTGATAGAGGGAGACCCAATCTCAAAAAAAAAGAAAAGAAAAAGTTCAGATAGAACTTAAGTACAGAAGTAACTGTTTAGTTTTTGAGTAGAATTTAGAGGAAAGATAGAGGGCCTGGAACAGTCTTTCCTTCCATCAAAAGGTTCACAAAATTTAAAAAGACCGTTAGGGAAATGACAAATGCCTGGGTACTACCAGTAAGACATGGCCTCAGAGTAAGGCTCAGATCAAGAGTCCACCTATTGGACTTTAGAACAATTTCAGGTGGTACCTCTTAGACCATCTGAGCTAGTTAAGAGGTCTTTTAAGGATTTTATGTGTATGCTCCCTAGACTTCTAAGAATTTTAAAAGCATTGAGCCATAGCATCTTGAATCTCAGTCCTACCAGAGAGGAATATATCTCAAAGAGATATATGGGTGTGGCTTTTTTTCTGATGGAGTGAACCAAAGTAAGAGTCATAGGAAATATACAATATGTTTAAGAAAATCGTATTAACAGAAACACTGTGAATTTGAATACAAGATACAGAGACAGTTGAAAATTAAGAGTCCTTGGGGCTCCCATCTTCTGTCAATTAAATATAGGTCCATAAAATGACTTATCAGCAATCATAGACCATTTCTTATAAAGAAGCAATGAGGACTCAGAGTGAAGAGAAAGGACCCCAGAGGGCAGAGCCAAGAGCTACTGAAAATCACTTCCAGGAAGCAGGACTGGGCCTTAATTAAGAAACTGGTTACATGTTTCCAGCTAGATTTCAGAATCACTATGGACAAGTGACTGCTATTGTTTCCTCTTCTCCCCTTTATAAATGGGAGAATGTACTATCTTATGCCTACTTCACCATTGTATATTGGTTCTACATGAGTAGATCACGTGTCTCTTTAGTTCACAAGTCTTTAAGAGGAAATGCACTTGAATATGGGCTGGACTTTGTGATTTGCTCCATCATGAGAATGTAGAGGAAGTAACAGTCTAGGACTTCCAAGGCTAACTTACGAAAAGCCTTGCAGTTTTTGTCCGGATGTCTGCATCTCTTGGCATGTTTCTTCCTTAGCGATTCCCTCTTGGAACCCAGTTGCCATGCTAATAAGAAGTCCAAGTCACATAAAGAAGTGTGCTGGTTTACAGCCCCCGCTGAGCTCCCAGCCAGCAGTCAGCATCAACTGCCAGCCATGTGGGTGAGCCTTCTTGAGCATCTGTCCAACTTAAATATCCAGATGACTCCGGCTCAGCTGCTATCTATTTGCAAACACAAATCCAAACTGAGAATCCACCAGCAAAGCTCGGTGAACCTACAGAACCCATTAAAACAATAATGAAATATTGTTTTAATCCATTAAGTGTGGAGTGCTTTGTCATACCGTAGTAGATAACTGTAAGACAAATAATAAAGACAAGAGGAAGAATCAATAAGATAGGAAAAATAAATAGAGGAATTAGCAAAAACAAAAGCTGGTTTATACAAAAGGCAAATGAGGTAGACACTTATCTGGTCAAATTGATTAGTAAAAGAAGTTGGAAATTAACAAAGTACAGAAATTTTTAAAAGGGGAACTAATATAGCCGCTACAGAGATTTAAAATACTAAAAGTATGTTATGAATAATTATTAACTAATAAAATAGAGAGCCTAAATAAAATGAATAAATTCTTTTAAAAATAACATGTCAAAATTAGTAACAAGGAGTAGAAAATTTGAATTCATTATAAACATTGAAGTAATTATCAAAGCCTTTTCCTCCCAAATAACCCTAAGCCCATATGGAATTAGAGATCAGCCTTATCAGATTTCTAAGAGTTTAATCCTTTCCTTCTTTTCTTTTTCTTTTATTTCTTTGATTTTTTTCTTGAGACAAGGCTATGTTGCTATGTTGCTCAGGCTGACCTCAACTCCTGGCCTCAAGCAACCCACCTGCCTCAGCCTGGTAGCTGGGATTATAGGAGTGTGCCACCATGAACAGCATGCCCTGATCTCTTCTTATACAATTGAGAAAAAAGATAAAGAAATAAAGTGGTCCAAGTCATCTTAATGAAGCTACTATAATCATGATTCCCAAACCAAATATGAAAGGAAAACTATAGCCCCATGGCCCACAACGAAAATAAATGCAAAAATGCTAAAATAAATACAGGTTGAACATCTTTAATCCAAAAATCTGAAATCTGTAATGCTCCAAAATCCAAAATTTTTTGAGTGCTGACATGACTTCACAAGTGGAAAATTCCACACCTGACCACAGTAAAAATGCAATCAAGACTTTATTTCATGCACAAAATCATTTAAAATAGTGCATAAAATTACCTTCTGGCTAAGTGTATAAAGTGTCTGTGCAACATAAATGAATTTCATGTTTAGGTTTGGGGCCCATTCCTAAAATATCTCATTATGTATACGCAAATATTCCAAAATCTGAAAAAAATCTGAAATCCAAAAGACTTCTAGTTCCAAGCATTTCAGATACGAGATATTCGACCTTTATTAATCAAATCCAACAGTGTAATAAAACCAAGAAATAAACAAAACCAAAACAAAACAGTGATAATAACGTGCCTGATCCTCTTTTTCCTATTTTTCTTTTCCCACGGCATATATCACTTCCTAGCTTATTAGGTATTGTATGTCAGTTGTTTAGTGTCCATCTCCCACCTGGAATATAAGCATGACAAAAACATGAATCTGGCTGGGTGCAGTGGCTCACGCCTGTCATCCCAGGACTTTGGGAGGCTGAGGTGGGCAGATCACCGGAGGTCAGGAGTTTAAGATGAGCCTGGCCAACATGGAGAAATCTCATCTCTACTAAAAATAGAAAAACTAGCTGAGTGTGGTGGCGGGCACCTGTAATCCCAGCTACTCAGGAGGCTGAGACAGGAGAATTGCTTGAACCCGGGAGGCAGAAGTTGCACTGAGCTGAGATTGAGCCACTGCACTCCAGCCTGGGTGACAGAGCAAGACTCTGTCTCAAAAAACAAAAACAAAAAAACAAAAAACAAAAAACAAAAACATGAATCTTAGTCTGCTTGGTTCACCAATCCTAGGCTCCTAAAACAGTCTGTAAATGTTTCTTCCAAGGATGAAAGAATGTGGCAAAACAGGACTTATGTTTTATTACATGGCATAGTCACCTGGACTTAACCCAAAATAAATCTGTCCTGAGGAATAGATAGGGACTTAGATGTCACAGAAGAGGGAAGAATCTTAAGAGGCAAATGAGAAGATGATGAGAGAACACAGTCATAAGTTAGTTTGTGAGTCAGAGGACCCATATCATACAAAGAACCCTGTTCTTTTGTGATTCACCAATTTCTTACGTTCCACAGTGAATGGTAAACCTCCTTATAGAAACAGGGGCCATCCAAGCTGGGACAGTCTTTCCCCTGGGAATTTGGAATTAATACCGGCAGAAAGAGAGTAGTCTGTTCCTTGAGTCCTTAGACTTGTAACACATCAACCCAGGAGCTATAGGTGATCTTTTTACCACATGGCCTGCAAAGCAGAGAACGGTGCTCTGCACTGAGAAAGAAGAAGAGAAAATAGACGCATAGAGAGGAACATGAGGAGAGATGGAGCCAGAGCTTCTAGCCCTGGTTCTGCTCTATTCCCACAGCCTGGAAGAGGTAGCTCAGCTCTCACATATTTTTTTCTTGCTTTTCAAAGTTATTTTGACTTTGTTTTCTTTTGCTTGCAATCAAAACTTACCATTGCAAACTTGATCTGGAAAGGCTGCTCCTTGGATCTCAAATTATGTTGCTTTTCACTGAAAGGTGATCATGGAATTTGGTCTTGCTGTATCTTGTGTCCGGGATTGGGGCCTTGCATCCTCTCCACAGCTGCCCTTTAACCAAAGATGATTCTGCCTAGTACTAAAGGGGTGCTGGTGGCTGTGGATGGCCCTGTCTTGGATGGAGCCCCAGAAAAGTCACTGGGCATGACTACTGTCCCTTTTGAAAGATTTCCTGTTTTCCAAGTTGACAGATCAACCACAGGGGCTGGAGGCAGGGAACCTAAGTCGGATTTATGCTGACTTCCTAGAACGAAATCAAACTTAAAGATATCACTAGAAGAAAGATGCATGCAGTTCTTTCCTGAGGGGCTGATACATCTCTAAAGAGCAGTTAAGTTGGGGAGGAACAGAACTTTTCACCCGAATTTAGTCATTCCTTTGAGTCATACAAGGCAAGGGCCTTATGGACTTAGGGTTTTATAAGGAGCATGCTCCACGTGTACTTTCCCACTCTCTGACCTCTTTTTCCTGAAGCTCTCTTCTTTCAGGTCGTTTAGTCTGATGTCGCTTCAGCGTCTCAGGCTTTGCAAATTTGAAAGCCTCAAGCCTCCACTGCTCAGTCAAAGCTGCTCTAGAGTGGGATGGAGAAGATGTGGATTGGGTTGGAGCTCAGGTTTTGAGTCTCATTCTGCCATTTACAGGATATGCGAGCTTGCACAGGTTACTTAACTTCTTCATGCTTCAGCTTCCTCATCTATAAAATGGGAATAAGGCTGTTCACGGTGGCTAACACCTCTAATCCCAGCACTTTGGGAAGCTGAGGTGAGAGGATTGCTTGAGCACAGGAGTGCAAAGTGGCAGTGAGCTAAGAAAGTGCCACTGCACTCCAGCCTGGGTGACAGAGTGAGACCCCATCTCTAAAATAATAAAATTAAATTAAACGGAATAATAATAATATATACCACATAGGGTTATTGTGAAAATTAAATGTGTCAACATCCATAGAACAAAAAGGTCAGTAGCAGGCGCACAGTAAATCCCCAGTAAATGCTAGCTACATCATTGTTGCTATTGTTACCAGTGGAGAGTGTCCAGGTTCTTGGTTTCTTGAACAAACAATTGGACAAAACACACAAAGCCAGGAAAGAATGAAGCAACAAAAGTGGAGATTTATTGAAAACAAAAGTACACTCCACAGAGTGGGAGTGGGCCTGAACAAATGGCTGAAGAGCCCAGTTACATAATTTTCTGGGGTTTAAATACCCTCTACAGGTTTCTCATCAGTTACTTGGTGTACACCCCATGTCAATGAAGTAGTGGTCTGTGATCAGTCTGATTGGTTGTGGGAGGGGACCAATCAGAGGCTGAAGTGAAGTTACAAAGTTACACTTTATGCAAATGTCTGATTGGTTGTGGAAATTGACCAATCAGAGGCTGAAGTTACTAAGTTATACTCCCATACAAATGAGGACCTGGCCCATGACCAGCCTGATTGATTGTGGGAGGGGACCAATCAGAGGTACTTTCAATTTTTCATCTGCCATGCAGGAAGGGGGGTTGCAAAAGGAGTAGCCTTTGTTCCTTTTGTTAGGTGTGGAAAGTTGGGGGTTTCCTTTTGATTTAGTTCTAGGAAGTCAGCATGAATTGGCTTTGGGTTCCCTGCCTCCGGACCCTATTCTCCTGTCTCACTATTACTTTTGGCCCTAACTTTATAAGTAAGGACAGCAGTGGCTGTTTCAATTCTAGGCCTTCATAGCTGCAAGAGCTGTAATGTTTTCTCTCTCACTGGCTTAAGCAGCAGGAACACCACCAAAGGGGCGCTGACAACCCATGTGAAAAGTGTTTTTCTTGCCAGGACTGGCTTTGTCCTTGAAAAGCAGTAACCCAGGCAAGCACTAAAATGCACTTGACTATTTTCTGGACTTGGCATGCATTTCAAGAAACAGCACACTAGCTGCAAATAGTTCTCTTTTAGCCTTGCAGATAGAAAAAAGATTCTGTTAAATTTCAAATTGCACCCTCTACTCCCTTCCAATACGGGATGGTTTCCCATTCATTCTGCCATTGTAACACAGCATCCCTGACAGATGTCTATCAGCCTAGCCTCTGTTTGAATAGCCCCCCGGATGGGCTCACTAGTTACCAATAATATTTGTTTCACTGCCAAGGATATTTGTTCCACAGGGATTCATTAGAAAAATTTTTTGTAGGTGTAACCAAAAGGGATTTCTTTGTTATTTTTACCCCTGGCCTTTACTTTTGCCTTTAAAGTAAATGATATTAAGCCATGATCCCTTTTTAGGCATGTGGCATTTTTCCTATATGACATTCAGGTTTAAGGACCTCAGCTCCTGTCATGTCCACTTTGCCAATCAGTTCTATTCTTGTTGGTTAAAACTAAATCCAGAAGAGCAAAAATCTCTTTAGCTGCCTGTTTTTCAAATGTACCCCATATTACTTCACAATGACACAGATATGATTACTTTTGATCAGGCCCCAAGTTGTGCCTAGGTTTTGAATGTCCACTTGCACACAGTTTACTTACTAAAAGGCATGGACATTGATACAGTTTGGTTTTGTGTTCCTGCCCAAATCTCATGTTGAATTGTAATCCCCAGTGTTGGAGGAGAGGTCTGGTGAAAGAATACTGTATCACAGGGATGGTTTCTAATGGTTTAGCACCATTCCCCTAGTGGTTCTAATGGTTTAGCACCATCTCCCCCAGGTTGTTTAAAAGTGTGGAGCACCTACCTCTCCCACCCCACTCAATCTGTCTCTCCTGCTGGCCATTGAAGATGCCCTTGCTTTCCCTTTGTCTTCCATTATGATTGTAAGTTTCCTGAGGCCTCCTCAGAAGCAGAAGCCTGTACAGCCCACAGAAACATGAGCTGATTAAACCTCTTTTCTTTATGAATTACCCAGTCTCAGGTAGTTCTTTATAGCAGTGGGAGAACAGACTAATACAGACGTCTTCAGCTTCAGCTGGAGTTATTCTTTCCAGGTGGACACTTTCACACAGCTCATTAATTGACCCCAATTGACCTTCTACAATTCCATCAGATTTTCTTATTTCCTCTTCACATCCTCCATGTGGACATTTAAGAATTAAACACCATACACACTTGCAGCATTGTTTCATGCTGCCCCTTCTACTTGTTTGATAGATAGGACTCTTTGAGACAAAGTGCACTTTCTAATTGGAGTATTTTGGTGCTTGATTCTTTCATGTAATATCTTGGATATAACCGTGAGATTGTACTTCTTTGTGTTAAAATGTCCAGGTCACATTCTTATGCATGCCCCATGCAGTGGGACATCAATATTGGACCCATTTTTCCATTAGTGCACTTGGGAATTACTGGACCCCTTCTCTTCTGGGCCTTTGCATGAGGTCCCTCACTCTGTGTGTGAAGCCAGTGAATCTCCTACTAAATCCCCTTTCTAGGCACTGGGAACATATTTCTTCTCTTTCTAGGAACTCACCATTCTGGTATTATATGCTGTGCTCCATTAAATCAAAGGTTTTGTATTGACACTACCTTTATTCATCACTAGACACCAAGTCATTTGTTCCCACTTCAATAATTGAGGGAAGTGACTGATGTATTTGCTGGGCCTTGGAAGGCTGGTCAGTGTTGTTCATCTTCATAAAGCACTGACTGCAATTATTCCTCTTGTTCAAAAGCATTCAGTGCTTCCCTCTTTGCAAGGTTGAAGGGAAATTCTTAGGCCTGCCATTATAAACTAATGTATAATCTGGTCTGTATCCAAGTCATCTTCTATGACATTATTTTTTCTTTTTGCTGAGATATTATTTATTTATTTATTTATTTATTTATTTATTTATTTATTTATTTATTTTGAGATGGAGTCTCACTCTGTAGCCCAGGCTGGAGTGCAGTGGCACTATCTCGGCTCACTACAAGCTCCACCTCCCAGGTTCATGCCATTCTCCTGCCTCAGCCTCCTGAGTAGCTGGGACTACAGGCGCCCGCCACCACGCTTGGCTAATTTTTTGTATTTTCAGTAGAGATGGGGTTTCACCATGTTAGCCAGGATGGTCTTGATCTCCTGACCTCGTGATCCTCCCGCCTCGGCCTCCCAAAGTGCTGGGATTACAGGTGTGAGCCACCGCGACCAGCCTATTTATTTATTTTTTTGAGACAAAGTACTGCTGTTGGTGCCCAGGCTGGAGTGCAATGGCGTGATCTCGGCTTACCGCAACCTCTGCCTCCCAGGTTCCAGCAATTCTCCTGCCTCAGCCTCCCAAGTAGCTGGGATTACAGGTGCCTGCCACCACACCCGGCTAATTTTTTGTATTTTTAGTAGAGACAGGGTTTCACCATGTTGGCCAGGCTGGTCTTAAACTCCTGACCTCAGGTGATCCGCCTGCCTCAGCCTCCCAAAGTGCTGGGATTACATGTGTGAGCCACCATGCCCTGCCAAGGTATAATATATAAACGGTGAAGTACACAAATCTTAAGTGTACGGTGTGATGGACTGCTACACTGTCTGTGCCTGGGTAACCACCATCCTGATTAAGACAGAAAATACTCCAGTAACCCAGTGCTCCCTCATGTGCTGTCCTAGTCAATGCCCTCTCAAAGGTAACCACTATTCTGAATTCTATCATCATACGTTCGTTTTTTTGCCTGTTTTTAGAACTTTATGTAAATGGAATCATACAGTATGTGCTCTGCAAGTCAGCTTAACTAAACCCTTTTCATTGTAAGCCACCTCTTTGTGTGTTAACTCTAGGATTCGATTGTAAACTCTTCAAAGGAAGGAAGTGTGTTTTGTGACTCTGATTATAGCCTTTTATCAACTCTTTTTGAGATTACAGCCGTAACTTCCCAACTGTCTTATCCAGGGGTGGTGTTTTCCAAGCCACCTTCTGACCTGCTTCCTGCCTCGTCTTCCTAGAGCACACATTCGTGCATGCCTCTTGCTAAAAAAAATTCCAATGATGGATGATAAAATCAAACTGTTGAGAATGAGATTCTAGACCAGCACTGTTCATTACAAATGCGTGCAAGCCACATATGCATTTTACATTTTTCTAGAAGCCACTAAAAAAAAGGAACAGGTGGAATGAATTTTAATAATTTATTTTATTTAACCCCATATAGCCAAAATATTCTCTGTGTAATCAACATAAAAAAGTATTGAAATACTTTCCATTCTTTTTCTCAGTGAGACTCAGTGGCCTCATCTGATAATATTTTGGATAATATTTTGTAGGTTTGTGGAAGATGAACACATCATGATGCTTGTGAAGCCCATTGTATTCCTTTCTATTGCTGCTGTAACAAATTGCCACAGACCTGGTGGCTTAAAACAACACATTTACGATTGTATCGTTCCAGAGATCAGAATTTTGAAATGTACTAACAGCAGAGTGTCAGCAGAGCTGCATTCTCTGTGGAGCCTCCAGGGGAGAACCTGTGTTTGCCTTTGCCAGCTCCCAGAGGCCACCTGCATTCCTTGGTGCCTGGCCCCTTCCTCCATCTTCAAAGCTGACAGTGTAGCATCTTCAAGTCTCTATCTCTGGCCTCTGCGTCTATCCTCACATCTCCTTCTCTGACTGTGACCCTCTTGCCTCTCCTTCCCATATTATAACTCTTGTGATTACATGGGTCCATGGGGTCAATCCAGTGTACTCTTCCCATCACAAGGTCTGTACCCTTAATCGCATCTGCAGAGTCCGTCTGCCACGTACGGCAACATCTTCACAGATCCCAAGGGCTCAGACGTGGACAGATTTGGGGGGATGGTCATTCTACCTGCCATGCCTGTGCTGGGCTTCCGTAAGCCCTCAATAAATGCTTTGTCTTACCATTATAAAACCTGGATTAAGGTCCTTAATAACATTGCATTATTTACAGGATTCTGTATTTGTGTTCTGTGGCTGTCTCATCCTACCACCTGGCAGAGCGCGCCGCGCATCTTGACAGACTCATGCAGTTCATTCATCAAGCACCTTCACTGTAGAAGTCATGGTTACTAAACACCCTCATGAGAGTGTACCGTCAAGTGTGGACCTAGACCAGGTGTTCAAATATTTATTAAATTAATGAAGCAAAACAGCTTACCTGATGCTTCTGAGGAACACGTTAATGCCTCAGTTCTCACCATCATCTCTCCCTGGAATGCCCTTTCCCACTTTTGCTTGTCAAAACTAATCTATCCTGAAAGACTACCTGCGTTGGCTTTTTTTTTTTTGAAATGAACAGATGAACATTGTATGTTTGAAATGAAGATATCTTTGACCTTGCTTGTTACTGGAGAAACTGCAAAATTGATGGCCTTTTTTTTTTTTTTTTTTTTTTAGCAATTTGATAACATTGTATGGTTACGAGACACTAATCTTTAACCTTGGCTTTTTCTTTCATAATTTTTCTTCACCGTAACTCCCTCCAGTATATATCTTTTTGTAGTCTTGTTATTTTTTTCTAAGCCACCCGAAGACATTTGAGAAATGAGGCCATAAGTAAGTCATTTAAAATGTATTACCCTCCTGTGTCAGGCAGGTCCTCTAGGAAGCAGATGCCAAGATTAAGTTAGAAGTGCAGAAAATCTGTTGGGGGTAATCCCTATGAAAGGTAAAGTGATGAGGGAGCAGGAGTGGGCAGGGAGAGCCATTAGACTGTGATGCAGGTCTGGCATCTAGGAAAGAAGAGAGAGAAGGAAACCTCTTTAGGAAAAGCCTCTGACTGCAGGGCAGGTCTAAGGCGGTCTCAGTCAGCCTGAGTTCTGATGCAAGACTGCCCATGCAGGAGTGCTGCTTGGGCAGAAATGGCCAGGCCCGAGAACCCCAGCTGAACTCTATCACAGGCTGGGGCTGCCCTGGAGGAGTGTGACATTGGGTCATATGTGGGAGTGATTAAAGCTGGAGGCTGTCAGCTAACTGGACTCCTTGAGGTGGGGCCTCTCCTGAAGGGAAATCTGGGTGGAGGTACCTCCCGACGACACTGAACACTCCTGGAGGCATATGCTGTCTTGTCCCCTGTGCAACCTTGGCCATACGACAAGTGTCCTGTTACTACAGGTTAAGCATCCCAAATTCGTAAACCTGAAATTTAAAACTTTGAGTACTGACATGCATGACACCCAAATAAAATGCTCAGTGGAGCATTTTGGATTTCAGATTTGGGATGCTCAACTGATAATGCAAATATTCCCAAACCTGAAAAAACCCCAAATCAGAAACACTTCTGGTCCCAAGCATTTTGGATAAGAGATACTCAACCTGTATTTCATAAATTAGTATTTCTTTTCATAGAACTAGCAGTAATGTAACAATAATAGCATGATGTCATAGAGCTTGGGCTTTAAACCCAGAAGGCTGTGAATTCACATCTCAGGATTTTTTTTCTGAAGCTAAACTACAGCTGGAATCTAGTGCAAATAATTAATTTCTTTAAACAGCCAAAATGGGATTAATAATGCTTCACTCTCAGAGTTGCCGGGAGGATTAAATAAAATGCCTAATTTCAGTGCCTGCCTTTTAGGAGGTGTTGTGTAAATGTCCTCTCCTTTGCTCACTCTTGAATAGTTTATTGTGGGATAAAGCACTTTTGTATATACCTTCTCATTTGATTTAGATTTGGCATAATTTCTAATAAATTGAGATTTTAAAAGGTGTGTGGCTGACTCAAGGCCACCCAAGCAAAAGCGAGGCAGAGCCAAGGCTTGAATTCAAAGCTTCTGGTTTCCATCCCAGCACTCTATGCACTATCGGCAGTTTTCAGGAAAATGAGCTGCAGTGTTCCATCATTACAGCCAATAGCAGAAATACGTGATGATGTATAGGTAGAATACAGTGACACAGTGGGCAGGGAGATATATTGGGCTGAAAATCTGAAAAACAATACAAATTACTAAACATTCTGAATGAAAAGTGAATAAAGGGAGTATTGCATATATTTTATCAAATAAGCTTATTGAGGTTGGGTGCGGTGGCTCACACCTGTAATCCTAGCACTTTGGGATGCCGAGGCAGATAGATTGCTTCAGCTCAGGAGTCTGAGACCAGCCTGGCCAACATCGTGAAACCCTGTTTCAATTACAAAAATTAGCCAGGCATGGTGGCTCATGCCTGTACTCCCAGCTACTTGGGACTGAGGTGGGAGGATCACTTGAGCCCAAAAGGCAGAGGTTGCAGCGAGCCAAGATAACGCCACTGCACTCCAGCTGGGGCGACAGAGTGAGACCCTGTCTCAAAAAAAAAAAAAAAAAAAAAAAAAAAAAAAAAAAAAAATCCAAAAAACTAAAAAAACACAAAAAACAAAAACAAATAAGCTTATTGATAATATAGGGAGATTTTAGGCCTAAACAGTCTAGCCATAATACTAAGAAAAATGGCTTTTCCTAGGCTTGAAAATATAACAGAAAAACAATTTATTTCCAGAAAGATTCACTGACATCTACCACTGTGATTCTGCTTTCTGTCTCCTGCCTTGGATGTTACATGCAGTGTTTGAAGGATGGTCCTTGTGTGTAGGATGCTTGAGCTAAAAATGCCTGCCAAAGCCACCCCTTCCTGTGCTTCGTCATAATTTATTGCTAAGATGTTTATGTTCTCTGGTTTTGAGGTGCTAGAGATCCTGACTAAAAGTGGCTTCCTCATAAATGAAGATAAGTTAAAGTCATTGTGAGTATACACTACAGGGCTTTGTTGCTTTTATGCCTTTCATAACTTGAGATGGCTTTTTTAGCCAAGCCATCTCAATAGTTTCTTTTCCTCTACGATTTACAAACTGAGCTGACCAGTTTGCCAGCAAAGTTAACTGACACAAGATGGTATTCTTCACAGCTGTGAAGTGTCCATAAAGTCTCTTATCTGTGTGGCGTTCTCAAGGTTAGTTTCATTCCTGTGTCCCGTGAGTTTAAGTCAAATATACCGACAGTGTCCTCACTGCATTCTCCCCTCCAGTCTTCTTGGGGGTACACCTAGGAATAGCTTTAGTCACTCTACCTACTTTGTGTTTTCTGGAAACATTTTCAGTCAATCCTAAGCCTGAACACTCATACTTACTGTTCTTCGATCATATTGTAGATTTTCCTACTTAGGTATTTCTCATGCCTTTCTTCACATCTCTGCTCCTTGAAATGCTACTTATTCTTCAAAAGGCAGCTGAAATGGCCTCTTAGCTACACTCCCAACAACAAAACAATAATGATTTTTCCTAAATCCTGAAGAATTTGGCTTGGATATTTTTATGAAACTTATTAGAACACTCTGTAAAACAGTTACTTGTGCTCAGATCTGATCTTTGTTTCATTTTTTAAGTTCCTTCAAGGCAAAGATTGTTTTAAATTTCTCATAAATGCTTAACACAAATGTCATTAAATTTGTCAGTAATTTCTATATTGACAAATTAAGTCCTATATTTCCCACAGTTGGAATTTAGAACAAAATGTGATTATAACTTTTGCTAGTCTTGGCCAGGCGCAGTGGCTCATGCCTGTAATACCAGAACTTTGGGAGGCCGGAGGCAAGCAGATCACCTGAGGTCAGGAGTTCAAGACCAGCCTGGTGAAACCCCATCCCTACTAAAAATACAAAAATTAGCTGGGTGAGGTGGCGTATGCCTGTAGTCCCAGCTCCTTGGGAGGCTGAGGCAGGAGAATCGCTTGAACCTGGGAGGTGGAGGTTGCAGTGAGCCAAGATGGTGCCACTGCACTCCAGCGTGGACAGCAGAGTAAGACTGTCTCAAAAACAACAACAAAAAAACTTTTGCTAATCTGATGTATGATGAGTCAACAATCAATAATTTGGCAATTTCATGACTCGTGTCGAAAAGATGTACCTAAACACACCATTGTCTATAGAAAATGAATAAAAAATTAGTGATTTTATTACTTTATATAAAGTTCAAAAAGGGGCTGGGTGTAATGGCTCACGCCTATAATCCTAGCACTTTGGGAGGCCGAAGCAGGGGGGATTGCTTGAGTCTAGGAGTTTGAGACCAGCCTTGGCAACATGGCAAAACCCCATCTCTACAAAAATTACAAAATTAGCTGGGCATGGTGCTGGTGCATGCCTGTAGTCCCAGCTACTCAGGGGGCTGAGGCTGGAGGATCGCTTGAGCCCAGGTGGAGGCTGCAGTGAGCTGAGATCACGCCACTGTACTCCAGCCTGGGTGACAGTGTAAGACCCTGTCTCATAAATAAATAAAGTTAAAAATGCTGCTAGTTAAAATAGAAGTTGATTAATTTCCTAAATGTTTTCTTCTGTGTTTGGTATGAATACATTTACCTATGAATATATATATATATTTTTATGATCTTCTGCTTAGGGTTTAAGATTCCAACATTGCACTTCATTACTATTCTTATTTTCCCTAACAGTTATGAAAATTATGATTGTGTTGTGTTAGTAAATTTCTTTCTGAGGAAAACTGGACTTTTAGACCTTAAAGGTGTTTAAATTTTGTTTCTTAAACAACACCTCCCACAGTGGTAGACTTTATCACTGTATAAAAATGTACAGTGGTTTTATTGACATGTACATTCCAATATGTTTACAGCTGCAAGATAATGAGGCACA
Source organism: Symphalangus syndactylus (assembly GCF_028878055.3). NCBI lineage: Eukaryota > Metazoa > Chordata > Mammalia > Primates > Hylobatidae > Symphalangus > Symphalangus syndactylus. The sequence continues at coordinate 44,420,849 of NC_072437.2, read as the reverse complement.
CTCAGTATTGCACTTCATTAAAATTTCAGGCTCAAACTTAACCTAGAAGTTTAAATGAAATTGCATTTGTAATTTAGTAATTCTTATACAGGACAAACATTGATATCTTTATATACAGTGTGATACTTATTACATTTATATGCTGTCCTAACACAATTTTTTTTTTTTAAATAACAGTCTAGGAAATAAACCAGAATATTCCTCTTTTTATCCCCACCCGTGATGCAATTGTACAGGATTACAAAAAGGCAGTATACAATAAACAATGATTATTTTTCTTTTTTGCTTGAAAGCCGGCATCGTTCTTAGTCCATGGGCATGGTGATTCTTTTATATCAATTATCTATAAATGTCCAATGCTTCACAGGCCAATGACGGTAATGGCCACATGCAAACACCTCACAAGTTTGATGTCATTTGTTCAAAAGAAGATAAACCAAAATAACGGGGAAACTTTTCATAGCAAGAATTATGTACATGGTATTTGGCATCCTTCTTGCACTGTGAATGGTTCATTTTCATGGATGTAAAAATGGTCCCGTCCTTATCCTGAGCAGAGTTTAAACTTCACCACATCCTCTTGGGGGATGAAGGCAACTTTTCTCTCTGTAGACAAAGGATCTGAGTGTTCTAAAAAGTGTGGGCATTTCTGCACACTCCACATCCCAGAGCAAACTCTTCCCCAGTGGGTGGATGAACAACATGGAGTGGACATTCAGTTCCTTCTAACTGCTTGCCTTTGGGACCTGTATAAATTTGAAGGAGGCAAAGGAAAATAATGTTTTAAGAATACACACATATAAACCTCACAGAAATATAAATCACTGATAGGTTATTCAAAGAAATAACAGACTATGGTTATACAAATATAACATTTAGAATTTTTTCTTCTAATCAAAAAAGTAAAAAATGTTCACTATAAAAAATTCAACAGAGATATGTATAATGGAAGAAGTGATAGGGTCCCTTACTCACTATATCCTGCCTAGAGAGGATCACTTCGAGCTACAGATCTTTTTCTATTAATAAATGCATCGGATATATCATTTTAAAACAGAGTAATGAGCAAAAAAGGTCACAAAACCCCTCAATTTAGTCTGGCAGAACATTATTTTTCTGAATAGAAAACAGGGAGATTTTTGTGTAGAATGTTTTTCTATAAGTAAAAACAAATTTAAGTTTAAAGAAGCCATGTTTTCCCTTTTATTTTTACTGATGAAAAAGCATACACTGGTAAAATGGGAAGGCCAATGATTTTTTTTTAAAAGTACCTGAAGGATATTAGCAGGAAAGTGAAAGTTGATCAGGTTAAAAACATGAACAATATTATAAAATACAAGTGGAAAAAACACTTTGGGGAAGATATGAATTTGTTGATAATAATCAAAGTAGGCCTATAAAATGTGCCAAAAACACTATTTTAAAAAAGAAAATTATTACATTAATGTGCTTCACGTCATGGGTTTCATATCATTTAGAAAAGATTTTTAGTTTCTTTAGAAACGAGGAGGCTTACTTTGTCAGGAAAACACGCTAGGCTTATACTTGAAAGCAGAGTCCCTATTTAATAGTAGATGAAGTAACAGGAACTCTGCATTAGTTTTCTACAGCTAGTTTTCAAAATAATAAATGTAAATTCTGATTGTGCTTGAGAGAAAAATATCACGAGATTGGATGGAATGAGCTTACACTGATCAATGAGGAATGACGTCGCATTTACTTTACCTTTTCTAGGTTTAAAAACATTTCTGATATAAGAGAAGGAAACCATGATGGATAAAAGGCTAGCATTTATAAAGCTCTTAGCCTGCACAGTATAATACCCAATAAATGTTGGCTATTACTACTATTACTGAACAACCACAAACTGAGGCCTTATCTAGAGGAATAAAAAGTAAGTTCCATATAAGAGTAAGACCAAGACATGAGAGTAAGTGTCAAACTGAAGACAGCTAATCTCAGACAGAGAAGTCAACTTCAGGTTAGAGCTAATAGGCATGAGAGTGGCAATGAGTGCCACCTCAGACAAATGCAGGCACAGACCCTAGGATGGGTCAGCATGGGAGGATGCCAGAGGTTTGCTAGAAAGTTAATTATTCCTGTTAGAAAGTAGTTCAGTAGCTCCTGCTCCAAATCACACTGCAGATTGGTGCCCACCCCACCAGTGGGTGGGGGAGAGTGGGCAGGATGGGGACGGCACTCAATGGCAGATCTAGTTCAGATACACAACATATCAATGGTGGTGACACAAACTGCAGCCCTAAGTTTTTTCAAGGAAAAAATGAGTCATTTACTCAACAAATATTTACCGCATGCCTAATACATGAAGGGCATTGTTAGGTACTTGGGATTAAAGAGGAAAAGTGCATGGCTCCCATCTTCAAAGTGTTTATAATCCAACATGATGGTGAGAAATAAAAATAGTGAAAACATATCTGCAAACATCTGAGTGCTTACTACTGAGGCACTGTTCTAGTATATCAACTACTTAACCGTTTAACAGTCATAGGAGGCAGAAATGATTATCCTCATTTTGTAGATATGAAACTGAAGTAAAATTAATTTTTCTGATTCTTAAATACCTCATATTTAAAATAGACACAGCAATACCTAACTCATGGGGTGCCGTGAAGATTAAGTATCCTGGCACGAGAAGGTAGTCAATAAATATTTTAGAAAGAAATGGATAGAGGGATTATGCTATGGTCTGGATGTTTTTGTGCCCCTCCAAATTTATATACTGACGTGTTAATGAAAGGAGTTAGTTTGCCTTAGGTATATAGCAAGGGAAGGGTCCCCGGAGAGCCCCAGGTCCACAAGTCAGTGCCTCATCCCCATATAACATCAAAACCAGCTAGGGAAAAAAAGGCTGCAGGCATCGATGAGGGAACTAGCACAGGGCATTGTGCCTAAAGACATGCCCACAGCTGCACAGATAGAAAAACCTCCAATCAGATAAAGGACCGGACCTGGGATAGAAATGCCTTTGTCCTTTGTATAGTCAGGGGGCTCTCTCCTTTTGTGGGCATAGGCACAGTGGGCTCCAGTGGGTTCCTGGGCCAGGGTCCTGGGCCAAGCTGAGTCACGCTGAGGGCCAAGACAGCCCGCAGACTAAGCACATTCCTTCCCCTTTCCAGTCCGTAAAAACCCTGGGCCCCAGCCTCATAGGGAGCATCCTGTTTGGGCCCCCCTCTCTGCTGGCAGAGAGCTTTCTTCTTTTGCTTATTAAACTTTCGCTCTAACCTCACCTTTGTATCTGTGCTCCTTAATCTTCTTGGAGGTAAGACAAAGAACTCCGGGCATTACCTCAGACAATGAGAGACTGTTGTATCTTGGTGCACTGCTGAGACTACAACATTAACACCAATGTTACGGTGTTAGGAGGCGGAGCTGTGGGAGGTGATGAGGTCATGGGGTGGAACCCATGAATGGGATTAGTGCTCTTCCTATCAATGAGACCCAGGAGAGGCCCCCTGCCCTTCCACAACAGCAAGAAAGTGCCACCTATGAGGCTGAGAGTGGGCCCTCACCAGATACCTCAACTGCTAATTCCTAGATCTTAGACTTCCTGGTCTCCAGAACTGTGAGAATAAATTTCCACTGTTTATAAGCCACCCAGTTTACAGTATTTTGTTATAGCAGCTTGAATGGATGAAGACTGATTATCTAAAAATATTAGAATTAACAGGGTTGAGAGTGGTTAGAGAATTGCTTCTTCTGTCCTTCTAAGTAAACTGTATATGGCCATCTTCCCTACTCACATCCCTGTGGGATCTCTTTTATTCTATTCCAGTTCTCTAAATGAATGGATGAGTTAGAGGGATGTGTGAGGCTGGGAGAGTATACCTCAATCTCAGTGTATGTTCTTAGGCCAGTTCATTAACCTCCCTAGCCCTCAATTTTCCATTTGATAACATAGGGATAATACCATCTACTTGTAGATTGTAAACATTGAGCAAATATGTGTGAAAATGCCCAGGACCGAGGTCATTCCTTCCTTCTGCCAACTCTGGCTCCTCCCCTGCCCCCTCCTGTAATTCCTTGGTGTTGGCTGCCCTGATTGTGTGAGGCAACCTGACCCTCCTCTCTCAGCTGCTACCCACCACTGAGTTCTCTGAAAGTGTTTCATTGTTAACTTCCTTATTTTTAGCATTCTTGTTTCTGTTTTTTAACACAGAGGAAACTTTAAGTAAAATCTAGATTTCCCCTGAAGACACTGCTTGCCTTAAATCTTTCTCAACTGGAGGCTGGTTATCTCCCAAGCTCCTCCAGGTCATATGGCTACAACATGTGACTGATTTTTCTCTTGGTTCCTATTTCTTTCCAGACCACAACCTACAACTTTCATTCAATAACTGCCCTTCCTCCAAGCTCAAGTCATCTAGAGTCATTTAGAATACTGCCCTTTCCACACTCCCTTCACTTGCTGACCTCCAGCATATCACCCCCTCCCTCCAAGCATGGCTCACATCTCTGTTCTATCCATTATCCTCCATAACCTGGCTTCACATCATTCTAACCTTGCTTCTTTCAAAGCCTGCTACTTCTATTAAAAAAATAGTATTTGAGGAGAAACAGTAAAACAATTTTTATTTGGCATGAGCAAATGGTAAAAAGTAGTCATACTTGAAAAAACCCTACTTATCTTTATTTTGAAATGGATAGTATATGTTTCACATGGTTTAAAATCAAAATGTTAAAAATGGTAACACAATTGGAAGCCACTTTCCTTAGTCTCTACCCTCATCTTTTTCTTGCTTTTCCAAATAGTCAATCAATAGTATTAGTTTCTTGAGTATCTTTCCAGGGGTTTCTTTATGTAAATATAAACAAATACGACTAGATAGTCTCATTTTCCCTCTTACAAAAGGCAGCATACTACATATGCTGTTCTGCAATTTGCTTTTTTTTTTTTTTTTTTTTTTGAAACAGCTCTGTTGCCCAGGCTGGAATGCAGTGGTGCAATCTTGGCTCACTGCAACCTCTGCCTCTCAGGCTCAAGCAATTCTCTGGCCTCAGCCTCATGAGTAGCTCGGATTACAGGTGCCCGCCACCATGCCTGGTAATTTTTGTATTTTTAGTAGAGATGGGGTTTCACCATGTTGGCCAGGCTGGTCTCGTACTCCTGACCTCAAGTGATCCACCTGCCTCGGTCTCCCATAGTGCTGGGATTACAGGTGTCAGCCACACCACTCGGCCTAATTTACTTTTTTCATCTGATGCCATCTCCTAAAGATCTTTCCAAACCAGCACACAGAAACACCATCCTCACTTTTTTTTTTTTTAACTGATGCATAATATTAGCCACTACCCTATTGGATACTAGCATTGTTTATACATTTTTATTATCATAGCAAAGCTGTAGTTAATAACCTTGTTTACTTGCCCTTTTTTATTGTCCTCACATTTGTAGCTATATCCCTGAAGAGGGAGTGCTGAAGGGTTGATACACTGGTAATTTTGAGAGGCACTATTGTGTCCGGAATTGGTGGGTTCTTGGTCTCACTGACTTCAAGAATGACGCCACAGACCCTGGCGGTGAGTGTTACAGTTCTTAAGGTGGTGCGTCTGGAGTTTGTTCCTTCTGATGTTCGGATGTGTTCGGAGTTTCTTCCTTCTGGTGGGTGTGGGGCCCGCCAAGCCCATGCCCACCCGGAACTCCAGCTGGCCCGCAAGCGCCCTGCGCAGCCTGGGTTCCCACTCGCGCCTCTCCCTCCACACCTCCCTGCAAGCTGAGGGAGCCGGCTCCGGCCTTGGCCAACCCAGAAAGGGGCTCCCACAGTGCAGTGGCGGGCTGAAGGGCTCCTCGAGTGCCACCAAAGTGGGAGCCCAGGCAGAGGAGGTGCTGAGAGCGAGCGAGGGCTGTGAGGACTGCCAGCACGCTGTCACCTCTCACTATCAAGCTGTTTTCCAGAGAGGTCTATCACTTGCACTCTGATAAGCAGCAGATGGCAGTGTGTGTCTTCCAGCTTTGACAACATGGTATATTGTGTTGTATGTACTTGTGCATGTATTTTCACTAATTTCAGATACATCTTTTTTTTGTTTGTTTTTGTTTTTTTTTTTTTTTTTTTTTTTTTTTGAGACGGAGTCTCGCTCTGTCGCCCAGGCTGGAGTGCAGTGGCGCAATCTCGGCTCACTGCAAGCTCCGCCTCCCGGGTTCACGCCATTCTCCTGCCTCAGCCTCTCCGAGTAGCTGGGACTACAGGCGCTCGCCACCACGCCCGGCTAATTTTTTGTATTTTTAGTAGAGACGGGGTTTCACTGTGGTCTCGATCTCCTGACCTCGTGATCCGCCCGCCTCGGCCTCCCAAAGTGCTGGGATTACAAGCGTGAGCCACCGCGCCCGGCCTGTTTTTGTTTTTTTTGAGACGGAGTCTCGCTCTATCGCCCAGGCTGGAGTGCAGTGGCGCAATCTCGGCTCACTGCAAGCTCCGCCTCCCGGGTTCACGCCATTCTCCTGCCTCAGCCTCTCCGAGTAGCTGGGACTACAGGCGCCCGCCACCACGCCCGGCTAATTTTTTGTATTTTTAGTAGAGACGGGGTTTCACTGTGGTCTCGATCTCCTGACCTCGTGATCTGCCCGCCTTGGCCTCCCAAAGTGCTGGGATTACAAGTGTGAGCCACCGCGCCTGGCCTCAGATACATCTTATGTAAAATTCTCTCCTATGGTTGCACGGACCTCTCCTTTCACTTCTCTCACTTCCGTGAAGCCTGGTATTCCACCTCACTATTACCACCAGCCTCCTGTCCTCTTCCAGTATTTTCAGCTTCTTTTTGGTTTCATACTTCTTTCCGCTCAGCCTGCTTTCCATAGACAATAATTTCTCCTGTATTCTGAGTGGTTTCTTTAATTCACTTGACTTTCTGATGCTCACTACACTGCTGATTCCCAGCCATTCTGGATTAAATCACTTGTTCATTTTATGGCAATGTTTCCAGGCTTCATTAAAAAAAAAAATCAGAATCCTTTTAAGTGGTTCTGTAATATTGAACTTCATATAACTTTTTAGTGCTGAACAGCCATCTTTTCACCAATCCTTAGTAGACTTCATTCTCACTCCCCAAGAGATCTGCTCTGTCACAGCTAACTTCTCACTCACGATGATGAGCTTGCTTCCTAATTCACCCAGAAAGTCATAAGCTTACAAGGATCAAGGAACTCCTCCTGCTTCTTTAGGCTAGTTTGAATTGAGTTTCTGTCACTTGAAACAGAGCTTTCATATAATGTTTACATAAAACTATGGTATATAGATCATAATCGTGATTTTAAAATATTAAAAGCATACCTGCAGGACAGTGTGGTAGTTCTTCCTTAGGAATGCTAGTCATTCTTTGAAAATCATCATGACAAGCATTACAAAAATGTGTTGTTCCAAAACAGAAAAAAACAGCCACTGAACAGCAGTAGCGACATTTATATTCCAAAAAGTCTGTGCCATGTTTAGGACACATCTATAGCAAAAGAGAAGAGACAGACACAAGATCATAGTGAGACTATTTCAATCACACTTAAGATAGGCATATACATAGACAGCTCATTAATTCATATTTTGAGGGCCTACATAACTCTAAAAATTGATTGAAAAACTGATGATACACATGTTTGAAAACCAACAAATAAATATGTGGCTCTGCCCAAAAGGTCTGGACAAAGATCCAAGTTCTAATCCCATTTCCATCATAATCTATCTGATTAATAAGCAAGCTACTTAATTTCTTTACGAATGTTTTATGGCCTGTCAAACTGAAAATTAATGAAATTAACCTCTCTCATAATCTCACAGATGTACTGTGAACATTTCACTGAACAGGGGAAAACCTAAAAGTTTCACTGCAGGTTTAAGAAACTAAGAAAATAAGTAAATTTATTACACTGTTTAACTATGGTGATCATTTCATGGAAGACAAAATTATAAAATAAAAATATCACCCAAAGGAAATAATATATATGAAATAACGTGAAAAATTATACAACACTGAACAAATATCAGAAAATACTGAGGAGAAAAGCCTGATTTACGTTCCCACCATATTATTGTTTAAAAAATAATACTATTTAACATTTCTAAACTGTTGTTTCTAATAAAATGTTCTGCCTACCTGAGCCCTGGAAACATCAGAACAGGCACCACAAATAAGCTCTCTGGGATCATAATCATCTCCCTGTCCAGCCTCAGCATCGCAGCGAGCTTCACCACCAAAATATGCCTGTGGAGAAAACACATCTAGATTACAGCAGGAAAAAAGAAAACTCTGGCATGGGAGATACAGTATGGGCATAGTGAAAGTAAGATCAAGGGGTTTTAGAAAATACTATTATCTACTAGACCATCCCTTGAAATGCCAAGTGCATGCTTGCTGACTGTATGTAGGGTGGATCAGGGTAAGAAATAAAGCTATTTCTTCTTTCTTTTTCTTTCTTCCCCTCCTACCTTCCTTCCCTCCTTCCCTTCCTTCCCTCCTTCCCTTCCTTCCCTTCTCTTCTCCTCTTCCTCCTCTCTCTCTCTCTCTCTCTGTTTCTTTGAGACGGGCTCTCACTCTTGCCCAGGCTGGAGCACAGTGGCGCAATCATGGCTCTCGACAGCCTCAACCTCTTGGGCTCAGGCAATCCGCCCAACTCAGCCTCCTAAGTGGCTAGGATCCTAGGTGCACGCCACCATGCCCGGCTAATTGTTTAATTATCTGTAGAGATAGGGTCTCCCTATGCTGCCCAGGCTGGTCTCAAACTCCTGGGCTCAGGTGATCCTCTTGCCTTGGCCTCCCAAAGTGCTGGGATTATTGGCATGAGCCACCATGCCTGGCCTAAAGCTATTTCGACGCTCAGATGGATTCAAGCTTAAAGCAGGGAGTTACATTGTCCTGTCAAAACAAAAAAGTATAATATTCCAAATAAATAATCAACAGAATATTAAGTAGTAAAAGCTATGCTTTTTTCAGGGTAAAGTTTGAGAAATTTTTCTCATTTTGAAATATTAAAATACATATTCCCTTCTACTGTTTTAATAAATATGCTTAGCAATTCCCAATTTATAATACTGTAGAACAAAATATGCATAAAGTAATTAGTATAGAATTATAATTCCAAGGCTAATGGGAAAGAAAAAAGTAATTTTAAGCATCTTCTGATCACACATTTTTTACGAAGAAAAGGCCGGCTGGGCATGGTGGTTCACACCTGTAATCCCAGCACTTTGGGAGCGTGAGGCAGACAGATTCCTTGAGCTCAGGAGTTCAAGACCAGCCTGGGCAACATGGCAAAACCCATCTCTATCAAAAATACAAACAAACACAAAAATTAACCAGGCGTGATGGTGTGGACCTGTGGTCCCAGCTACTCAGGAGGCTGAGGTGAGAGGCCTGTTTGAGCCCAGGAGATGGAGGCTGCAGTGAGCTGAGATCATGCCACTGCACTCCAGCCTGGGTGATACGGTGAGACCCCGTCTCAAAAAAAAAAAAAAAAGACAAATTTGATAATTCTATTCAGAATTCTGCTCATAGTTATAAAGTTATGCAATAGGCAGGAACTCAACAGTTGCCAATACAGACACTTGAATAAATAGAATTTGAATAAATAAAATTATCATGAATAAATAAAAATATCACGATGGGTGATTTATCTGTATTTGCCCTGGGCAGAGATTAAGTGAGGCCAAGGAACTGGGACAATTTGCATGCACTGATTGTCTCATAGTCAAAAAGCTATGTCCGGATTGGGAATAAACAAACTGAGTCAATATAAATCTATTATCTATACTAGAAAAACAGGTCCAAAGACAGGATCCATTGATGCAGAGGTTATAAACGGTCATTTACCAGCTAAACCTAACCCTGGAAGTATTTCGGTTTGTCTTGGGGACTGCTTACTCCAGCTGTTTCACTTTTCTATATACTCTGCTTGGCTTCCTGAACATTTGACTGCTACCCTGTAATAGCACAATATTCATTTATAATGTTTAGTACATGAAACACACAGAAATACTATTTTATTATTTGTAACAATACAGGCTTCATAAATGTGCACTATTGGGTGTGCATATATTTATCTGCCTTTCTGGCTATCATCGCTCCACTTAGACATCCATTCATCCTCTGTATTTTCCTTTTGCTACATTGGGGGACTATGCACTTTTCTCATGTAGTCATTCTTTCACTCATTTATTCATTCTTCACTTAACTCTGTATCTAGTAAGTGCCAAGTACTAGAGATGGAAAAATGAAAAAACATAGTCTTTGTCCTCATGGAACTTATCAAGTAGGGCAGACAGATAAGTGGTCCAGTAGTCATAATGCAGAATAGGGAGTACTATGCTAGATGCCTGCAAGATACCAAAATCATGTGGTGGTGGTGTTGATGGAAGTGAGATGGGGGCATGTTACAGAGGAGGTGAAACCTGAGCTGAAGCCTGAGGTATGACAAGACAGATTAGGCTCTGCATGACAGCATGTGTGTATGGGGTTGGGGGTGGCAGGTCAGAGTAAAATATGCAGGGGGAGGTAGAGAAGAGCATCCTTTGAACAGCAATGGCCTGTGCAATGGCATGGGGGTGTCAGTGGGTGAGCAGACAGGGCTGAGTTTGAGAAGTGCAAGTTATTTGGTATGTTGTAGCAAATGGAGAGCAAATGGTAGCATCTTGGGAGATGAGACTGGAGAGGGAGACTGGGCTACCGTATTGTAAGTAGAAGAGTGATCCAATTAGATTTTAGATCTAGAAGTATTAATTAGCAGCAGTGTAAGGGATGCAACAGAGGAATTAGGGGTTCTACACCTGAACTCAGGAAGAAGGCTACTGTAATTACCAAGGAAAATGATTAGATTTGCTGGAGATGTAATGGAAAGAAAAAAGGACTCAAGAGAGATCTGGAGACAGAATTGATAGGATTTTGTCAGTAAAGATCAGAGATTGGTAAAGTCTTTTTTTTTTTTTTGAGACATGGTCTCACTATGTCACCCAGGCTGGAGTGCAGTGGCACGAATACAGCTCATTGCAGCCTCAACCCCCTGGACTCAAGCGATTCCCCTGCCTCAGTCCCCCAAGTAGCTGGGACTACAGGCACATGCCAACCTACCTGTCTAATTTTTGTATTTCTTGTAGAGATGGGGTTTTGCCATCTTGCCCTGGGTGGTCTCAAACTCCAGAGCTCAAGAAATCTGCCCACCTTGGCCTCCCAAAGTGCTGGGATGACACGTGTGAGCCACTGTGCTCGGCCAAGATTGATGAATATAATACCTGACATGTGAACTCTGAAGTATTTGTGAGAGATTCAAATGTCTGGTACGCAGTTGGTTATTTGTAACTAAATCTCAAATTTTGGGAGGTCCTAAACGTATACATGGTAGGTGAAGGTATAGATGTAAAAGAGGTCACCCAAGGTAAGGAAGTATTTATTAAGTAGGCAAGAATGGAGCTCTAGGAAAACAAATATGTCAGGGGTAGGTTAAAAAAATAAAAAAAGTAGTTAAAGATAAATGACCAGAAAGGAAGGAGGACAGAAAAATAGTGTGTTGTCCTGGAAGCCAAGGAATTAAGAGTTTTAAGGAAGGAATGGTTAGCAGAGTCAAGTGAGAGAAGTTTATTCGAGAAGGAATTGCCCTGGGCCAACAGGTTATTACTGATGGGAAGTAGCTTGTATACAGAAATACTGCATGTTTTGAAAAGTTTGTTCAGGTTAAATAAAGAATCCCCAAACAAGTTAAGTAAACAAGTTTTACTGGAAACACTGGCAAACATTGTACCAAGCTATCTTATTTTTAACTTCAGGCTTAAGATGGAATAATTAGATATCACTGTACAATTTGAATTCTTAATCATATAGGTAAGCTCTAGTTTTTAAAACTTCTCAGTATAATTTATAGCATACCTTTCTGCATTTGTAGCAGACATAATATGCGTATCTATTCATTGCATAGCCAGCTGGGTCATTATAAAACCTCACACCAGGAGTTGTGATAGCTTCACTCTTATGCAGACCTTCATATTCCAATCTCATTAAGGCTTTTCTTCTGACATCCTCATAGAGTTCTTTTATTGGATCAAGTAGGTCTTTCAGTACTATGTGATTAATTTTGTTCTGCAATAAAAAATGAACACTCTTTACCAGAATCATTTATTAATCAACTCAACAAACACTTAGTATGCACCTAAGTGCCAAGCATTGTGCTAGAAGATAACCAGACAGCACACATATTCTAAATAAAATGTCATTTGAAAAACATTCTGTAAAGTCTTTAGAAGCCCATATTTTTCCAAGGGCAGGGAAAATGTGGCAAATGGGACATAGCATGAAAATTCCATTTTATTAGCTTTATATTTCCTGAGTCTGAAATATATCTCCTGTTGCCCTAGCTATTGTGGAAATAAAGTTACCTTGTTGCCACAAATAAGACATGCTCTATGTTTGTGTGTGTGTGTGTGTGTGTGTGTGTATGTGTGTGATGCTTCCTTGAGGGGAAGGCAGAACGCCAGGTGACAGAAGTGAACAGGTAGTATTTTCTGTAAAACCTTCATGTATCTATTAATATTTGTAGCACCATATGACAGGGGAGAGCAAAATACTACAATCTTTTTGATTATTCCTCAGTCTATCAAGACAATGATTGTGCTAAGTCTTTTCATATTCTGCCCTTTATATTAGTTTGCAAATACGAAGATAAGAAAATAGGGAGAGCTTAATAGAACAAAAAGGAGCAATGAATTAATAGGGAAAGTACTGCTACATTTTTCAAAAACAGCTTTTTGTTAATCATTATTAGCTTGCCAAAACAACTTCCTACTTGCTGACTACCTTTGTAGAAATGTGTCAAAATGCCAAGAACTTCTCCTTGTTTTAACTAAGCTCTAAAAGAATCTGTTCTAGTGGTACTGAGGGTTCCAATTTCACTCTTTAATGGCAGGTATCAGTTTCTACAAACACCAGAGGATCATTCTTGTTTTTGGTAGTCGTTGTCATGTTATGTCAACTGAGCTCTCTGGTGGTCTGAGAGTAGAGATTAGAGATGCGTGCCGTTTAACGCATCACGATGTTTAAATGAACTTTCTCATGTAATATGTTTAACAGAATGTAATCAGTTTTAAATGGACAATTACTGTTTTGAGATGCATTATAACAGAGAGATTATATTCTCAGGTTCCACATGAATGAGAAGGGAAGAAACTGCTAGGGGCTGGTGGGTAAAACATAAACTGGAGAGGAAACCAAGAGATACTGACATATGTTTATTTTGAAAGGTGAAAAGAAAGAACAAAAGAAAAAGAAAGTACATGATTTCAGATTCTTTCCATACCTTGCAAATGGGACAAGATATAAATCCAAATGTTATCCTTGGGCCAAGCCATCGATTTTCTAATACTCGCCGACAGCACTGTAAGTGGAATATGTGACTACAATCCAGCTTAAATAAACAAAAGAAAAGGACATAAGCAAATATAATAATGATAAACAGTTGAGTGACTGGGAGATTATTTAATGCAAGGCACTACTTACAGCAGGTAAAAGAAAAATCAAGAAATTTACTATAATGAAAATTCATTGGGACACTGAAATTGGGACATTATTATTTACTAAATTTCATTATAGTAAATTGGGATACTATTAACTAGGCCTTCGGCTTCTCCTGCTTTCTACCATTCATGTATTAATGCCACCTACATAAAGTAAGCCAGGTTAGGAAAAAAAGTAAAATTATTCAATTTTGTATCTCACAGAAAGAAGAAGAAATTACTGATTTATGATTTTCTTTTAAAGACTATTATTATCTTGGAATCATGGGAACTGAAAATATAAGCAATGGGCAGAAGTTAAAAAAAACCTATTTAGTGCACAGTAACTTATGTATGTATAGACGTATGCATCATTATGTATAGATCAATTATATAATGTTGTAAAAATACCATTCTGGATTTTGGAAATTAAGAAGAGCCTTAGCTACTGGGGGATAATCTAATTATTTCCCCTGGCTTCTGAACATTTTATACATTCTGTTGATTACAGAGGCTCACGCAAATCACAAATTAAAGCTGAGCATGCAACATAGAAAGCACAGCATAAAGAGGCAGAATTTGCTCCTCATTAGCCTGGTACATGTATAGATTAAAAGAACACTTCTGCCTAGTGATTAAAAAAAAGATTTCAATCAACTGCTTTTTTTTTTTGAGACAAGAGTCTCACTCTGTCGCCCAGGCTGGAGTGCAGTGGCACGATCTTGGCTCACTGCAAGCTCCATTTCCTGAGTTCACGCCAGTCTCCTGCCTCAGCCTCCAGAGTAGCTGGGACTACAGGCACCCGCCACCATGCCCGGCTAATTTTTTTGTATTTTTGTAGTAGAGACGGGGTTTCACTGTGTTAGCCAGGATGGTCTTGATCTCCTGACTTCGTGATCCACCTGCCTTGGCCTCCCAAAGTGCTGTGATTACAGGCGTGAGCCACTGCGCCCGGCCTCAATCAACTGTTTATTTGACAAATAGATTCCCCATCTTAATGTCTGAATACATTCAATACTTTAAAAGCTGAGGCAACCTGAATGGCTGGTGCTGCCGAGAGCGCTTCGGTGAAACATATCATGCACATGTCATCGGCGTCTTGCTTCAGGCTTGTGGCACTTTTGTCACAGCCGTGTAGACAGGGCAGACAGTGCTCTTCGTTTTTAACACCCCCGCATGGATGGCCACAAGGATGCGTCTTACTACAGGCTATCTTAGCATATTCCTGTTAAAGATGAATTACAATGTTACACAAGTATTTAAAAAAGCACACATTCTGGTAATTTTCCTTATTATATAAATTTCCAAAGATTATTTTCCCACAGGAAGTATCTATGCAGGTCAAGTAACAACAAAGTAAAGTTATTTCTAATCTTTGTTTGAATATAAATTAGGCTTCTTAACAAAGTTTTTTTTGATGCGATTTTTAAAAAATGCCACTATCTATAAAGGGAATGCTGATAAGTGAATTATAATTTCATATTTGTCCTCATGCACAGCTATGAAGCAAAAAGTTCCTGGCTGGGAGTCGTGGCTTACACCTGTAATCCCAGCACTTTGGGAGGCCGAGGTGGGCAGATCACGAGGTCAGAAGTTCGAGACCAGCCTGACCAATATGGTGAAACCCCACCTCTACTAAAAATACAAAAATTAACCAGGCATGGTGGCACACGCCTGTAATCCCAGCTACTCAGGAAGCTGAGGCAGGAGAATTGCTTGAACCCAGGAGGCGGAGGTTGCAGTGAGCCGAGATTGCGCCACTGTACCCCAGCTTGGGCAACAAAGCCAGACTCTGTCTCAAAAAAATAAAAAATAAAAAAAGTTCCCCAATGTATAATTTCCCAGTCACCACTCCCCGCATCACCAAAATGCGGATTTTTTTTTTTTTTTAAACGGTACCTCTCACTCTCTGAGCATATCCACATTCTTATTAAATGAATTGAGAAACCAAAAACATTTGGACAACATAGAATATGTTTATATATGTTCAGGACTAAAGAACTCTTAGACGTTGAAAATGTATTTTAAGGAAATAAGTGAATAATGTGTGTAAGAGATAAAGGAAATACAGTTCATAAATTTTTAACTGCTTCTAACACAAAAGCAGATATTAAATACATATGAACATGGTAACTGAGAAACACACAAAAAGAGTGTGGTTTGGGCTTGAGAGCCTTATTTGACCCATTCTCCAACTTTGGTAAGGCATTTGATGCTTCACATAGGTAATACACCCATTTAGGAAGCTGGAGTGACGCTGAGCTAAAACTCTTATCTGTATGAAGTAAAGGTGTCACAGGGTAATAAGGACAATGGGATGGCCTGTGTCGCTATATACTCACCTGGCAATCTGCATCAGAACAAACACTGCCAACAGCAGATAACTCTGTTCCACTCCTGGAACCACAGAAGCGACACGCTTCTGAGCTACTCGTGGTGGGTTTGCCTAGGTTCAAGCAGAAAAATAAAAATCCTTCTTATGGATATGTTTTCTAGATATTTTAACAGAACTAAATTTTAAAAAGCAAACTAGGTTTGTATCAGTTGCTATCCTTGGGAAATCAGCCTGACAGTTTTAGAACAGAAGGTTTCTAAGTTGTCCTAATTATAAAGTAAATAATGACACACAAAAAAAGAAATTAAAGACCTATCTGAAGCCAAATACATTCTCGACTAATATTTTTTTTCAGCAAAAGAAACAGACTAGACTTCTAGTCAAGTTACCAGACTGAGCAGATGTGACAAGCCCCTGACTCTAAATGTACAATACCATAAAAAATATGATAACCAAAAATTAAATAAAATACATAGAAGTTAGGGAAATCTTTAACTGTCTTTATATAACAAAATTATAAGGCATAGTATAAAGCCTATCATCAGAGTATGAAACTTGAAAAACAGAATTCCTACCTCAGGAACTCTGCAATTTGGAAAGGAATTTAAATATGTTGGAAATACTTAAAGAAGAAACAGAATCAATAAAACAAGAACAGAGCAATAAGAAAAAGAATGTGAAGATTTGAAAATTACAGACCAAGCTGATTTTTAAACAGATATAAAAATCTAACTTTAATATCAATATATTGAATTCAGCAATATTTACAGAAAAATCTATTTAAAAAGGATGGTTTACAAGGATGGTTTGACATTGAACATTTATTAATGTAATATACAGCACTGACAGATTATAGGAGGAAGAAATCAACTATGAGAAAAGAAGGTCATGCTCTTGCAGCATGAAAAGTCACCCTAGAATTAAATTGATTCCGATTTATACCTAACTCCAACACTGGAAGTTTGTGTCAGTCAAATGGCAGACTGCAGATGTGCTGAAAACTGAGAATTTGTAAGATTCAACATGACTCTGAACTAGGAATATATACAAGATTTACTTTAGAAAAACAGCAAAATGAAAACTACGTTTTAGAGATAAAAATACATTTAACATACATAAGTTACTTTTTGTTTAATGTCTATTCATTTTTGTTAATTATTTTATTGCTATCAATGGAAACAGTACCATTCACAAAACCTTCAGAAGCATTAGGTCTACAAAAATCTCTAAATATCATAAAATCATATAACCTTATAATAAATAGAGATATTAGTGATCATCTAGTGCAGCAAGTTTTATTGTGGGGCAACAACTAGCAGAACTAGAAGGGAATTATCAATAGAAATGTATTTTATCTATGGAGCCCCATTAGTTGTGACCCTCTCACTTTATAAATGAAGTCAATGAGTTCCAGAGAGGTTAAGTGACTTGCTCGACACCACACAGCTAGTTAGTGGCAAATCAGGTTTCTTGACTTTGGTCTAATGCTCTCTTCACCATAGAACACTCTATATATTTAGTAAATATAATAATGTAGACAGTGATCAATGATGTCAAAATTAGACATCAGAATATCACTCAAAATTATTCGCAGTTTAATCAGTTGGCATGGTTTAATCTTTTTTGTGGGTTTTAAAGGCATGGCTCAATCTTTAAACCTTTTACCTGTGTGTTCTCGGAATTCCACCATTGCCTTCATTGTTTTAGAATCTGCCAGTGCCATCAACCAGAACAATTTGGTTCTACCACAACCTTCATGAAGGTCAACCTTTATAGCTTCTTCTTCTTCTTTGAAGACCTAATATTTCATTAAAGAACAGGGAAAAATATGCTTATTTATCACTCTGAAAGGGAGACTATAAAATTTAATTATTCAATAATAATAATGGCCTTCATTTAAGCACTCTAAGAAGTTTTCAATATTTCCAATCTTCTCTTTAATCTTCACAGCAGTCTCTTTTTTATAAATGGGGAAATTAAGTGTTTCGAAGGATAAAACAACTTGCTATTTATAGATGGTAAGTGAGACAGCTGTGAAGTCAACCAAGGTCTTTGATTCCAAAGTCCACTTTTTTCCCCTACTACACCAAGCCTCTTTCACACATTTATTTCAAAATTCACTGAACATATTTTATGCTCCAGAGACAAAAATCTTCACCTGTCTTTGATGAGTTTTGGTTCTTCGATGAAGGTGAAGGAATCTGTCACAGTCTGTACATAAATTTCCACAGACATTGCATAAAATGATTGCTGCAGTTTCACCATCATCATGGTTATCACACATAGGCTAAAATAAGACATTTCCACATGTTACATTAGATTAACAAGAAAGTCTCAGACGCTCATACAAATTGAATGTAATTTATTTACAACAATAAATGGTTATTCTGAAGTCTATTAAGAATTTAGAATCTGAATATTAAACAGAATTATTGCAAATGTACTTAACTATAAAAATTTCTCAAAAGTCCAAATCCAATCATTAATGTGCTTTGCAGGTTCAATGATTAATATAATGAACAGGTATACTTTGTTACTTAGAGACTTAAGACATGTCTGCCCCATTATATATCTAAACATTCTGTATGCCAAAGGAAGAAACTGTTTATTTTTGAAACTTAAAGATTAATAAGAAAATGGTGAAAGGGCCTATATAACATTTTCCTTTCTAGTGAACTTAAAGATACCCATCAAACCTACTTAAGTATATATGTGAACAGGTGGTGTGTCATGTTGCCTGTGTTATTGCTTTATTTCCTTCCTACCATAAGACTGATTACATTTTAGTAAAATATCTAGTCACTGAATCAGACTCTGGCTAAAAATAAATTTTGATATGATACAATCATGACTCAGAGAAGAAGAAAGCTCTTTTATACACTTAAATAAAAGCCCCAAAAGTTTCCATATACTATGAAGAAGGGACTCTCTGAAATAAACTTGTGAGATGAACTTGGCCGAAGGGACACAATCTTTCAAGAGATCCACTAACTGTTTATGTTGATGTGTTTTTTGTTTGTTTGTTTGTCTCTAAGCTAAGCTAAAGCTTACTGTAAAGGAAAGCAAGATAAATTCTCACAAAATTCTGATCTTACCATTTGTTTTTGTTGTCCATCCTTTCCCATCCATCTCCCCGAGGAGAGACGATCTACGTGGTCCTGATCGAGAACACATAGGGATGCGAGAGCAAGCCAGAGCTGTTGAAAGGGAAGGCTGTTACACCACTGAATTTTTAGGAAAGACTTATGAAATGCTGACTGTGACACATCACAACAGCTCAATAAATGCTGGCTGATTTTGAAAATACATAGATACTCAGTGGCACTCAAGTCTTCCTGACGTGGTAGCAGGCATACACGATCACTGCCCTATGTGCCATGCACACAGGAGGCACTCAGATATCTACTGAACAAGTGACTGTTTCTCTGATGAACCACCCTGTCTTCTATCTGACAAATAAAATTATCCTTTATTGGTCCACTATGTAAACAACGTATGAATAAATGAATTGGCATATTTAATATTTACTGTACTAATGCCTTCTGCATATTCTTCCATTTAGTATCATTAAATGCCAAAGAAGGTGGCACAGCAACTGCTAAATTGTGTACAGTCCCATGAGTAGTCAGCTACACATTAAATCCTTCTAGATAATAAAAGTTCCTCAGAAGTCTTTGTTGCCCCTTGTTGCCCCAGAAAGCCTAATACTATACTCGGTGCACTTTGTCAGAAATACATACATGTCTAAAAGCTTTAGAAAACTGTTCTCCAAAATAGGGCCAGGCACAGTGGCACATGCCTGTAATCCCAGCACTTTGGGAGGCCAAGGTGGGTGGATCACCTGAGGTCAGGGGGTCACGACCAGCCTGACTAACATGGTAAAACCCAGTCTCTACTAAATACAAAAAAAATTAGCCAGGTGTGGCGGTGCATGCCTGTAATCCGAGCTACTTAGGAGGCTGAGACAGCAGAATCGCTTGTACCTGGGAGGAGGAGGTTGCAGTGAGCCAAGATCATACCACTGCACTCCAGCCTGGGCATCAAGAGCAAAACTCTGTCTCAAAAAAAAAAAAAAAAAAAAAAAAGACAACTGTTCTCAGAAATAGTTAAAAATTTCTGAGGCTTAAAGGGTAAGCTTCAGTTTTCTATAGAATGATATATCCCTTCATTAATGAAAAATAGAAAATGACTTAACTAGCTCAACTCTAAGAAGTGCATGTGAGTGTTATTGGATACAGAAAGCAAGAGATGTTAAAATAGGGACAGAAAAATAGAAAAAGAAATAATGCATGCAAGGAGGAAGGGGAATGCAGACTGAATGAAAGCAATACATGAGTGGTGGGAAAGGATTACTGTCAAAAATACCTATTTCAGGTGTCACAGTCAATAATAGCAAGATAGCATAAATTGACTTTTTCTGCCTTAGGGATATACAGTTTATCTTCTTTTTCAGATTTCTGAGGATTAACCTAAGCAATTTTTACCAGCATTCGCTTCTTCCTAATGTTGTCAGACTGCCCTGCTTCAAGGAAATCTCAAATCTCTTCTGGAAGTATATGGGACATGAAATCTAGGTTAAAACTTACTATAAATGTGCCATCTGAAGAATGCAATTTCATTTCCTCAAAGATTTCCACCCTGACTCTGCCCTGGACAAGCACTTCTTGCTTTTTAGAAGTAAGACCTATAAACCCTGTAAGTAAGTTGCAGGGCTCTACATTAGGAACAACCAGGCATAGGCAGGGGTCTTGTCTCCAAAGGATCTTCGGTCTATCACAGCATAATGCTGGCACTAAACTTACTGTGGTAAACTACAGTAAATAGATCATTAGAAAGACAACACACAAACAATGTACAATGTAATTAGCCTTTTCTAACCAGTGTATCCTAGGCTTCCTAAACAATAACAAAAACAAGTGACACAGAACACATAACAGTGAGAAGTAATGACTAGTTCATAATATAAAAGCCCTTTATACTTTCTCAATAAGTACAGTATTTGGTTAAAAAATAATTATGTTGACTTAGTGATTAAAATTTGTTTAAATCTATTACTAAAAAAGAACATGCAATGATACAGACCAAATTTAAAACAAAACAAAACAAAGCAAAACCTACTCTAGTTGTTGCAATACATCTCACTGGAGACCTAAATTCTTCTTCCATCTTGGTCAAGGCAATGATGGTTTCTGCAATAGCATTTTTTGTCACTCGGGACCAAGCTTCTGACAGATGACCCTATTGAGCAGAACAGAATATTTTAATAAGTGACCAGGAATGTATTACCATAGTAAATTCTTTTTTCTTAAATAACATCTCCTATCAAAGGAAATACTTGCTTTTAATGAGACCACGGAATTTTAGATCATGGGCACAGACTTTTGAACTAAAATGTCTTCGTGATCCTATGGAAAATTCAACTTCTAATTATCATTTTGATATTTAAAAATAAATAAATAAATAATTAAGTTCTCAATACTCTTTTCCTGGAAATCAAGGGCAATTACTCTCACATCTGATAAAAACATAACAGAAATACTAAGGTTATCTATGTTTGAGAATTTGTCACTTAGCATAAAATTTACACAGTGAAGCTAACTGCTTTAGATGAGTATTACAGGAACCTAAAATATAAACAGGTTCAAACTGCAACTACCTTTATTTGCTACCTTGATTTGTAATGAACAAACATTTAACTATCATATAATTTAGGTGTTCCTAAATATTACTCCTAAATATTTTAATTCAGTGAACACCCTGAGAAAGTCTGTTTGCCACAGAGGTTGAGAAAATATCCATGCTGTTGGGAAAAGTGATAGAACTTCATCTTTCCCCCAGAAAATCCTCCCACTTCTCATATCCCCGTGATTTAAGGGGCAGTTCAATTCCTCCTCCTTCTCCAAGCTGCCTTCTATTCCTTCTGACCCTATATTCCACACTATCTTGTCCTTCTCAGGCTGCCCTCCTAGAAATACAATACAATGTGTGGAAAACAACAAGGAGCAACTAATCAGAGCCAGGCATTCTGTAAAGTAACTCCCTGTCCTCCACACTCCCAGATCTCCTTTGGAAGCCACCATCTTAAGACAGAGGGTATAGGACATTAATAAAGAAGAATAAAGGGTTTAAAAACCATGAGGACTAAGGAGAATGAGAAACTTCCACTTTCGAGAGCTCTCATCCTCTTTTTTACCTTTAGGTTTTTTGAATCAAGTTCTTTCTTAGGGTCTGAAAGAGCATATTTTATTTTATTAGATTTTAAAGTCACATAACAATTCCCACACAAATTAACTGGAAAATTTGAAATGAACATGGTTTACATAAATGACAAATTTATCACTCACTGAAAAGACAAACAGCATGATAGTTAACATACTAAAAATAGTCTTTAAGTTACACTAATCTACATCTCCTATCAATTCAGCAGAGTAAGCTGTTTTGTGTCAGCTTCCTGCCACACTTCACTGCCAAAACAGAAGAATGAGAACTTACTGCTGCCATATCCTTGATAAGTTTAATGATGATCTCTGAGATCTGGGTAGGGGTTGAGCCCTTCATCCACCAATGACTTTCACCTCGTCGGAGATAACTACAAGAAAAATTAGCACTTATAAAGCCAATAAATTATCAGTAGTAGTAACAAATGAAAAAGATGAAAATGTTATCTCAGAATGCAGCATCTTAGATTTTTAAGTGACTGAATCAATTAAAACATTTAAAAAGAAAATTCATCAAACTATTACCCCAAATCCCCAGACAGCAGTTAAGGTGATTTGAGTTCCCTCTCAAGTATTTCTCTGTTTGCACATTATTTCTGTGTGCATCTTTTAGAAGTACAGTTCAGGGACCACACACGACTTATTTCTAGGGCACATGCGGATAATGTGGAGCTTGTGCCAGAATATAAATTCACTGTATCACTAAGCACACTACTATTTAGTTCAGCTGACTTTTTTCCTAGCAAGACTACAGGAAAGAAGTGATACAATGATTAACATTCTGATGTTATCTGCATATTGTTATGGATTGGCTCTACAAGTAGCACTGTTCAGATGTCTCTAATTCTCTACTGTTACACACAATTATAGAACATCCTTGCATATATACCTTGGTGCAAATGTATGAAAGTTTTAGAAGTAGAATTGGTAGGTCAAAAGAAAATATAGTTAGATATTATTAAACAGATATCCAAAAAGGCTGCAGCAATTTATATGAGATGAAAATGCCTATTTCCTCATAATGTTGCCAAAGCATCAAAGATAGTTTGCAATTATTTTAATCTACATTTCTCTGATTAGTAGTGAGGTGTTTTCATTTGTTTACTGGCATTTATAAGTTTTTTTCTGTGAACTGACTACTGGCATTTATAAGTTTTTTTCTGTGAACTGACTGTTCTTGTCATTTATTATTCTTATCAGTTGTTTGCCTTTTTAAAATTGATTTGTAGTCATTCTTCTATATTATGCTAATAAAGTCATTGTCTATTATATAGGTTTAAGTATTTTTCTAAGTTATTTGCCTATATTTTAAAACATTTAAATATTATCACCTATCAAGTAATTTTCATTTTTATATAGTCAAATCTATAAATATCTTCCTATATGACTTTGGGTTCTGTGTTTTATTTAAGAAGGTCTTATCAAGTTGAAGATTACAAAAATATTCTTCTATAATTTGTCCAAGTACAGTTTTAAAAAGAAATGTACATAAAGCTTTAATTGACCTGAATTGTACTTTATTCCCCCATGCTTATTTATTTTTATTGTGGCAAAAAAACATATTACCTAAAACTGAAGTCTAATTTTGTGTATGATGAGAGGTAGGTATCTAAAATTTTTTTTTAACATGGATATCCAAATATTCTGGCATCACATATTCAGCCTACTTTCTATTCCCCACTAATTGTAAATGACACTTTTATTATATACATGACATTCTTTTTAGATATTAGCCAGTTGTTTATGGATTTTATTTGGTGAGTAACCTAACAAGGTAAAATTTGAAATTATGTCTTCAATTTCTGAACAGTAGCTCACTCTATTCTGTTTTGGTACTAAAATAGAGGCAATAACTAACCTGGAATTGAAAATCATTGGAAGAGTAACTGTTGTAACTCCTTTGCCCACAGTGGTACCAGCTGTTCCAGTGATGGTGGTTCCTTTGGCTTTTAGCTGCACAGTGAGTGCTTTGGCAATGCATCCTAGAAACATGTCCAAGATACCCAGCTTATTCCAGTCTCCTTTCTCTGTTGAGTGAATGATATCACTGATATCTGCTGGGGGGAGAGATTTCACTCCTATGATGCTGGCCAGACGACTAGGGGTTACTTCAGGCAAAACTCTTCTTAGTAAAGAGGTTACCTGGTAAGAAAAATAAAATGAGAGAATTCCATGTAAAGACTAATGTTTTAAGGTTTTCTTTTCTTTTTTTTAAGACAGGGTCTTGCTTTGTTGCCCAGGTTGGAGTGCAGTGGAGCAACCACAGCTCACTGCAGCCTTGAACTCCTATGCTCAAGGGATCCTCCCAGCTTTGCCTCCCAAAGTGCTGGGATTACAGGCATAAGTCACTGTACCCCGTCCCAGGCTTCATTTTTTAATGTACCTAACTATCATTCTTAACTTCAAAATCTTTAAGAAAAGAAATATGATTTAAACACTATTTTACATTTTGTGAAGGAAGAAAATATGATATACATAGTATTCAGATGGTAATAGTAGTGGTAATTACTAACCCAAGGCAGCAAGAAAAAAAAATACCTTTTCTTTCTGGTCAGGGCTAAATGACATTATATATTTCATGGTAATATGTTAATCAGTAGCCAGAATACTCTTTTATCACAACACATTAATAAAATGGAACATATTTTACTATTCTATACTCTCATTATAAACAGTAAAAAAAAAAGGAGTAAAATACAGGCCCCAAACAAAATGTAACAAAATACAAAATAAAAATCTATACTTAGGGTCCTTAGATAATTCTCTTTGCATTGCAACTTTTAACAATGTTTCAAGTAACAAAAGCAATGGAAAGGCTGTAGTGTCATCAGTCACCTGTCTCTGGACTCTAGGAGAGGCTGTGTGAAGCAGCGAGAAGAGATCCTGAAGCAGAGTTAGCTGTTGAGCCAGATACTGCCGGCCAACGTTAGAGCCACTCAGTGCTAAAACCATAGACAGCAGCTCAAAGCAGTAGGCATCAGAGGAGGCATCTTCATCATTTGGCTGAGAATTGGCATTTTCTTTGCTTGATATAGCATGTTCCCATTCTTCACGAACTCTGGTAGCTTCCATGCGAATAGCTTGGACAATATGAGCACACACCTATTTAAAGTTAACACAGAACATGTAAAAATATAGGGTAAGTTTGATTTACTACTCCTAGCAAAACAAGCAAACAAAAGAATAAGACAAGAATGTAAATTGATACTCAATTTAATACTATTCTCCCAGTTAATTCTCCATCATATGTCATTCTCTTAACTCATCTGAGAAACAAGTAAAGCTAGGGGAGCCACAATAAAAATGGAAATATTTAAATCAACTACTACGTGCAAACTGATTATATGCAAGTTATTAATGCCTATGCTTACAGTTTAGCACATCAAAAACCAATCACCATATTTCATCACTGAAGGCACTTTTTCTCATGGTTTACCATTATGTTCATAAGGTGTTTTATAGCTGATAAGATTCACAATAGTGAAATTATACATGACATTTTACAATTGAAAGCATCTAAGATTCAATGAAACACTGCTAGAAAGATAAAGCAAAAATAAATTCATGTTGTAGTTCATTGAAAAGAATAATAGTGCAGAAAGTTAGAATAGGGCCGGGTGCCGTGGCTCACGCCTGTAATCCCAGCAATTTGGGAGGCTGGGGCGGGCGGATTACGAGGTCAGGAGATCGAGACCATCCTGGCTAACACGGTGAAACCCCGTCTCTACTAAAAATACAAAAAAATTACGCCTGTAATCCCAGCACTTTGGGAGGCCGAGGCAGGTGGATCATGAGGTCCGGAGATCAAGACTATCCTGGCTAACACGGTGAAACCCTGTCTCTACTAGAAAAAAAAAAAAAAAAAAAAAATTAGCCAGCCGTGGTGGCAGGCATCTGTAGTCCCAGCTACTCAGGAGGCTGAGGCAGGAGAATGGTGTGAACCCAGGAGGCGGAGCTTGCAGTGAGCCAAGATCGCACCACTGCACGACAGTCTGGGCAACAGAGCGAGACTCCCTTTCAAAAAAAAAAAAAAGTTAGAATAATAGGTTAATTTAAAATCAATATTTTATTTGACTTTGGAAGTGATATTTTTATGTTATGTAGCACCCCATTATATGAACAATATAGTGCTATTTCCTCACCTGGTTATATTTAAAAATATTAACACTGGTATAGTTAACAGTGTTATTGCTCAGCCAACACACAAAAGAATGGGGGAAAAGAAATATGAGAAATGCAAATCAAATCTGATATAGCTGGGTATTTGACACCAAATAAAAAATCTACCCATAACAAACAGCAGCAAGGTAAGCAAGTTTTCATAAGTAAAATCTTTAAAATGATGAAGGTATGCCAAAATACTCATTCCTCTCTAAAAAATAGCAGGCACATTCTGCAGGACCTATGAAAGAGCGAGCATAAAAAAGTCTTCATAAATTTTTCAAAATACTTTATACCAAGCTCATCCAACCTGCAGGCTGGGGGACTGCATGTGGCCCAGAATGGCTTCGAATGTGGCCCAACATAAATTCATAAACTTTCTTTAGGTATTAGGAGATTTTTTTTTTCTTGTAAAATTTTTTTTTATGTTCATCAGCTACTGTTAGTGTTAGTGTATTTTATGTGTAGCCCCAGACAATTCTTTTTCTTCAAATATGGCCCAGGGAAGCCAAAAGATTGGACACCCCTGCTTTATACCCTAAAAACAAACAAACAAACAAACAAACACACACACAAAACTAATGAAGACAATGAAATAGCTATTAACCAACCTGTTTTTGTAAGTTAGTCAGCTTACTCCTGCTGAATATGATTCCAACCATATGTTCTTTCAGGTCAGCATCTGATGTTGCCTTTACATAGAAAAAGAAAAAAAAAAGAATGAAGTGGTCTCTTTAAATAATATTTGTATATTTGATATTTCAGAGTATCTTGAGAAATAATTTTGTGTATATATTTTTAAAGTAAATTTATTTTAAATTGAGGCTTATAATACTAAGACAAAGGATAAAGTTTGAAATAAAAAGAACAAAATCTCAGAACTTAAGAAATTCAGAGAAGTATATTCTCCTTTCACAAATTTCTTTAATGAAGTAAATTTGAGTCGCTTTGATTAAATCTATTTCTAAATTGTAAACATTATTAGTTCACATCCCACATTTAATTGCTTGAATAACAATCCAGGAAAATAACATTTGTTTAAAAGGAAAGTGTCCTAACAAACCTCTGTGATGATGGTGGTCTTGAATTAAGCTATTGGAACACCAACAGTCATCAAAGAAATGTATCATAAGGAAAAAAATAAAGGCTAAAATTTTATAGGGCTTATTATGTGCACGCTGTTCTTCTAAGTGCCAGATATGTGTGTGTGTATATATATATATATATACACACACACAGGCGCATGCGTGCGTGCACACACACACACACACACACACACACACCTTATTTAATGTTCGCAACAACCCCAGTAGGTAAACTGTAATATTTTGCCTACTTTACGGGTAAGAAAACTGAGGTAAGAAACTCTTTTGTTTAAGAATCAAAAATGATGCTTGGTTTTACATTTCTTAGGATAGAGAGCCAGAAGAGAATGTCCCTTTCGCCCTAACAATGAGGAAAAACCTGATCATCTACAAAACCAAAACTTTTTTTTTGGAGTCCATCAGAATGTTGAGATCAGCTACCAGGTAGAATGAATTCCAAATAAACAAATCCAGTTAGTTGAATACTTCAGAACTCTTCTTTCAGTACTTAACAGAACAAGTAAACAAGCAAAAAACCAAAAACCAGTAAGGCTCTTAAAGACTTGAATATTACTGATCAACTTGAACTGATATTTATAGAACCCCTCAAAGAACAACAGCAGAGTTCACATTTTTTTGAAGTGCACATGGACATTCACTAAAACAGACTACATTACAGGCAATCTTAACAATTTTAAGAGGACTGAAATTATACGAAGTATACAGTTTGACCACAATGAAACTGAACCAGAAATTAATAATAGAAAGCTAACAGGAAAATTCCCAAATATTTGGGAATTAAACAAGGTGCTTCTAAATTACCCAAGGGTCAAAGAAGAAATCAAAATGGGGCCGGACACAGTGGCTCATGCCTGTAATCCCAGCACTTTGGGAGGCTGAGGTGGGTGGATCACGAAGTCAGGAGATAGACACCATCCTGGCTAACGTGGTGAAACCCCGTCTCTACTAAAAAAAATACAAAAAATTAGCTGGGCATGGTGGCACGCGCCTGTACTCCCAGCTACTTGGGAGGCTGAGGCAGGAGAATGGCATGAACCCGGGAGGTGGAGCTTGCAGTGAGCCAAGATTGCATCACTGCACTCCAGCTGAGCGACAGAGGGAAACTCCATTTCAAAAAAAAAAAAAAAAAAAAAAAAGAAATCAAAATGGGAATAAGAAAACATTGTGAATTGAATGAAAATAAAAACAGAATACCCCAAATTTGTGAAATGCAGCTAATGTAGTGCTTAGAAGAAAATAATAGCATTAAATACTTAGATGAGAAAAGAAAGGTCTTGGAGTCTATGATCTGATCTTCGACCTTAAGGAGTCCGAAAAAGATGAACAAATGAATACAAGGCAAACATAGGGAAAGAAATAAAGATGTGATCATTAAAAGAAGCAAAAATAGAGGAAAATCAATGAAACAAAAAGCTAGTTCTCTGAAGAGATCAAACTGATGAATCTTTAGCGAAACTATTTCAGAAGAAAAGAATGAAGACACAAATCACCAAGAGACATCACTACAGGTTCTACAGATATTAAAAAGACATAAGGGTATATTATGAACAACTTATGCCAATAAATCCAGAAACTTAGATGAAATGGACAAATTGCTTGAGTGTCAGAACTACTAAAGCTTACCCAAAAAGAAATAGATAACTGAAACAGCCCTGTTATCTATTAAAGAAAGTGAATTTTTAGAATAGAGCATTTATTTTGCTACTTAAGTACTAGCTAGATTATATATGAGTCTCTTTTAGATAGTTCTTTCATCTTACTCTTGTTTACTTCTTCCATCATTTATTTTTGCTTTTTAAAAACATCTTTATTGAGATATAGTTCACATACCATGCTATTCATCTATTTAAAGCATAGAATTCAATTTAGTACATTCAGATACGTGCAACTATCATCAGTCAATATTACAGCATTTTTATTACCTCTAAAAGAAGCACTATATCATGTAGCTACCATCCCCTAGTTTTTTTTTCACTGAAGGAAAATGAACTGTATACAAGCTAGTATCACATGTTGACTAAAACACATAGCAATATATGGATTATCTTACTGAATAAAAGAAATGAAGAAAGAGAAACATATAAAGGTACCACTGTGCTCTTGTCTGGGTGACAGAGTTAAGACCAGGTCTCTTAAAAAAAAATCCATTCTGAGAGAAATTCTCAGCAAACTAGGAATAGAAGAAAACATTCTCCAATCTTATTAAAAACATTCACCCCCCAAAAATCTACAGTTCACATCACACTTAATAATGAATGGTTTATACTTTCTTTTCAAGATCCAGAGCAAGTCAGAGCTATCTGTTCTCATTACTTCTATTCAACATGGCACTTAAGGGCTTAATCAATGCAGTAACACAAGAATATAAGAAAAGAAATTTAAGGCATATAGTTTAGAAAGGAAAAAACCCAAATTTATTGAAGACTACATGATTATATAAGAAAACCCCAAAGAGTCTATAAAAAATTTCTGAAATTAGTAAGTGAATTTAAGATCACAGGGTAGAAATCTAATATACAAAAGTCAATTCTATTTTTATATACTAGAAATGAACAATTGGAAAGTGAAATAAAAAATACCATTTACAATAGCTTTACAAACATTAAATGTTTAGAAATAAATTTAATAAAATATGTACAAGATGTGTACAATGAATTACAAAACACTGCTGAGAGAAATTTTAAAAAGATGTAAAAAAACCGCTGATACATATCATGTTCACAGATACGAAGACTCAATATTATTGACATGGCGATTCTCCCTAAATTATCAATTTGGTGTTAATTCCAGTCAAAATTCCATCCCACCTCCCTTTTTTTTTTTTTAAAGAAACGGTCAAGCTGATTCTAAGCTTTATATGGAAATGCAAGAGATCTAGAATAGCCAAAATAACTTAGATAAAGAACAAAGTTAGAACCTGATATCAAGACTTTTTATAAAGGTACAGTAATTAAGACACTTTGATGGATCAATGGAGCAGAATAGAGTCCAGAAACAGACCTACGCATTTACGGTAAATTGACTATTGATAAATTATAGTCTTCTCAACGAATCGTAGTAGAACAATTGAACATCTATATGCAAAAGCCTCAATTCTTACACTGCACGTAAAAATTAAAATGTATACAGTTCTAAACAAAAGAACTAAAACTATAACATTTCTAAAGGAAAAGAAGAGAATATCTGTGTGACCTTGGGTTCTAGACCACACACAAAAATCATGAATCAAAAAAACCAGAAAAACTGGACTTTATCAAACTTAAAAACTTCTGTTCTCTGAAAGATAAGCCACAGACCTGGAGAAAATATTTGAAAACACATAATTGGTAAAAGATCTGCAAAGATCTGTATGTAAGTGTTCACAGCAGCTTTATTAATAGTAGCCAAACAGCAGAAACAACCCAAATATCCATCAAAAAATGAAAGGATAAACAAATTATGGTAAATCCATATAATGGAACACTTCTCAGCAACCAAAAGAACGAACCATGCCTACATGCTACAACATGGATAAATCTCAAACGCATTAAACTAAAGTGAAAGAAACAAGACAAAAAGGCTACATTCTGTGTGGTTCTATTTATATGATATCCAGGAAAAGGCAACACACCACTGGCAGAATATAGTTCAGTAGTTGCTAGGTTCTAAGTGTGAGGTTGGGGGATTGCTTGCAAAGGAACATGAGAGAAATTTGGGGAGTGATGTGTTTTAAAACTTGGTTGTGGGCTGGGCATGGTGGCTCATATCTGTAATCTCAGCACTTTGGGAGGCCAATGCTGGCAGACTGCTTGAGCCCAGGAGTCTGAGACCAGCCTGGGCAACATGGCAAAACCACATCTCTGCAGATATATTAAAATCAGCTGGGCACGGTGATGTGCACCTGTAGTTCCAGCTACTTGGGAGGCTGAGGCAGGAGGATCCATTGAACCCGGGAGGTTGAGGTTGCAGTGACCCGTGATCATACCACTGCACTCTATCCTGGGTGACAGAGACAGACCCCATCTCAAGCAAAACAAAACAAAACAAACTTGATTGTGATAATGATTTCTCTAGTGTACACAAGTAAAAATTCATTGAATGATACAGTTTAAAATGAGGAATTTCTGTAGGTAAATTGTGCTTCAATAATCTAACTTAAAAAAAAGATTCTCTTAAAAATCATGTTATTTCATGGGCACCCACGTGACAGTATAACCTTTCCTATTCAACCTTAACTCCTCAACATACACTCTCCCACTGTTAGGCCAGTATCTCTGATCAGTCCTTGCTCCCATTCTCTCTACTAATCTCATTCGAATCCCTTCATTCTCTTTCAGATCTAACTCCAGTCCAATAACCCCTAAGAAGCCTTCTCTGACCACTCCAGGGCACAATGATCTCAAGGTACTCTGAAAGCCTATGTCATTTGCAATTTTTTTAAACACATTTAATAACTTGCTTATATACTATATAGTATCTTTGATTTCTCTTTGGGGAGTGAGGGGAATGCAGAGGGTTCATAACCAAGAACAGAATGCAAGCTTTTTGAGGGCTTGCCATTCTCACAATTGTTTAGTACAGAGTTGACATTTGCTAAAATTCAATTGATTTAATGGGTAGTTATTCAAATGAGATCCCCAAAAGATGTTGAAAGAAGTTACCAGCATTTAAGAAATCTTATTTTTGCTGTTTCCAAGATGGCCGAATAGGAACAGCTCCGGTCTCCAGCTCCCAGCCCCAGCGACACAGAAGACGGGTGATTTCTGCATTTCTGCTTGAGGTACCGGTTTCATCTCACTAGGGAGTGCCTAACAGTGGGTTCAGGACAGTCGGTGAAGCGCACTGTGCGCGAGCCGAAGCAGGGCAAGGCATTGCCTCACTCAGGAAGCGCAAGGGGTCAGGGAGTTCCCTTTCCTAGTCAAAGAAAGGGGAAACAGACGGCACCTGGAATATCGGGTCAGTCCCGTCCTAATACTGCGCTTTTCCAACGGGCCTGGAAAATGGCACACTAGGAGATTGTGTCCCGCACCTGGCTCGGAGGGTCCTATGCCCACAGAGTCTTGCTGATTGCTAGCACAGCAGTCTGAGATCACGCTGCAAGGCGGCAATGAGGCTGGGGGAGGGGCGCCCGCCATTGCCCAGGCTTGCTTAGGTAAACAAAGCAGCCAGGAAGCTCCAACTGGGTGGAGCCCACCACAGCTCAAGGAGGCCTGCCTGCCTCTGTAGGCTCCACCTCTGGGGGCAGGGCACAGACAACCAAAAACTCAGCGAGAACCTCCACAGCCTTAAATGTCCCTGTCTGACTGACAGCTTTGAAGAGAGTAGTGGTTCTCCCAGCACGCAGCTGGAGATCTGAGAACGGACAGACTGCCTCCTAAAGTGGGTCCCTCACCCCTGAGCAGCCTAACTGGGAGGCACCCCCCCAGTAGGGACAGACTGACACCTCATTCAACCGGGTACTCTCTGAGACAAAACTTTCAGAGGAACTATCAAACAGCTGAATTTGTGGTCTCACGAAAATCCGCTGTTCTGCAGCCACCGGTGCTGACACCCAGCCAAACAGGGTCTGGAGTGGACCTCTAGTAAACTCCAACAGACCTGCAGCTGAGGGTCTTGTCTGGTAGAAGGAAAATTAACAAACAGAAAGGACATCCACACCAAAAACCCATCTGTACATCACCATCATCGAAGACAAAAAGTACACAAAACCACAAAGTTGGGGAAAAAACAGACCAAAAAAACTGGAAACTCTAAAAAACAGAGCACCTCTCCTCCTCCAAAGGAACGCAGTTCCTCACCAGCAACAGAACAAAGCTGGATGGAGGATGACTTTGATGAGTTGAGAGAAGAAGGCTTCAGACGATCAAACTACTCTGAGCTACGAGAGGAAATTCAAAACAATAGCAAAGAAGTTAAAAACTTTGAAAAAAAATTAGAAGAATGGATAACTAGAATAACCAATGGAGAGAAGGGCTTAAAGGAGATGATGGAGCTGAAAGCCAAGTTTCGAGAACTACGCGAAGAATGCAGAAGCCTCAGTAGCAGATGCGATCAACTGGAAGAAAGGGTATCGCTGATAGAAGATGAAATGAATGAAATGAAGAGAGAAGGGAAGTTTAGAGAAAAAAGAATAAAAAGAAATGAACAAAGCCTCCAAGAAATTTGGGACTATGTGAAAAGACCAAACCTACGTCTGATTGGTGTACCTGAAAATGATGGGGAGAATGGAACCAAGTTGGAAAACACTCTGCAAGATATTATCCAGGAGAACTTCCCCAATCTAGCAAGGCAGGCCAGCATTCAGATTCAGGAAATACAGAGAACGCCACAAAGATACTCCTCGAGAAGGGCAACTCCAAGACACATAATTGTCAGATTCACCAAAGTTGAAATGAAGGAAAAAATGTTAAGGGCAGCCAGAGAGAAAGGTCGGGTTACCCACAAAGGGAAGCCCATCAGACTAACAGCTGATCTCTCAGCAGAAACTCTACAAGCCAGAAGAGAGTGGGGGCCGATATTCAACATTCTTAAAGAAAAGAATTTTCAACCCAGAATTTCATATCCCACCAAACTAAGCTTCATAAGTGAAGGAGAAATAAAATACTTTACAGACAAGCAAACGCTGAGTGATTTTGTCACCACCAGGCCTGCCCTAAAAGAGCTCCTGAAGGAAGCACTAAACATGGAAAGGAACAACCGGTACCAGCCACTGCAAAAACACGCCAAATTGTAAAGACCATCGAGGCTAGGAAGAAACTATAGCAACTAACGAGCAAAATAACCAACTAACATCATAATGACAGGATCAGATTCACACATAACAATATTCACGTTAAATGTAAATGGGCTAAATGCTCCAATCAAAAGACACAGACTGGCAAACTGGATAAGGAGTCAGGACCCATCAGTGTGCTGTATTCAGGAAACCCATCTCACGTGCAGAGACACACATAGACTCAAAATAAAGGGATGGAGGAAGATCTATCAAGCAACTGGAAAACAAAAAAAGGCAGGGGTTGCAATCCTAGTCTCTGATAAAATAGACTTTAAACCAACAAAGATCAAAAGAGACAAAGAAGGCCATTACATAATGGTAAAGGGATCAATTCAACAAGAAGAGCTAACTATCCTAAATATATATGCACCCAACACAGGAGCACCCAGATTCATAAAGCAAGTCCTCAGTGACCTACAAAGGGACTTAAACTCCCACACAATAATAATGGGAGATTTTAACACCCCACTGTCAGCATTAGACAGATCAACGAGACAGAAAGTTAACAAGGATATCCAGGAATTGAACTCAGCTCTACATAAAGTGGACCTAATAGACATCTACAGAACTCTCCACTCCAAATCAACAGAATATACATTTTTTTCAGCACCACACCACACCTATTCCAAAATTGACCACATAGTTGGAAGTAAAGCTCTTCTCAGCAAATGTAAAAGAACAGAGATTATAACAAACTGTCTCTCAGACCACAGTGCAATCAAACTAGAACTCAGGATTAAGAAACTCACTCAAAACCGCTCAACTACATGGAAACTGAACAACCTGCTCCTGAATGACTATTGGGTACATAATGAAATGAAGGCAGAAATAAAGATGTTCTTTGAAACCAACGAGAACAAAGACACAACATACCAGAATCTCTGGGACACGTTCAAAGCAGTGTGTAGAGGGAAATTTATAGCACTAAATGCCCACAAGAGAAAGCAGGAAAGATCCAAAATTGACACCCTAACATCACAATTAAAAGAACTAGAAAAGCAAGAGCAAACACATTCAAAAGCTAGCAGAAGGCTAGAAATAACTAAAATCAGAGCAGAACTGAAGGAAATAGAGACACAAAAAACCCTTCAAAAAATTAATGAATCCAGGAGCTGGTTTTTTGAAAAGATCAACAAAATTGATGGACCGCTAGCAAGACTAATAAAGAAGAAAAGAGAGAAGAATCAAATAGATGCAATAAAAAACGAAAAAGGGGATATCACCACCGATCCCACAGAAATACAATCTACCATCAGAGAATACTACAAACACCTCTATGCAAATAAACTAGAAAATCTAGAAGAAATGGATAAATTCCTCGACAAATACACCCTCCCAAGACTAAACCAGGAAGAAGTTGAATCTCTGAATAGACCAATAACAGATCCTGAAATTGTGGCAATAATCAATAGCTTACCAACCAAAAAGAGTCCAGGACCTGATGGATTCACAGCTGAATTCTACCAGAGGTACAAGGAGGAACTGGTACCATTCCTTCTGAAACTATTCCAATCGATAGAAAAAGAGGGAATCCTCCCTAACACATTTTACGATGCCAGCATCGTCCTGATACCAAAACCTGGCAGAGACATAACCAAAAAAGAGAATTTCAGACCAATATCCTTGATGAACATTGATGCAAAAATCCTCAATAAAATACTGGCAAACCGAATCCAGCAGCACATCAAAAAGCTTACCCACCATGATCAAGTGGGCTTCATCCCTGGGATGCAAGGCTGGTTCAACATATGCAAATCAATAAATGTAATCCAGCATATAAACAGAACCAAAGACAAAAACCACATGATTATCTCAATAGATGCAGAAAAGGCCTTTGACAAAATTCAACAACCCTTCATGCTAAAAACTCTCAATAAATTAGGTATTGATGGGACGTATCTCAAAATAATAAGAGCTATCTACAACAAACCCACAGCCAATATCATACTGAATGGGCAAAAACTGGAAGCATTCCCTCTGAAAACTGGCACAAGACAGGGATGCCCTCTCTCACCTCTCCTATTCAACATAGTGCTGGAAGTTCTGGCCAGAGCAATCAGGCAGGAGAAGGAAATAAAGGGTATTCAATTAGGAAAAGAGGAAGTCAAATTGTCCCTGTTTGCAGATGACATGATTATATATCTAGAAAACCCCATTGTCTCAGCCCAAAATCTCCTTAAGCTGATTAGCAACTTCAGCAAAGTCTCAGGATACAAAATTAATGTACAAAAATCACAAGCATTCTTGTACACCAATAACAGACAAACAGAGAGCCAAATCATGAGTGAACTCCCATTCACAATTGCTTCAAAGAGAATAAAATACCTAGGAATCCAACTTACAAGGGATGTGAAGGACCTCTTCAAGGAGAACTACAAACCACTGCTCAATGAAATAAAAGAGGATACAAACAAATGGAAGAACATTCCATGCTCATGGGTTGGAAGAATCAATATCGTGAAAATGGCCATACTGCCCAAGGTAATTTATAGATTCAATGCCATCCCCATCAAGCTACCAATGACTTTCTTCACAGAATTGGAAAAAACTACTTTAAAGTTCATATGGAACCAAAAAAGAGCCCGCATCGCCAAGTCAATCCTAAGCCAAAAGAACAAAGCTGGAGGCATCATGCTACCTGACTTTAAACTATACTACAAGGCTACAGTAACCAAAACAGCATGGTACTGGTACCACCACAGAGACATAGATCAATGGAACAGAACAGAGCCCTCAGAAATGATGCCGCATAGCTACAACTATCTGATCTTTGACAAACCTGACAAAAACAAGAAATGGGGAAAGGATTCCCTATTTAATAAATGGTGCTGGGAAAACTGGCTAGCCATATGTAGAAAGCTGCAACTGGATCCCTTCCTTACACCTTATACAAAAATTAATTCAAGATGGATTAAAGACTTATATGTTAGACCTAAAACAATTAAAATCCTACAAGAAAACCTAGGCAATACCATTCAGGACATAGGCGTTGGCAAGGACTTCATGTCTAAAACACCAAAAGCAATGGCAACAAAAGCCAAAATCGACAAATGGGATCTCATTAAACTAAAGAGCTTCTGCACAGCAAAAGAAACTATCATCAGAGTGAACAGGCAACCTACACAATGGGAGAAAATTTTTGCAACCTACTCATCTGACAAAGGGCTAATATCCAGAATCTACAATGAACTCAAACAAATTTACAAGAAAAAAACAAACAACCCCATCAAAAAGTGGGCAGAGGACATGAACAGACACTTCTCAAAAGAAGACATTTATGCAGCCAAAAAACACATGAAGAAATGCTCCTCATCACTGGCCATCAGAGAAATGCAAATCAAAACCACAGTGAGATACCATCTCACACCAGTTAGAATGGCCATCATTAAAAAATCAGGAAACAACAGGTGCTGGAGAGGATGTGGAGAAATAGGAACACTTTTACACTGTTGGTGGGAGTGTAAACTAGTTCAACCATTGTGGAAGTCAGTGTGGCGATTCCTCAGGGATCTAGAACTAGAAATACCATTTGACCCAGCCATCCCATTATTGGGTATATACCCAAAGGACTATAAATCATGCTGCTATAAAGACACATGCACACGTATGTTTATTGCGGCACTATTCACAATAGCAAAGAGTTGGAACCAACCCAAATGTCCAACAACGATAGACTGGATTAAGAAAATGTGGCACATATACACCATGGAATACTATGCAGCCATAAAAAATGATGAGTTCGTGTCCTTTGTAGGGACATGGATGAAACTGGAAAACATCATTCTCAGTAAACTATCGCAAGGACAAAAAACCAAACACCGCATGTTCTCACTCATAGGTGGGAATTGAACAATGAGAACTCATGGACACAGGAAGGGGAACATCACGCTCCGGGGACTGTTGTGGGGTGGGGGAGGGGGGAGGGACAGCATTAGGAGATACATCTAATGCTAAATGACGAGTTAATGGGTGCAGGAAATCAACATGGCACATGGATACATATGTAACAAACCTGCACGTTGTGCACATGTACCCTAAAACCCTAAAGTATAATAAAAAAAAAAAAAAAAAAAAAGAAATCTTATTTTTTTCAGATCTCAAACAAAAATAGGACAATGATTTAGATACTACTGTATTGGGAAACACAGGGTGAGACAAGGGAAATCCTTGAAATTTATCTTTCAAAGGGCTGCCAAGGTGATTATTTGTAGCATTTAAAGACACTAGAATATTGAGACTAGTCAGAGTTGACTTCTCTTTTTGGAAGTGGATGAGGTACAAAAGGCTTAGGTATAGTGTTTTAGTCAGTACCAAAAAAGTAAATCAACTGTATTTTTAGAAGAAATTTCAAGAACAGTAATAAAGAGTAGTTATTCTAATAAAAATTTACCAAACATTTGTGTGATGATACCATGATGGATACAAAGACAAATTAGACATCGACTTGGTCTTTAAGAAGCTATGGTTCAGTAGAAGAGATAAAACATCCATGTAGATAAACATGAGAAAAATGAAGAAGAGACACATATAGATTATCATGAACTCCAGCAGAGAGAAAACTGCTTTTGTTTAGGGAAATCATAAACAAGTTTCATGAAGAGGATAAATCACAAAAATGTTTCATGAAGAGGACAGTACTTTTGAGCTGAACTGTGAAGGACAGCGACGATGGAGGAGGGAGAAGATAATTGATGGGGTATAGCACACAAATGATTACAAACGAACGCAAAAACCCAAGGTATAGAACAAATTTGCTGTTACTTAAAATACTAGCTAGATTATACATGAATAATGAATTTCTTTTAGATAGTTCCCTCATCTTTCTAAGAAAAAATATGAACTGCATAAAACTGTTATTACATATCCATCAAAATATACAGCAATAAATGAATTATTTCACTGAAAAAAAGAATAAAAAAGGGAAATAAATATCTTTAGAATACAAATAAATACATTGTATACTTTTTCTTCTCCTTCAGGTGACGACAATAGTGCTTTTTCCTCTTGTTCTGGTGTAGGTTCAGCATCTCCAGAGATGAGCTTTCCAAATACCTGATGAAGATATGCATGTGAGAAGGAATTAATGACAGGCATTAACACTATATTAGCAAGAGGACTCATTAGCTGATTCCACAGGTTTTATAATACGCTGCTCTTGCTAATATACACCACTATTTTTCTTAATTAAAAATGCAACATGAAACTCAGGTGTTCAGGGCTATGAAAAGAAAAAATGGGCAACATTTGTAGCCAGAAATTTCTGTAAGTTTCACAAAATATTTTGTTACACTCTTAAAATATATTATGTCAATTATCCTGTGCTAGAATATGTCGTAAGGACACTCACTTGAGACGTAATCAGTCTGAATACTCGCAGAGTCTCAGCTTCACAGTTCCTCTGCTGGGCCACACTGGCTGAAATCTGGCCAGCTATCTTTGTGCTTTCACCATCTTTCCAGCCCAGGACTTTGACTTGTCGAACTCTCAGTGTATTTTCTGGGCCTTTTAATTCAATTTTTATGATGTGATTATCCCCTCCTGGAAGTTCACTTGTTACCCAGCCAATGTGCCTGGAATCCAGATCAACCTGGTTGAGTAGAAAACAGGCAGGAACCTGATTCAGCTGGATCACTTTTATCACTGTGCTGGACTTAGCATTGATATCAGCAAGCTCAAATAACAAAGAATCGTACAGAGTAAAGGTTATGAGGTTATTTCACACTGGTTTTCTTATTTCAACCGGGGGAAGATAAGTATTATTATTTATAGTAGCTATTATACAGATGAAGAAACTACGGTTAACACAGGTTAAGGGATTTTCAGTAAATGGTGGAATTGAGAATTAAAATCCAGGCCTGACTACGATATGGCTTCCAAGCAAAATTATGTGAGTGAAATAATTACAAATAATTTATATGACTGTACTTTATCTATATCACCTGTAAGCAGAAACCTCACAAGATCAGAAAAGGGTTCTTTTTTTGTGCATCCTCACATTAAAGTACCATTTAAAGATAAGGGACTTTAAAGTGCAGTTACTTAATATGTTTTACTTTTGAACAAAAATTATATAATATGTAACTTCACACTTGTGATTCCTTATTTCACTAATTTTCATTGAGAATATGACTTTTTTTTTTCAAGGATTAAATGTTAATATACTGTGAAATAGTTCTTGACACTATTCCCTTCATAAAATAAAAACTGTTCTTATGGCATTTAATAACCAAGAAATGACCTGGGGATTTCTATGTGATTTACACAGACATTAAGTTGATATTATTTTAATTAATAATGTCAATTTTCGAAAAGGGGTATTAAGTATAAACAAACACAATCTCATTGAATGGGATTATTTTCCCAAATTCTTTAACAATTTAAACAAAATTTATTATATGTTTAGTCCAAAACCTTAATTGATTCCTTCAATGTGATTTGAAAACAAGCAAGCAAGCAAGCAATTGGCCAACTTTTTGTGAGATAAAATAGCCAGTGAGGAACAGTTCTGACAAAGTTTCACGAATATAAGTAAGGGAGCTTGAGCACAGTCTCAGACACACGCCTAGATAAAACTTAACTTGTTTCTAGAGTTGGTTTAAACTGACTTGCAACCTGGATATAGCTGCAGTGTTGTAAGTGTTGTAACAGACAGATTTTTCAGGCCAGAGGACAATAACCTGTTTTAACTCAAAGTATAGGTGAATTACGGTTTTAAATGTGAATGGGATCTGTGATAAATTTTAAGATACCTGAGTCTTTGTTGGGGAGTAGGGTATGGGAGACTGTAGGTACAATATAATTACTCATGACTGGGGAACATTTAGGACAATAGGTGAGATGTTTAGCACAGGGA
The DNA here is from genome assembly GCF_028878055.3 of Symphalangus syndactylus. Classification (NCBI taxonomy): domain Eukaryota; kingdom Metazoa; phylum Chordata; class Mammalia; order Primates; family Hylobatidae; genus Symphalangus; species Symphalangus syndactylus. The sequence goes on along the minus strand of NC_072437.2, from coordinate 44,379,941 downwards.
TGGTGGTTACTATTCCTATGTATGGACCACTTGTCAATTTAGTGTTCTGTAAATAGATAATTCCCTATAATACTTTGGTTGTATGCCAAAGGTAGAATTCAATAGTGAAGGCTGAGAAGAAGAAATTTCTCTCTAGGTAGCAAAACATTTAATGACAAAATTTCAATTACCTGCTTTATTCTGCACAAATCTTCTACTGCTTTGCCAGTTAAGAAGGTCATTGAGGTAACTTTATTCTGAAATAGACAATTCACAATAGTTAATATGCTATATTCCTGCTTCAGGACTTACAATGGTTTCTCATGACCTACCAATACCACGTCAATTCTTCTGCCTGTCTCTTATGGTCCTTCCTGATTGACCCCACCCCATCCCTCCAACTAACCACGGTTCCTACAACTTTAGTCTTATTCTCACAAACTCCATCTTAAATTGCACATTTCAGCCTCTCTCCATGTGCCCTCTCACAGCTTGACATTCCCTCTCCCTATTCAAAGTCTAAATATTCAGATTCCATCCTCATGAAGCCTTTCAACAAATCTGCTTGTCACTTATGTCAGACTATTGTTGCTATATTTTCATTACTTTTGGAAGTATAAAGAGGGAAGGTAACTGAACTAACAAATACTTATGAGTGTCACAATGTACCCAGACTTCCTTACAGATTTGAAGTAGGATATACAAGAGGAGGTTCTATCCCCCAAGATACTTGCCAAACTAGGGAAGGCAACATTAATACACAAAATAAATGTCAAACAGTACAAGTTCAATACATGTTCTCAAGGCTGAATAAGTTTTATGCAAAGCACATCAAGAAATAGATTAACATTAATTCCTTGGAGAGCTGCATAATATGAGTGCTGTAGGCTGATACAACTCAAATCAACAAATGCTGTGTACAAGGCTCTGTGGTAGGCAGGTTGAGGAACACGGAGGTACATAACTCAAGGAAAACATACATACAGGTTGAGTATCCTTTATTAGGAATATTTGGGACTAGAAGTGTTTTGGATTAGGGATTTTTTAGGATTTTGAAATACTCTATTTGCATTATACTTACTGGCTGGGCATCCCAAATCTGAATATCTAAAACCAGAAATGCTCCAATATGCATTTCCTTTAAGTGTCACATCTATGTTCAAAAAGTTTCAGATTCTGTAGTGTTTTGGATTTTCAGATTTGGAATGCTCAACCTATAACATACAGGAAGCTTATTAAAAGGAAAGTAGATGTCAGCTTACATGTTGGGAATTTTGAAAATGAATAATGTTATGATTATTTCCTCTTAGAAAAGACAGAAATGTTAAATTGATTGCAATCATTGTTCTGAGGGAGAGTATGTCCTTGCTTAAAATGTACCATGAGCCAAAGATAGCTTTGCACTGAACAGTGAGTTCTAGCCACAAAAATGTTTTGCTTTGTTACACTTGACTTTCCAGTAAGATAAAGTAGTTACACCAGTGGAAATTCTTGGGTCTGAGGAAGAAATAGCTCATATTATATTAGCTAAGCCTCTTTTACTTACTCAATATCAGGGAGGAATAGAACCTGCACTGATGTACAGGAGTTGGGGGTTGCTCTGATTGCAGACTGGCCTGCATCCAGGTTATCTGAGACCCAATCCTACCACTGTGGCTCTTCCTGAGAAAGGAAATATGCAAATGGCACAGGAGGAGCCAGGCAATGGTTCAAGGAGAGCCATTAATACTGTATCTGCCAGCAAGCCACATCCATTCTGAGGAAAAAAATTCTAAATGAGGTAGAAGAAAGGCAGTCTGGCAGTTAGTGCTATTTCCTTCTTGGTTGTTAATACTCAAGCAAATAGGACTCTTTTTTCTTGTTTAGTGCCTTTTATAAAAGAATATTTAATTCAGGTGAAACACATGGATGAACTAGGCTAAAGAGAATATAAATTACGATTATTTCGGACAGTTGGAAACTTATTTTTTATTTCATGAGGACTGTGGCAAAGACGTAGACACTTGAAAGACAGGCTGGGTGCAGTGGCTCATGTCTGTAATCCTAGCACTTTGGGAGGCCGAGGTGGGCAGATCACTTGAAGCCAGGGGTTTGAGACCAGCCTGGACAACATGGTGAAACCTTGTCTCTACTAAAAATACAAAAATTAGCCAATTAGCCAAGCATGGTGGCGTGTGCCTGTAATCCCAGCTACTCAGGAGGCTGAAGCAGGAGAATCACTTGAACTTGGAGGCGAAGGTTGCAGTGAGCCAAGATTGTGCCACTGCACTCCAGCCTGGGTGACAGAGGGAGACTCCATCTCAAAAACAAACAAACAAAAAACCTAATTACACTATAGGTCAAAGATTATTATCAAGTGCCACCAGAGTAATACAAAAAAGAACCAGCAGAGGGAAAGAGTAATTTTTTAGAGGAGTTACTTAGAATTTCTCTGCTGAGTTTGAGAGACCCTGGGAGAACTGATCAGCAGAGTTTAAGGGGAGGACTTCAGGTCACGGGAAAATCTTAACCAAGGGCATGGCAGCAGAAAATCGTAGAGCAGACTTTCATTTTGCTTAGCTGTAGCCATGGTATATTTGCAATCAGACCTTTTTTCAGAAATGGAATTCCATAGTGCTCCCAATCATATTAATTTGTTTTTAGACTTGAGATTTATTTGGGGATTATAGCAATGATGTTTGGTTGGTGAAATTCCAGGTGATAAAGCTTGTTGCTAAATTCAGAAATGAGAGTGCATGAATACTAAGGTCTGAAAAGAGCTAAAGAGCCATAAATCAAGTTTGCTTTCTTACCCCAAGATCTCGGGAATTGTCCACGTGAACAGATACATAGCGGGCATTGATTCCTTTTACACAGTTGATGGTGATGTTCTTAGTTTTGTTTTTATCTTCATCTCCTGATTCCCAAAAGGTTTCTGTGGAGCCGTCTGTCAAACTGCCAATCATGGCAGGTCGGCTTGAAGTTTTTATGTCAACAATGCTGGTTAAGTCCTTTAAGCACATTACTATGCATAATTCCTATCAGAAACAAATATAAGTACTTATGATACTTAAAAGCAAATCTTCCATGATGATAAATCATAATGGAAGACAGGATCAAATTGATTATGAATAACATATAGTTTCTCCCTTGATGTATTATTAACTAACAGGACAACCAGGATAATAACTGTGAAATGACTGACCTGACTCATAGCTTCAAAGCCAGACTGTATGCTGATGCTAAAACTCTCTTCACTATCGCCATCATCTGATTTTGACAAAATATTGTTAATGTGATGAAAGACATTGCTCTGATGAAGGAACTGGTGATCAGATTGCTTGAATTTGAGACTCCAGCACCTAAAAAGGCAATATATAAGCAATATAAGAAATAATTATTTTCCGGGAACATCTAAGGAACTCTTAGATGAGTACTCTGTAGCTAATATCTCAAGAAATCTTAATGTTCTAGTAACAGACATTTTAAAAATTCAGGGAAGAAAATCATTCCCATTGTTTTTGTTTTTGAGAAATAAAGGTAACTTCTTTGGAAGAAGGTAAATTCTAAGGAAAGTTGACCCATTTTAAATATAAAAGAATTAGACAGATGAAGATCAAAGCTACAGAAGCAAAAAGGGTAATGAATCTGTTGTGTAAACAAGTGTTACACCAACTGTAACAACCCCTCAAATTTATTACTCTTACAATGCCATACTAATTCATCAGGGTATAATTTATCTTGTATTTCAAAAATCTTGTGAGGAGGACAAAGAGAAATCTCTCTTCCACTGGTCTTATCATTAGGAACATGGGAAGCTCAAGCATTCCATCAATCTATTTCTTGTATACATTAATTAGGAGAATTTATTTATAAGTGTGAGTCCAGTATGTGAATCTAGTAAGAAGGTTCACAGTGTAAAAGCAATGCTAAATTCTCAACACACTTCAAATTGAAATTGGAATCTGTTGAGCATCTGCGATGCTCCTTAAGGTGCTTTTAGGACTGGGTGCATATAACCAGGCTCTGTTTTTCCTAAGATTCTTTTCAAGTCAAACTCTATTTTGGTTTTTGTTTTTGAGATTTCATTTTCCCTCTCTCTTTTTGGGACATTTAAGTGATTTGAGGTAGGAGAGTGGGGAAAGCGAGGGAGACTGCTACGGTGATAATTTAGGGCACTAAGAAGTACATTAGCCACATTTTACAGGAGGGCAAACAAATGTTAACTAAGAGGAAGGACCATTCTAAAAATTATGACTGTAAGGAGAGAGGCACCATCTATATAATGCAGGGATTCTATCTTACTATTTAAAGAGCTTTTTTTGGAGCATTTCATACTTTGAATATTCCATAAACTCTCTTGTCCAATGTACCTAGGATATGTGGATACAAAATTACCTCAGGGCCATTTGCTGTAATGAACTGCCACCGGGGAGAGACATCATAAGGTCTGAGATGGTCTGCAGCAAGCGGTGGAAGGTGTGTGGTAAAGGATGAGCAGCTTCCCCGGCAATCACTATGTCCGAGAGTGGATGTTCACACACTCTTGTATCTTTCTCCTACGGCAGAAATTGAAACAAGTTTATGTTTGTGAGTTGGAAGGAATCTTCTTCACAAAAGACTATTACGTATATTTAAAAAATGGTCATGTAACAGAAATATAAACAACAAAACCAAATTGTACCCAGAACGATATAGTAATTTTAACTACTTATGTTTGTATTATTTTAGGGAAAAAAGCTGTAAGTTTAGTCACAAGTAAAATCAGCATGCAAATGAATAAATGTATCAATTCTAGGGTACTCACAAATCTACCTGTAGGGTGAATCCACATGTGTATGCATGTGTATGTGTAGTGTGTGTGCATATACATGTATGTGTATGGATATATACACATACATATATGTAGGTATGCTTTGTGTGTATGTTTATGTATAAAAAATAACATATGTTTAGAAGTTGGGGTGGTCACTAACTCATATAGCATTTTTATGTGAATTAGAAAAAAAAGTTCCTTTCTAGGCAAATGGACCACAGCTAGGAAACAGAAGTAGGGGTTGAATTTCATTTCTCATTCCAACCGTCAGATGGCTCCATTAATAATATTAACTATGGGATAACTTTTTATTATTTTGAGTAGGTAACATACATCATAATAAAATATTCAAGAGGTATAAAAAAAATCATAAAAAGTCTCCCTGTCTCTATAGCCCAGCCACCTAGGTGCCCTCCCACTGGCAATTTCTATTACCAGTTTCTTGGACTGTCTATAAATATTGTTCATTTACACAAATGGCAGCACTGTAAACAAACTGATCTGTACTGTTTTAACAATAATTTATCTTTGAGATTATTACTTATTAGATATGTATGTAACATATATTATCCCACTGCATAGTATTCTGATGAATAAAAATACCACAGTTTATTTCATCAGTCTACTTCAGAACAGCCATTTAGGTTGTCTTCAATCTTTTGTTTTTATATAACACTCTGCAATGAATCAACTTGTATATTTGTCTTTTCACACATGCATATATGATAAGGAGAACTTCATAAAAGTGGAATTACTGGGCCGGGCGCGGTGGCTCACGCTTGTAATCCCAGCACTTTGGGAGGCTGAGGTGGGCGGATCACGAGGTCAGGGGATCGAGACCACGGTGAAACCCCGTCTCTACTAAAAATACAAAAAAAAATTAGCCGGGCATGGTGGCGGGCGCCTGTACTCCCAGCTACTCGGAGAGGCTGAGGCAGGAGAATGGCGTGAACCCGGGAGGCGGAGCTTGCAGTGAGCCGAGATTGCGCCACTGCACTCCAGCCTGGGCGACAGAGCAAGACTCCGTCTCAAAAAAAAAAAAAAAAAAAAAAAAAGTGGAATTACTGAATGATTTTTAATGTGAATTTTGATAGATCTTACCAAACCATTCTCTAAGAAGCTGCTACTCCACAGCAAAGAATGTTTGTTCTTCCATCTTGCTACCAATGTAAGCCCATCAAACTTTTTAAACTATGTCACTAAGTAAAAGATGGTTGCTTTTTGCCCCCTTCTTTGTGCATCTATTGATTACTGATATAGAAGTTCTGGTTTATATTATCTTCTTCTACTGATATAGAAGTTCTGGTTTATATTATCTTCTAAAGAATGTAGTTTTGTTCTTACAGGGAGATAGCAGGCCATCTAGATTCCATCAAGTCTTGGCATTCAACTTTGTTAGACTGGGGTTATTTCAGTTTTGCCCTTGATTTTAGGCACTGCCCTTACTCCTAAGGCATGATCTGTATTCCTTGAGTATGGTCTTTCCGGGGTTTCAAGTGCATACCAGGAGTATTCATCACACTCACCCCACCTCTGGTTGGACTAAAACTTCAGAACCCAGCTCTGAAGCTACGAATCTGTTCAGTTCTCAGCTTACAATTCATTTCCACTGCTAGGTCTTCCAGAGAAACTGCATGCCCAGTCTAAGAGTGGCCAGGACCCCAGGGATATTTTTATGCAAAAATTTTAGACTCCCTTTCTGCAGCTCTGTACCACTGGTGCCCTGCTTCCCACATCCCAAAGTTACAGTCCTAAACTTTGATCACTGCCAACACAACTGATGTACTCTGCTTGGGCTCTTTTACCAGTCGTGGGGCTTACTTCATGCCCTTTTCTTCTCTCAAGGATTACAGCCCTGTACTTGTCACTGCTCAGAGCCTATGAACAATTGTTTTAAATATTTTGCCCAGCTTTTTGTTATTTACTATAAGAACTAATCCTGACACTGGCTGTTTCATCATAACTATAACTAGAACTCTGCCAAACAACAAGTTTTGAGAGGTACTATTATTGCCATTCCATTTAAAATATTTTCTGTTATAATTCTTCTTTGATGCAACTCATTTGGAAGCATTATTTAATTTCCCTATAAATATTTTTCTTGTTATTGTTTTGTTATCTAATTCTTATATACTAGCAATAAAGACTGAGGACATGGTAGGAAGAAAACCAATTATTTCAAGTTTGTTGAAACTTGCTTTATGTGTCCAGTAAACAGTCAATTTCCATAGATATTTGCGTGTATCTGAAAAGAATGTAAACAACTACATGCAATGTTTTGTATATTCTATCAAGACTGTCAATCATTCAAATCTGTGTATTTTCTGATTCTTTTTCTCTGCCTGACCTATCCAGTACTAAAAGAGTGTTATGGTACGATACACAAAATAGCCACAAATTCTCTGTCGCTCTTCCCATCAACAGGTGGAGTTTATTTCTCAGTCTTTGAATTTGACCGGCCTTGTGAATTATACTAGCTAATGGAAGGTGGCAGAAGCATGGTGTATGAGTTTAGTCTTGGCCATTTTGGCTTTACAGCTTCTGTGCTCTCTTTCTTGAATGCTTCTGGCATCTGAACAAACCTAGGCCAGCATCCTGGAGGATAAAAGACCTCAGGGGGTACCATTTGAAGCACACTATGTAACCAAAATAGGAAAGAGCCATTCCTCTCAGTGGAGCCTTGATGCAATTGCCAACCCACAGACTGTGAGCAAATAAACAACTGTTTTAGTCCAGTGAGTTCTGGGGTAGTTATGTAGGAACAGATAGCTGTTACAAGTACATGACAATCTCACATTGTAACTGCAGACTGTCCTATTTTTCCTTGCAGTCTGTCAATTGTTACTTTTTTTAAGGTTACAGTATTAGGTAGATACATATCCAGGATTGATCTTTTATCATTTTGTACATCACCATGACATATCATTACTTTTTACATAGTCAATGTTTTTTAAGATATGCCCTCATATTTACACTCTCTTTTCTCTTCATTGACACTCCATGGCCATTTCTCTCAGTTTTTATTCTGGAAATATCTTTGGTCTTATTCTTCAAAGACCCTTCAACTGGGTTAACAAGTATTTTCTTTTAGCACATTGAAAAAAGCCAACTGACAGCCTTTTAAACAAACTCAGTATTTTAACTTGTAATGGTGCCACCGAAAATTAAGCAATTATTCTCACTGTCCCTGTTTTGAAAGCTAGTATTTTTTCCTGTGGCTGCTTAAAAGATCTTTCTTTGTTTTTGGTGTTCAGGCGATTCACTATAATTTGTCCACCATGATTTGTATTTATTCTGCTTGGGGTTTACTGGGCTTCTTGACTCAATGGGTTATCATCTGTAATCAATTCTGGGAAATCCTCAAGTATTAACTCTTAAATACTGTCTCTCTTCCATTCTGTCTTCTTCTGAAACTCCAAGTAGGTAAGTTATACATCATTTGCCCTTCATTACTCTTAGCAACTTGCATTTTTTATTTACTTTTTCTGTGTTGAAGTCTAGATAATTTCTACAGGTCTCTTATATTTAACCAGTTTGTTCACTGACATGCTATAAAATGTCAAACTGATTTAAAAAAAATCAATTATACTTAGATTAATTTTTACGTATTTTCTTTAGTTCTTTATCAAATCCGTCATTCTCTTATATTTAACCAATTTTTTCACTGACATGCTATAAAATCTCAAAACTAAAATATCAATTATACTTAGATTAGTATTTACATTTTCTTTAGTTCTTTATCAAATTCATCACTTTATATTTCTTCTTACAATTTCTTCTCATATTTTAAAGTTTCTCTTTTATTTCTTTAAGCATATTAACACATTATTCTACATTTACACAGATAATTACAACCATTGTTGAGGGTCTATTTCTGCTGCCTACTGTTTTTGCTAGTTCTTGCTCATGGTGTCTTGTTTCCTTTGGAGTTTTAAGAATTAGACTATGATAATGTTGCTTGATACCCTTGGAAATTATGTTAAAATGCCATTCACATAATTTCAGAGTGACTGGGAATAAGATAAATGCTACCTAGATTACTCTTTCATTTTAGAGACATGGAAACCGAGGCCTACAAGTCATACAACTACAATAGGGTAGGAATGAGGCTGAACTCAGGCTCCTAGTGCCCTAGTTCAATGCTCTGTCCATTATACAGGCTGCCTTCTATAAAATCCAGGTCTCATTATTAATACTTTGCCCATAGCACTAAAATATTCTTTTTGCTTTCAAGTTAGATCTGCGAATGATTTCACGCAAATTATTGGACTATTTGAAGGTATACTACCAGTTTCTATAAAAATATGCACAATCAAAACAAATAAAAATCTCATTTACTTGTTCTGAATTTTCTTTGTTTGTTTTATTTTCTTCATCCTCTTCTTCCTCTGGTTCCACTGGTGCAGGAGTCAGTGATGCCACAAAATGCCACAGAATATCATGGAGAGAAGTGGTTTGGATGACATTACACAGAAGCCAGTTGAAAGCCTGAAGAAATGACAGTTAAATGAGTTCAAAAATAAAATATATGAGTTTAAAAAGTACTCAGAAATAAAGTACCTCCATGGATTAAGGCTTCAAAGAAAGATACTGGAAAATCTTTTTTAATTAAAAAAAAAATACCTCATAGTTTTACTATTTGTTTTTCTTTTTAAGAGACAGTGTCTCGCTCTGTCACCCAGGTTGGAGTACAGTGGTGTGATCATGGCTCACTGCAGCCTCAAGCACCCAGGCACAAATGATCCTCCCACCTCAGCCTCCCAAGTAGCTGGGACTACAGGTGCGTACCACCACACCCAGCTGATTTTAAAACATTTTTTTGTAGAAATGAGGTCTCACGATGTTGCCCAGGCTGGCCTCAAACTCTTGCGCTCAAGTGATCCTCCCTCCTCGGCCTCTCAAAGTGCTAGGATTACAAGCATGGGCTACTATGCTTGGCTCCTTGAAAATCTGACCTTTATTTCACTGAAAGCACACAGAACTTGAAACAGTTAATAATTTGGGGTTTTAATTAAAAAAAACAGGAAAAATAATTTATAAGATACAATACCAAAATACTTTTCCAAACCACTTTTTACTTTGAAAATTCTTTTTAATATTAATTTATTCAAGCACATTTTTTCCAACTTGCATCTGGATGAACACAAAGTGTATCTCAAGCTCTAGGCAAGCAACCATTTACTTAAACATATTCATATAATTCCCATCCATGAAGTGGTAGGTTATTTATCACATTCGATAAAAATACAGATTTACTATATATAGGCCTGCAATATACAGTAATCCTATTATTTCCAGAGACCAAAGGCCCAGAGAAGTTATTACTGGTCCACTTACAACTCAAAAGCCCTACTCCTTATCTTCTTTCCATGATTACTCTGTCATTTCATTCTAATAAAGCAACATTCTGAGTGTAAAAAGCTTTTAAAAAAAGATAATCTCAAGGTTCAAATAGTAAAGCAATACAGAAATAAATTTCTTTAGAGTGCTTAAATATGAAATTCTAAATTCATTTATATTCATAAACTTTAGAGTCTGATTTTTATAGGAACACTTAATACTTTTAATTGGCTAATGCCTTTTAATTTCACACAATTTCTGTTGGTAAAAAAGTGGCATCATTAAATAGAATCATCACATGATTTGTATGATCAATGAATCAGTAATTTCATTAATGTCTTCATACCTCCATAGCAAAAACTCGACAAGCAGATTTCCTTAGGGCCTGTTTCATTGCTATTTCAAGACCTTCTAGATCATGATGTTGTATAACAAAAGCTAAAACTGGCCACTGGAAATTTCGTTCTCCTTTAGAAAGAGAGCTGTGGGCTGAGATTAGCCGAGAAAGCTCAGGAGACGGATGTCTCAAAAGGGAAGAACCAACTTCTATTAAAGAAAAAGAAAATTATTAATTTTCATAGGCAGTGCATATATATTTAAGATAATAATATCTAATATATTCACTTTAGAGCCTTTGTCACTGGTTTTTTGCACATGACACAAACCATAACAATTTCAACTTTTACTGAGGAAAAAACCAAGATTCAGAAAGATTAAATATGTTACCCTCTGAAAGTCATAGCCATTAAGTTGTAGAGGTGGGTTTTGAATCCAGAGCTGAATCTAAAGTTCACATTTTCTAAAACACTCTAAAAGCTAAGTGATTTATATTCTCTCTAAATGAAATCTACATCTCATCTGCATCATTTTCTAAAAGATGGCTTTATAAGAAACATTTCTTAATAGGAGGTCAAAAATATTTGTTGAATGAACCTTAAATTGCTGGACAATTTTCAATAATGTTTTTCTTAAAAGTCTTCAATAAGATAACTTAATCATCTGACTATAATTTTTAGGCCAAATCTTCATTTTAGCAAGTGATCTCTCTGATAATTTATCACTATATTGCCCTGTTCTGGGTTTCTTTAATTATTCTTGAGGTAGAATCCCCAGCTCCAATTTGGGGCTGTTGATACCAACTGGTCCAGATCATGTAACTCTTTTTTTTTTTTTTAAACTGATTAAGGGCTATTTATAGCCCCAAAGTTTTATTATCTACTTAGAATGATGGCAGCTCCAAGAGTTATCAAGCTTCAGTTGGGGTGGAGAGATAACCGTGAATGTGTATGTCATTGGAACTCCTGGTCCACAAAAGTTTAGTGGAAGGGATAATGGTTGTAACATTTGGCTTAGATACCTAACAAGAAAGATTGTAAAGGACAATTTATTCTCGAACAATCACTGAATGATCTCCAGATTTCCCTTCAACTAAGATGCAAAATTTAGAGCTGCACATTTATAGCTGCGTCACATAGAAGGAATGTCAGTCACACATTAGAAATTATCCCATGCCTTTTCCTTCAAAAATTAAATTTTAAAAATTATATGCAAATAAAACCATTTTCTTTTTTATTTGTAGTAGTCAGATCACTCAATATTCTTTTTTAACCTCATACTTACCAGTGTCTCCACTGTTAACTCTTCTTCTAGGAATGGCTTTAACTCGTGCAGGTAAAATAGAGTGTTGTTTATCATATTCGGAAGCAACAACTGAGTATGATCTTTGGAAGACAGTTCTCTTTGCAAGATCAGTATCAGTTATAGGACTGGTTTCTAAACTACAGATGGAACAATACAACAGATACAAACTCAGAAGAGCGAATGAAATGTAACTATACTTATAATGATGCAAAATATGTGACTCAATATTTCACGTGGAGAAACAAAATCAAAGCCAAATTGATAATCTCTCTTTAAATCATAATTTGTTCTTTTCAAATGCAGTAACATTTTGACTGATTTCAGCACTGTACCTTAAAACTTACGGTTTTCTTAAATCTACTTTGCATTTTAAATGAAAAAGAAGAAAGGTTTCCAAGCTCCTTTTAGAATCAAAAGCACTGGGGTGGAATTCATGTGTCATAATATTCAGGAAAAACAGTCAGATATAATCATAAGTGCACCAAATAGAAAGAAAATGGATATGTACACATGAAAACCTAATAAAAAAGAAAGCAAAATTTGGTTCCAAAGTTTTCTTTTGGTGTCTTCAGTGTTCTGTGAGGTTTCTCACTCTTGGGAAATGTTGCCCAAAGCCCTTGGAGGATGGCTGCATCAATGTGTCAGGAGAGGTAACAAACTGATTTTTGGCACCAGTGTTGTATTTACACTCTATAAAAGAACTTAATGGTTTTATTCAGGCTTAAGTAAACTAACAGCTTTTCTATTTATTAAAGCAACATTTAAAAATACTTAAAAAGTTATTGAGAGCTATATAATTTACTTTATTGAGACATTTTATAAAAAAAGAGAAATCCCTTCTCTTTCTTATTTCTCTAAAACAAATTTAGAAACTATTCTTTTCGTGAGCTCCTTTTTCTGTCACCTGAATTCAAATTGGAATATTTTTGCTCACCTTTGGTTCTGGAGTTTTTTCCATCATTCAAACCAGGTTTGAAATCCTATGTCCCTTGGTAAAATTATCTATTTTCTAACAGATGGCTAACTGCCTGGGTGTTTTCTTTACTCACCACTTCTCTAAGCTTACGTACATTCTTGTTTGAATAGACTACAAATACTGTACATAACTGATTGGCAGTAAATGTCCCAGGGTGTTAGTATAGGTTGTTTGGTTCCAGAATGACTAGAATACAGGGAAACATTAACTTAATTCACTTTATATATGGTGTTACTATAAAGCACAGATATTTGTTCTGTTTTCAGAGGAAGTTTTCTACTAACTTAAAAAAAAATCATTACACAAATGTAAAAAGTGACTTTTTACCAAAAAAAAAAAAAAAAAATGCTTGTGAAAGAATTCAAGCAACACAAGAAAAACCAAAGAAGAAAGCAAAGATGACATCTTTAATTGAATGGCTACCCTGCACCAGGTAATTCCTTGTTAGGCTGTCTTGCCTCCTGTAGGATGGTTAGCAACATCCCTGGCCTCAACTCACTAGGATGCCCACTCAACTAGCCCAGTTGTGACAAAGTTATTTCCAAACATTGCCAGATGTCAACAGAGAGGCAAATATCACCCTCAGTTGAGAACCACTGATTTAATGAATTCATTTATTCATCAACTTTTTTTTTTTTAAACAGACGGGGTCTTGCTCTGTCACCTAGGCTGAAGTGCAGTGACACAATCATAGCTCACTGTAACCTCAAAATCCTAGGCTCAAGCCATCCTCTTGCTTCAGCCTCCTGGATTTTGATCCTAAGGGGTAATAATAACCCAATGAGAATCACACTTGTCAGACTAGCCTCAAAATAGTTTCTAACTCTTTTAAAAAGTGTATCTCCTTTAGAAATACTTTATCACTTTTAAAGATATAAAAGGTTGCCGGGCGCGGTGGCTCAAACCTGTAATCCCAGCACTTTGGGAGGCCGAGGCGGGCGGATCACAAGGTCAGGAGATCGAGACCATCCTGGCTAACAAAGTGAAACCCCGTCTCTACTAAAAATACAAAAAAAAAAAAAAAAAAAAAAAAAAAAAAGGAAAAAGGTTGCACTGCACCCTGGAGAAAATGTCAAGAGCAGCTTCAAAGAAATTCTGACGAGTAATCCACACAGTTGGGGAGGGGAGAAGTTGCATGTATTTTTAATGAAAAAAAAAAAAAAAAAAAAACCTCATTTGGATATATATGTTCTATTGTGCTCTTTAAAGTATTTATCATATTAGTTTATAATTATAGCTGTATAGTAGTAACATAGTGGCATGCTCTTTTAATAAGCACATTCTCTTTTCATTCAGCAAACGTCTTCCTTTCCAGTGATACCATGTTCACAGTTATTCGTGACTGAAATCTTCATGTCATCTTAAACTTACCTTTTTCATTATCCAGTTAGTCAACAAGTCACACTTATTTTTCCTACAAAATATATCTCTTTAATCCATATGTCAGCTTCTCAATTGTCACTGTGAGACTACCTTTGCATTTTTATCACATCATTCCTCCTCTAAAAAAGTTTCAGTGGTACTCTATTTTTTTTTTTTTTTCCTCAAGCTGGAGTTCAGTGGTGCAATCTCAGCTCACTGCAACCTCTGCCTCCCAGGTTCAAGTAATTCTCCTGCTTCAGCCTCCCGAGTAGCTGGGATTACAGGTGTGTGCCACCATGCTCGGCTAATTTTTTGAATTTTTAGTAGAGACAGGGTTTCACCATGTTGGTCAGGTTGGTCTCGAACTCCTGACCTCAGGTGATCCACCCGCCTTGGCCTCCCAAAGTGCTGGGATTACAGGTGTGAGCCACAGCGCCTAGCCTCTATTTTCTTGTTTATTATATTATTGTAACAAGTTTCTATTCAGCTTTTCGAGAAGCTCTTTACTCTGATACTACCATACCTAAGTTAGGAGGCACTGTAAACAATAATCCAAGAAGTTTAAGATTTATTTTCAGTGCCACTGCTCCCATGAAAACTCAAAGTAACGCTTCCCTACTCTGATTTACTACAGCATTAAGTAATGTCATATAATGTAATCTTTAATTCCTTCATTAGTTGATCTCTTCTCTCCAACTAGTCTGCCTCTCCCATCAAGGACCTTACCTTAGTCATACATGTATGCTTTTTCTTACTGCTCCAACAGTTAGCAAAGCTGACTCACAGATGTACTAAAGAACTTCTACAAGACTCTTTTCTAGTTCAAAGTCTTTCTTCCACCAAACACTAGCTATTCAACAGACAGGAGAGAACTAAAATACCTTGGTGGCATAGACTTCATATTGCTCTCTGGCTCTTCAAATACATTAGGACTTGCATCAGGAGTTACTGATATATACGGGGCAGGTACAGATGTTGAACGTAGATATCTCATTTCATCCTGGAATAGGTTGTCATCTTGATAGCCCACAAAATTTTCATGATGATGCCTGCATTAAATCAAACCCAATAACTTACAGCATGATGGCAATACAGATCCTCTCCATTTTTAATCTCCTTCATAACAGGAAAAGCGGCACATGTAAATCATAGTTAAAGGCAAAGTATTAAAATAATCGTAGATGTAGGTAGGTGAAAATAAAAGTCTGATAATTTTATTCATCAACATTCCAGGTACCACAAACATTTCAAATCCAAAATTGAACTAAGTTTCTTTCCTTTTGAGAACTTTTCCATTTTCCAGTGTTTTGGTGAATGATCCCACCAACCATCCAGTTGCTTAAGCTAAAATATTTCCAGTGCTGTAGTAGGCTTAGCCCTCTACCATCATCATCTTTCAAGCCCATGATATTAGGTTTCCTCTCAGAGCCATTCTCTCTTCTCATTACCTATCATCACTGCCTTGGTTCATGCTTATTATTTCTTGAACAGACCACTGAAATACAGGCAGCTACTTTTTTGGGTAGGAACATACATAAGATCATATTTGAAAAATATTAGATATATGAAATTTTCTGTGGTTCAGGGTGGAGGGGGTGCCCATTCCCCAGAGAGCTAAAAAGAAAAAAATCTATAATTATGCTGTGTTAGCATTTTTCATGTTTTACAATTTGATTCTTTCCTTTTCAAAATGAACAAACAGTTGCTAACCTAAGTCCACTGAGTGGTGTGATTCACACTAAAGACCTACTGTATTTGGCATACTGACGATTTCCACCTCAGTCTCAAATGTACTTAGTCTCACATTTTCATTTTTGTTGCTTGTTCATTTTATTGTAATAGTAAGCACAAAATTTTAAAAACCATACAACTCTGTTACACAAAGAGGACAATTTCCAAAATGGAACTATTGGTTGGCAAGCCATGTCAGTGGGCAATATCTAGATTATCTTCATTTGTCAGCTAATGAAAAAAATTTGATTTTGGTATATGAAAGGCTCTTTTGGAGTGTCAGTGCATAATGTGGTCCATTAAGGTCCAATATATGAAACTAGAATACTAACAGGTTTCTCTCTTTCTCCAGTAATGCACTTTTATCTAGTCTCCACATTAGCTTCCACATTCCACAGTGATCTTTAAATTGCAAACCAGTTCACATATTTCTCTGTTTAAAATTCTTCCACTGTTTCCTCTGCTCATGGGATAAAATGCAATCTTAACCTGGGCTACAGGGCTCGACACTCCTTGGGTGAACCAATCACTTTGAACGGGCTTTCACATATTTCCTCCAGTAGCCAGTCCTTTAACAACCCGTGATTCCTGAAATGTGTAATGAGATTTCATTTGTGTCTTTACTCACCTGGGTTATTCTTCCAAGAATCGCTTTCTTCCTGTCACTTGCCTGACAGATTTCTATTTATCCTTTGAGACTCTACTAAAGGGTCAGACCCTGTGGGAAGCCTTTTCTGATTTCCTGGGGAAGATTCAGATACTCTCCATCTTTTATGCTCTAACAGCATCCTACTTACATACTTCTATTGTAGCACTCCTCACATGGCATTTCAAATGTTTCACTAACATGTCTGACTTGACATCCAAGTATGAGTACATAGAAGCCAGGATTTTGTTATATTCATTCTGTCAGGGCCTAGCACAAGGCTGGTAGGTGCCCAGTTGGTATTCATTTAAATGCTAACAGAATGAATAATTTACGAAATAAAAGACTGCTAAAGAAACACCACTTTCTTTCTACTTCAGCATTTCGCACTAACAGAGTGAAGTCAGCCTACCAAAGAGTAAAAGATAGCTATAGTCTTATTTTCTAAGACATGTTTTGTATTAATAACAATGCAAATTGATGAAGCATTTTTATAGTTTTTTAAATACTTACTACCATAAAGTCATTATGCCAGTCAAGGCAACTCAAAAAATAAATGCCTGAAAGTTTCTTTATGGCACACAATATCTAATAAAGTGTAGGTCAAATACCGAACTACCCTAGATATCAATAAACAATCACTGTTAATCCAAAGGTGATTAAAAAACGACAGCAAAATTTTATTACCTAGCCAATGTCTGCAGGTAGAGACAAGGCATTTTCACAGGAAGATCCTCAGAAATGCCTTCTTTCACACTGGGCAACTGAGATTGGAATGGCTTTGCAGGATGGTAACACAGAATGCTCGGTTCTGCTGCACTGCTCAGGGACAGCAGGAAGAGTGCATTGGCTTTAATCACCTGGTGAGCTTCCATGGTGGGCAAGGCACGAGGGGTCTTGACTTGCATTGGTTTTCTCCTAGATTGTTTGACCTGGCAAAGAAAAAAATCGAAGTAATCTTTTCTGACTTATATTAAAATCCTTAGTTTCTTAAGCTAAGTATTTTGAGTTTCCAATAAAAATTACTAAATACTTGTAAAGCTATTTTAAGATAATAAGATTATAAAAAACAATATTCACTTCATATTCATCCTGGGCTGACCGAGACAATTTTTTATCTAACACAAACTATACTTCCTTTCCTTCTTCAGAAAAATTTAACACCTAACTAGTTAAATCTAAACGTAATTCATTTTTTTAAAAAGTAAATCATTTCAGTGCGTGTATTCAGTGAAATTTTTTAGTTAGGTGTGCCACTAGAGTGAATAAAGAAAAGAGAGAGTAGCTATGGAATAGGAAAACAAAGGAGCCAAAAAAAGAGGAAAAGAGAAAGAAGGTGAAAAGGAAAGATCTGCATAGAGAGAATAACAGACAATTAATAGTAAAGAGTTACATAACAAATATTTGTCAATAAGGCATATATGGCAGAGGTTATCTAGTGTTATTCCAATATATAGTTAATTGTTAAAATTAAAAGCAGCTGACTTAGTACAAATATTAAATTTGTATATGATTTCCATTATAAAAGCTGATCTTTTAATATCAACTATGTGGAATTATCTGATGCAGTAAGATCATAACAAGGTATTTTTATAAAGTGTATCCATATCATTAAAAGCATAGCTCCGAATGGAATAAAATACCTTCTCCCTTGCAGCAGCCTGTTTTTCGCGGAGGTATTTTTCTCTACAGCGATCACATACCAGATACCAAGTGCTTCCTCCTATGCCACCATCACCACAGTTACCAGCCCATCCTCCACAAAAATGCCCAATGCTATTGTAACCTTGTCCACCAGCATATCGGCCACAACCTTGAAACAATACCAAAAATAAATATTTAACACTCCAAGTGTCCTTAATAGTTTGACCCTTATTACTCATACATTAATGACAGATTTCCCTTCTCAAAGAAAGCAAAATACTGAAGTAGATATCTTATTTTTCAGGCTATTAACTATATCAGAAAAATAGCTTACTTGATCAAAAAGCAATCAATTAAATGATGCTCCAAATATGAGAGATAGTTTCTAATCAGGCAGATTAAAAGAGAGATAGAATATAGGTACATTTAGATATACTTATGTCAATAAAATTAGACAAAACAAGTATAAAAGTTCTATAACAATGATATATTTTCAGAAATCACATATTCATAAAACATTCGAGGTATAATATGTAGACAAAGAAAAAAATTAACCAAATTTGTATTAGGTGAATTTGGATTATTAGTCAATGTTACAGAAATCATTACATTTACTGAAAATGCAGTCTTCTGATAAAACAATATCACCTCCATAGGAAAAAGCCTATAGAAATCAATCTAATCTAATTTAATTTGCAATTCTGAACAGGAAAATAGTAAAATCGAAGGAGATGCCCTGTGTGTATGGGCATGCCATTGTTTCTGCTGTGTGAGACAGACACATTAATGGCACACCCTTTGGTTAACACATAAAATTTTTTAAAACATGCTACATGAAAGTGAAATAGCACTAAATGACCGGGCCATCATAATATTAGAATTTCTTTATCTGTTTTTCACAAAACCCTGTACTGATAATGTACTTCAAAAATGACCTTCTAACATACTCTAAATTCCCTATCCTTTGACAAAATTCATAGAACAGCTCAAATGAAGTGATCTGGTTCATTAAAGAAAAAAGTACTTATACCTACATTCAACAGTATCATTTACCTGGGTGAGCTTGTCTCATGTGATAGGTCACCGGGTACGGATGTGACTCCCCACACAGTTCACAGATGGTATCTTTCTCTGGTCCTCCTACTGCTAGCTGGGCCATCTCTCCAAACAAATTACCCCTGGGCCTAACTTCTGCCTTTTCTTTTTTCTTTTTTTCCTTTTTGGACTTCTTACTGTCTTTCTCACACTCTTTCTTTTTAAGAACTGCACAGGAACCAGGACTTGGAAAAATCATATTCTGGGAAGCAGCTTTGATAGTAGCCAAAGAGATGTCTTCCCAAAAAGCCACTAAATGTTGTAAAGTTAAGGGAAGAGGAGACTTAGACTTCATTGTGTGATGCATGGACATTTCAAAAGTGGTCTCGGTTTTCCCATCCTCACATTTTTCATGCAGAGGTGGTTCCTTAAGCATAGACAATACCTTGTTTTTGTTGATGCTACCCATCTTAGATATATCTGGTCCATGGGGTGCAATATTAAACATATTCAGTGCAGATGATATTTCTAATGAATGTCTATTTTTTAACTTGGTTTCTTTTTCCTCTGTAGGTTGTTGGCTATTTAAACTACTCCTTATAGGAGCATGTTCTTTGGAAAGTTCAGGATGAAACTTTAGGAAAGAAGAACAAGCCATTGCATCATGTACTATGCCTTCATGCCAGAGGAAGGAAGCAAACACAGCTCTGGCACATTCGGCCACAGAAGGAGACATGGCTTGCTTGGCTGGCTCTAAAGGTTTGGATCCATCTCCTTTGAAAAGAAAACTCGATTTTTCTTTTTTGGGCCTGGTGTGTCTATTAGCACATTTTCGACTTATTTTAGGGGATGCCCTCATTTCCTGTTCATCTTTCAGTGGTGCTTTTCCAATGCTAAAATGAACTTTATTTGAACCTTCATCCACACTCTTAAATTCACTGCTGTCATCGCAGGTGCTGTCTGTTAGACTATTTGTTTTTAAAGTACTTGAGGTGCAGACTTCGACCACCTCACTGTGGAGGTTTTCCTGTACCACATGGGGAGAGGGAGCTCTATTTTCAGATCCAGGGGAATCTGCAGAATCCTTTGGTACTGATTTTGGTTTTGGTGACGTTGACCGTCCCCTCAAAGGTTCTGTGAGGGGCATTTTCTTCTTGCGGAGGGTATCTGGATCAAGTGTGTAAGAGTCTGATTTGGAACGTTCCCGAGGAGGATCAAGCTTTGTCTTAACAGGAGCAGTACTTTTTTGAGGTAGATTTTTATCATGTGGTGAGGAGGAGCGTGGAGAACTAGCACCCGATGGGCTAGACCTATTGGCTGGGAGAGTCTTTGGCTTAGGAGATGACAACCGAGAACCTGGTCCTGGGGATTCAGCTCTGGAGCTAGAAGGCATCCTCCCATCAGATTTCAATGTCTGCAAGGTGTTATGGTTGGGGGACAATGACCTACTATGGGAATCTGACCTCAACTTTGCAGCATCAGATTTTAAGATGAGGGATTCACTAGCAGATAAACCATCTGTGCCCCTTGGCTTCTTCTGATCAGCAGTAGTCCGGCTCATACGTCCATCAGGTTTAAGTGATCTGCTGTGTTTAGAGGACAGCTCTGATTTTCCTGATGTAGAGGCTGGTTTAGAAGATGTTGAGATGTTTCCTCGATCACCTGTATGGTCCATTTTATAGTGAAACTTATTAATAAAATTATAACTTACTGATAATTTAGCCACTAAACACTGAAATAAAAAAACATAGCTATAAAATTGTTTGTCATACATACTAAAATACTTGAAGAATAAAGGAAAGAAGGGGGAAATATTTCTAGTAAAATTTCTACACATCATTACACAACTATTACCACCAAAAACTATATTCATGGATGCAAAACAACAGGTTGAACAAATCCAGTGTGAACTATCAGTGATATCTCAACCTCTGCCCTAGTGCAATAACTAGTTAGAATTTAAATTCAGTGAGGGACTAGAAAGAGGCAGAAATTAATCTTTTGGGGAATAAGAAATTATTTAATGTTAAAACTTGTATTTTAAATGTAGAGTAGAGCTAAATTTCCAGCAGAGTGATACCTTGCATCCTTAGGGCAACGGTATGGGTTTTGTTGAATTAGAGAACTGAATTTATGCATAGATACGATTATAATTTTTAAGTGTATGCATACATACAATTAGGCTAATAAAGAGTTGCTTAAGAGGCACTGTTTTATGATGATCAGATTAGAGTAGTTTATAATGAGCACATGAATGCCCTGAAGCTGTTATTTAATTATTTATAAACAGGTTACACTCCAAAAGTTCAGGAAGCTTAGCTGCTTATAACTCAGAGCCTGTGTCCCCTTGGAAACCACAGAAACGGTGGATCCTCAGAATGAGTGGTAAAAGTCTGAACTGCGGACCCTCAAAACAAGGAGTCAGGAGAATGACAGAAAAACAGGATGAAAAGAAGAATCACCTCCCTTTTCTAAGGCAAAGCATTAGATATTTCTGCATGGACATTAATTGTTTTTAGCACCCTGCCTTCATTCAGTGTCTCTCCTTCATTCTATTTTATGCTTTTCTTTGAGGCATTAGAGCCAGGCTGCTTGTGACCCAAGTAAATGGTACAAACTTCAACATCACCTTTCCTCCTTAAAATAAAAACTTCTACTCTTAGTACAAGTGATACCAGTTAGTTGTTAGGAGAAAAGCAATCTGACTGAAGGGTTTCAAGTGGTATAAAACACTGAAAATCCATAAACCTATCTGGAAGTATTTATATTTTTTCAAAGAGAGTTCCTAGGAAATTAAGGTAGATTTGTTAACTGGTTATAACTGCAGGTTATTATTTTTTAAAAGAAAAAAGGATGTGAACAAATTCAGATGACGTAGGAAAATGTTTTTTATGCTTCCGTGCATGTGTTAAGTGTGTATAGTCACGCTCTAGTTCTCTATGGCTCAGGAGAGTAGTGCTGGAGAATCTGCCCCGGTCTTTGTCAAGGGCAGGTATTTTTGTCTGTTACTCTTCACTGATGTAATACCAAGAACGAATCCAGGAATACAGTAGGTATTCAATAAATATTTGTTGAATGAGTAATATATTCCAATTTTCTTGATTTTTTTTTTCTGCTACTCCCAAGTATTCAGCTTCTCCAGAAGTCTACTTTTTACAATTAAGGCTCCCAAGGCCACAGGACAGAGGTGACATTAGTTATTGATGTGTAAGGGTTAGATGCTTGCAAATTGAGTAATTACGTGGTGAAATAATAGAGTATGGCAAGTACTTTATATAGGGCACACTGATGAACTAAATGTTTAATTGCAACATGCCAATATTTAGGATAATTTTTCCTGTTCTTTGGATGAATAAAGTAACTAAAACATAATGCTTTTTAGTTTCTCGCAAAGCTTCATTATTCAATCATTAACCTCCTTTATCATATTATGTGCTCTGTTTTATAAATATGGTATTAACAGATGGGGCTAAATTTTGAAAAAAGGGTTTAAAAAAATCCCAATTTAAAATTCTAACTATCAATGCTGTCTTGGGAGAGCACAGATAAACAGATGTGATCTATGAGTAAGTACCCTTAAACTGTTCAAAAGTAGTTTAAAAAATTGCTACCAATCTAATCTTACTGACCTAGTAACAGCATATGGCAAATTTGGTAAACAAATTATATTTGGTAGATTAAACATCAGTAGTCATGGCCATTAATTTTGAGTATGTGATGTTTGGAATACTTGTTTCTTGTTATTAATCTGACAGCTGGAGACATGTTTATCACCTTTATCATCACATTTATTTCAGAAACTGAACCACACATAATGGGAATCTAGACAAACAATTAGTAAGTCTTTTATATTTGGTATCCCTTTCTCCAAAAAATCCATCTGCAAACTGAAAGAGGTTTTCTCTCTAATTTATAAAAAAGGACAACTTGTATAGGATTTCTAACAAATGGGAAGGGTTCATGACAAAGATTACCTACTCCCTGTGTCAGATGTGTCTTAGTGGCTGACCTGCACAACAGCTGCATGCAGAAGAATGGTGAATACCTGCTGATGCTACCTCTATTCTAGGAATGCATATGCATTTACGATGGTAGGTATTTACTCATCATGAAAACAACCTCTGTGGTTGCCTAAAAAATGGAATCTGACAAATATCAGGGACACCACTGTCATATGTGAGCAAAAAAGTTTTTTACATAGTGTTAGAAAGAATAGGCATTTGTATTTCTCATTATATCTCTAATAGTGGTGAATATTTTCTTAAGATCTGTTAAGTGGTGACAGCTAAATACTGTTGAAGTTTAGGCACATAAATAATGGCAGAAATATTTCTTTTTCAGATGTATTTCTCAAATGATAACTAAATCTTTTTGAAAAATTTATTTTTCCAAAATGTATTTTATATATTAAAAAAATCTATGCTTGTTAAGTGCGGTAAGCCCCTGTGCTAATTTATGTTTATCTTCTTCATTTGTGTTTCAAATGTTTTGCAGCATGTTATTAAATATTATTAAAAATTGTAATGTTGTGGCTGCTCAAAATATCAACAAACATAAACAAATAGTTTGACAAAAATCTTCAGACTATACATACTACCTTCACATTCATCTCCTAACTTATTTAATGACTGTACTTTTACATTTAAGTGATAATATGCAAACATTTTTCTAACTTTAAAGGAATCCTGAAGAAATAATAATGACAGGATAGAAACTTAGGGCAAGCAAATTAAATGTTACTAAACATGTTAAATGGTAAGTATTCATTCACTAAATGACCCATATATTTTTTCATGCCAAAATCATAAATTATCAGGATACTATTATCATAATACTATATGCATATAACACATGGCATGATATATAGCATATATCAGGTTACATGATACTATATGCTATTACACACAATACTATATACTATATAGCACAGGTTGTACAATACTATTTACTATATTTTTATATTTCCTATTTATGTATTTATACTGTCGATTGTATAATGAGAAACATATAGCTGTTTTATCTATTTCTAAGAAAAAAAGAAAATCAGTAATTAGTTGAAAAACTTATACAATATGTTAGGCATTGCTGTAAAAGTTCTTTTTGATAAAATTTTATTTAAATACAAGATTTTAAAAGATTTACAAGATTTAAATTTAATTAAATAATACTTTAAGACAAAATATTTAAGTAGGCATCTGTAGTGTTTCAAAAAACCAAAAACATATTTTTAAATTGTCTGAAATTTTGTCAACTGTCAATAGTTTAAACATTTCTAAGTTTAAAATATTAAAACTTAGTCACTAGGAAAACAATATTAGAAAAATTTATGCCACACAGGACAGGTAGGTTTACATACAGATATAAATAGACACACGAGTCCTAATAACTAATTTAAACTTAAAAACTTTAAGTTCATTATCAGTGTTTCTCATAAAAGACTAAAATAGTAAAATGATTTTTATATTATATAACAGTAAGTTTAAGATTAAAAATGTGCTTTATGCCGTGCACATATATTATCTTTTTCTGATAAAAATGATTTAAAAAATTCCCTGGATTAGGTAATTCTTTCTTTATACCTATTTTAATTTTAATGATCTCATAAAGTTTTAAAATTAAGTAAGAGTAATGTTTAACCTATAGATGTAATAAATATGCATAGCTACTAGGATAATCTATATTATAATACTGAATAGGAGCATCATAAATTACTCAAACATATACAAATGTAAATAAAATGATAAACTTTAATTAAAAAAATGGAATGTCATGAACATGACTGAGATGAACAGAAACATCTTTAATGACACTCCCTATGTTCATTAAGAATGGCCCATCCATGAATGCATGTATACCCACCCTTCAGTTTGTGAGACAGAGATGAGAGAGCAGAGGCAGGCCCAGCTACACCATAATTTTTGTAAATGCGCTCACGAGAAGCAAAGTTGCGAGATGGAGATTCTACAGTGGAAAACATTGGCAAAGAAGCAGCACAGATTCAATGGAAAAAAAATTTAGCAGAGAACACAAGCAAAAACAAAGCATTTCAAATGGTATGCAAGTATAAACTGTTATTTTAAATAGTTTATATTCTGCTATATTTTTCAACAAGTTTACATTTCTCTAAAACTGAAAACAAAGGTCAAATTAATTAATTTAGATTAATATGTGTTAATGTCCAAATTTGTTAACTTAAAACTTAGTAAGGCTCATATCTCTGATAAATCAAAATTGAGCATTTCATTTTAGACTTACATTTCTTTGGCTCGGTTTTCTTTAATTTGGTGCTCATTTAAATAAAGATTTACAAGTTTTTTTTTAATAGTGGAAGATAAAGAAATGTTACTTATATTACTTATGGCTTAACCTATTGTCACCTGGTTTCCTGAATGAACCGATTACTATAATTTTCCAGCATGTATCTCAGAAGGGACTCAGGGTGACACTGTGTTTGGCTACTTTTCTGGGTCCATCTTCAGTGAAAACGTTAGTACTAACCCCAGTATTTAGTGTTTGTTTTGTAGATCCTACTTCTGATATCAAATCTCATTTACACAACGTGTCACAACACAAAGCAAAGAAAATTTAT
Organism: Symphalangus syndactylus; assembly: GCF_028878055.3. NCBI lineage: Eukaryota > Metazoa > Chordata > Mammalia > Primates > Hylobatidae > Symphalangus > Symphalangus syndactylus. The sequence goes on along the minus strand of NC_072437.2, from coordinate 44,354,203 downwards.
AAGTCACTGAAAAAATGTTAGGAACGTCAATGATTTACTATGCAGGAAATGAAGTACTTAATTTGTCTTTTTTTTAAGAATTAACAGAACCTTTAAAGTGTCGTCTTTTAAAAGCAGTAAGCTAAAAAACATCTCTATCTGAATTTAAAAAAACTCATTGTATTTAAAGTTTTTAACTTATAGCAATTAAAACAAAATTAATTGGTTGTGCTGAAATAAATTCAGGTAGTAGGGAGATAGTTGTCTTAGTATTATTGAAATAAACTAGACACAACACACACTTTTCTTAAAATAAAAAAAGTGCTGTTTTAGGCTGATTCATTATTATGGTCAAGATTAATGATGAATGACCCATAAAATAAGAATTCATTCAATGTAAAGTATTGTTAGATACTGTTCTATGCATTGCAGACACAGTGGCGAACAGGAACAAAGTCCCTGCTCTCACAGAGTTTATATTTAGGAGAAAGGAGAGAGGGAATGAACAAATAAGTATACATCACATCAGGTGCTGAGAAACTTGGGAGTCATATGCCTACAGATGCGTCATTCTCCATGACTGCAGAACACCACTTTGGGAGTGACGCCTAGAAGAGGCCAAAGCCCTAGGACACTTCTAGATGAGGATATAGAAAGGAGACTAGAATTGAGCAGTCAATAAGGCAGGAAATATCCGGCAGGCAAATGAATGTTTCTAGGAAGAAAGACCAACTCTGTCAAATACTGCTGACAGATTAAGTAAAATTGACATCTTAGAATCAACAACTGAATTTGGCAACACAAAGGCACAGATTGACTACAGCAGTTTCCGAGGATAGGGACTAAAGCTGGAATGCAGTGAGCTCAAGAGACAACAGGAGGTGTAGACAGCAACATGCATGGCATAAAACCATGTTAATCTAAGTTTTAAAAAGTTAAATTTTTAATATTTTTGTACATCCTTCATTTTGAACAAATCTATAAACCTCAAAAGATGTGTCAGGTGCTGCAAAAGGAGCTCTTATGCTATTTAAGTGTCATATAATAAGGAGTTTGCAGCTATTGTTAAAATATCAGTTAGGAGGGTGATACAATTCTTCAAGACACGAACTAGAATGGTGGCAGCTTCTGAATGGAAGAGTTATAATTCAGGGGGAATTCAACCTGCCAATATAGGAAGGAATACAATCTCCTGTCCTGGCTGCTAAAAATCTGTGAAGACTCCACATAGCAGGAAGACACAGGAATAGGAAATCAGAAGAATACCATCTTAATTGGAAGCACACATAAAACAGAAATGTGAAAAACTATGAGGAAACTTATAAGATGTTAGAGGTTTAAGGACAAACTCCTATAAAAAAGTTTGAAGGCAAAATGGCCTTCAAGTCTGTTCAATGTATTACAAAGGCTAGAGAGACTGGATTCCTAGGTATGATTCAGAGTGAAAAAAAGAAATATTTTTAAAAACGAAAGTCTAAAAAAGGTTAAGTGACTACAGAAATTAAGCTGTTGCTGAAAACAACACGTTCTACACATTAAATTTTTACAAAATCTGGTCAAGTTTAAACATACTTTCATACAGTTATAGTTAATTTTTATAAAGATTTATACTTTTTAATTTAAAAAAGGCAAGCAATCTATGAGATACATTGATATCTATACACAAAAGAAAAAAGTTGATAGATGTTTTAAAAATCAATTGACAGAAATAATAATGCTTTTACAAAATCCTGTTAATACAGATAAGACAACCAGTTATTATATTCATCTCCACACAATTTTGATTCTTTTTTGGGTATCACTAACTTAAAGAGAATAATATTAAAAACAATTTTAAAGAATCAGGATTTTTCTCCAGTGCTCATCCTGAAGTTAATGTTGTATGTTTACTATAGCTTGCCCTTATAAACAACATGGTTCTTTATGGGCCATTTTGTTTTCTTTGTTTTGGATCCCAAGTATTAAATTCCCTGAGTCATATCATTTCCTAGTCATAGAAACTTTGAGTTCATTTTAAATTGTACTTTTTAAGTCTTCTCTAAGTACTGATGATAATAATAAAACCATGTAACTTTTCTTTCTAATAAGGAACGCATTCTCATTTCAGTTTAACAAAAAGATAAATGGTGGTTTTGCTGTATCAGGACCCTGACCTTATCGGTGGAACCATAAACTAGAAGAATCAAGGCACCTGTCAACACCTGGTGGCAGTACACAAATCTGGAGGTTTTGGGATTTTAAAAGTAGCATATATTATTTTTGAGTATTGAGTCAACCACTAAGCAATGATTGGAAATGTTAAATTTCATGAGTAAAAATCAATAATACATGATTTTTTAAAAGAATAATTTTTAGCATTAAATTCAGTTTGGTGTTCAATTTGTTGATTTCTTACTATGTTCTATAATCAAGCTGTGACATTCAATAACAATTTGCTAAATTATTGGCAGGCAATGTTCAAAGAATTATAAACAGGCTATTCAGAAGGACAATATACTGGAAATACATTATATTCAGGAGGCTAGGTGTCTAATCACAATGCATATATCACTGTCACCAATACTCAGAGCAGGTGAGATAATACAGATAAAAAAATTTTTTTCAAAGACATTCCACTGGGATGTTACAAACAGCAACAGGCAAAAAGAATCTTTGGCATGTAATTGTGCTTCTCATGTTGTTTAGTTCTCAATCTTGAGGAGGTAGTGGAGCAGTCAGAAATTTTATAGTCTTAGTAAAACTACTAGATACAATCTTTTTTTCTCTTTAAGTTCCTTTTTTTTTTCTTTCCAATTATTTTCTTTCCAACTTTTATTTTAGGTTCAAGGGGGACGTGTAGGTTTGTTACATGGGTAAACTGTGTGTCATGGGGGTTTGGTGTAAACATAATTTTGTTGCCCAGGTAATCAAGCATTACCTGACAGGTAGTTTTTCAATCCTCATCATCCTCCAACCTTAGATGCAATCTTAACTAAGATATCGGAAAGAGCTTGAGGAGGTTTTATAAATAAGTCTTATGACAATGGTCAAATAGCACTGTATTCTGTTCATGCTATACATACCTACGTTTATGTATTTATATATATTTCTTTAGATATAAGAAAATCTAATTCTATAGATCTGTCACAAACAATGAGATTTTAGGCTGAGCACGGTGGTTCACGCTTGTAATCCCAGCACTTTGGGAGGCCGAGGCGGGTGGATCATGAGGTCAGGAGATCGAGACCACGGTGAAACCCCATCTCTACTAAAAATACAAAAAATTAGCCGGGCGTGGTGGTGGGCGACTGTAGTCCCAGCTACTTGGAGAGGCTGAGGCAGGAGAATGGCGTGACCCTGGGAGGCAGAGCTTGCAGTGAGCCGAGATCGCACCACTGCACTCCAGCCTGGGTGCCTGGGTGACAGAGCAAGACTCCGTCTCAAGAAAAAAAAAAAAAAAAAGATTTTGCCACATTTATGGTAGAATGATGGGAACAGTGCTGCTGACTTTCCACAACTTAAGTCCTAGTCATTGTGCATTTCTATTTTTCTCTGAACAGAACTTCAGATATTTTTGACAGCAATAGGCTCCTACAAGAAACAGTAAATAGGTCCAACTTTATAGTTGAGGATATTTGAGAAATTAATTTTTAAATTATTTAAAACATATTAGAAACTAGTTTATTGGTTCTTATAGACAATATATAAATTATGCCTTCAACTTGGCCAAAAGATGTGATTAATCAAACAATATGCAGATTTAAAAACAGGCATAATTAAGTGTGATTATTATTCCCACTTCTATTAATGCTTCATAGGATTTTTCAGAAAGTGACAGGACTAGGCACAGTGGCTCAAGTCTGTTATCCCAGCACTTTGGTAGGCCAAGGCAATCAAATTACTTGAGCCCAGGAGTCTGAGACCAGCTTAGGCAACATGGTGAAACCCCATCTCCAGAAAAAAATACAAAAATTAGGCAGGTGTGGGGACACTCGCCTCCAGTCCTCGCTACTCGGGAGGCTGAGGTGGGAGGATCACTAGAGCTTGGGAGGTGGAGGTTGCGGTGAGCCTAGATTGCACCACTGCACTCCAGTGTGGGCGACAGAGTGAAATTGTCTCAAAATAAATAAATAAATAAAATTAAAAAAATAAAATAAAGTAACAGTGATGATTTGCATATACTCTTAGCTATGGCAGCCATTCTTGACTGACAGCTTTAGATGCAGTATCACTGCATAATACATCTAATATTCTTCTTTGTAGTAAACTTATCAGGAGGAATATGGAATTATGTGAATGGTAAAGGAGCTTAGGATATGGAACAGAAACTAAGATTTATTTACATAAATGTTGGTATACTAAAAGAATTAGACTAAAGATTTATTTATATAAATGTTAGCATTTATGTAAGACTTATTTACATAAATGTTAGTATACTAAAAGAATTATGCTAACAGAATGAAAGAACAACATTTTAAACTTAAGGATAAAATAGAAACAAGCTTTTTCCTAGACTATGACATTAATCCACATGATCTCAATGTGGAAAGAAGATGGGATACATAAAGTGGATTCCCCCCAAAATACACTGTTTCTCTAAATGACATCTACACATAATTGAACTTGAAGAAAACATACTCATAGCATATTATTGAATATATTCTAAATCTCTAGTAAATATGGTTAAGGAAAATAACACTTAGGAAAAGCGTATCATTTCAGGGTTTGTGATGGCTGAGACAAAAATTCTGAGCATAATTTGATGGGTATACATCTTAGGCCTTAGAAAGAATAACTTCAAAATATAAGAAGAGACAGGTATTGCTTCCCGAGCATTAACTTGAGACACAAGAAGGTTGGATATGCTTTTAAAAGTAAAAATCTTACTTCCCACAAATTGCTTATTAGTTGCAAGGGAAAAATATTAATTATACATAAGAGAAATCAGACATTTTGATAAAGTGATTAGCATTAACCATAACCCTTTCCTGCCTCCAGAAGTGACATCCTGAGAAAGAGACAATGCTTACGTAGCACATAGACAGCTAAAACCTAAACCAAAAACAGAAGTGCTTTTAGGATAAGATACTTTTTTTTTTTTTTTTTTTTTTTTTTGAGATGGAGTCTTGCGCTGTTGCCCAGGCTAAAGTGCAGTGGCACGATCTTGGCTCACTGCAAGCTCTGCCTCCCAGGTTCACACCGTTCTCCTACCTCAGCTTCCCGAGTAGCTGGGACTACAGGTGCCTGCCACCACACCCGGCTAATTTTTTGTATTTTTAGTAGAGATGGGGTTTCACCATGTTAGCCAGGATGGTCTCGATCTCCTGACCTCGTGATCCACCGGCCTCATCCTCCCAAAGTGCTGGGATTACAGGCATGAGCCACTGCGCCCAGCCAGGATAAGATACTTTTAAGGTACTATTTGGAGAAAGAAGGAGAAAGCAGGTGCCAGCAACTCACTGCCTCAAAATGGGAATACGTGTTAATCAGGGAACGGAGGGAAACTGTTCCATTGTTTCCTTTATTTTTATGTGGCAGGTAGAGGATAGTTTCCTTAGTTCTCTAACACAGTGGTCCCCTAACTTTTTGGCAACAGGGACTGGTTTCTTGGGAGACAATTTTTCCATGAACGATGGGGGGTTGGGGAAATAGTCTCAAGATGAAACTGTTCCACCTCAGATCATCAGGCATTAGATTCTCATGAGGAGCTTGCACCCTAGATCCCTTGCGTGCACAGTTCATACTAGGGTTTGCACTCCTATGAGAATCTAATGCCGCACTGATCTGACAGGAAGTAGAGCTCAGGCAGTAATGCTCTCCTCCTGCTATACAGTTTGGTTCCTAACAGGCCATGGACCAGTACTGGTCTGCGGCCTGGGGGGTTGGAGATCCCCGCTCTAACAAACACTGACAAATACAGACAATCAGAACAGCTTTGTGATACTGTTAATTACCGGCCTGGCAAAAGTTCATCAGGGATGTTGTTGAGGGGTTTAAAGTATAAAATAGCAAGCCTGGACTAAATGACCTGTCTTTTTCACTTCTTGCAGTCTATGTAATATAACTGAGATACAGTTGGAAAAAACCACTGGAATGAGTTAGCAGACTTGTTGCTGGAAGTCAGGGACCCCGAATGGAGGGACTGGCTGGAACCGTGGCAGAGGAACATAAACTGTGAAGATTTCATGGACATTTATCAGTTCCCAAAATTAATACTTTTATAATTTTGCCTGTCTTTACTGCAATCTCTGAACATAAATTGTGAAGATTTCATGGACATTTATCAGTTCCCAAATAATACTCTTACAGTTTCTTATGCCTGTCTTTACTTTAATCTCTTAATCCTGTTATCTTCGTAAGCTGAGAACGTACCTCACCTCAGGACCACTATTGTACAAATTGATTGTAAAACATGTGTGTTTGAACAATATGAAATCAGTGCACCTTAAAAATGAACAGAACAACAGCGATTTTCAAGGAACAAGGGAAGACAACCATAAGGTCTGACTGCCTGCGGGGTTGGGCAGAATACAGCCATATTTTTCTTCTTGCAGAGAGCCTATAAACAGATGTGCAAGTAGGAGAGATATCGCTAAATTCTTCTCCTAGCAAGGAATATTAAATATTAAGAACCTAAGAAAAGAATTGCATTCCTGGGGGGAGGTCTATAAACGGCTGCTCTGGGAGTGTCTGTTTTATGTGGTTGAGATAAGGACTGAAATATGCCCTGGTCTCCTGCAGTACCCTCAGGCTCACAAGGCGGGGAAAAAACCCCACCCTGGTGAAACTGAGGTCAGATTGGTTCTCTGCTCTCGAACCCTGTTCTCTGTTAAGATGTTTATCAAGACAATACGTGCACAGCCAAACACAGACCCTCATCAGTGATTTTAATTTTGCCCTCTGCTTTGTGATCTTTGCTTTGCCCTTTGCCTTGTGATCTTTTTGCTCTTTGAGGCATGTGATCTTTGTGACCTACTCCCTGTTCTTGCATCCCCTCCTCTTTTGATAAAAACCTGCTTAATAAAAACCTGCTGGTTTTGTGGCTCAGAGGACATCATGGTCCTTGCTTGTTATGATGGATAACTATTTATGATCCTACTTAGCCAACTTTCCACTTTGCACTGGACTGTATCCCCTCTTCTTTATATTTTATATATACAATATATATTTTATATATACAATACATATTTTATATATATTTTATTTATACAATATATATTCATATATATTTTATTTATACAATATATATTCATATATATTTTATTTATACAATATATATTCATATATATTTTATTTATACAATATATATTCATATATATTTTATTTATACAATATATATTTATATATTTTATTTATACTATATATTCATATATATTTTATTTATACAATATATATTCATATATATTTTATTTATACAATATATATTCATATATATTTTATTTATACAATATATATTCATATATATTTTATTTATACAATATATTCATATATATTTTATTTATACAATATATATTCATATATATTTTATTTATACAATATATATTCATATATATTTTATTTATACAATATATAATATATATTTATATATTTTATTTATATAATATATAATATATATTTATATATATTTTATTTATATAATATATATTTATATATATATTATTTATATATTTATATATATTTTTATATAATATATATTTATATATAATATGTATTTTATATATTATATATATTATATCTGTACATATATATTAGAGACAAGGTCTCACTCTGTTGCTCAGGCTAGAGTGCGGTGGCATGCAATTATGACTGACTGCAGCCTTGAACTCCTGGGCTTAAGTGATTTGCCTGCTTCAGCCTCCCAAGTAGCTAGGATTACAAGTGTGCATCACTATGACCAGCTGATCTAAAAAAATTTTTTTTTAATTTTTATAGAAACGAGGACTTGCTATGTTGTCTTGGCTGGTCTCAAACTCCTGGCCTCAAGCCATCCTTCTACCTTGGCCTCCCCAAATGCTGGGAATATAGGTGTGAGCCACTACGCCTGGTCTGCATCCCCTCTTCTATAAAAGAATATTGTGCCAGTAATTCTCCTCACCCTCCTGCATTATTAATATTTCTTTCAACTGAATTACTATCATTAGAAAACAACCTTGATATACTTTTTTTCCATTAACAAACAAAATAGAACAAAAACCTCTCCAGATCTTGTATCTTCTCTCTTAGTATCTTCTCTTTAGATCAAATCTTGACACACTTCTCTATACTCATTGTCTCCAATTTCTCTTCCCCCTTTTCTCCTAAGCCTATTCTAATCAAACTTTGGGGTTTCATTACTCCAAACTGGCCCTCTGCATGAACAGTGCTTAGTACACTGCCTGACACGTAGGTATACTCAATAAATACTTTGTGATTCATTGGATCTCTGTAATGTAGCTCATGTTATCCTTACCGTTGGAATGCTCTATTAACCTCCTTCCTCATCTCCACTCCTCCTTGCCTGATAAATTCTCACAAGTCCTTCAACACTCTGAGTAGGACCTGCTTCTTTTTTGAATGTTTCTCTAACCTCTCCTAGCTGAGCCAGAAGCTTTCTCTCCTATGTTTCCATTGCACCCTGTGACTACTGCTCCTGTTGCACTTAAAATATGCCATCATTTTTTCTTTAACTAGGTTATATCTCTTAAAATATTCTAGAAGCCTTCAAGATCAGTGGTCACGGTTTTTTTTTTTTAAACCTTGCTCATCACCATAACCTAGCACAGAGTAGATACTTAACAAAAGCAGGTGAATAAATGGAAGAATGAGTAAGTCATCTAAAGAAAGATGGTAATGAAGGGTGAAATAAACACAGTAGCAAATAAAGAGATGGGGGAAGAGGGAGAGATAAAAGGTCAAATCAAGCCAGGAGAAAGCAAGCAAATGCACTGGGAGAAAATATCTTGTAAGCAACATCAGCATTCTTTGTGGTCTGAATTCCTAGGATGAAGTAAAGGGTGGATGAATAAATCACTGATGAAGCAGCAAAACAAAATACCTGGGTCAAAGCTTTTATGTCACTGATAAGATAGCTCAGCTCAGTGAAGATAAATTCAAGCCCATGCCGAAAATGATTAATATTTGTAGGGATGCTGGAGATGTTAGCCCCAAAACTAAAACAAATATGTTGGTTGTTGTGACAGATGTTATAGAGTCAAGTGGAAAAGTTTTACTAAACTTCGATATTTGAACCAATGCTGACTCTAATTTTCTAAAACAGGGATTAAATCCCACAGGTCCTCATTCCTAAATCAAGTGCTTCATCCACATAACTTCAAAGCAGGCAAACAACAAACTGACAAATACAGCGCTGAGATTATAATCGGGGTAGAAATGACTCAGTCTAAGCCTTACAAACAAACCTGGCTTTTATGCTAACATTCACACTAACATCTGAATGTAGTCTAAATACATTAAGAATCTTAAAACAAGTAACCAAATTACATTGCAAAAATAGACCCAAAAGGAACTAGGAAAGCTCATTTGTCCCTTTCTAAATTCCTTCCTGCACCTCATTCCACACCGAGAATAGACAGCTCTCTTTTAGAGAGGGACTTTTTCTCTATTTTCCTCAAAGCCTGAGAGGTATGAAGTATTTGCATCAAAAGGCAATAATAATATCAAAAGATAACATTTATTGGGAATCCCATTTTATAATGAGGTAATTCAGGTCTGAACAAAAATTCAGACCTGTCAGATAACTTAGAGAGCTAGTAAGTAGCCGGAAGGGAAATCTGAGCTGAAAGTCTTTCCATGACTATGTTCCTACAAGCTAAGTAAACATAGTACTTTAGTGCGTTTGTATTCTCAAATGTAAATAAATAGTCATGCAGATATCCAAATGAATTCTGGGGTCACATTTAACTTTTTTTTTCTCCCACATAAGAATGTGACTTATAATAGGAAAACTCTTGTTGCAAGGTAACCTAGAGCTATGATATCTGTGCTTGAAAGTACTATGTCTTTTGACATATATTGTATACTTCATGTTTAAAATCGCTGGGAGATGTGTACTATGTATCCATCAAAATTAAAAATAAAACATTACAAAATAAAAAAATTATTAAAGTTTCTGGGAGAAAAGCAAATTGTCTTCAGTTTTATTTACCATTTTTCTACCACAAATAAATAAATAAAAGTTGAAAAACGAACTATTCAGCCTCTGGAGCAGTAGGTAGAAAGTGATAAAATGCTATGTTAAACGAAGCCATTTGCAATATAGTTTTTCAGTTGGACAATCTTGCTTAGAATTCAATCGGTATAAACCCACAATTATCATACATCATACTGTCACAGTATAGTTGGCTTTAATTACTAAGAGAAAGAAATAAATTCTCTTCTTTGAAGATGTTCTCTGAGTAAACAATTGAATATCATAATAGAAAACACAAGATCTTAAATTGATGAAATGGTAATCTTAAATACCTATAGTCAATAAACGCTCCTTGAATGCCTGTGACGTGTAAGACACTGTCAGAAGGTACAGGACATAAAATGAAGCTTTCAAGAGAAATGGGGATAATGAAAATAAGGAATATAATATTCTTAAAGAAAGCAGACACAGATACCATTCTCCACTTTGGTCCACTAAAATTTTATTGCCAAATTGCTTACCAATTCTAAAAACTACATAGCTAGTTTTTAAATTAAAAAGTAAATTATAGAACAGTAAAGAAAAATTCTATATACATACTTTTCTTTTTCATGCCTCTGTGTGCACACACTAAGACAAGGGAAATTTGTTAACTTTTATTTCTGTAACATTCTACTTCACTAGAATAACACTTGAAATAATTTCTATGTATATAAAATCAAATAATTTTGCTAATTTAAAAATTACCAAATATTCTATTTTATGGAACAAAATGTTGCCTGATTCTAAAGAAAAGGTATCAAATTAACTTAATGTGCCAGATTATTTTCAAATTTCCAAAGATAGGTGAAAAAACTATGATTCAGAAAAAACCCCAAAGAATTACAGATAATAATGCTCATAGAAATGCTAGATGAAGTTAAACCATGCACCAGTTGATGTGTGTCTTTGTAGAATTTTTCTAGTTAACCAGGATCTTGAGTTATGACATTTAGGAAACCTTTTTTTCATTCAAACTACTGTTACATTAAAAAAAATCAAACTATAAAAAGAAAAATAATCAATCTGAACAAAGCTAATACTCTAGATGCCAGACCTAGTTTAAATATAAATTAAAAAATATATATATATTAAAGTAGATTTTGCATTATTTACCGAGGTAAGGCTGAATATTTAAAACAGCCTTTGTAGTCAACAGAACTGACCTCAAGTTCTGGCTCTACCATTTTACTATGTATGTTTCTGGGGCAAATCATTTATCCTCTCTAAGCCTCTGTTTCCTTCTCTGTGAAACAGACATAAGAGACAGTATCTCAAATGAGGCTGTATCAAAGTGCTTAAGTACAGTGTTTACTACATAGTGGCGACTATCAGTATAAACAAAATTGAGTAAATATGGTCTTCTACATAATGACTTATTTAGTATCATAAAGGTATAAAACAAAAATGATTCTCATTTTACTAAATAGCATAGGGAAGTTCACTAAGAATAAGCCATCATCTAAAGCGTAGGTGATATGCTAGTGGGATACCTGGCAGTGAGGTTCAGGGAAGAATATCTTGCTTGAGTCATCTTAACAAATGTTGGCACTCTGCCACATTTATCTTTCCTAACACGATGTAAAAAATACAATTCTGAATTATTTAAAAAAATTAAAACTATTTTCAGATTCCATACTTTTTTTGGTGATGCTAAAGATTAAGACTTCCATTTTCTGGAATTTGGAAGTCAAAATTTAGAGACGTCCTTTTGTGAATAAGAAGTTTAAAACAAGACCTAAGTAATTCCCATTGTTGGACTATAGGCAAGTAATGATTCAGAAAACTGCTAATTGAAGCATAGCTAAGCTATGATTTCAAATTTGCTTCAAGATAGTGGTAAATAAAGTGGTGGTACTGATAACACATATGCATAAAATTACATTGACACAATGTCACCTAGAAATTGTTATTCCCTGGAAGAGACAAATCAACTTTTATTACTGTTTATTGTTTTGAAATATTTTATTAAATTTGGTAAAATTAAGATCGTAATTATGCTTGTTTTTGTAAAGACTTGCAATGATTCTTTAGATAGAACAAAAAGGTTCTCCTTTCTCCTTAGTTCTTTTGTCTGCTACTGCTATGACATAGGTAATTTTTCATCTAAAACTGAATTTGAATATGAATGAATTTAAATTTTCTAGTATAAATTTTCTACCTGACTGATCCTGATATTTTTCCTTTGTTTTCCCCTTTGTCCTTACCTTTAAAACTTCTTGAAACCTAGGTAGTACTTCTAAATGTAAAAAGTCTGATGCAACACAAAATTAATAAACTAACTCCTCACTTTTTCATTCTTCTAAAATAATATTTATCATAGAAGGAAAAAACTATTTCGCACATGTGACACTATTTTGTTTCTTTGAAATTCTTCTCTTAACAGACATTCAAATTAATATTATACATGAGTGAAGATGATAAGCTAGAAATTGATAGTACTTATATTTCCAAACTAATTAATTTCATTAGTTAAACTTTCCTCATGGACAGTGGAAACCCAGAAAAGTTTATACTCTTGTGTACCCTTTACCTAAGGTGGATAAAGTAATGAATAATATTATTTGCTAGCTACATACTAACCTAGTTCTTAATAAAAACTAAACCAGCTAGCATTCTTTTACATGACCCTAATAACAGTTATTAAAGTATTTTTGTAAACAAATAACTTAGACCTAAGTGTGAATGTACTTTACCAAAGCAAAGAGATTGTGCATTTGAATCTGAACAACGGTATACAAGCTGAAACTTTCATAAACTAGCTCATTCAATTAATGTGTTTATATATTGTATAGTCAACATGAGAACTGAATGCCAAGAAGAGCACACTGTTGTCATACTGGACAGAGCTTTGAAAAGTTTATGTGGAAGGTTCAGGAGGTTACTAAGAAAAAAGAACACTCAGTTAAGTATAATTTTTTTGAGTATCTTTTCCAAACCAATGTGAATTACTATCATGAATGAAGGACTAGAGCAATCCTAAAAGACAGAACTAGAATCAAATGATCAATTTAACATATTAGGAACAACAACAAAAAAATAAAAATAAAGGCAAGAAACAACAATTTGAGAAAACCGGGAAACCTAAATTGTCATACATTTCATAGATACCAAATTCACTTAGAAAAAACAAACAAACCTGTCCAAACAAGTACAGTCTCTCTTCTACCCACTAATAGAGTGAAATGGCTTTATCCTTTTGGGACATCTTGAAGTAAGAAAAATCCACTGAAAGTTGTCCCTATATGTGATGCTTACCATAGTCATGCATATGAACTTTAAATCAACTTTAAACGTCTTAGCTGCAGAATGTCTTAGCTCAGAATAGCTTAGATATTTCAAAAATGTGGGAGGGGATAACATCCTAATTAAAAAAAAACCAGTCAGGTGAGTTGATAACTAATTAGTAACTGATAAATAACTCAGAACAAAGCTTCAGAAATGCTTGATGAGGCAGGTAAGGCTGACAGACTTACTCTGAAGCTGAGGCTGCTGGAAGGAAAGGGGCTGTCCGAACACAAATGGGCTGTGTACTAGGGAAGAGGGAGGTTTTGCAGCTTGATCAAAGATGGAAGGAGCTGGGAGATTGGGTCGTGACTGAATGGAATTCAATATGGCACTCAGTTGGTCACCTGCAGTGGGTAAAACAGTCAAAACTACAACTCGTTATTCATTAACATCCAAAATGGCAAAGTAAATGGTGCTTTATGACATTCAGATAGAGTTGAACACTAAATAAAACCATGCCAATTCAGAAATGAGTGAAAATTGGTGACTATTAATCATCCTCAGATTAGGGACCGAATTTTGCAAGCTTTTTTTTTTTTTTAATGGAAGCGCCCCACCAAATCTTATATAGAAACCCACCTATAAAAACAAATTCATTTAAATTCATATATAAAATCTCTCATTATGTATGGGAGAATGAAGACTCTATGAAGAATCAGTGATAAATTGCTTCAATATTGAACATATATAAATGAAGATTTAAGTAAACGATGCCTTCTCCATAGTTCCCAACAATGACTAATACCACCGTGCCTCATCGGCGGTATATTTCATGCAGAAAATAAGCAATTAACAGTTTTTCTTTAAAAAGCAGAATGGGGCAAAGTATGTTATTAACATAGCAATGTGTTTATATTATAGTTATAAATTAATACTTTCTTTTTAAAGTTGTTACTGCCAAAGAAATTCTACTTTAAAAGCATGAAATATTTTGCTTAGATGAATAATTTAAAAATCTGTAAGTCCTATATGACAAAAAGGATTATGAGCTACCTAATTTGAATAGTATCTAAAATATCAATTCTAACATTTTTCCTTGTACCGAAAGGTTTTACAAAATTTTTTTTTAAGATAATGAAATAATTTGATGGATAATAACTCCTTTTTGTAAGTATACATTAAATAGTTTAAATGATGCTGGAGGTGGGGAGAGGGAACTACATCCAGACTAGGTGATGCAGAAACTGGAAAATAGTATCTTTCTAGTCATATTTCTGAAATATAATAAAGTTTCATATGTGAAAATTTCAACTGAAGTACCTACAAGGGATAGATTTATGTGGAAAGAACTGTGTACACGAGCCATATATCTTTTTTGAAATAATAAATAAATGCTGTAGATTATAGGAAAAAATTTAGAGATCATGAAGAATTTTCTAAAATACTGTTTTAAGGAAAAAAAACTTACAAAAAACAGCTCTTTGATCTTGGACAGTATTAAGAGTTAAAATGGGAACTACTGTTACAGATAATAAAGTTAGATATATTTCATCAAGTTTCTTATTATTTCTTTGCTCCATCTAAATATTTTAAAAGCTTGTTAACAAGAGCAGGCTTATTATTAATATTTTTTTTAAGGAAACAGGATCCTGTTCTGTTGCCCAGGATGGCGCATGTGGTTATTCACAGGCACGACTATAGCAGACTACATCCTTAAACTCCTGGCCTCAAGTGATCCTGCTGCCTCAGCCTCCCAGGTAGCTGGGACTATAGGCATGAGCCACTATGCCTGGCATGGTGCATGCTATTTTTGAACGATATTCACAAAATCATATGTTTAAAAAGTAATACTTTATTATTTGTACATAACAAATTTTCTCAGCAATGTTTGTGTCTCTTAAACATTTATATTTATTTTAATGATATTTTAATAAATTATAAAGACTGATTTACTATGATAGCTACCAGTGTACAATGACAGACATTTTAAAGACTGAAAGCATACAATTTGTGTTAAACAAGGCTTTAAAACATTACTATATAGAGATATGGTAGCGGTAAGCAAACGTTGAGATTTTAAGAGTTGACAAAGGTAAAGAGAAAGGGACATAAAGAAAACACTACCAAGCATTTACACGATGTAAGTACAAAGATCTAGCTTAAATTAATGGAAATCAGGTACCCGAAGTAAGCGAGCAGATAATACCCAATCCTATGGCATAGGCTAATCCAAGGGAGTAAAAAAAAATCTTGTGGCTAGGTTTCCTTCATAAAAATACTTTGTGGAAAGTAATGAAGCTATTCAATAGAAGTAGTTTTATTTTAAACGGAATATTCCTTATACATTTTGTTCACTGTTTTATTTTTTCACTTGTTCTGCAAGTCAGGTATAATGACACTGTATTTGTCCCTTGGAATCAAGTCCTGTGAATTAATTTAAATAAAATTAAAGTAAAATTATTTCCACGTAGGCTATCTGCTCCCTTTTACTCATGACCCAGCTGTATGTTACCTGTGGACAATAGGGCTGATTTTGAAGGAGTCTAGATCAGGTACATAGGAAAGAACAAGAGTGTGTGAATTCACATAAAAATGCAATTTCTGACGAACCTCCAGCATAAATTGTTTCAAAATTAACTATTGTTTGGACAGTCCATGATGCTGGTCTCTTCCATTAATGCAGCCAAAACAGCTGTATATATTTTATATTTATACAGCTTAGGGTTTTTTTCTTTTTACAACTTTCTGGTTTTATTATAGATACTAAAACCAAACATATCATTTCACATAATTCTAAATTAACTAAGATTACTGGGTTAGAAATTCAAAACCACATAAATTTTATAAAGCTCATGTGTAACATTACTTAAAAATACTATTTAAAAGTAATAGTTTGATTTTAAATGGATCATTTGAGAAAGTTCTCTGTTTCTCATTAACATTATCATCCTAATTAGTGGATGATAAAAATCACATTTTACGAGATTTAGTGAAATAGAATCTTTAGGATATGAAATCAAAATGAGTGTTTTTTAAATAGAAAAAAAATAAGCAAGCACTCTCATAAACTTAAGCCAAAACTGGTTA
The DNA here is from genome assembly GCF_028878055.3 of Symphalangus syndactylus. NCBI lineage: Eukaryota > Metazoa > Chordata > Mammalia > Primates > Hylobatidae > Symphalangus > Symphalangus syndactylus. Next base: position 44,337,762 of record NC_072437.2, on the reverse strand, counting down.
AAAACAAAAAACAAAACAAAACAAAAAAACTACTATGAAAAGAACACCTTTGTAAACATTTTGTATTAGCTTTCCATGAACAAATTTTAATAAAGATTTCTGGGTGAACACACATAAAAAGTGTATAAAAGAGAAGGTAATAAAAAACATTGAAGTTAGGTAAGTAAAAGACTTACTTTTAAATACCTACCTTTGCTATTTCCGAGTCCATAATCAAATCCTTGGGCACTGCAACTTGCCCCTTTATTAAAAGCTTGCACTGAGAAAGGGCTTGGAGGAGGAGTTTGAGAATTCTGATCCAGAAGAACTTGTTCTACAATAAAAGCCACAGCTGTAACATTAGTTTCTTACATGCTGTTCCCTATTCATACAACAAAGAGAGAAAATTGCAAAAGATTTCATGATGGTTAGATTTTAAAATAAGCTCACATCTAGATTTGATCAATTTAAATACCAGTCAGGTCATCTTAACATTAACAAAGCACCTGACAGATCTTTGTTTTTATTTATGAAATACACAGTGAAATTTAGAAATGAGATATGCTCTTATGAAGCCAATTTACTTTTATTGTGGCAGGATATATTATTGAATGCATACTAATATTTCTGGCCCAGGAACTCTTTGTATTTTTAACAAATTTATACAAGAATATTTTGCAAAACAAAATGGATAACCTATAAACCAGAAATAAAAGTATTTTGCATATTAGTATTAGAATAGACAAAAAAAGTAAGTATCTAGTATCAAAAGGAATTTTCATTTGTTAACTGTTCTAAGTTATAAATGTGAAAATTATGGAAAACTTAACTTTTAACTTATTTTATCACATAAAGATATTTTTCCCAAATAGAAGGATAATAATAAACCATGATACATAATCAGAGTCTATAAATGTATCAGAATTCTTATTTCAAGCAGAAAATGGCAAATGTTTTATCCATTTACAAATGGCAAGATGTGACCTATAAAATATGCAAACTAAATTAATCCCCTATGAACAATCAACTGGCTCCAAGATTCTGTCTGATATAAAATAACACCTTAGCTAAATATCCATATTAATGCCAGCCAAAAAAGGCAAAATAAAGTCTGTCAAGTAAAATCAGGGGGAAAAGGTATTTATTCCATTAAAATAACCTTATGAAAAATAAAATATCTCAAGTATATTTTTAAATATCTTATTTTTAAAATATCTTTAAGTATCTTACATATATTTTTTAAAAGTCAATAGTCCTTTAAACAGAACAGGGAACTACAGACAGGGTGTGGTAGAGTGTTTCCTTCCTACTTGCAAATTGCAATTCTGCTATATCAGTGGTACTGTATAATCTATCCCTTTACCAGCATTTGTAGACTTGATTTAAAAAACCAATCTTAGCACTTCCCTTAGGCAATACTCTTCAGCATGCAATATTTCAGCAGTAGAATGTTTCTTCAGAAAAACACCCATGAACAGTAAACTGAATGGAAAAGATAGCACTGCTTCCCCTCTAGACTAAGAATGGTCTAGCACCCAGAGTGAAGTCTGTTTTTACCACAGCAGTAACTCTGCCTACTACAGATTTCAAAGATCAATAGAGAGTTTTTACAAAGAGGAAAACTTTTGTTTTACTCACACGACTTCATATAAATTACCATAGTGCCAAATCTTTGTATTTCCATATTAAATATTATCAGCAATGAAAAGACTATTTGGGCAGCACATCAACTAATCTTAGTGATTTAAAGGCACTAACTTCATATCATTTCTTTCCTTATCACTCCAGGTTTTATATTAAAATATTAAGATTCACATGATCACCAAATATCTATGTCTGTATCTATATATCAAAAGTAAAAGATGATTAACTGATTACAGAGAAAAATTTAAACTTCTTTTAAATGATACTCTAATTTAAGAGGCATTTTATCTTGGAAGAAGCTTCTATCTTCTAAGTTTATAAGAATAAAATTTCCCAGGTTAGAACTTGATCCTTAGCATGGAAGGCATTTTGCATTTTAACAATAAGACCTAACTTACCATCCATTAGCTTTATCTATTATTTGCTCATTTAGTCTTCATATCAAATTTATGTGGTTATGACCTACAAGGTCGTTTTATAAATGGGAAAACTGAGGCACAGAGATATTAGGTTAACTTGGTCAAGGTCACATGAGTAAAAACTTGTACAGCTGGGATCAGTACCCTGGCAGCCCTGCTTCAGAATCCACTCTTACATATTTTGCTATACTGCCAGTTAAAAAATTATTAAGCATTAAGCTAGAAAAGTCCTTTAGAAGTCACCTAAGCTGTTCTCATATTTAACTTATCTTAAATAAAGCTGATCTCCTCTTAGGTATTTTCATTTATATCTGAATATTCCTATATAAAGAAAAATGTTTAAAAATTTATGAATATGTAATAAATATACAGCGATATATAATAAGCACATAGTAAGTGAAAAAGTCATTTAGTAAATGTCTGGTTTACATCAAGCGGAACCCTTCTCTTTTTCAAATGAATAGTTCTACTGTTTCAGGACATTATTTTATATGACCATACCATCTTAGACTAAAAAACGTCTATCTGGGAAAAACAAGGAGAGGAGGTAGGTTCTCAAGTTGTGCTCAATGTGTACAGCATGGTGTAATGAGTACAGCATTTAAAACACGAATGAAGATTCTGGCTGAAGTCTTACATCTGCTATGTCACCAGCTGTACAACCATAGACACATTATTTTAAATTCTACGAGCTTGAGCTTCCTACCTATAAATTTAAGATTATATCACCTACCTCAAAGGTGTGTTGTGGGGGGAAAAAGGGAGATATCTCCAAAGATACTTCATCATTATTGCAAATTTCAAACCTTTTTTGAATCCATATTTATGGCCATATTTCCTCTTGGAATAATAAGTATTATAAACGTATTATCTTTTGAATAAAGATGCATGTTCTCTTATTATCTAACTTCATCCTATAAATTTTGGGATTTGGCAGACAAGTCCATGTTTGCTTACATACTTATTTTGATGTGCTATTATTTTTATAATTCAAGTTGTATTGCAAAACTTCATGAGCAACTAGTATGTGTCAAAACTGTTTCAGAATTAGGAATGCAAAGGTAAAAACCATGTGCCTGTCCACAAGGGACTCATAACTGGGTATGAAGAAATAAACATGAACTTCACTATGACACTATTGTTCTAGTGGCGAGAACAATTCTTTAAGAACACAAGAAATTCTTGGCTCTGTTGTGATCAGTTAAAGCGTCACCCAAGTGATAATGTGGTCTCAACTTTGAAGAACAAATTTTTGCCACCAAGATATCGAAGAGAGGGGGACAAAAAGGAATATATTTTATTAAGTGAGATCAATGTTGAAAAAGGTAAAATAAAATTTAAAGTTGAAAATCTAACAACAGGAAACCCTAAAGACACTCTGCATTAATTCAATGCTCTTTCCCTAAGACAAAATGCAATCAAATGAAGTTGCCTGGGAGAAGTACTGAAATTGGTAGTTTGAATACTGAACTTTCATTTTATTATAGAAGGGATAAAATGTTCAGTCCTGGACTGGTACGGAAGAAAGAGGTATAGAAATTTATATTAATGAAATAAAAAGCCTGTTTTATAAAGATGAGTCTATATGTTTCAAATTTTCTTTTAATTTTCCTCTTTAATGTGCACTAAGTACTCACGTATTTTACAAACCAATTTTAACAGTTGCAAGATTTTTTAACTTTTAGTTTTGCTTTTACTTAAAAAACAAACACACAAAAAACTCTTTAAAACAAAAGCAATACAATCGGCATTAAACTTCTGTATTTGAAAGCTTAATTGGAATAAATCACAAATTTAAGCCAACTTGCCATCTTCATGTCGGAGGTACTGGTTTCCGCCTCTGTCTCTAGCTAAGGACCATGCCTCTCCTTCATCACTCTCACAGAACTCTACCATGCTGTTCTGATCCAGTTGCACCCATGTCCCTTCAGAATTGGTTACCTGGTACATAACAAAAAGCATGATTGATTGGCTTGATTCTTTCAGGGAACTCAGTCTGAAAACCAGTAAAAAGCTTACGTGTCTGAATAGTGTAATCATTCCAATACATTTCTACCAAGAAATTAGTTTCTGAAATTAAGGCCACAGCCTGAGGTAAGACAGAAGTCAATAAAAAGTTCTGTAAAATACTGCTTATTTATGAATTTGGTTAAAATAATAACTTTCAAAGCACAAAGATAACCCCTAAATAATTTTAAGAATTACCCAAAAACACATGGCTCATTTTCTTTTTTCTGCATCTAAAATGTCCTAACACAGCCGACTTTCTATTATTTAGGTTGAGAGTATCCATAGTGTAACTTGAAAATGACCCTTACTGAGAAACAGCATGACACACTACATCTTCAAGCTTATCAGCTGAGGCAAATGCCACAGTAGCCTAAAGAGTAATTTTATTTGCTCAGGACTTCAGTGAGACCTATGAATGGGAACAAAGAAGTGAAACCTTTTGCATATGACCACATCTCCATACCGATCACATAGAATATTTTAAGTGCTGATAATCCACGATGGTATAGTACATTTGTAATAATGAAAAAATATATGCAAATACCAAACATTTATATATACAATACAAATCATTTGTTAATATATTGTTTTCACAAGGATAATTATGCAAATCATTAGACAGAAGCACAGAAAAATTATGTATTTGCAATACAAGTAAAGATAAAATACATTAACATTGAAAAACCTGTGGTAGAAATGGCAACCTTTAGAAGAAATGCTTTGGTTGTATTACATTAAAAATGAGTATCTTAGAAGTCATGAAGCTACAAGAATCCATACCTCTCCCACTGCTTTGACTTTGTTTCCCAGAACTAACATTCCAATTGGGATACCTCTAAGGTTAGGGCAGCTTCTGATGTTGTGACCTGAAGGTCCCGTCTTCACTACCTTGTACATGCCTGGCCCTCCTCGCAAGAATGGCATATCTTGTTCTTGCATTGTTGCTTCCTGTGGGCAGCAGGAGTTTATGTCTTTGAAAAAGTCATCAGTATTAGTTTTAGATTCCTGAAAATTTGAATAGGAAAGAAAAATAAACAAAATACAATCTATTATCACTTTCAAAGCCTTCCTATTAATAGATTTTATAGCAAGTCTACAGTACTGTCAATATAAAAAAAAACACATAACTAAAGATAACTGGAGGATTAGTCATTAGCACTAATTAAAGAATTTCAGTTTTTCAACAATGCTATTTAAAATAAAGTTGAAGGCAAGAAAATATAGCAGGAAACCAATCGACCTCTGGCTTCTGCCCACCACAATTTGAGAAATACAATCATCCTTGATTTTACTTTTATCTTCAATGCAATATTTAAATTTAACAGTAGGAAAAATAAAAATACTATACTATGTGAACCACAAGGGAATAATTTTGAATCATTATTACTGCATTACTGCATATTGTTACGGGTAAAAAAAGTCTAAATATTCATTTCTTCCTATGTTGAAATAATTATTTATAAATAGAAAAAACAGGTATGAAGAATCTGAAAACTGATCCATAAGCAGAGATGATGAAAAAAATGCATTAAAAATATAGCTATATCTTGCTATTTGTTAGTTATGAATGAAATAATGATGCTTACAATATTTTAACAACTTTTACTTTCTAATATTGTACAAATAAAAATGTCTTGCTAGATTTGTTAAGCCATTACTATGCAGTGACGTATTAATGCTAGTAACAGAAAAACAGAATATATTTTTAGTAGAAAGGAGAAATTAAATATGGATTCAAGTAAATATGACATAAATTTATATTATTGAAAAGAGTCACTTCTAAAATGAAAAGAACCTACCCTAAATTTTCTGTTAAATTGTAATGCTGTGATAAAATTGTTTCCTATGTGAATGTGATAAAGAGAAATAATAACCTTTCCATATTTTCTCTTTTTCCCAACTAAATGTAAATAAAGGGTCCACACTGGGTGTTCTCTTTGCCATCATTACTCCTTTAAAAGAGATTTAAAACTGCATTTTTAAATACAGTAATATGAACTCTATAATTTATTTCATATTCAGATAGAGTAATAGATAACCATAAAGAGACACACATGCAAACATTAGGTTAAAATTGATATTTAATAATGTTATAAATAGAATAAAAATTTAAAAACTAACATTATGCAAGATAAAATTGTATTAAATAGTTCTATCCCTACCAGTACCCTCGTATGAAGAGATATGTATACATGTTCATATAGATAGTAACACAGTAGAATATTAAAAATAAAATCCTCAGGTTTAAAAATATGTGGATTCAAGAATTCTGTACACCTGCTACTTTGTTAATTCCATACATGACTGGTCAGGGAAAATGTTAAAGTCATCATTAACTTTCACATAGTATTTTGTGAATCTCACTGTAGTGATAAATAACCAATTTTTACTTATACAAATATGTACTAAGAAAAATTAATTTACATTTACTGTAATTATATTTTATTTACCAATATTCTTTGGTTACATATTGGAAATTTAATGGAAAACATAATTTTAAACACTCAAAAAGCTTAGATTTACAACTGAAAATAAGTGTAAAATACACATTTTGTATACTCATCATATATATTTGTAAGAATTTATATATATATATGCAAACCTACATGAATACAGAGAGAGCACTCAAGATAAAAATTGAGAGTAACACAGGTCTAAACTTTACACAGTAGTTGCTATTACACTCACAAGATTTTCTGTAAACATTTTAAAATGTCTGTTTGTAAATGGTCAATAAATAAATACATCATGCCATTTCATAGTTGGAAGAGGCAAGTTTTAATCCTACTCACAACTGATTCTTAAAAATTACATGGCAACATAAAAAAGCAAATATCCATAGATTTAGCAAAAAAAAAACCAATTTCACTGGTATTTAATAATATTCCTAGTGCATTTAATTAATTATAACAATAATTCTAACTTTTGATAATTCAGGGTAACACTGGGAGTTAAGCCTTGGCAAAATTAATTATAATTGCAAACTAGTCACGGAAAGGCAATTATGAAAACTTGTTAAAAATTTAAAATAATTAATATTTTATTGAAAAGGTAATAAAACTATATTAATAAGTATAAAACAAAGTTTATCCAATTCTTGTGCTAAACAGTATAAAAAACTGACAGACATAAAGTCATAGAACTGTGCCTATCATGCTCAAGCAATAGTAAAATACATGTTTTATTCAATATAGAAATGTGAGACCCAGGTACCAGCATATTAAATTCATGAATTTCAATATTATTATCTTCTCCCTCCATTCCCATCCCATTCTCAGATGAACATTCAAAGAGGGAATGTGAAAGAGTTGCCAGCAGAAAAAATAAGAGCCATAAGGCTAGGAAACTGCCACCTAAATAAGTTAGTTGTGAAAACACTAATCTTAGATATAATCATTGGAAATGCTAGTCATAAAACTAAATATGGCAAATTTGAAGTCATGTGGAAGTATCACTTAAACTAATAATACACTCTTTTTGGCAGGAGCGAGGAGAAAACTCAATTGCAGCACTTCATATAGATCTTTTTTTGGTTAAAAGGTTTTATTAATCTTAAGCAAAGGTTTTAAAGACACAAAATTTGTTATACATGCTGAAATACCTGAATAAAATATTATTGTTCCTTATAGTTAACTCACCTGGGGGAAAAAAGCTTTGGAAGTCCATGAAAATACGTCCAAATCCCTGACTCCTTGGCTAGCATTAAAGATATTCTGAGCAACAAAGTTTAAGAAAGAAAAATATCAACAAAGAAAGGGAACAGGATATCATCTGCAGAAGATGCGTGAACAGTAACAACATTTTTCTGTACTCTAGCACCAACACGGAAATATTATCTTACTAAAGAGAAACTGAAGCCATCTGAGTAAACAACACACCGAAGAAATTCTGTCTGATAAGTAAGTTTTTGTCAGAAGCTCTCCGTGGATATAGTGTGTCATGCCATTTACTAAAATTAAGAGCCAGAAGTTGTTATAAAGCTTAAGATACTCAATGCAAGAAAGAAACCTTAAAATTCTTTAAATGAGGACGTATTTGTTCTAATACAAGCCAGATTTGTTTTATGACAGAAACCAGTCTGCTGTTTTATAATAAAAATGGAAATGATATAGATTGTATAGAAAATGCAATTATCATTATGAATAATAATGGCATGTAGTTTACGTGACTTATCACTTTTTGAAGTACAAAAATAAAACAGTAAAAAATAAAACAAAAAGTCTGAGCCTTTTTTTTTCAATTTTCCTTCCCGCTATAAGTAGGGAAAAAATCACTTGGAAATGTTTCGAATGCTACTAACAAATTTGATAAGAAAAACATAAATAATACATACAATCAATTTTTTATCAAAAGATAAAAATTTAATCAATTTTATCAAAAGACAGGACTACTTTTCTCCATCTCAAAGTTTAGGAAATGCAGAGCATTTAGGATCTCTAAGTTAAAGTCTAAAAATGTTTTGTTAAGGAACAATCAATTCACAGAAATGCTATCCTAGAAAAATCAACATTTTCACAAAATATTTTACTGATAATTTAAATGATATACATTTTCGTAGTTATCTCATGCTATCAATCTATATTTATCTGATCTGAAATTAAAATCTTTCCAGTGAGTAGCAATTGCACAATTTTATTGCTTATGTAAATATTATGATAAAAGGTTATTTTGAATCAAAAAAGAGGACATTCAAAATGTTAATAAAAAAGATCAACTAAGACTTCAACAAAAAAGAAACATCAAAATTCCCTATCAATTAAAAGTCATTTTAGATAATGAGACTTTATTTACTGCTCTCTAGTTCTATATTTTCCATATCCATATATATATGTGTGTATATATATATATACACACATATATATATGGATATGTATGGATGAATGTGGGTACACACCCATGTACATAAATATATACTAATTCATAAATATGACATATAAAACCCTTAAAAAAGTGTCTAATAATATGCCTACAAATAAATGTAAACCAAAACCAAAGCCAACTGCCCCCTAATTAAAAGTGGATAGTGAGTAAGGTCCTTTCTCTTTAGGTAAAGTGAAAAACATATTGCAGAACATTTTGAAGTGCTATGTTTTAGGGGAAAAATGTCTTTACTGGTTTATCCATGTATATAAGAATTTGTAGAGTACTCGGTCAATGGTTTTTCTCCCTTATAAAGCATAGTGGGACAGACTTTCTGACATAAAACATTATCACTTTTTTTTTTAGCATATTGTATTTTTTAGCATAAATTACTCTAGTATCAAAGTAACGTGAAAGGCAATTGTTAAAAGTAATGCAGGTAAAGCTAGTGATGAAGCAATGTGGTGACTGGTTGACAATATTTAAAGCTTATGTCTCTCTTTTAAGTCAATGTGCAAACATAAGCACTTTCTCAGTCAACAGCACGTACAATGATATTTTAAAATGATGTTAACTGCTAACTATGGTAACAAATTGCCAATAAAATCAATTCCGTATATGTTTCTATGTAAACTGAAACTTTATACTTTTTTGCTTTTGTTCTGCAGTTGTAGAAAATTCTTAATTCACACTGGTTTACCATAAGATTATTTTCAAAATGCAATGTCATAATAAAACTGCATTTATCAAGAAGCAGAAATTTGACAAACAGAAAGCTGGAGTTTAAAAATAAAATATACTTGAATAGCTGGGCGCAGTAGTGCATGCCTATACTCGTAGCTATTCAGAAGGCTTAGACAGGAGGATTGCTTGAATCCAGGAGTTCAAGACCAGTCTAGGTAAGACAGAGATACCTCGTCTCTACAAAATAATTTAAAAATATAGCTGGGCATGGTAGTACATGCCTGTAGTCCCAGCTACTTGGGAAGCTGAGAAGGCAGGACTCCTTGAGCCCAGAAGTTCAAGTCTAGCTTGAGCAACAACAAGACTTCATCTCAAACACACACACGCATGCGAGTGCACGCGCGCACACACACACACACACTTGAATAGTGTTCTTTGGAAATTTAGAAATGTTTTAGTCTAAAGACGTGAACATTCATGAAAATGTTAATTTCTCCAAAGCCCCCATTTCTCACTATTAAAATATGTTAGCTTTCATATAGTATAATTTCACAGATTATTATGAGCACAGCTTGTGTGTGCATGTGTATACACAAACACATATATATATATAAAATAACATTTTATTCTCAAATACTATTTTAAAGGCAGAAAAGTTCCGTCAAGAAAATTAGAAAATTAAAGCATACTGGGAACCTAACAAATTGATGAACACCAAATTGCAACTCTAAGCTGATAACCTTTCAAGGCATAGAAAAGAGACCAATAAGTGAATAATTATCACAGTGAAAATATGTGACCAACCATGCCAAATGCTCATGCAAAGAAAAGAAAAAAAATCTTTCCTTGTGTTAGATAAGCACAAAGCTAAGAATTGCCATTGTTCAAGCAAAATGATAAAATAACTCAGAAAAATTAAGCATAGCATATATATTAATTAGTCTTAATTTAACTGTTTCAATCTCATTCTGTTTATGAAACTTTAACACTAAGCTAAAGAATGAAATAAAGCTGTTCTTAACCATATAAGAACAGCACATTTACTAATGTTGTATTAAGTTAATATTATTAAGATTAAAATACAGATTGTGAGGCCGGGCGCGGTGGCTCAAGCCTGTAATCCCAGCACTTTGGGAGGCCGAGGCGGGCGGATCACGAGGTCAGGAGATCGAGACCATCCTGGCTAACACGGTGAAACCCCGTCTCTACTAAAAATACAAAAAATTAGCCGGGTGTGTTGGCGGGCGCCTGTAGTCCCAGCTACTTGGGAGACTGAGGCAGGAGAATGGCGTGAACCCGGGAGCCGGAGCTTGCAGTGAGCCGAGATTGCGCCACTGCACTCCAGCCTGGGCAACAGAGCGAGACTCCATCTCAAAAAAAAAAAAAAAAAAAAAAAAAAATACAGATTGTGTATACACATACACACAAAGCTATTAACAAAATCAGGAAATCTGGGGTATGTTAAAGCTGTGACTGCTAAGTGTTATTAGGTAACCTAAAAGAACGAAATTGGATTTAAAATGCAAGAAACATTTGCCAATTTTATCAATTAACCCAGGTGATGCTACACAAACAAGATTAACAAATGATACTTTCTCTTCAACTCTACTTCAAATCTTTCAGGTCCCAAAATTTGGAAAATCAGTATACTTTCTGTATGTTGAACACCCATCAGCCTAAAATAAGAAGTAATCTGTATAAATGCATGCAGATACACAAAGACTCAATTCTGTAAGAATTCAGATTATAGGGGAACTATAAAGATACCTTAGAATACTTCCATTTATCTATCATCTACTTTCCTTGATATAAACTTTCTCTTCCACTCAACTCCCCTCACAATGTTTAAAGATCTCATTTTTGACAGAGTACCCAAAGAATTGGGTGTGTAAGTTTCAAACTATTAACATCTCCTATCATAGAAGTACACTTATTTTCCAAAAAATTAAGCTCGTGATTCCAGAGAGTCTAATGTCTTCCATGGTAGGTGCATAATAAATTCTCTTTTCATTTTTTTACTTGCATTTTCCCTGATATTTGAAACATTTTACCAGCTCACATTTTGTAGATTCCACATCTTTAGAATTTTAATTTAAAATCAATCAATGTTCCCCAGGTATGCCATCAAAGAATAACTCATGTCATCTTCAATACATATTATGGTATTCATCCTCATTCAACCATTAAGGTTGTAAGTATTTATCTTTCTGTAGTTTGGCAGTTCTAGTCAAAGTAATAGGATTATTACAGCTATAGTTGCTTCATCCTTTTATAATTATATCTATCCTTATCTCTCCACTAGATTAATGCATACTGAACATAAATGCATGGGCTTTAGAATCATATCAACTGGTGGTCCAATACCAGCTCTACTACCTTCTACTTGTGATCTTGGGTGAGTGGCTATCTTTATTCATTGCAAAAATGAGAATTATAATATGCTTAACATCACAGGGTCACAATGAGGATTAAATGAGATAATTAAGGCAAGAAGCATATACATGTTAGAAATTATTTTAAACAGAATGATCATATCAAATGCAAATAACTAAAATTAAGCGTCCACAAATGTGTAAAGCATTAACAAATTGTGAAAACCTACTATGAGCAAAGTGTAATTTTTAATGCTTAGAAAGAAACAAATGTGAGTAAGAAGGGATCCTGAATGAGTCCTTATCCTCAAGTAGCTTAAAAACAGAAATAAGGGTACATAAACACAAATGGGCTGAAGGCAAGAAAAACAAATATTATGGGTAGCTAGAGAAAGAAGTAAGCCTTTTCTACTTCTACAGATTAAGTGCTGCCTGAGAAGGAAGAGAGAAAGCTATTCTCCCCAGTACATACCTGTTTTCCACCCTCAATTCTCTGCTTTACCTCTATCAACTATTCATCAGTTCACATACATAGCATGTCCCCATAACTCTGAACATTTGATTCTGTCTAGAAATTCCTTTACTGTTTCCTGGCAACTTTTCTTCAAGACCTCCTCAAGTGTCACTTAAGTGAAGCCATTCCACAACTTATCACAATGCAATTTAATTATGTGAATATGGTATGTCTACCACATTACATGGTGAATACTCCAAGGATCAGAACTTTACTCCATCTTATTTACTCTGTATCCCTCCCCTCTGCATCTCCACCCAATGCCTACTTTCCAGCTTAGTATTTATTACTAACAAGAATGCAAATAAGAATTCTACGAATAAGAACTCAAATATTTACTAAATGAGCAATTGATGAATTAATGACTATAGCAAAATTGGGAAATAAAGAGAAGAAGATCACCAACCAATTTTTGAGTCTGGACAACTTAAGTTTAGAAAAAAATGGAAGTGAAACATTCTAGATAAATTAGACAACAAAACAAAGACTCTTCAGACATAAAATCGGAAAGCATGTTCTCAGCTGGGTGCAGTGGCTCACGTCTTTAATCCCAGTCTGTAATCCCAGCACTGTGGGAGGCCGAGGTAGGTGGATCACTTGAGGCCAGGAGTTCGAGAGCAGCCTGGCCAACATGGTAAAACCCTGCCCATCTCTACTAAAAATACAAAAATTAGCTGGGTGTGGTGGTGTATGCCTGTAATACCAGCTACTTGGGAGGGGAAGACATGAGAATCGCTTGAACCTGGGAAGTGAAGGTTGCAGTGAGCCAAGATCGTGCCACTGAACTCCAGCTTGGGTGGCAGGGCAAGGTGCTGTAAAAACAAACAAACAACAAAACAAAACAAAATAAAAAACAACAAAAATAAAACAAACAAAAAGGAAAAGAGTGTTCTAAAAAGGGTAAAAAGTTCTACATAATTGATAACGAATGCCTCACAGAGGCATCGGAACCCTTCATCTATTTAGCTCTATCTTTCTATCTTCCTCATTGACTTAAAAATTATTTTGAAAACAATACAGTCATAATATGAATGTCTAATGCTATTTCGTCTCTAAACTAGGGCATTACTAAAGTGCTAAAACAGTTAAAGTCACCTTTGAACTAAATTAGAATATGAATATTTTTCAGTCAAATATGGTGTTTAAGTAGAATGACTGATAGATCAAAATTGAGCTAAAGTTCATACTTACGATGAATACACGAATTCTAAAACATGAGTAAATAAACAAGTCAGCGTGACAGGATCACTTTAAGGATTATCTAAAATGGGTAACTATAGTAATCTTATTTTTAAAAATAATTCATCCAACAGTCAGTGTTCAAACTTCCAATCTCTGCCCCCACTCCTCTCTCTATAGTTTGTTTGAGTTGGGATCCAAATAAGTTGCACACATTGATGTCAATACAAAATTGTTTTAACTAGAAAAGGTTGAAGAGATAGACGTAAACAGTGCTGAAGGCAACTTTTCAGTACTTTCACTTCTTTTTAAGTTGGCAGCATTGGTGTTTGAATACTTCTAATTTGATTTCATATCTCCCAGCTTTCATTTTTTTATTGAGTCATGTTTTACAATTAACAGCCATGATTAAAGTTCGTTTACTTTAAATGAACTGAAGAAGGGAGAAAGATAGTTTTTCTAGCAGTAAATGTATAAGACATACAAAAGAAGAGGTAGCAAGATGCAACTATTTAGGTGTGTTATTTCCTTGAGAAGATGAGAGAGAATCATTATTCTATGTCCTATCATGTTTAGCCCCACACAGTCAGATACTCATTAAGAAAAATGTACTGACTGGGTAAGGGGTCTGCCCTAGTCCCTACAGATAAAACCTTGGAAAATCATGCCTGTCCCTGCCTATGCCAGGCCTCTGACTCTGTGTGAGTCATCAGTTAATACCTGTACTGAAGTAACTTTATCCCAGATCTCCCATTTCCTGCTCCTGTTTTTCAGTCTTCAGCCTTGTCATCTATATCTTTAATTTCTCCCTTTTCCTACTGATATCTTTCTTTTAACTTATAAAACTCGCAAGTCACTACTACTCTTAAAATGAAGAAACCAAAAAAAAACCCTAGCTTCCTAACAATACCAGACACTCTTGAGCTGTTTACATTAACAATCTCCGCACTCACATTCCAGTGAAAACCACCCACAAGTGTCTGTATGCCTCACTCCACTCCTTACCGCTCCTCTAACCTTTGTTACTCCCTTCTTTCCCTGACCTTAAGGAGACTGTCTACTACAGATTGTCTCTTGGATGGGGTTCAAAAGCATCAAGTAACAGAACACAATGCTTTAAAATAAAATCATGGGATTCAGAATTGTGACAGATGGTACTTCTTGCTCTTTCTTTCTACTTTTGTTTATTGACTTGCTTTATCTGTGTAAGTATCTTTCTCTCCCAAAAGCAGCTCCTCAAATGAGCAAAGAAATCAGAGAAAATTTGGACTGGGGAGGTAGAAAAGATAATATAATCTGGAATAACGTTTTATTAGGGACTTAAGAAAATTTTCTTAAATAAAACACACGATGGCCAGGTGTGGTAACTCATGCCTGTAATATCAGCACTTTGTGAGGCCAAGGCAAGATGATCGCTTGAGCTCAGGTGTTTGAGACCAGCCTTGTCAACATAGTGAGACCCCATCTCTCTCTCTCTATATATTTTTTTGAGACAGAGATTCGCTCTGTGTCCCAGGCTGCAGTGCAGTGGCGAGATCTCGAATCACTGCAACCTCCACCTCCTGGGTTCCAGCAATTCTTCCGCTTCAGCCTCCAGAGTAGCTAGGATTATAGGTGCCCGCCACCACATCTGGCTAATTTTTTGTATTTTTAGTAGAGACGGGGTTTCACCATGTTGGCCAGGCTGGTCTCCTGACCTCAGGTGATCCACCGGCCTTGGCTTCCCAAAGTGCTGGGATTACAGGCGTGAGCCACCTCGCCCGGCTCTCCCATCTGTACAAAAAACAAAAACCAACTCCCCCTTGCCCAACAAAAAAGCCTATATTGGAAAAAAAAACTGTACAAAAGTGGTTGTTATAATTATCTCTTTAAAATACACTTTCGTAGAGAGTCAAAATCCTTTTTAACTGCAGGTATAAATCTGAGGAAAATTTAATAAGATGTAATTGATGTAATTTTTTAATTTAAAATTTAGTATTTTACTTATAGATGTGTCATTGTTCAACTTAACCTCTGTAAAGCAGCAAGCCAACATTCTAAAGTTTCTTGATCACATATCTTCCTTCTCTTTCTTGCTCTCTCTCTATATACAAAGTCTCCACTGTGCTATTATAAAACATACACAAAAGCATATAAAAAAGAATGAGATCAATAAATAGAAATGAAATTCCAATGTTTTCTTCACCAAAGAATTGTCTTGTATTATATAAACTACTGCTTTGGAGAACATTATTATGGACAATCAAGGAGAAAGTCAAATGGAATATACTGAATGGTTTGATACAATAAGCTAACTTTACAAACTGATTTTTATGAAATTCAACTGCTACTAAGTTTTTAAATAAAATTTTACCCGTGCTATTTATTAGCTCTGTCCTAAAGAGCACACACATTTGATGGTAATGAAAAAAGGGAAAAATCATTCTTTCCTGGTTAATATATAAAATGAAGTGTGGGTTATTATTATACTTCATGAAGTAGCAATCTTGTGAACACTGGCTCTATTCTACCATACTCAACAAGGAGGTACAATGAATTCTCTCAAAGACTAGGATTTAACTTCAACTAGAATACAACATAGCACCACAAGTCTAAATAATAGTATTATAAGCCGAGAAAGAAGAGATTCAAAATTAGACAAAACACACAGAACTATTTGCAAAATGTGAACATAACATACATTTATACATATTTTTGAATGTATAATTCTGAGTTCATAAACTTTAGTTTGGAATTCATTCCAAACAACTGTATCAATAAGAAAGAAAAAAATGTAACCACTCTCATTTTCTACCTCTTTGGAAGGAATTCAGTAGTTTTAATTAAGAAGTAATTAATTAAATTTACTACTTCCTGCCTATCTGTGATGGATCATAATCTGCACTAAGGGCCTTAACCTTGCCAAACTTCACTTTCATTACACAGAAGCCCTTAAAGAATTCAAGAAATTGTGAAGTAAAAGTTACTTAGTTGTGGGTTACCTCAGAACTGAAAAGCCTTAATTAAAGAAAGCCCTGTAAAACAAATAGCATGTATCTATAACGCTTTTTAAAACCACCTTTTACTTACGTCAACAGGGACCAGAAGACTCTTGCCAAGATGTTGATTAAAAGAGAGGCACCAGGCTTCAGTGTAACCATTCATGTTAGGGACATACTTCTTTATTGTCTCATCATTCAGCCTCAGCCACACACCATCATCATTATGGATCTATAGAAAAAAAGCAACAGAAACAAGCCAGGCCTTCCTGTAAGTCCTATGAGGCTAGCAAGGTCTGAAAGTCTGCAAAGCAGGAAAATGATGGTGGATGTGGAGATTAAGCATCTAGTTTTCGTAGAAAGTAAGTCTGAGAGACCCTCCAGGAAAAAAAAGCAGCAAAGAGTGCCAACACACTATGATAATTCATGTGGCAAGATTATAAAAACAATTTCACTTAGGAATAAAAACACAAGGAAACCACACTTTAAGATACATAGTTTAAACAGTAAAATCAGATGTTTCCCAAAGGAATATGAGTCTTCCTTCCCTTATATCTATATTTTAAGAATCAGAAGTCACTTGGTTGTATTACCAGAAAAATATACTGTCCAAAGTTAAAGCAGTAAGAAACACATTTCAAAACAAACAACATTTTAAAATGTCATGAAAAACTATACCTATTTTCAGTGAATACATGTACAGGTTCTGAATAGGTTCTGAATACTCAGTTGAACATTGTTCTTTTCATGTTCAAAATATAATTTACTTATTTTTTACTGATAAAATAAATGAAATGTTTGAAACTCAATGAACACATTCTATAAAATAGTTTTAAAATATTTCCCAAACTGCTTAAAACACATTCTGACAAAAAACTCAGTAACCTTATTATTATGCAAACAATGCAAAAACTTTCCGTCCAGAATTTACTACCAAGAGCTCCTTTATCAATTACCTCATCAATAAAAGTGATAGTTCCATTGACTTTCACTATGCCTATCTGCTCACTCTGAAGGGAAGGGTGGCTACGGATGCGAAGCCCTGCGCTGTCCTTGGCCACAAATTTTCGAACCTGAGAAAGGCAAAGATAAACAGTGAGGTAGGAAGAACATGGAATAGAGATCTTATAAGTAGCAAGAAGTAAAATTAAGCAGGTTTAAAAGTATCATAATTCTTAACAAGGTTCCAGAATTATTTGTAGTGAGGCTCCCACTGCAAATAACAGTGCTTCATAACACTAATAACAGAACTTTTAAGCACTGAAATGTATATTACTGAAAATAAAGCTTAGACAATTATATATATTTTTAACTCATTTCTAAATATTGAAGATATGTGTTAAGAAGGATAAAAACCACTTGTTAGAAAAATAAATTCAATTACCAGTATTTCATTTTTTTAACATGCAGTTTACCAAAATGCCTGTACTTATTCTTTAGATTTCAGAAATTAACTTTTCTTTTGAAAGTAGAGGACATTTTCATGTTGCAAACTTTACACTTAATTTCAGTAGACTTTTTGATCATTGTAAATGTTCAATAGCAGGAAGAATACAGTATGTACCAATTACTATAGCATTACACAAAGAAATAAAGAAGTACACATGCTACAACTAAGAAATATTACCATGAACTACTCTCTAAATTTATTTAGGGATATTTAGAATTCAAGTCCTGAAATCAAGTAAAATGTTAGATGTTTACTGGCCATTTTGAAGCATCAGTGACAAACATGTAAAAATTGAATGATTCCGGCTCTCA
This sequence comes from Symphalangus syndactylus, assembly GCF_028878055.3. Classification (NCBI taxonomy): domain Eukaryota; kingdom Metazoa; phylum Chordata; class Mammalia; order Primates; family Hylobatidae; genus Symphalangus; species Symphalangus syndactylus. The sequence goes on along the minus strand of NC_072437.2, from coordinate 44,319,362 downwards.
CTTCATTCTGCCCTAACCTTATTAGGCTGAGGTTCAGACTTTGGTTTGACCAACTGAGTTCCTGGTGGTATCATCCCTTTTGGTGGGTCTTTTACTTTTACTTCCAGACCAGCATCTGTCAGAAAAATCAGAGAACTGTAACATTTGAGAAAAAAAGAGAAGGAAGATCCTTAAACCTAATCTTATAAACATCCACAGGCTGTTTTTAAAAATTAACACAAATATCTGATTTCTGTCCTTTTAAGGTGATGGATATTTAATAGGCTAAACAAGAGAAATATTTTAAAAATGGCCCTGAGATTCTAAAGGAATGTCTCAGGATGTCAAGGAAAAGAAGGGGCTCCCTATCATTAACTAGAACATATGAAATGATACAGAAAAAATGGAAAATAATTTAAAAAAGAACCCTTGAGAATTAAAACTTATCTGACAATATCCAATCAGAATACCACTCATCATCTCTACCAGTCATCTCTATGACAATGTAGCATGGTCGTGAGAAGCTGAGGTTCTCATGTTAGACTGCTTTGGTTACTCCGATATCTCACACTAAACTGTTTGACTCTCTGAGCCTCAATTTCTTCATCTATAAAATGGGAAAAATAATAGTATCTAATTCACCGAGCTGCTGTAGGACTTAAAATATACAAGGGGTCAGGGGCAGTGGTTCACACTTGTAATTCCAGCACTTTGGGAGGCCGGGGCGGGCGGATCACCTGAGGTCGGGAGTTCAAGACCAGCCTGGCCACCATAGCGAAACACCATCTCTACTAAAAATACAAAAATTAGCCGGGCATGGTGGCGCACACTTGTAATTTTAGGTACTCAGGAAGCTGAAGCATGAGAATTGCTTGAACCTGTGAGGTGGAGGTTGCAGTGAGCAGGGATCGTGCCACTGCATTTCAGCCTGTGCAACAGAATGAGACTCTGTCTCAAAAAAAAAAAAAAAAAAAGTACACGTAGAACAAATTTAGATATATATTAAATGCACAATAAATGTTAGCTATTATTATTGTAATTATTCTAATGAATTATTATCTCTGCTTGTCTATGGTCAAGCGAGGTCGCAGCCCATTGATAGCGTCGGAGAAAACTTAGGAAGAAGAGCAGGGAAGTTGAGTATGGAAGAAAATGAATGATTCTAAGTAAGCAAGTCTTTTTCTTCAGCTTCATTCCAAAAAACAAATAAAAGTGGATTTTTCTTATCTAATTTGTATCAGTTTTCTTCATCCCACTATTAGATAAGATGATGAAAAAAACTCTACTGAAATTTTACCAGAATTTTTAGAGAAAAGAAAATCTTCACAATGTCATTCTTGGCTATTTCTACTTTTGAATTCCTACTGTAATTTGTATCTCTTATGTGTCACTACTTATATTCTACTTCATATGATTTTTGTTTGCCTGTTTTATTTTCACAATCCTCATTATTTTTTATTTATTTATTTATTTTTTTTTGAGACGGAGTCTCGCTCTGTCACCCAGGCTGGAGTGAAGTGGCGCAATCTCGGCTCACTGCAAGCTCCGCCTCCCGGGTTCACGCCATTCTCCTGCCTCAGCCTCTCCAAGTAGCTGGGACTACAGGCGCCCGCCACCACGCCCGGTTAATGTTTTGCATTTTTTTTTTAGTAGAGACGGGGTTTCACCGTGGTCTCGATCTCCTGACCTCGTGATCCACCCGCCTCAGCCTCCCAAAGTGCTGGGATTACAAGCATGAGCCACCACGCCCAGCCCACAATCCCCATTAAAGTGTTAACACTTGACAGGAATTGTCTTACCCAGGACAATGTATGCTCAGAACCAAAAAACATTTGCTGAACTAAAGGCTTTATGGATATGTTGAAATAAAGAAGAGTGTAGCAAATGCTGCTAGCGAAGGTCTCTAGAATGTTACAGATGAACTGGATATATCTGAGTCTATATAGTTACATTAATGTATGAGAACATAGAATTACATCAATGTAAAGTATCTCTTTACCTCCACTGCCAATGCAAACTACTTAAAGCGGGGTTTCTGAAATACTTTGGTGAAATATTAATTGGTATTATTTCCATCTCCACCATTTCTCTCTTCTCCACTCGCAAGCGGTCCCATGATAAGGATTAAACATAGTCAGACAAGTTTCTTGATTTCAGAACTTGTCAGAATCCCTAATATGTTAATGTAGATTGTATGAATGTCTCAAGTGAGACTACCATATACAAGTTGAGCATCTCTAATCTGAAAACCCCAAATCCAGAAAGATCTAAAATCTAAAACCTTTGGGTGCTGACATGATGCTCAAAAAAAGCGCTCACTGGAGCATTCTGAATTTTGAAATTTTGAATTAGGGATGCTCAACTGGTAGCTATAATACAACTATTCCAAAACCAGCAAAAGTCCAAAATCTAGAATACTTCTGGTGCCAAGCATTTCAGATGAAAGATACTCATCCCAAACCAGGTTTTTGAAATTTATCTGATCACAGAAACCCCTTTTCTTGAGGAGTATCAGGAAAATTAATGTTACAAGAAATTCACACTGATAAGTACTAGAGTTTTCTCCTTGTTATCTTATTACACAGACAGTTGAAAAGTAAAGAAAAGATTAATGCCTGAAACAAAAGAAACATGTTTTTCAAAGTTAATGGTTGTGATGATTAGTTGTAGGTGTCCACTTGACTGGATTAAAGAATATCTAGAAACCTGGTAAGGCATTACTTTTGGGTCTGTGAGGGTGTTTCCAGAGAAGACTGGTGTGTGAATGTGAGTGGAGTAGGTGGAGGAGATCTGCTTTCAATGTGGGCAGGCACTATCCAATCAGCTGGGGACACAGAGCAAACAAAAACAGAAGAGAGGTGAATGTATTTCTATTTTCTGGAGCTTGGATAAACACTTCCTCTACTGTCCCTCGACATTTGAACTACAGGGTTCCCATCATTTAGACTCCAGGACTTATTATCAGTGGTCCCCCTGGATTCTCAGGCCTTCGGCCTCAGAGTGAGAGTTACATCATCTGCTTCCCTGGCTCTGAGGCTACCTGCATCTCAGGGTCTCCAGCTTGCAGGTGTGGCCCGTCATGGGACTTTTCAGACTCCATAATTGTGTGAACCAATTTCCCTAATAAATCCCTCTCATATATCTAATACAGTCATGCATTGCTTAAGGATGGAGAAATGTTCTGAGAAATGAATCACCAGGCAATTTCATCATTGTGCAAACATCAGAGTGGACTTATGCAAACCTAGATGGTACAGATTACCTGGGTTATATGGTACAGCCTATTGGTCTTAGGCTACAATCCTGTACAGCATGTTACCCTACTGAATACTGCAGGTAACTGTAACACAATGGTAAGGATTTGCATATCTAAATATATCTAAGCATAGAAAAGGTACAGTAAAAATCTTATAGGACCACCACTATATATGCTCTTCGTCACTGACCAAAATGCTATGAGGCACATGACTGTATAGAGATCCTATTGGTTCTGTCTCTCTGGAGAACCCAGATTAACACAATGATAGATTAAAAAATGCATTCATTCATCCATATTTACTGTCATTATGTGCCAGGCACTGAGCTACACTGGAAGATCCAAACATGAATGCTTTCTGCTCATAGTCAGGAGAGGCACAGACACACCCGCAAGGGAGAGACAGGGTAACACAGCAGCGTGGAAGAGAGTACACCTCACTAGTCACATCAGGGAATGGAGGGAGGGAGTCATGAGGGCTACAATGCCTGGGTGGACACCAGAAATTATTACAAAATGCTAATGCACTAATTAAATACTCATTATGAATGAGAAAACAAGGCCTCAAATAAGTTATGAAAGCTATCCATACGTATAACGCAAGTTAAAGGGCAAAACTAGAAGAGAAAAATAATTTTGACTCTAGTTATTTGAAGTAAGTAGTAGCTCATGGCTTTAACGAAAATACCGATTTCAATGCCATCAATGGTAACATGAATAGTGTAGAGTCCAATAGCCCCTGGAGTCCAATTTGCACAAAAAGTCCCATCATTATTGACACGGATCAGCATATTCTCACTGGGTCTGAAAAGAAATAAGATGGATATTGGAAATTTTACTTTTGGTTAAGCAGCCAACATCATTACGATAGTTCGGCAAACACTTAATTTGTTTACATACCTCCTGGCAATCCTACTGCCCTGCCATAGTATGCTTGCCTACTCTCCAAAATGCTTGAATTTCACTTCTTTCTTACCTCAAACCTGCATCACCTCTCTTCCTCACTCTCAGGTGATCATGACCTCACCTCTTTCTTCTGTGAGACAATAAGCAATCAGATACAACCTCAAAGTTGCAATGTTATTAATAAACCTACTTTCCCCTGCCTTCTCTCATGGTAGAATGGAGGAAGTGTCCTGGATCTGATCCAAAGCTAGTCCCTCCCCTTGTGCTGTGAATCTTATTCCCTCAACATTTTTATGCTGCAATCACCTTGTTCTCTCTCATGCATCATCAATTACTCTCAATTTACTGAATCATTTCGATTAGCAAACAAACTTTAGAATCTTCACTAACACCACCCTTTGGTATTACAGCCCCCTCTAATAAGGTCTTACATCTCTTCTCCTATTTACATCAAACTCCATTCTCTCACTTCTACTTCCTTTCCACAATTTAACCTTACTAGGCTTTTGTTTCCAACATTTCCTTACAACTGCTGATGTCAAAGTCACCAATGACCACCATGTCCCCAAGTTCAATGGTCACTTCATCCTCAGCAATCTCTCAGTAGCATTTGATAGCTGACAACTCTTCCTATCTTGAAATACTTCCTTCTTTTTGCTTCTGTGACGTTTTCCTGGCTTTTTTCTTATCTCACTGGCCACTCTTTATCAGTGTTTTGTTGCTTTCCCTTTTCTGACTACCGTTTAATTTAAGGAATGCCCCAGGATTTGGGTCTGGGTCATCTTTTTTCTACCTATGCCATCTATCTAGGTGACACCCATTCCTCAGTTTTAAATGCCATCTCAATATAGATGATTCCCAAATTTATTTTCCCCATGAGTTTCAAACTGGTATTTCCAGCCTATACATAATTCTGCTATCTCAGATTCACTTCAGAGATTTTTCTAAATTCTATGGAGGTGATCTCTCCAAACTATAATGCATCTAATTATTTTTTCCAAGTTTCTATTTTAAGAAGTACTGTTCCTAACAAATAAAATATTAACTCAAAAAAATGTGCTTAAATCTGAAGTTAACAGAATTATTTATGGGCTGAAAAATTAAGACAGTACAATCAAATACAAGTATACCACATGCTGAAATCTCTCCACAATTCATTGGAAGGAGAAAAGGAACAATTTTTAAATAGCAAACAAACAAAAAACAAACTAATCAACCTAAAAAAGTCAATTTAAACATTTTTAAATACTAGATATCTACTTTACATACCTACTTTCACTAGTAGGTAGTATTATGTAATATATTGGCAGTATTACAGTTGAATGTAAACACATTCTTTCTGCAAATCTATACATTATTATGTGACAAATCTCTATCGGCAACCTAGAAAAATGCTATAAAGTATTTATTTATAGAAAATAAAGTTGAAATGCAGGATGATTTTAATTGCAAGCAGCTGACAACACGTTTTGGTTATACTTTGAGAAAACGATCCTTACCTCTTAGGAGTTGGTGATGCAAAACGTAGTTCTTCAAATGAATAATTTTCATAAACCTTTAAGAAAGAGACCAGTAACAATTGTAAAATCATTTAGAAACATTCTCAATTAACAGAGCAATACATTATTCAATAAATGGTTGTGAGACAACTGGTTATCCATATAGGAGAAAAAGAAAAAAAATTACCTACATTAGACCATTTATTAAAGATAAATTTTACATGGTTTGAAGATCCAAAAGTGAACACCAAAACTTAAAAAAAAAAAAAGCAAAAGAAAAAAACAGATAACATCTTTTGAGTAAATTAAAATTTTAAAGTTTTCCAAAACAAAGATACTATAAAGATAGGAAAAGCTTCCACCTTGGAGAAGGAGATTTGTAACTCGTACAACCCAAAGGTGATACGCATGCATAACTTATAAAGAATAAATCCATACAAAAGATATAAACAACAACAAAAAAAGAGAGTCAAGCCAATTCTCTGAAGAAGAAATCTGAAAGGTCAATAAAGACTAGAAAAGTTATTTAACTAAACTTGGAAGAAAATACGAATTAAAACAAAACTAAAATAAATCATATCATGGTCATCAAATTGTGTTGGTAAGAACCAAGTGCAGAGGAGAACATGTAGCACCTGCTACTTTCATACATTGCTTGTAGGAGTGTGAGTTTTGGCAATACTTAATGTAGTTGTAGTTGTGCATGCCCTACAACTTAACAATTCCACTTATAAGTATGTATACTTATAAGTTTCTTACAGAAACTCTTGCTCATGTACAAAAGGAGACAAATACAGAATGTTCATTTCAGTACAGTTTATAATAAGTGTCCATCAATGGGAGAATGGACAGATTATGGAATAGTAAGTAACTCAATGGAATACTTTAAAGCAGTTAAAATGAATGACCTATAGCTAGATGGCTGAACCTCAAAAACAACATTAAGCAAAAATCTGGCAAAATGATACATACAATATGATATTATTTTATAGACTTATGGAAAACATATTGAACAACCCAAAATATACTGCTTATGAATAAATTTGTATTCAGTAAGAGCCTAAAAATATATACAGGAATGAGAATCACTACACTCAGGGCAGTGGTTACCTCTAAGGAAGGGGTGGTAATGGGTCTGAGGAAGGGTTTATGCAGGCTTCAATTGTACCTGTAGCAATCTGTTTCTTAATAAAAAAATAACAAAATGACCTGAAACAATTATGGTAAAATGTAAAGACAAAAATGGGATGTAGGTACATGAAACTTGGCATGTTATTCTGAATACTTCTGTATGCCTGCAACATTAGCAAAGAAATCATTATCTTTCAAGGTTCAGGTCAAGATGTCCAACTGCTCATTTACTTCTAACTCCTCCTGTAGTTACAGTAAAAGGAAGCAAACTCAAAGCCCCCTTCCTTCTCTCTACCCTTTTTGTTTTCATAAAAATGAATTAGAAATGATCTAGCTGCCTTTACCTACTCAAAAGTTACACATGAGAAAAATGCAAGCCAAGGCTGAGTCTTTAGCCATACAAAGGTGAGAAAAGGAAATCCATGTTTCTAGACTTTATGTACAATGTATTTTCTACTTCATCACTTTCCCTCAAATACGTATTATTAACACACTTAGTAATGAAAGAAGAGACCATATCTCATCTTTCCATCCTCTACAATACTTGGCTCACTACTGAGTGAATACATAGTATCTGTGAATGGTTGATAAGGAAAATTTCCTTTCCTGGGACCTGAATTAACATTTCACAGATATTGTTTGGGAATGGTATTCCATAACTGCTCTAAACCTAGGCTACTCAGAACATGTTTGAAATACTGCATTCCGTTGTGGTTAACAAAATTTGTAAAAGAAATTATACAAATTGAAGCATGTTCATAGGAAACTAAAAGATTAGGGAGGTAAGGAGACTAGAAACTAAATTCCTTAAGCGAGTGTTGGAATAGAGAAGAATTTTTACCCTTGCTTTTTTTTTTTAATAGTAGAAATGATTTTAAACTTTGATGCTAAAATAGCCAAATGTGTAAGATGGATTTTTTAAAAAATGAGACAAATATTTATTTCAGATGTAGAATTCATAATGAGACTATTAATTTGGTGAGTAAAAAGTGAGAGAAGAGAATTCTTTAACAGCCAGTGGACAATTCACCTAGAACTCTAGTTTCTCATTCCCTGATTTCTTTAACCTCAATAACTTCAACTTTTCTTCCAGCCACTCACACCAAGTCACAGACCTGTGACATTACTCAGAACTGTTCTGTCTCTGAAATAAAAATAAAATGGCCTGTTCAGTTTTTTACCTCAATAACTATTCCTATATCTACTTTGACGTCTAGTCCCTCTTACTTCCTTGACTCTCTGAAATTTCTTCCCTTCCAAACTAAATTAGGTTCCACTGTCCTCTCTTTAGCTACCATATACTCAATTTCCTTGTTCCACTGTTCTTTTGCTGAACTATCTAGCAAAATTTTAATGCTAGATCAATCCAAATGATTTTTATCCATGCTCATATGACTCACACTGTTATTCACAAATAATCTTCAATTTCAACTGATTATTCAAAGGCATCTAATAAATCTTTTCTGATCGGTGCTTTCTTTTAATCTCTAGAATAACAATTTCATTTTATCCCCTTTGTTTCAAAACCTTGACCCTAAGATTCATCACTTCCATTTCCATTCCAAAACATATAATTACTGTTTTAAATAATTCCTTTGGCTGTAAAACCTACAATTTACTAGCATCTGTATTAAGCTTTCTTTTCCTTCTCCTGGTAGAATGAAACAAGCACTACTCCTCCTATTTAAGGCCAATGCTACCACTTGAGCTCTAGATTCTATTTTTATATTCAGAGTATCTTTATTATTTTCTTTCTCTCAATTACCTCCTAATCAGCACTCAAATATGTAAGTCTGTCTCTATTAATAAGATCCCATACTCCAAAGCCTTCACTCAATTCCATTTCCTCTGGTTCTTTCTATAGTCAAACATCTTGAGAGGCTTATCTACACTCACTTCAGCTATTCCCTTAATTATGTGTTGCTTCTTTGGCTAGTATTCTTACCAATGTGAATTGTTTTTCCTTTTCCTTTCTTTTTCTCTTATCTATCGTATAAATCAGTATTTCTCAAAGTTTAGGTTTTGAATTTGAATCACTCTGCATATTTGTTTCAGGCAAATTCCTGAACCTCTCTCCAAACCCACTGAATCTAAATCTCTGGGTGCTTGGAAATCTTTTTTTTAAAGTAAGTGCTCCAGATGCTTCTGAAGTAGAGAAGAGTCTGTGACTCAGTGATATTGGTATTTCTTAGGATCCTATCCTGGAACTTCTGTCTTCATTCACCATAGAAGGTATCATCTATTCCCACGACTTCATAAGTAATGTAAGTGCTAATGATTCCCAAATCCTTTTCTTGAGGTCAGACTGTGATCACTCAGGTCTGCACATCTAACTTTGTTTTATACATCTTCACGTAGGTATTTCAGAAGTATCTAAAACTCACCTCATCCAAAACTGAATCTGTTATCTTTCTCAACCAAAACCTGCCCCTCTTCCATTATCAATTGGACACAAGCTCAAAATGTGAATTTCATCTTTTATTTCCTACCTTTCTTCTTTACTCCACCTCCACTAGCTACCAGGTTCTACTGATTCTATTGAATCTATCCTGATTGACAACTCACTAGTCCAATTGATCAGCATATCTCACCAAATTAAGTCAATAGTCCCCTAAAGAGACTAAAACCAAGCCATGTTTCTTGATCATCTGCCCAATTACACTGTCCATATTCCACCATAATCATTATAAAACACAAATCTAATCAAGCCATTCCTCTACCTAAAAGCCTTCAATGGCTCACCATTGCTCTCTGAAAATGCCAAAATTACAAACTTCAGATTCAAATAATGACTATTTTGATAATTTAGACTAACATTGTCTCTGAAGATAACTAAAACACCCAAAATATATATTTTTTAAATGTCTAAAGGTATTAGAGAGCTAAAAATCCCAAAGAGCTCTAGGAGATACATTTGGCATTTGAGAGAACCCAAAACTGAAGGGGGCATAGGTAAACCCCAAAACCCTGAAGAGATACATTCTAGCATGAATAGTAAACTGCAAATAGACAAGTACTTAGAAATTTTATTTTATTTTGTAGACATGGGATCTCACTACGTTACTGAGGCTAGTCTTGAACTCTTGGCCTCAAGTGATGCTCCCTCCTTAGCCTCCCAAAGCACTGGGATTATAGGTGTGGGCCACTGTTCCTGGTCAAAAGTAGACAAGTACTTTCACAGGAACTGAAACTCAGCCTAATCCATCTGTATCTCTGATTCGATTAAATTGGTCTGTAATTGGTGATCCCCTCTGGACATCTGCCAAAAACCAATGAAAATCCTCTCTGAAGACAGGATAACATCATCTTAAAAGTGTTGCTGCAAATTTAATACCCATCAAATGCTCTTTGGACTTATAATTTCATGTCTGCATCTGAATCACTGAAATGTTGGTTAAATAAACAAATGTTGAAAACTAAAATTTTTCTGATAAGTAAAATAAATCACCTTCATCATTGTTATGGCAATATATCGAGCTTCCTTCACTATCATTGGTTCATATGAAACATCTAGCTTTGGTGATGCCAGCCCTCCATAAGTCATGTCAGTATTAGAAGATGCAGCTGTTACTGCAGGACTGCCAGGAATCCTTTGAGGTTTCTTTGCTTGATCTTGTTGTAAAGACGTTTTTTTCTGAGAAACAGGGACAGCTTTCACTTCCACCTAAACACGGTATTATAGAAACCAAATACTATTATTATTTAATTGTCACTGACATCAAAATAAGCAACTTACAATTATAAACTCATAATTATGTATACTTTATGTTAGCATTGGTCTATCTCTGGCATTCCCTTCAAAGGCTTATTGAAAAGAGTTCGAATGACCTCAAGATGGGTTGACAATACAAACCATGAACACAGTGTAAAACAAGGCCTCATAGTTTTGGAATACATAATCAGAGATATCAAAACATAAGAACAAATGCATCACTAATAAAGTACAGGAAAAGATAGTAGAACAAATCTACATTAAGTTATTGCAGGGACTAACAAATTATTTTATCAGGTAATGCAAGTGTAAATGCTTTCCCACAATCTCAGCACATTTTAAAGCACTAATGTCAGTTTGAGTTGCACTGTTCTACGGAAGAAAATGTACTCTATTGATAGAAGTTTCAAAAATTAACACTTAATAAAACAAATCTTACACCTAAAGCCCAAATATGTTTCTTTACTCTGGTGAAGAAAGAATATTATTAGACAGCTCTATCACCAACATAAACATTTGATTTAAGCAATCTATTAATAATTAAACTTTGCAACTCACTTTCTTCAACAATAAAATGGGACTATCTTTCGTCCACTAACTCTACAGTATAGATGCAAAAAACAGATTCGTTAAGGATGTTAATATATTGAAAATACAAATTGTCTTATAAAAATACCTTTTAGATATATTTTCCAGGAATTATAACTTTGCAACTCAATTTCTTCAACAATAAAACGGGACTATCTTTCATCTACTAACTCTACTATTTCATCTACTAACTCTACTATTTCTGAAAAATACTTTTCAGAAATATTTTCCAGGAATTATAAGAAAACATTGTTTTTATTTGTTTATGCATTGGCAGAAAAACACTTGACCCCTAGGCAACCACAAATGTACATACAATTTGAATACCACTTTAGTTCTTCGACAGGTATCACCATTCTGAGCTTTACTCAAAGTTTCTGCTGCTCCTTACAGACAACAGTTTCGTGGTTGGCAAGAAGAGGTAATTCAACAGGATTGTCACAGAAATAGAAAAAGTAGCAGAGATGTGTCTTTATAGCAGCATGATTTATAGTCCTTTGGGTATATACACAGTAATGGGATGGCTGGGTCAAATGGTATTTCTACTTCTAGATCCCTGAGGAATCGCCACACTGACTTCCACAATGGTTGAACTAGTTTATAGTCCCACCAACAGTGTAAAAGTGTTCCTATTTCTCCACATCCTCTCCAGCACCTGTTGTTTCCTGGTTTTTTAATGATGGCCATTCTAACTGGTGTGAGATGGTATCTCACTGTGGTTTTGATTTGCATTTCTCTGATGGCCAGTGATGAGGAGCATTTCTTCATGTGTTTTTTGGCTGCATAAATGTCTTCTTTTGAGAAGTGTCTGTTCATGTCCTTTGCCCACTTTTTGATGGGGTTGTTTGTTTTTTTCTTGTAAATATGTTTGAGTTCATTGTAGATTCTGGATATTAGCCCTTTGTCAGATGAGTAGGTTGCAAAAATTTTCTCCCATTCTGTAGGTTGCCTGTTCACTCTGATGGTAGTTTCTTTTGCTGTGCAGAAGCTCTTTAGTTTAATTAGATCCCATTTGTCGATTTTGGCTTTTGTTGCCATTGCTTTTGGTGTTTTAGACATGAAGTCCTTGCCCACGCCTATGTCATGAATGGTATTGCCTAGGTTTTCTTGTAGGATTTTAATGGTTTTAGGTCTAACATTTAAGTCTTTAATCAATCTTGAATTAATTTTTGTATAAGGTGTAAGGAAGGGATCCAGTTTCAGCTTTCTACCTATGGCTAGCCAGTTTTCCCAGCACCATTTATTAAATAGGGAATCCTTTCCCCATTTCTTGTTTTTGTCAGGTTTGTCAAAGATCAGATAGTTGTAGCTATGCGGCATCATTTCTGAGGGCTCTGTTGTGTTCCACTGATCTATGTCTCTGTTGTGGTTACCATGCACACGTATGTTTATTGTGGCACTATTCACAATAGCAAAGAGTTGGAACCAACCCAAATGTCCAACAACGATAGACTGGATTAAGAAAATGTGGCACATATACACCATGGAATACTATGCAGCCATAAAAAGGGATGAGTTCATATCCTTTGTAGGGACATGGATGAAACTGGAAAACATCATTCTCAGTAAACTATCGCAAGGACAAAAAACCAAACACCGCATGTTCTCACTCATAGGTGGGAATTGAACAATGAGAACTCATGGACACAAGAAGGGGAACATCACGCTCCGGGGACTGTTGTGGGGTCGGGGGAGGGGGGAGGGACAGCATTAGGAGATATACCTAATGCTAAATGACGAGTTAATGGGTGCAGGCAATCAACGTGGCACATGGATACATATGTAACAAACCTGCACATTGTGCACATGTACCCTAAAACCTAAAGTATAATAAAAAAAAAAAAACTGAAAAAAAAAAAGAAAAAGAAAAAGTAGCAGAGATAAAAGTGATAGTATTTTTAAGTAATTGAGAGCTACCTCAGAACTACAGACTGTCTTTAATGTTTATTGTTCTTAATAATGTGATTCTATGGAATCCGTAGTTTGAGACTTTCACTATTTACATAATGTTAGGCACAGATGACAAATATGTTCCATTAAGTGACCACTATCTTCAGGTGAGGTTACAAGAGACCAGTATTTAGACCGACACAAACCCCTGGAAATATTAAAAACCCATTCTTATATTTAAAAAACAGCAGTTTACAGGTATATGGTTAAAATTTCAACCCAAACACATGTGCCAGCATAAAAAGCTTTACACTTTAAACATAATTTAAAAATTTGAAGATGATACAGACAGGAGTCAGGGATATACTGGATAGGAGAAAGTGGTTCCCTGGCAAAGGCCCCACCCTCAAGCCTGGAAACCATGGCCCTAAATGAGAACAGTTTATCCTTGTATTCCGCCTAAATGTTGCTTTTTTGGCCAGCCCTGCCCCCCTACCCTATGCCCATATAAATCCTAGACTTCAGCTAGCAGAGAGACAAGTGGCGAATATCAAGAGGAGAAGCAGCAACTGATAGACGTGCGGCTCAACCTCAGACGGCACCACTTCGGAGAGGAGGGTAGCTGGAGACGGCTGGGCTTCAGGGAAATATCACCTTCTTCTCACACCATGCCCTTTCCAGCTCCCCTTCCGCTGACAGCCACTTCCACCGTTTGATAAAATCCGCCGTGGCTGGGCGTGGTGGCTCACATCTGTAATCCCAGCACTTTGGCAGTCTGTGGCGGGAGAATCACGAGGTCAGGAGATCGAGACCATCCTGGCTAATACGGTGAAACCCTGTCTCTATAAAAATACAAAAAATTAGCCAGGCGTAGTGGCGGGCGCCTGTAGTCCCAGCTACTCGGGAGGCTGAGGCAGGGGAATGGAGTGAACCCGGGAAGTGGAGCTTGCAGTGAGGCGAGATGGCGCCACTGCACTCCAGCCTGGGCGACAGAGTGAGACTCTGTCTCAAAAAAAAAAAAAAAAAAAATTCTGCCGTATTCACGCATTCATCACGTTTCAAACTGTTAATATGACCTGATTCTTCCTGAATGCCGGACAAGAATTCAGGACACACTGGGTGTGGGAACTCAAAAAGGCTGTCATGCTGACTCTTCACTGAGCTGTTTAACACTTAGCCATCCACAGACAACAAAGCTAAAAAAGCATTAATTGTGACACACCCCTAGACGCTGCTGTGGGGCTGGAGCCCAAAGGCACTTGCCTGGGCCCTGGCACCTGCTTGCCTGGGTGCTCGCTATCCTGCAAGGGGTTTGAGTGCAGCAGCCAAGTAAATGAGCCACACCACACCCACGTCCCAAGTCCCAAAAGGGGTCAAGGGAACTCTCCTGTATCAAACATATTTGATATTAAATTAGACACTTTTTATACATAGTATTTCAATTTAACCTTTCTGTAAGCAACTATATTTACCCTAAGTATTTAATAAATTATCATTAGAGTCTATGTGTGTATGCACCATGAACCTTGAAGTAAATCACTGAATAATTTTATACTCTAAGAAAACTGAGACATTATAGAATAACCATTCTGCTTTCTTTTGCAAACTGTGCTACTTTAAAAAAAAAGTTATTCTTTTATTTCCTATGTGACTTTCTCTTGTCAATAAGATTTCTTTAAAATAAACTTTTTTTTTTTAATTTACAGGAAGTTTCAAAAGTAGATGATATGTCCTATGTACTCTTCACTCGGGTTCCCCCAATGGCTACCTTTTATCCAACACTGCCAAACACTGCTGGTACTGAACGAAAACCAGGAAATTGACATTGGTACAATACGTGTGTTTAGGTCTAACTCATTTTATCACTGGTAGGGGACAGTCATTTTATAAGTAAAAAATTATAACAGTAACACTTGTTGCTTTCGAAAGCATTTTGGAACTCACTGAAATATTAGCTGCAAATCAACTTTTATGTTTCAAATAATTAGCTATCACTGCATAAAGATTTTAACAATTTAAGAACAGTCTAAAGTACTCCTAAGACTTCATATACTAATAGGCTGAAAGTAAAATAGGTTAAATTAATTTTGTTTCCAGTTAATATGATATTAATACATTAAACATCAGTAGGAGCACAAATCACTTCTTCTAGATAGTATTTAGAGTGGTTTTCTAGAAAGTATCTAAATTGGATAAATCTGACATGAATTTAGAGCACACTGAGTAAGAGGTTTAAGGCAAGGAAAGATACAAAGTAGGAAAAGCAAATATATGGAGGAGAAAGAAGAGGAAGAAAAGAAAGAAAAAGGAGAAACAGGTGAAAGTGAAAGAGGAGAGGGAAGGAGAAGAGGAAAAAAAAAAGCAGATCCATCATATGGTTAAAAAAAGAACTCTAAGATGAAAAGAAAGATAAAGGCTGACTTTCAAATGCAAGATATAAACATACCAGATATCAAAAGAGATAATAAAAGGTGCAAATGAGAAAACACAAGAAAGAAAATACAACTAAAGAAATACCAGAAGCGTAACAGTATGAACGTGGTATTAGAATGTTCTCACATGAATAAAAAACTTAATCTTGAGGGTTTAGAGATTGGATTTAACAACTCACTACATTGAGAAATTCATCAGTGAATACACAATACACAAGCCCTTCAACATCTTAATGTGTACTGTACTGTGATCAAAAATCTGTCCTTGAGTAGTAATTTTTTTCATATCACTATCAGGATAACTTTATTTTTAATTCATTTTTTTCTTATAATTTGTGATGCTTTTTGCATTTTATAGAATAATTCCAAGTAGGCATGAACTCACTTTGCGAAGGGTATGACTTGCCTTAAAAAATAAGATAGAGAAAATATCAGAGTATAGCATATTATGTATGTATGTGTGTATGTATATATAAAGCATATTATATGCACTTAATATATGCTATTACATAGACACTATTCCATCATATATTATATTTATATCTTTGGGTTATAATAAAAATTCTAACTATGGATCATGGCCAAATATTTGAAAGATACTGCTAAAAGACTGATTTTGATTTAGTGTAAGGGTTGAAAGCTTTTCCATACAGTTTTATTTACTGGTCTTAAGTCATGTAAGCAATGTGCTCTTATTTTTTACTTAGGTAAGATGCTACATTGGAATGGTACTTCTTCACGCTATAAATGAAAGAATGCATGAAGTAGTTGAAATAGTTCTACTGAAAATAATATTGAGGCAAAATTAGCCACCCAATGAGCAAAAACGATTTTGTGGCTTAATCAGCTCTAAGCTTCAAACAACCAATCACTCTATAAGACAACTTTGAAGGAGGAGACGGCTGGGGACTGCCTATATAAAATTTTATTCAATATGATTTTTTCAGAAATAAAAGTTTTAAATGAGATATTCATATTAACAGATTAAATCACAAATAATTACATATAATATGCTCTGAAATATCATTATTAATTAATATTTCAGGTAAGAGGTATCCTAAAAACTCTATATTCATCAATATGGTATACAACTATTTCAATTCCTCATTCTTTTACAATCTAAACTCATATATTTCTAACTTATTTAATAAGTATGAGTGTTATTTTTAAAATGTGGTTTCAATAATCAAACACAGAATGTACTTGAGTCTTTCAAAACTATATACAAAATTTAAAAATGTATTCTTTCATGCATTTATTCAATCAATACGTATTGAGGCCTTCACTCTACGTGTCTGGCACTCTTTAGATGGATACTTTCTTATCCTTCCTTTGAGTCACCGTAACAGGTAGCAAAATGTAAAGAACAAACTCACAAAAAAAAAAAAAAAACAGATGTAACTTGGACACTTGGGGACTAATTAACATAAACAAGTCATTTAAACAAACTTTCAGCATCACCCATTATATAAAGAGGGCAAAACAAATGGACTCTCAGCACTTGGCATTTCTAAAATTTTATCAGTCACCACAGCCAGTATATAGATGTCTGCTAATTTAATCCAGTGATAATTACCTTCATATTGGGAACATGTACCACATCCCCATACTGGTCTTTTGTTTGAACAGTTATGGTGGTAGGCCAACCACAACGAATATCATCCTTATTCAGGATCAAAGATGTTTTCTGAGGATCAGCATATGAATCTGGCTGAAGCCACCTAACAGTATTGAAAAACAAACAAAACCCCAAACACTGATCAGCATCTTCAACGATTAATATAAAATTAAGCCAAATGAACAAAACTTGTATCAAACAAAATGCTAAAACATTATCTTCATTTCCAACTCAGTGATAATCATGAGTGTCTCCCTCGGAAACTGTTAAGGACAAATCCATTTAAAAAACATGCCTAAGCACAGGAGATTTCTGATATTTAAATACAGTATAAAAATACTTTTTAAAACCAGGAAACTTGAAATTTTAACTATGGCTAATTTAAAATCACCAAGAACACGAAATGTAGGTTGTGTATAATTTGAAGTCCTGAGCAGGCTCATTCTCTCTGAAGGAGCTCCACCTTACTCTGCCATCCTGGAAAACGCAGTGTCTCTGTAAAAGCAGGGGTAGAAATGACCCTCTTCTTGCCTGGCAGCAGCCAGGTTCAAGGTGTACTGCCCACCTTTTCTTCGCACAGTTTCTCAACTATCTTCCTCATTACCTTGCTTTCCAACTAAAATGCATCAATGTTGTGTAATTTGTGATGTCCATTCCTGAATTCATTCTGTGATCTACACATTCAAGTTGTCCTGTGAGCTGAGTAATAAGTAATTCTACCATGCATTACATAAAAATGTCTGCATAGTATAGTAGTGAGGCTGACTTAAGTGATTTGATATTCCTCTCCAATCACTATTTTGTGATTTTTAAAAACTAAAGAGTAATCTCTGCAATTTTAAAATTAAAACCAGAAAAAAGTTGGGATTTTTTTTTACTAGTAAAATCATGCAGGCCAGCATATTTTTTTTCCCTTTTCATCCTAAAAACAAAAAGCAACAAAAATAATCAATTAACAACTATAATACATTTAATTTAATTAGTTAATTTTTTTTGAGATAGGGTCTTGCTCTGTTGCCCAAGCTGGGTTGCAGTGGCACAAGCACAGCAACCTCCACCTCCAAGGTCTGAGCAATCATCCCACCTCAGCCTCCAAGAAGCTGGGACTACAGGTGTGTGCCACCATGCTTGGCTAATTTTTGTATTTTTTGCAGAGACAGGGTTTCACCATGGATTGCATTGGCACAATCACAGCAACCTCTGCCTCCAGGGTTTGAGCAATCCTTCCACCTCGGCCTCCAAGTAGCTGGGACTACAGGAGTGTGCCACCATGCCTGGCTAATTTTTGTATTTTTTGCAGACACAGGGTTTCACCATGTTGGCCAGACTTGTCTCCAACTCCTATGTTCTAGCAATCCACTTACCTCAGCCTCCTAAAGTGCTGGGATTACAGGCATGAGACATTGCACCCGGTCTTATCATATACTATCATAACTATTCCAGCCTGGGCAACATGGTGAAACTCTGTTTCTACAAAAAATATGAAAAAGAAAAACAGCCGGGTGTGGTGGCATATCTGTAAGCCCAGCTACTTGGGAGGCTGAGGCACAAGAATCGCTTGAGTCCAGGAAGTGGAGGTTGCAGTGAGTTGAGATCATGCCACTGCACTCCAGCCTGGGTAACAGCGTGAGACCCTCTCTCTCAAAAACAAACAAACAAACAAACAACCACCAAACAAAAATATTAACTATCATTTTATATTTCAGCAAGTTAAACATACATAAACCAGACTTTTTTAAAGTAGCATTTTAATATTCTAATGACTCCCCTCTTTCAGAAATGAAGAAAGACGAAAGCCCTAATATAAAGTAAGTAACTTAAAGTACATTTACCTTGCAAGCCTTCCACCACTTGATCCTGGGACGCAGGCAATAAAATCATCCAGAAAAGACTGTTCATTGCTTTGGATTTGGAGTGGTAAATTTCCCTCAAGTGCTTCTAATATAGTTGGTGAATGAGAAAGAGCTAGACCCTTTCCAAGAATTCCAGAATGGGTTTTGCACACCTGTTAAGTAAAAAAGAATATATATTCTTAAAAATAAAACTTAAATTACATAAAATTTTTCAACATGCAGATACTTTCAGATAGGCCTTTGTGGAGAAATCGTTTTCTCCACATACCCCACTGTTCCTTATTTTAACCCACAGAATAGGAAATTCCTATGAGAGAAAAATATGAGACAATATTTCCAGTCTCTTTCCTCCCTCAAAAATAAATGCCTTGTCAGAGATCTGCATGCTGGATAAAATGGTGTATCTCCTTCCACGCCAGTCCTCTGTATGTTATGTCCTCATTTTTCAGGGCCAGAGCTCCCTTCTGTCAGCAACTGTGGATGTTTCCCCCTTTTTTCTTTTTGAGACAGGGCCTTACTCTGCCACCCAGGCTGGAGTACAGTGGTGCCATCATAGCTCATTGTAGCCTCGACCTCCTGGGCTCAAGCAATCCTTCTGCCTCAGCCTCCCAAGTAGCTGGCACTACAGGCGTATGCCACCATGGCTGGCTAATTTTTTAAAAAAACTTTTTGTAGAGATGGGGTCTTGCTATGTTGCCCAGGCTGGTCTTGAACTCCTGGCCTCAAGCAATCCTCCCACCTTGGCCTATCAAAATGCTGGGATTATAAGCCTGAGCCACTGCACCCGGCTTCCCTCTTTTTAAGTCCCCCTTACAGGCAGCTATCATGAGTAAGGTGTGTCTGTTCTCTTGGGTGGGTGGGCACCAAGGTCTTGACTTGGGTAAAAAGTGGGTGGAAGCCTGATTGTGGCAGCACACACACCTCATTAGCCTGTCTAAGCCTTACTAAAGTTAAGAAGAAGAGACGGATAAAACAAATTTTAGGTTTCACCTATCTGACAAGCAAGTCTTATGTTTTTGGAAAGACTTGTTTTAAATGCTGAAACTCTGAAAAATTTTTACTGACTATAAAATAAATTCCAAAAAATTTTTTTCATAGAAAATAATTACATTTCTAGTACTATCAAATTTGAAATTATACAGTTTCAAAAATAATCATCTTTGGAATCAAATAGACTTAAGTTCAAATCCTGGCTTTGGACAAATTATTTGCTGTGTGCTCTTAAGATAAAAAGTTACCATCCCTGAATCTGTAAAATGTATAAACTGGTAGTCAAATAATCTCTCTCTTACACAGTTATAAAATTTAAACTAAATAATGCATATAAAATATACAATACATTGCCTAACAAATACTAAGTGTTTAATACATGTTAGATTATCACAATAACTACCTTACATGCCAAAAAGAGGCAATTTGGGACATCATTTTTTTTTTCTTGAACAGTAACATAATAAAGATCTCTCCATATCTGGTCTAGATGACACTTTATATATCATAATAATCCCTGAAATTATAAACAACATATGAACTCTGATATGGTTTGGCTCTGTGTTCCCACCCAAATCTCAACTGGAATTATAATCTCCACGTGTTGGGGGAGTGACCTGGTGGGAAGTGACTGAATCATGGGGGCAGACATCCCCCTTGCTGTTGTCCTTACAATATCTGGTTGTTTGATAAGTGTGTAGGCCTTTCCCCTTCTCTCTCTCCTGCTGCCATGTAAGACGTGCCTTGCTTCCCTTTTGCCTTCTGCCATGATTGTAAGTTTCCTGAGGCCTCCTCAGCCATGTAGGGAACTGTGAGTCAATTAAACCTCTTTTCTTTATAAATTACCCAGCCTCAGGTAGTTCTTTATAGCAGTGTGAAAATGGACTAATAGAAACTCTTTGATAGTTCTCCTTCACCTATGATGTTGCCTGACATGTATTATTATATATCTGTTGGATTTATTTTTTTTTTTTTTTTTTTTTTTTTTTGAGACGGAGTCTCGCTCTGTCGCCCAGGCTAGAGTGCAGTGGCGCGATCTCGGCTCACTGCAAGCTCCGCCTCCCGGGTTCACGCCATTCTCCTGCCTCAGCCTCTCCGAGTAGCTGGGACTACAGGCGCCCGCCACCGCGCCCGGCTAATTTTTTGTATTTTTAGTAGAGACGGGGTTTCACCGTGGTCTCGATCTCCTGACCTCGTGATCCGCCCGCCTCGGCCTCCCAAAGTGCTGGGATTACAAGCGTGAGCCACCGCGCCCGGCCGGATTTATTTTTATTTTTGAATATTAAGGTACAAAGACTTCACTTTAAAAAAGGAATACACACAAGATGCCAGTGGCTTTTTAAAACTCAGAAGTTTCTTAACATTACTGACAACATTACAGCTCCCTATGATCAGAAGACAGTGTTCAAAATCACGAACTTTTTTTTTTTTTTTTTGAGAAGGCGTTTCACTCTTGTTGCCTGGGCTGGAGTACAATGGCATGATCTCGGCTCACCTCAACCTCTGACTCCCGGGTTCAAGCGATTCTCCTGCCTGAGCCTCCTGAGTAGCTGGGATTATAGGCATGCACCACCACGCCCAGCTAATGAGATGGGGTTTCTTTTGTCACCAAACTGCCAGCGAACAAATCCCAGTGCAGTTGCTCACTAGCTGTGTGATCATGGGCGACATGCCTAAATGCTCTATGCCTCATTTGTAAATGGAGATAAAACTTTTTAATTCATTGGGTTGCTGTGGGGAGTTAAAAACGCACAAAATGTTTAAAATAGTGCTTGATAAAGATGAAATAAATGTTTTCATTATTACCACTTTGATTAATTCACCTCAGGAAATAAATAAAATGTAAAGCACTAGCCTTAGCAATTACAAGGTCTGGGTACCAGCCTTTGTTTCCCATTTGAATCTTCAAGAAGTCACAAAACTTCTTTGAACTTCAGTTATTATAATCGTAAGACGCAAGACCTAATATTGATTTTGAAGTGTAATTATAAAAACAGAGAGATAATATTAAAGATGCTGAAACCTATGAAGTGCTCTACAGATATTATTTAAATCACTATTACTAACTACATATACCTAGTATAGAAAATAAGTAT
This sequence comes from Symphalangus syndactylus, assembly GCF_028878055.3. Lineage (NCBI taxonomy): Eukaryota > Metazoa > Chordata > Mammalia > Primates > Hylobatidae > Symphalangus > Symphalangus syndactylus. The sequence continues at coordinate 44,297,412 of NC_072437.2, read as the reverse complement.
GATCTAAATTGGTGTTTTCCAAATGTGGGCTCAAAGTTCTCTGATCCATGGCAGAATTAGAAAAACTAAGGACATAACAGAGTCTTCTATTCTAAGATCTTTCCATTTGGGGCTATTAAAATGTCTTTTATTTTATAAGACATTGCTGATAAAAAGTAGTACATTTTTAAAGAGTGTTTTTACTTAATAAGTTCTCGGGAAAAATATTTTTGGAAAATTTTACAAATCTATCAAATCCTAGGGTCTGAGTACCATTGATCCAGTTGAGAGACTCTCAACTCTTCTTCTATCTTCACACCATTGCTAGATGCAAAATTTTCCCCATCACTGATGTTCTCAGTGTGTGGTATCCAATGCGGCTCACTTAGCAGTACATCAGAATCTCTGGTTTGGCCTAAGTAGGTATTACAATTTGACAAATGCTGCCTACAGATTCTGATATTTCCATCCTATTACAGATTACTAGCTAGCTGAAGTCAGAATAATGAAGAAAACAATATAGTTATCTCTAGGCAATTTTGAGAAATATTAGGTTGACATAACAGATCCAAAGGGGTATTGCACTGAAATATAGTACTCATGTATTTCCATTCAGTGCCAAATGTGCTAGTTAATGCCTAAACAAGCAAAAACGGTAAAGCAAACAATAATAAAAACAACAAATGACGGCTCCCAATTGTCTACAGGCAACTAGCCCTAACCACTTAATATGACATACTGGTTTGTCACAGACTGAGCTCACCAACTGTACCGACCTCACCTTTTGCTGCTTCTTATAACACAACTATACATCCTTTGTGAAATGTCTTTCCCCTTTCTCTAGCTGGCAAAAAAAAAAAAAAGAAAAAAGAAAAAGAAAAACAAATTCTTTCAAGATGCAATTTAAATGGCCAGAGTTCTGCAAGCCATCTTCCGCCCCCTTGGCACTTGATTTGTTTTTTCTCCTGAAGATTTGTTTTGTTTTTGTTAGACAAAAACTTGATTTGTTTTTGTCTAACTCCAGAGTCAATTACCCACCAAATACATAGGGCTCACATGCGTTTCTCCCACCAAAGGGAGCAATTATGTTATTTATCTCTATAATGCCAATGAATAAAGTGAAGTACTTAATGAATGAACCCAATGGTCAAGACAAATAGGCTGATCTGAGTGATAATACTTTTTAAATTAATGTACAAAGTTTATCCTTAAAACATTTGGGACAATACCTGCAATGCAGCCTCCTCAAGAATTTCAAGGTCTTCCTCTAATTCATTACCTGTTGTGTAAATAAAGAGTTTTACTAAAATATGTCAATATTTAGTTTGGTTTAATTTTCTAGTCTTTTGCATTCATTACACTTTTTTTTTTTAAATAATTCTGCTATTCCAGATTGAAAAGATTTGTGATTCTGGAAAAAATCCCAGTGGCATACATTTTAATATACAAGATACTTCCAGTGGGAATATACTACAATTCCAATACTCAAGAAGCATCCATGGGTGATTTGCCAAAGATATATCCTACATTTATGAATATAAATGTATACTTTCTGAACTTAGTGTATTCGTTTTGTCTAAAAAAAGAGGGAACAAATTATTTCAGATCTGGGCCGTTATATTTTGGTTGCCTTATAGAAGAGCTATAACTTTAGTAAACGACAGGGACTCACAGAAAAATATAAGGCAATGACTGTATCCCCTAGCCATTTTCTCCTTTATTAGTTAATATAGAACATATTTTATTTATTGATCTTTCTTTGATAGTTTAATTATTAAATGTTACTAATAAAGTAATACTTGTTCAATGGGAAATACTCAACTTGTATAGGAGTGTAGAACAAAAAATTCTAAACCTCTAACCAGTGCCATGCCCCCTTAAAACTATCCAGTGTCAACAGCCTATGTGTTGTTCTAGAAACTTGGTGTGCAAACAAACCGAAAATGTATATGTGTTTCAACCACATACAAACATACTCTTTTTTTTTTTCTTTTGAGATGGAGTCTCGCTCTGTCGCCCAGGCTGGAGTGCAGTGGCGCAATCTCGGCTCACTGCAACCTCCACCTCCTGGATTCAAGTGATTCTCCTGCCTCAGCCTCCCAAGTAGCTGGGACTACAAGCATGTGCCACTATGCCCGTCTAATTTTTGTATTTTTAGTAGAGACGGGGTTTCACTGTGTTGGCCAGGATGGTCTCAACCTCCTGACCTTGTGATCCACCCACCTTGGCCTCACAAAGTGCTGGGATTACAGGCGTGAGCCACAACATACTTTTTTGTAATATAAAGAGTAATGTATGCAAAAATGGGACCTTCTTCTGCAACTTGCTTTTCTTACTTAATATAATTTGGACAGCTTTCCTTGTTAGGCTATATAGGTCTACTTTTTCAAAGAGCTGCATAGACTACCATTGAATGGCTATGCCATTACTTATTTAACCGGTTCCCAACTGAAAGACATTTTGGTTGTTTCTAGGTTTTACAATCACAAGCACTGCTATATTAATCCATCCTTCAACATACACTTTTTGAGTATTTGTGCAAGTATGGATAAAAATTTTTTATGTCAAAAAGTATCTATAATGTAAAATTTAACAGCTATTGACAAAAATAGGTTGCTAGCAATTTTCCTCATGTGGCTAGAATACAAGGTCTCATTTCCGTACATATATACCAATATTAAATGGGAGAAAAGGAATGGAGAAGAATAAAAGGGACCAGGAAGAGAAAAGGGAATAAAGAAGGAAAGGCAGAGGAAGAAAAGGGAGGAAAAAATAATAGTGGGAAGAGTAGTCTTAAATGAAGGAGTAAAGACGGATTTTGGGGGGGTAAGAAAATAAAACTTTAAACCATGTATAAACATTATAGAATCAGTAAGCATTTTTATTTTCAACTTTACTCCCTTGATTATAGATTAATCTGTATATCATACAAATTTGCTCCATATCAAAAAGTACCATTTCTGCCACTGCCTCATCTCTGTTCTGCTTCAATGAAAAAGTCTTCTAAAGAGCTATCTATATTCAAATGGACCCCCCTTCCTTACTTTCCATTTTCCCTCTCTACTCTGAAAGTGCTTACAGTTCTCTCATTTTACTAACATATTTCTTATTGCATATACAAGCAACCAACAAGTCTTCAAGTCCGATGATAGATTTTAATTCACTTCTCAGAGCATGCAAAAATCCCAGGAACATCCCCTCTCCTGGTTTTTCTCCTACTTCACTGACTGTTCCTTCACAGTCTCATTTGCAGCCTCCTCTTCCTGTTCCGTGCATCTTTGAAATTTTGGTAAGTCACAGCTTTAATCCTAAGCTATCTTCTCTTTCTTATCTACATTCTCTAGAATATCTTTCATACAGTCCCATGTCTTTAAATAACAATCATATTCAATTACATTTCTATCAACCTGTCCTCTGATCTAGACAATGAATATTCAGTTGTCTACTTGATATTTCCACTAGAACATTTAAGAAATATCTAGAACTTTTGGTTTAATACCATATATTCAGTGCTTGGCTGAATATACACACTATACCCACTGCCTAGCTCAAAGCATGTATATGCATAAAAAGGGTGTCCATGTGCATGTGTAAATTAAAAAAGGCCAGAGGATACCCTTCAGTCTCTAAACAAACTCAAATTACCAGTACATGCAGCAGTTATTGCTCATGAATATATGAGATTACAAAATTCATTTTGCAAATCTATTTTCAGACCTTTTATAATATATACATTCTATAATATATATTCTAAATCTATTTTCAGACCTTTTATAATATATACATTTTATAGTATATACATAATATATACATTCTACTCTTATATACAAAGAGTAATACAAACAAAACAAAACCCTATCAAAAAACATCCAGTATTGGCCACACTTACCAATAGGAAGTGCTAGGTCCTTCTTCATCAGAGCTGCTGCACAAACCCCACCAAGATTGGCTAATTCTTTTTCCAACTGGATAACTCCCTATGGAATTGCACAAAATTTGCTGCTTTAAAAATGTCTGAATGATAATACAGATTATCAACAAAATGTGATTTGAATTCAAGCATTACTTTTGAAATCAGAAGGAAGCACATGAAGCTAATGGTTAAATTGAGAGTAGATGAGATTCAGTACTCAATGTTGTGGCTCAGGCTGGTTATAAGGTTCACGTTTAAAGGTTCATTGTTCAAATAACTGTTCATTCATGACTTTGGTCCACTTTGTCCTTGGTTTTATTTTATTGTATGATTTATAACACTTAGACAAGATGATAGTCCCTTTTTGAAAACAGGTTCTACCGCTTACTCAGAAAGGTATAGCCAACTGAGCAGGTTCAGGGCAGGTATAACGATACTTCAAAGGCTGGGTCATGTTGCACAAACTCCATCCTCTTCACGTATTAAAAGTAGCAAAACAGACCACTGCACATAAACTACAAAATATTTAGAATTGCACACCCTAGGTTAAAATTAATTTCTTTTTATTTTTTTTGTAGAGAAAGGATTTCGATATATTGCCTAGGCTGGTCTCAAACTGGCTCAAGGGATTCTCTCACCTCTCAAAGTGCTGCAATTACAGGTGTGAGCCACTGCACCTGGCCCCGACTTTTCGAATAGAGGCAACAGTACAATTTAAGTCAGTCAGAAGCACAACTCACTAGCCCTTAGAAACACAATCTTCCTTAAAAGAATGAAAAGATAATTCATTCTTACCTCATCAGGTCCAGGGCTAAATTCATATCCAATTGCAAAACACTTAAAACCATAGAAAGAAGCTTTGTCATCTTTCACATAATCTGATGCAGTCTCCAATGAAAAAAGGGCCTCATTTCCTAATAAAAATGCCAGAATTGAGTTCAAACTCTAAAACAATTTTATAAAAATTTCCCTGACTTTTATCCAATGGACTTTCTCTTTTATCACAAGATAGGTAAAAACAGAAATCATATACTACATAACTTAAATAGACTTGTGGCGGGGAGCGTTCCTATATCTACTTGAGGAAATTGTACCAAAAATAACACTAGAAACAACAGGTCTATCGCAAATGAATTGTTACTTTTTTTCATAATCAAACTCCCCTGCTTAATAAAGTACTTAAGTTACATGGGCAATCATTTTTCAATTATTTGTCAAATACTGAGGTTAGCCTTTTTATTTTTCAAAGTGGGCAATCCTCTACCCTGGCGTGTGGCTTTTTCTTATCTTTTCCCAAACAAACAAACAAATAGGCAGGTCAGAGTGGAAAGAAGAAGTTTCTGAATTGAAATTGCCTATTAGTTTGAAGGATCACAAGAGTAGTCCTGGTTAACTGGTTAAGAAAGCAACAAACCATAAGTTTTAAAACATAGTTTCTCTTCACACAAGAAAGTGGTTTACAAATTCTCTTACAAGGAAGAACTTCAGTCCTTAGTTAAGTTCCGAAAATTTAGCACTTCCTGGGAAAATACAAGATCTAATCCATTGTTTTCTATAATTTGGACCCAACTACACAGACAGCTAGCTACTCCTCAACGTTAACACTCTGCTTTGCTCAAGCTAATCTTTTTTTCACAAAATCCTTAAAATATTGTCTTCTCCAAAACTTGGATCAGGCTGTGCCCCTTGCCCAGGGTACCTTATTTATTCCTTGAATGCAATCCAGATACATAGTAGGTCTTTAATAAATTTCTCTAAAAATTAGATAAACATTTTCAATGATACACCCTTACTAAATATACATAAATGCACTTATTTTACCACATAAAACAGAAGAAAAAAAAACTTACCTGGTAACACCAAAACCATAGTAGGCCACCCAGAGGATCCTGAAAATTTCTTTAATTCTATCCATGAATTAAGATTTTCATGAACAGATGTCAACTTTGGTCCATATCCTGAATTCTGAACAGTTCTGACAGGAATCAACAAACGAAGGACATCTTCTGACTGTGCAGTACCACACTGAGGGTCAAATTCGATTGTCATCCACCTCACACATTCTGGGAATGTCACCTGAGGTCAACAGGCAAGGCGACATGAATACAGATATATACACACAAACTACACATCTCCATCTGTATGTGTGTGTGTGTCTATGCTTTTATTAAATGACACAACAGGATAAACTACAAAATTAAAATAGAACAAAATGTTACCTATGACAGAGAAGGAGGAACAGAGTGAAGAGGACAGAGATAAAAGCTAGATTTGTGGGCCGGGCGCAGTGGCTCAAGCCTGTAATCCCAGCACTTTGGGAAGCCGAGGCGGGCGGATCACGTGGTCAGGAGATCGAGACCATCCTGGCTAACACAGTGAAACCCTGTCTCTACTAAAAATACAAAAATATTAGCCGGGCGTGGTGGCGGGCACCTGTAGTCCCAGCTACTCGGGAGGCTGAGGCAGGAGAATGGCATGAACCTGGGAGGCTGAGCTTGCAGTGAGCCGAGATGGCGCCACTGCACTCCAGCCTGGGTGACAGAGCGAGACTCTGTCTCAAAAAAAAAAAAAAAAAAAAGCTAGATTTGTTTCATAAATTTGACTTCAAGCTATGTAATTACGTAAAGAATTATAAAACAAAATCCAAATTTAAAAAGGAATTCCTAAAATCTAAAATAAAATAAACGACTCTCTAAGTGTATATCCAATGAACGCATAATCACGCAGAGAGGGAACATTCCAACTTACTTTAAACACAGTAATTTGACATACATTTAGATGGGATATACTTCAAAGACAACACACACACACACACACACACCCCAAATGAAATAATTTAATGATTTTCTAATTCTGATATTGCCAGTGTCACTAATAGGAATTTTAGATATAAGAAAAAGGAGACTGAGGTGTGTCTGTGGTCCTTATTTGAATTAGTATCAACAGTATAAACTCATGAGGTATTTTATCTTTAAAAAACTACATATACACATAAATCTATATATAAACATATATACATTTATGTACATACATAAATATAACATGTGTGTGTATGTATAACAGAAATAAGGACACTTTGAAAAAATGGTTAGTTCCAAGTCTGAGGCATCAAACATATAAAGGGAGCCTGGAACATCTTATCCTACCAGAAAGCAAGGAAGCTAGGAATGACTGCAAGAGGGGTGTCTGAAAGACCCAGCAGGTAAGCTGAAGAGGCTCCCATCTAACAAATACATAGGATCCAGTTTCTTCAACAAATAGAACTCAAGGGAACAAAAAGAGAGAGAGACAGAGGGAGACTTATAGATTTAAAGGGACTTAAGGTTAAAGGGGACTTAAGAGACATACTAATCACAACGTATGGATTTTATATGGATTCTAACTCAAATTATTAAAAATTTACATGACGTTTGAAGACACTGAATTGTTCTCTTCAGTGTGATAATACTATGGTTATTTTTAAGGGTCTTTATATTTTGGAGACATTGTATCAATCAATATCATAAATGTGCTTTAAAACAATATAGGAGATTAGGAAGTAGGTTGGGAATAAATAAGACAGGTCTGACTAAGAGTTGAAACTGCTGAATCTGGGATGATGGATAAACAAGTGCATTGTACTAGCTTGTTTACTTCTATATGCTTAATAGTTTCTACCATGAAAAGTGGAATATTTTACAAGCACACAAAATATAAATTTATCCTTCTCTTCCTTAATTTGCATGATATAATGAAAAAACAAAGAATATGGATTTTGAATACTCTCTAATAACATTAAATTTATAAACATTTTACACATAGTTTTTTAACATTATGTATAGACTACTTTAAATCTTACATTGGGGTTGTAAATTTTCAGAGCTCAGGCTGTGGTACAAATAATGTTAGTTCCAAAAATACAATTTAAAATTGTTATATCTACTACTATTGCAAATCACAGCATGAAGTTTAGCATTATATAACACACTATACTTGTAGGAAGATTTAAAAACAACTCTCATAAACCAATAAAATTTTATCATCTTTGAGATAAAAATTCCATCTTAAATTATTTTATATATCTAACAGTGCCTAACCACCTGCTGATTCTCTATATGTAAATACTATAAAAGAAGCTACACTCGTAAATACAGGCCAGGCATTCTTTAAGATATCATCAGAGAACCTCATGCCAAGTTTTACATTCGAATCACACTAAGAACCAGTGCCTACCTTGTAATGCATCACACAGGCAGGTTTATATGGGTGCTCACTCTCTATGACAGCATAGTGATTGGAGGTTGTACAAGCAGAGAGGCCCTGTTCAGGCTGGTTTCCTGTGGTGCTATCTGTCGACTGATTGGGGTTGAAGGCAGGGGGTGCATACTTCTGATTCAAAATGGCAACTGATGGAAGCAATTGTTGGACAAGGCCAAAGACTTCTACAGCCACCTAGTACACATATAGAAATATGGTTAAATGAGATACACATGAAAGTGGTTCTAAAATTTTGAATTACAATAATTGTTGGTTACTCTAATAACAATTTCCATCTAAATTTTCTACTAGTTAAGTTTTTGTTCAAAGAGAAATCTTTCAATTGATTAAAAAAAGATTTATCTTAGATGTTACATGACAATATCTAAATCTATATTTTTAAACTTTTGTTTTTTCATGATCTGAAGTAAATCAGGTTTTACTTAATTATGCCAAAGAATCAATAGTTTATCATTTCTTCCATCTCTTGAGTATGTCACTATTTTAAAACACTCTTATCCTTTAACATTGCTATTGTTATTAATGAAGACCATTTGGCATCAACCTCATAAATTTGAAAAACCTCGGTTAACATAATCTTTCCTTATATATCATATTTCTAAAATTTCTAAAATCGATTTCCCACTCACAAATTCTTCAAATGTAAAGCCAACAAATAAGCACAGCAATCCAGTAAACAATACTAAGAAGAACAGAGAAGTTTAATAATTAGCAGATCTATCTCTGCTTGTTACCTATATCCCAGATGCCTCAAAGATGCAAGTTTTTGTAAAGACAAGACACTAAGTCTTTTTGTAAAAAAAAAAAAGGTATTAAAAAAAAAAACATTCAAAGTTATAGAATTAAATTACACACCTTGGGAATAGCGGCAGCTACTGGTCCTATGTAGGCTATAATAAGGGGGAGCAGCATGGAAAACAGACTGGAAGAACTCAGCAGTTCTGGAATGTCATCAGCTAAAAAAGGCATAAAAGGCATTAAAACTATAGTTAGAAGGTAATTTCATTGTACTGCATACATGCTATACTAAATCTATATTCTGTCCTTTTGAGCGAAACTATAGTTGACACTAATTGAGTGCTTGTCAAGGGCCTGGTACTATTCTAAAGGCTTTTGAGAATACATGCCTTATCTCAGCTAGTACTTATAATGAGATACTTTTATTATCCCCAATTTTTAGAAAGGAAAACCACAGCACATAGTGTTTAAGTATCTTACCCAAAATACTTAACACATAAGTACATGTACCTGTAAAATAATAGAGCTGGAATCAGAACCTAGGGTAATGGAGACTTTATTTTAAATTACCATTCTGGCACCAAACATGGCTGTATCAGTGACATTAGGCAAATTACTTACTCTGTAACTTAGGATCACAACAGTATTCCTCTCATTTGGATGTTGGGAAGATTAAACGAGGTAATATATATAAAACACTTAGAACAACACCTACACATATTCAGCACTCCAAAAACGTTTAGTGTTATCAAGCTACATTGCTTTCTGTTTTTCCAAGAAAAGCACTTTGCTGATTAACATTTTAGTCAGTTATCCATGAACATGGTGCTGGAAAGATAAGCTGAGCCTATACTGTGAAGACCTTTATTTTATAGGACAATTATTCTCCCAAATACTGATTCCTAGGTCTGCTGTTACATCAAAACAGGGTGCACACTTATTTAAAAAATAGTTTTTTAGCCTAGCTTCAGGCTGTATCTTTACTATTAAAGATAAACCTAATAGTCTTTACTTTCAGCAAGCTTTCCAGGTGGTTCTGATGTTAAACTAGGTTTAGGAATTAATGTTATACAATAAGGAGGTGGAGGTAACAATTTTTTTTTTTTTTGAGATGGAGTCTCACTCTGTCACCCAAGCTGGAGTGCAGTGGCACGATCTCGGCTCACTGCAGCCTCCGCCTCCTGGGTTCAAGCAATTCTCCTGCCTTCTGAGTAGCTAGGATTACAGGAGCCCACCACCACGCCTGGCTAATTTTTGTATTTTAGTGGAGATGGGGTTTCACCAAGTTGCTCAGGCTAGTCTCAAACTCCTGACCTTGTGATCTTTCTGCCTCAGCCTCCCAAAGCGCTGGGATTACAGGCATGAGCCACCATGCCCAGCCATAACCATGTTTTCATAATGATAACCCTGCTGCCAGTGTGAAGAATAACTAAACAACTAGATGGAGAACGGGGGAAAGGTAGCAGTGAGATTATTGGGATATTAACCCTATATTAAAAAATGACATGTACTTGCACCATGGCAGTCTAAATGACAGCAGGAGAAGAAGTGAAAGAGAGGAGAATACAAACTAGAGAGATTCCAGTGGAAAAACTCATAGAGCTGAATTTAGACAAGTGCCTCTGAGGAGATGGCTAGGGTTCCCCAGAGTTTGGGGTGGATAGCGATACATTACTGGAAACAGAACAGAGAGGAAGAAAAAGCTTTTTTGACTACTAAAAGAAGAATAAAGACCCAGTTTAATTCAAATACAATTTTTCTTTTACTAAATTAACTAAGAAAATAAGAATATATAACTCCTTTTGAGCATTCTAAATAATTCTGCATTACAGTATGGAGAGTGTGACTTATCCAAAATTAATGCATGCGTGGATCTATAACACTTAGATTCTATAAAATTATATAATAGAAGGTTCCTCTTCAATAATTCTATGCAAAAATTTAGTGAATAAAGAATCTAAAATATGACTATTGAGAAAGAAAAAATCTTACCATCCACAGCAAGAGCTCTGTGCAGGAGGTCCTTAGAGGCTCGAACGACAGTGCTTACAACGGACAATGCTCTGCTACAGTTTTTGTCTTCTTCATTGGCTTTACTCAGAAGTTGGGATTGTAAATCTCCATCAAATTCACTCCTGTAGCATGAGCAAACATGAGATTATTTTACAATGGTAAGTAAAACATGATCCAATGCCAGAAATCATATCTAGATCTGAGATCCTCATTTAATTTATAGCTTTTTCAAAGTTAAAAAAGTAAACATGTAACTATATAGAGAATTATAAGGGCTTTGAAGAAAAATAAAGCAGCATAGGGCATAAAGTGAAGGGTGTTATTTTAAATAAGATCAGTTCTCCAAGGAACTCATATTTAACAAATACCTGAATTAATTAAATTATTTACTTACTTGAGACAGAGTCTTGCTCTGTCACCCAGGCTGGAGTGCAGTGGCATGATCTCGGCTAACTGCAACCTCCACCTCCCAGGGTCAAGCGATTCTCCTCCTTCAGCCTCCCAAATAGCTGGGATTATAGGCATGCACCACCACGCCCAGCTAATTTTTCTGTTTTTAGTAGAGATGGGGTTTCACCATGTTGGCCAGGCTGGTCTCGAACTCCTGACCTTGTGATCCACCCATCTTGGCCTCCCAAAGTGCTGGAATTATAGGAGTGAGCTGCTGCACCCAGCTGACCTGAATTTTTTTTTTTTTTTTTTTTTTTTTTTTTAAGACCCATGAGAAGAGCTGAGGGAAAACTGTCAGGGCCAAAGGAACACACTGGTGAATTAAAGGAACAGAATGAAGCCATGTATGGCTGGAAGAACAGGAGAAAGAGTGAAGGGTGATGGTGGGAAGGGAAACAAGAGTCAAACTGTGTAAGGTTTGTAGGCCACATAATGACTTTACATTTTATACTGGTATGAGAATGGGAAGCTGGGTTTGGAGCAAGGGTAGAATTTGGTATGATTTATATTTTTATCAAATCACTCTGGCTGTGCTGTGGAGAACTGATTGTAGGAGACCAATAGTGAAAGGAGGGAGACTAGTTTAGAGGCTTATTACAGTTAGCAGGTAGAGGTTGCAGTGGCTTGGTCTAGACTATTAAATATGGAAGTAGAAGAAAAGGTCACATTTAGGACATTTTAGAAGTACAGCTGACAGGACTTCTTGATGAACTAGGTGTAAAGTACGAGGGAAAGGGAAGTCAAAAATGACTCCAAGGTGTCTGGCTGTAACTGTGGAAGGGAGATGAATATTCTCGCCACATGAACCCTCAGATGTCTACTAGCCAACTATAGTGAACATCCTTAGAGAGAAAGTGCAGCATACTGGTTAAGGGTGTATCACCTGAAATCTGACTTCCTGCCTACAAGTCGCTGTAGCATAACTTACCAGAGTCATGTGACTCTGGACAATTCAGCGTCTCAGTTCCATCATCGTGAAATAGGGATAAGAAAAGTACCTACCTCCTGGGGTTACTGCGAAGACAAGCCGAGATAACAGGTAACACACTCAAGGCATGGCCTGGCACACAGTAACTAATACCATCTCCACTAGTGTCATCCAAATGAAGATGTCAGAAGAGAGACCTGGAGTCCAGGGCTCAGAGGTCATGAAGACTAGGGATGTAAACTTGGGAGCTATCAGAGTAGGATGGTATTTAAAACTAAAGGACTTTAATATTTTTCATTTTTAAAAAATGTAAAGCTAAGGGTATTTAAAGCTTAATAGAAAACATGAAAATACTCAAAACACTGTATTTTGTATACAATATAAAGTTTGGATGGCAGATGCTGTTAGTGGCTCTCCAGCTTTCTGAAACATGTAACTCTTACACATAACAGAGTTTTTAATCCATAGTTTAAGAAAGAGAATAACGTACTATTTATTGCAGTGCTTATGTAACAAAGTTTTTCTTGACTGGGGCAAAAGACTAGACAGCTTTTGTATTTCAGCAGCAACACTGAACTACATAGCTATTTACTGCCTGCTATTTCCATTCTATTTCTCATGGAAAGAGGAAGCAGAAAATCTGTATCTAGAGAAAATTATTTTATACTATCTACCTAGGTACCATCCCTAGACTCTTTATGAAGGAAAGGGAGGAAGCAGCAAGCCTCTGAAAGTGACATGGAAATTCAGTGATTTAATGCCAAGTCAGGCTGAGGACAAATGCGGTAAATGGTACTCATAACTACCTAAAACGCCAGCTTTGCCGCTACAAGAAAAATTCAGACTCAGTGAGAAATGTGTATTTAAAAGATTTTTTTAACCCAAGGGTTGTTATCATTCTTTATTTTCCAAGATTTACATAAGGAATGGTTTTTGTTAAAAACATTGTAAGAAACACACTATAATATATTCTAGGGCCCCAGGGGACAGGTCCAAGATTCACAGACATCAAAATATTCTGTGACTAGATAAAAGGATCAAGGCAACACCACTATCTGAGTAAAGTCTATCTGACCATTAGTTTGAGGTATTTTATAAAAAGAAATGAATACCCTTTAAATTTGAAATTGCAGACCAGAAATTATAGAGTGACAGCAACAGCACATATGCCCAGTGCACAAACATTTCTATTGAAGAAATAACAGCAAAAATATTTTAAAGCATTAACTTTTGTAGCAAACATTGAATTTATATATTAAAATGAGATTTCTTTATATGAATTTGTACAAGTATGTGCTAAGAAGACACACTGTACAATTTAATTATAATTATCCAGTTAGCAATTTTACCTGGTAGTAGACTGTGTACGTTCTACCACTGTAAAGTATTTCCCTTATCTCTATATATTCACCCACCTATAGTAGAGTATCTGTGGGATCTGTCCTCTGGTTTGGTTTGTGCCGTTACTGCTCAAGCTGCACGTACTGAATGTGAACGTCACACCATCAGGGCACTGAACTGTGGTCATTCCTCCATCTCCATTGGCTGTACGACTTCCATAGTTCCTCAAGCGCACAGCATATTTAACATTTTCCTTCATTATAAAGATGTAAAAGATGTTTACTTTTATTCACAATGTACAGTGGATATACAAAAAGAACTCTAGCAATAAAACAGGCAAATATACTGAAATTCTTTGTCATATTTACAGATGATATAATTAAATAAGTTTTTAATGAATCAAACATGATGACGGCTAACATTTACTGAACACCTGTTGCATAAAAGCAACTGTCCTAAGTACTTTACGGAATTTAATTAATCCTTAAAATGACCTCATGAGGTAAGTGTGATTACTATCCCTATTTTACAGATGAGGAATCTGAGGTTCAGAGAAGTTAAGTAACTTGTTCAAAGTCACGCAGCTAGTAAGTGATGGAACTAGGTCTGAACACAACCAATGTAACTAGCGCCTGCTCTTAATTTTACTGCTAGAATATTAGCCATTATAATATATATTTTATATATATATTATATATAATATATATATATTATATATATAATATATATTATATATAATATATTATATATATAATATATATAATATATATAATATATATATAATATATATAATATATATAATATATTATATATAATATATATTATATATATTATATATATATTATATATAATATATATATAAAATATATATATTATATATAATATATATATAAAATATATATATATATATAATTTTTTTTTTTTCTGAGACAGGATCTTGCTCTGTCACCCAGCCTGGAGTGCAGTGGTGCAATCTTGGTTCAATGTGGCCTCCTCTTCCTGGGCTCAGGCAATCCTCCCACTGGTGCGTTCCATCACACTTAGCTAATTTTTTAAGGTGTTTCTGTAGAGATAAGGTTTGACTATATTGCCCAGCCTGGCCTCAAACTCCCAAGCTCAAGTTATCCTCCCTCCCTGGTGTCTCAAAAGTACTGGAATTACAGGTGTGAGCTATTGTGCCCAGCAATAAGAGATTTTAATTGCATAAACTGATACTTTTCCTTGACTAGTTTAACTTTTAAAATAATTTTAGATGTGAGAAAAAAATAATGGTGAGTCTATTGTATTTTTAAGAAAAACTCAGAGATAGAAATATATAGGCAAACAGACATGAGAAAAAAAAATCCATAGGAAAAAAGCTGTCCAAAATATAATGCACTGTACTTTGAAAATGTGAGCTATAGAAACTAATGCTTTATGACCCATGATATAAATTTCACAATAAAAGCTTTTTGGTTTTTCAGTATCTAAATTCTTCCTGATGAAATCTCTCGTGTATCGATCTTATCCAAAATTTTGCTCTATAATGAAATTTCAGTTGAATTCAGAAATACTTTAATTTTATTTTAACATTTATAATTACTTTGATGTGGTAAAATTTCTCTATTTTGCCAAATATTGTTAGAAAATAGGCTGGGTGCGGTGGCTCATGCCTATAATCCCAGAACTTTGGGAGGCCAAGCAGGGTGGATCACTTGAGGGCAGGAGCTCAAGACCAGCCTGGTCAACACAGTGAAACCCCTCTCTACTAAAAATACAAAATTAGCTGGGCATAGTGGCACATGGCTGTAATCCCAGCTAATCGGGAGGCTGATGCAGGAGAATCATTTAAACCTGGGAGGCGGAGATTGCAGTGAGCCAAGATTACGCCACTGCACTCCAGCCTGGGCGACAGAGTGAGACTCCATCTTAAAAATAATAATAATAATAATAATAATAATAATAATAATAATAAATAAAGGAACAAAAGCAAAACAAAACAAAACATAAAAAACACTTGTTTTTTTAAATGAGTTAGGGCACAATAAGAGAAGAAAAGACAAGAGCTAATATTTATTTTTCATACTGTGCTAGACACTGAGGCAGGTGTTTTATTTCCATTATTTAATCTCAATAATACTACAATGCAGGTATTATTCTTCCCAATCTACAGATAAGTCTCAAAGTGGTTAAATAATGACCTGCCAGTGTCTTAAAGTTAGTATATGGAACAGCAGGTATCCAAAGCTAAGTCTGTTTGACTACAAAACTTCCTACCACTCCAGACTTTAAGAAACGTTATGCAAAAATATAATATAATGTGGTACAACATCAGGTACATAGTAGGTACTCCATAAATATCTGAAGTACCATATAAAGGATAACTTACAAATAGCTATATCTAACAAACAAAATTCATGGAATACTCTTCACTATTTTAACTACATAATAATATCTCTTATTCACAACAGAAACATTCAGTTGAAACTACCTTTAAAGGAACCACTTTGTCAAGTCTGATTTCAGCTATATCACTGGGTGAGTCATCTGTTGTATAAGTTCCTTTCACTAATTCCAGAGATGTCCATCTGTGGGAATGAGTTGAATCTCCTGCATGTTCACTCTAAAAAAAAAATGAAACACAAAAATTCCACCAGACTCTTGATTTTATTGTATGAACAATTTTGATTTATAATTATTATTTTTAAAATTTATTTTCTTGAATATAAAATTAGCCATTAGTATTTTCCCATACATACGAAAGAAGAAGTTGGGGGTACTGTAGACATTTTTATGTGATTTCTTGAGAAGACTACAACATAAATAAGCTTTTCTCATCTGATGACTTAAACTATTTCTACTTCTTCACATTTATAAAGCCTAATGAAGTAGGGAATACATTCAAATTAACTAGTGAAAGGAATCAAGTTAGAGATAGAGATAGACTTGCTATTTAATAGGCAATGATTTACATGCTACCCCTTTCTGTCCCATTTTAATAAAACTCAGGTACTTTAAGTAATTTTAGAGAATACAGAAAGATATAGCTGAATCAGTCAACAAATACTGTCTTCACTAAGAATCACCTCTATGACATAGTCCATCTGAACATTGTGTTTCTTGAAAAATGACAATATAAAAAAAAAAAACTACTCAAGACTTGTCATCAGGAACTTAGCTAAATACTTTTTAGTCTTTAATTCCACTTTAAATCTTTCTCTTTCTGAAAGTACAAAAAATATGAAGCAGTAGTGACCCAAGGTGGAAAGATGGAACACAAGCAATCAGATAAAATCATTATTTTTCAATTTCTTTTCTTTTCTTTTTTTTTTTTTTTTGAGACAGGGTCTCACTCTGCTGCCCAGGTTTGAGTGCAGTGGCATGATTATGGCTCACTGCAGCCTCAACCTCCTGGGCTCAAGTGATTCTCCCACCCCAGCCTCCAGAGTAGCTGGGATTACAGGAGTGCGCCAACACACTCAGCTAATACTTGTAGTTTTCGTAGAGATGGGGTTTTGCCATATTGCCCAGGCTGGTCTTGAACTCCTGTGCTGAAGTCATCCAACTGCCTCAGCCTCTCAAAGAGCTGAGATTACAGGTGTGAGCCATTGTGGCCAGTCTTTTTCAATTTCTTTAGTGTCATTCATCAGTGATTGATCTAATAAACCCCTGAAGGTATGGACCCATCATACTATGACAATGGTAAATCCTGATACACAACCCACTAATCAGGATAAATGCTAAAAGGGTGATACTTACATCATCAACCAACACCTCTAATTCATATTCATGAATTCCACCTCCTCCATAGACAGAGAAACCAACCACAACTATTCCAGGTTTGTCTACTGAAAAACAGATTGCATCAGGGGACCCGTTCCCAGTGTTCCAACTTCTGCCCTGACTTGTTTTTGTAAATCGGTTAGCACTAGCTTTTACAGAGTGAAGAGAATTAAGTCCATCAACCTGTGAACAATAAAAGCAATTGTATCAGTAGTTTGTACACCTTTAACAAAACCATCCAAAGGTTTCTAAGAAGTCTAATAAAATAACCTTTATTTAATAAGTGGATATTAAACATTCCTAAAGATATGTTCTACTGAGAGATTAACTCACAATAAAACCAGATTTTATCATTCTAAATTCACAAATCAATGTCACTTGACAATATTTTCTTCCTTTAGCCATATGAAACTATACTTTCCACTTAATTTATAATGTCAGAAGTACAAGCTTGTCTTATCAGTCATAATGTATGAATAAATCATCAGACTTTGAAAAGAGATGCGAAAAATTTCATCGAAATTCTATAGATCAACAGTTTTCAAACTATGCAACACAGAGCTCTAGAAATTCTGCAGAGATAGGTGTGCAAGGAAGAGGTAAATTTATGGTTCCCCTCTTCAACCAGACTATGTCCTCTCTCCTCTCACCTGTGAATTTGCAAGTAAGACTTCATTTGAAGAAAATGGTCTATACCCTAAGATTGAATACTACGAATACATACAGGGATATTTTTGTAATAGCATTCAGTATTTGAATGCGTACACACACACGTGCAACCATACTAATTACAGACTTTCACTGGAGAGGATTAGAGAACTTATTTTGGGTTGAAACTGCTCTTTTTATTTACAAAGCCTACTTCTAATCTAAGTTGGCCACAGAATTTTGGGAGACTAAATAGATAAAAAAATGGAAGTTTATGATTCTAACAAAAATTGCAAACTGCTCTGAGAAAGAAATATTCATCTCTAAGCCAGGACCTGTGGGAACTCCCAAAGTTGTATACCAGGCACCTGTAACTTTTGGTATTCCTCTTCACTGGAAAGGTAAGTTTAAAGGGGAGAACTCTTCAGTAAACTTAGGAAGGGGATCTACGCATTATAGACTTTCCTGCATCCTGCAGAGTATGCTACCAAAGGAAGGTATTATAGACTAAATGAGTAAATGTAAAAAATTAAAAAATTTCTGACAAGGGCTTTAATCGTCTCCGAGGCCAAACTCAAAGTTAACCAAGAAACTTAGAAAGTGCTTCCCAGGATGAGAGACTAAAATTAGCTCAAGTGTATGCGATGAACCATATGTATGCGTATTTCTTATGTATGAATTTCATACAATGAAATTCTAAAGGCTAAACTGTCACAATGAATCAATAATGTGTACATATTGGATGGGTTAATTCAGAATAGGTGTTAAAATAAATTTAAAAGAAAAAGCAAAGATTAGGAATTATAGAAGTAAAATAGAGAAAAAAAGTTCCTTGACAAGAACTTGGGAGCAAGGGCCACTGAATATATGCTGATTATTAAACATTCATTTGAATGATGTAAGTTATTTCACATTAGGACATGATTTTCCAAACCAATCTACTGTCCGTTTTTTAGGAGGAAAAAACAGAAACACTCCTCAAATTCAGTCAAAACATTCAGTTAAGTTATAAGAAAGAGTAAGGCAGTGAAATGGAATAAAATAATGTTATTTTACAAAATGTAAAGGCACTTTCAAAGTGATTTTCTCAAACATAGTATTTGATACTTTGAAAATTTTGTGATAATGTACAACTAAGTACAACAAAGTGAATGCATTTAATGCCACTGAACTGTACACATAAAAATGATTAGAATGGCAAATTTTATATTATGTATATTTTACTACAATTTCAAAAAACCTGTGATAGAGGTGAAATAAAAATTATTATTCCAATTTTAAATATGTATTTCTCCAGGGTCAGTTGAGTGGGCAGAGCTGCAGTCTAAACCTCATTACCTTTCCCACACTATGTGTGCACTATGAGTAGGGCCTGACTTCAGCAACGTTACTCATCTCCCAGCAGTGAGAACTATCTTTGGTTTTCAAGGGGCATGGTGGTGGGCTTGTGCAATGGGGCAGATGACAACCTGCTCTATGAGGAAAATGTATACTTTATATTCCTGTGGATGCTGGGTAAACTGGTGAGAGAGAAGTAACAAATCAGAGCAAGTAGGAGGTAGAGAGAAAGGCAAAAAAGAAAAACAATGCATTGGGGTTGCTAATCCAATCTGAAATTAGCTTCCACAAAGCCAAAATAGTTGAAAAAAGAAACTGTGTAAAAAACTTACACATGTGCTTTTTTTTTTTTTAATTTGTTATTATACTTTAGGTTTTAGGGTACATGTGCAGAATGTGCAGGTTTGTTACATATGTAACCATGTGCCATGTTGGTTTGCTGCACCCATTAACTCATCATTTAGCATTAGGTATATCTCCTAATGCTGTCCCTCCCCCCTCCCCCCACCCCACAACAGTCCCTGGAGTGTGATGTTCCCCATCCTGTGTCCATGAGTTCTCATTGTTCAATTCCCACCTATGAGTGAGAACATGCGGTGTTTGGTTTTTTGTCCTTGTGATAGTTTACTGAGAATGATGTTTTCCAGTTTCATCCATGTCCCTACAAAGGACATGAACTCATCATTTTTTATGGCTGCATAAACTAGATCCCTTCCTTACACATGTGCTTTTTATCCAGTGTCAAAATATAATGTATTACCTCAGATCCCAGGGCTGAAGCTGTCAGTTCACTGACAATGCTGGCCAGTAATCCACAGGTGTTAGAGACGAGGTGGGAGGAGAAGAGTTCGTTTTCTCTCCTCAGGCTGTTCCTCACTGGTAGCACAACAATGACCAACATTTTCTCCAGAACTTCACGGAAGCTTGTCATCCCTGAGATATTCTCTTCACTCTATGATACATAAGAAAAAGTTCTAAGGTATTGTTTTATTTTCCTTCATAGGAGTACTCAGTTTGAAAACCTTGTCTTTCTCATACTCTTAAAATTCAGACTTGAATCAGAGTCAATTTCTACAAATCTTTCTGGTTATATGTGGAGCCACTTTTCACTTAGAAGTTCTTTTTTGAATTATCTGTCTCTGTGTATCAAAGTACCACACATTTACAAAATGTTTTTATTAGCTTTGAGTCCTATTTTATTCTCTTATTTAACTTTCAATTTACAATCCTACATGACAGACAGAAAACTATTCTTTTCATTTAAAAAGCTTTTTTGGCTGGGTGTGGCGTCAGCAATACCAGCACTTTGGGAGGCTGAGATGGGAGGATCACTTGAGGCCAGGAGTTTGAGACCAGCTTGGGCAACACAGTGAGACCTTGTCTCTACAAAATGTTTTTTTAAAAAGTTAGCCGGGTGTGGTGGTATGTGCCTACAGCCCCAGCTACTTGGGAGGCTGAGGTGGGAAGATCGTTTGAGTCCAGGAGGTTGAAGTTGCAGTAAACTGTGATGGCGCAACTGCACTGTAGACTGGGTGACAGAATGAGCTCATCTTAAAAAACAAAAATAAAAAGCTTCTTCTATAGGACAAGATCTTAATCTGAGATAATAAATTCTAGTATATTTAGCTGTAATGCAACTCTAGTCGGTGTAAATCAATTTTTTAACAAAATTCTTTTTGTACACACATATGATTCCTATGTAGTTTTATCATTTCTACTGTATTTGTTTTCGTAAGTGGAGATAAGAAAATTCCAACCCCTACCGGTAGAAAAATTTCAAGAAGTCAGAGTCTCAATAAAGGAAAAATACTTTATTTTTCAGAAAAAAGGGAAAAGATGATTAATTTAGCTGATTTCCAGGATGAAAATGATTGATGTGAACGTTTCCTATACCTGTTATTTACAGTGCTTATTTTAATATACCAAAGTGTTATTAAGTAGATATTTTAAAAATCCTTTATTTTCTTATCATTCTATCTTAGAAATCTAAAATATTATATTAGAATGTAAAGTATCTGCAACTTACCTTCAAATGGTTTAGGAAAAACAAATATGTAGGTATTCATTGTATAACTCTCAAATTTTTTTAAAGGTGAGTGATTAAACCGTTAGAGCAAAAAAACTTCATTTTATAGGTAAATATGAACATTTTTCAAAAATATTATTTCAAAGAACAAATGTCATTCATTAAATAATCATTTTGTAAATATACCTAAAAATAGAGAAGAATAAGCACCAAGCTAAACACGCTTAGCTTGGTGTGTTTACAGTTTTATTGCCTCTGTATAAAAGAGGCAATAAAAAAACCATTTACACTTTTATTGCCTCTGTATAAAAGAGATTTCAGAGACAGACCTACCTGGCTGAGTTTTTCCATATGTGCCACCAAAAGGGGAAAACGATGAACTAGTGTTGAGTCGTTCTCTGTACTAACTTGTTTAACAATTGATCGTAGTAATACTTCTCCATCGTACGCAATCGGGAAGATGGAAGTCAGCTTAACAGACGTGTGACACAGAGCTGACATAACAGCTGCAAGGAGTCGGCTACTTGATGTCTTGAAGTTTGCTTCTTGGATATCCTTTTAAAGACAAAAATATGCCCACCCCCCACCAAAAAATATAGCATCAGTATAATCTAAGTTTCTGAATATATAAAAGGTAAACCATCTTTTAAATTATACCCAAATTTTCTGTCACTCGGTCATTTAAATTGTCTTGTTATAGAATAATACTACATCTATACATTAAAAAACAATTGTTTAAGTTACTATTCAATGAAGATGAAAAATTAAGTCTGGTCAAGAAAAATCAGGCCCCTGTCCTCTAGTAAATGAGCATTTTTATATTTTCATATCCTCACAATCACAGTACTCTCTAGCACTGTTTCAAAGGGAGATGCCAAAAAGGCCCCAATTAGAATGCATCTAAGGTATTTTCAATAAGGACTGAGACTATTTTTCTCAAATAATAAATGATGCAAATTATAAATCTGTGCTATTACAAGCACATTTCACTAAGGTCACAAAATTACATTATCACATTCCATAATTTATCAAGAAAAATTAATAGCATACTTATAAAATTTTACAACAAAGCATTAAAACCAACACAGGATATCCTAATTCACAAAATTGTGTACACATTACCTAGTTCTTCAAACATCTGTATTACAAAGATAAGCATAAAAGCAGAGTGACATTCCATATGTTAAACCAACATTTGCTAAATCTAGCCTGTTCTGTAGCAAAGAAGAAAAGAACCATATCAGACTGAGAAGGTTCAGAGTGAGAGAGTAATTAAGCTGTGCACTAGTCCAGGCAATAATCTTGCCCCTGGAAATTGAGTGGTAAAATATACTACTCTGCTACATGGATGCAAAGTTGCCTGGGATGCATTAGTGATGACAATGAATTTTTCACAAAGGAGGGTGGGGAGGCCTAGGACTTCCAGTGCACTGCTGAATATAAGTGGTGAGTGTAGATACCATGTGTCTTGTTTCCAAACTTAGGGGCATATTCAGATTTCACCAGTAAATGGGATGTTGTTAGTGAAGATTTTTTTGTAAATATCTTTTTATCAGATTTAGGAGTTTCCTTATATCCTACTTTCCTGAGAGGTTTTCATCATTGAGTAACTGCTAGTTTCATCGACCACTGCTCCTGTAGCTATTGAGGAAATCATCAATTTGCCTTGTTTTTTCAGTTAACATGGTAAATTACATCAATTTTCAATTATTTAACTAAGCATTTCTAAGATAAATCCCACTTGGTCATGATATATTGTTTACATGTTCAATTTGGTTTGATAATACTTTTAAGAGCATCTATGTTTCTCAGTGATATTCATCTGTAATTTTTCCTTGTAGTATCTTAGTTAGGTTTTGGTATAGGATAAAGCCAACCTCATAAAATTAGTTGGGAAGTGTTGCCTCCTATATTTTCCAAAAGAGTATGTAAAAGGTTGACATTATTTCTTTCTTAAATGTTTAACAGAATTAATAAATGACAATATTTGGATTTGAAATTTTCTTTGTGGGAAAGTTTTTGATAATTTTTAAATGGATATGAGGCAATTCAGATTTTTCTATTTCTTAATGTGTTAGTTTTGATAAAATTACATTTTTCAAGGAATTTGTCAACTTCCTCTAAGGCTGAAAAATTCACCAGTATAAAGTTGTTTATAGTGATATTCCCTATTTCTTTCTTCCTTTTTTTTTTTTTTTTTTTGAGATGGAGTATCACTCTGTCACCCAGGCTGGAGTGCAGTGGCACAATCTTGCCTCAATGCAACCTTCACCTCCTGCCTTCAAGCAATTCTCGTGCCTCAGTGTCCCGAGTAGCTGAGATTACAGCTGTGCACCACCATGCCTGGCTGATTTTTGTATTTTTGGTAGAGACTGGGTTTTGCCACGTTGGTCAGGCTGGTCTCAAACTCCTGACCTCAACTGATCCACCCACCTCAGCCTCCCAAAGTGCTGGGATTACAGGCATGAGCCACCGTGCCCGGCGAACCCCTATTTCATTTCTGATTATGGTATTTCATGTTTTTTCTTTCTCTCTTCTCTCTCAACCAGGTTTGCTAGGAGTTTACCAACTTTTTTTCTTCAAAAAACCAACTTTTAGCTGTGTTAATTTTCTCTACTTTCTGTTTCATTGATTTCTGCTCTTATCTTTATTATTTCCTTCCTTCCTTCTAACTTTGGGTTAGATTTGCTTTTCCTTCTAGATTCTTAACATAGCAGCTTAGGTCACTGATTCTAAACCTTTCTTCTTCATATAAGCGTTTAAGGGTATAAAGATCTCTTTTAAGCAATGCTTTAGCTAAATCCCACAAATTTTGATATTATATTTTTATCTTTCTATGTGAAACATTTTAAAATTTCCTTTATAACTACTTCTTTGATCAACTGCTTACTTAGAAGTGCTGTCATTTTCCAAATGTTTGGTGCTTTTTCTTGATATCCTCTGCTATTGATTTTTACTTTAATTCTATTGTGGTCTGAAAATATATTCTTTCACATTTCAATCTTTTGAAATTTATTAAGACTTATTTTATGGTCTAGCATATGATCCACCTTAGTGAACGGTCCCAAACATTTCTTTTAAAAATCATGTGTACTTGAAAAGAATATGTATTTTGCAGTTTCGTATCTTGTTTTATAAATGTCAGATCAAGGTGGTTGACAGTACTGTTCAAATCTGCATCGCTGATTTTTTTTTGGCCTAGTTCCTCTATTAATTACTGAAAGAGGAGTGTTAAAGTCCCCAGCTGTCAATGTGAATATTTCTCCCTGTAGTTCTGTCAGTGTTTTGCCTCAGGTGTTGTGAAACTCTGTGACTTGGTGCATAAAGGTTTACAAAGGTTGTGGCTTCCTCATGAATGAATGAACAATGCTAGTATGCCTGTTCTCTCAGGTCTCTCTCCTTCCTGTTCTTACAGATGAGGGTGGTGGGGGCCTCCTGGTGCTATCCCTGCTCTCCCCTGGTCACTATGGTTCTTTTCCTCTCCCCCTCTCTCAGAATCACTCACTCCAATTCAAAAACCAATCAGCAACTGCACAATGTGCCTACCAATTTTGTAACTAAAAGATGATGAAGCAGATTTAAAAAATTTTAAACTTTGCTTATATAAGTCATGTACACCAAATATTTCCTAATTTATCTTTTATACAAGTTAAGAAGATAGGGCAACTGCAATTTATTTTCTTGAAGAGTATTAAGCAATATATCAGATTTTCAACTGACATTTTACAAACTTAAATTACCTGATCCAAACAATTCAGCAGATCACAAAGGCAAGCCCACTGTAAGGCAGGAGTTGGGTAGAAAGAATGAAAGCAGGCAGTGAAAGTATTATGACATTCCTGAAGGACAGCTTCTAGGAGACTCAAGGGCTGACTGAGATATCCTTGAGGATCATTATCCAATTTCACCATGCAGTGATCAACTCCTTCTGATAAAATTTTTCTTAACAAAGTTCTGGTTTTTCCAATACACTCTGCTAATTTGCTAGTTTCTTCTACAACTGCTTTTCCTGTAGCTTTGAGGGGGAAAAGAGCAGATTGGTAATTAAGCAAAATATTAAATATGCATGAAAACAATCAATATAATTCAGTAATTCCCTATTCAGCTAAGTATCACAAGTACTAATATCTTAGAAATGAAACAACTTAGAGATTAAGTGTAGTACCAAATTATTTTTTTAATCTAAATGGGAGGGGAAATAAAAACCTAGTTTCAGCATTTAAGTCCAAATTGCTTATTCAAAATATTTCTATTTGACAGCATTTGTTTAAAATTAAACTTTAATAGATTATTTAACTTTGGCCCACTATTACTTTTTGTATCAAAATGACATGTAATCTATTTTATTCTTTATAAGCAAATACATAAGCATCATAGCAAGCTGACTTTCTCCCCTCATTTTAGAAGCAGCTTAAACACAGCTGGGGGTCAAAAACTCTCAGTTATCTCAAAGTAAATCTTCTCAATGTCTCTAATATTTTCTCCCTACAATCATTTTAAAAAAATGCATCATACCTGACACTGGGTAAATTTCACAGGTATAGACACGCAATAACCTCAGACAACAGGTACCCACAAAGCGCAGTCTCTCTAAATCTAGAAGTGTAGCTGTGAACTGGAATCCTTTTAATCCTCTAAGTTCTTCAACTCCTAAGACTAAGGTGGTCCAGCTCCAGTGAAGAATACTCAACAATGACTCAAAACATTCCTAATCCAGAATATGAAAAAACAGATAACAATTAATTCAAATGATACCATAAACTGAATCAAATGGAAAGGCAATGGTAGACAACTTCAAAACTTCCTCTCAAATTTTTTTACTGAGTTTTTTAATTGAGTTTTTTTACTGAGCCCAAGACACTTTAAAAGTTCATTTATTAAATTACCCTTAACGGTAACTTTGAAGTTTGTTACAAAAAAGGTAAAGTAGTTAAGCATTTACAAAAACAACATTCTTCAATATTTACCTATTTAAAAATAAATTTTTCAGTGTTCCTGCTACCAAGCTATCTAGCTTATCATATAAACAAGGGAAAAATGAAAAACACTTATAAAACAATGCATGTTTACTTGAAAGAAAAAATAAAGCTTTTTACAGTCACTGTAGTAAAAAATAAAATAGAGTTTTAGTGTTAGATATCAATGACAGTATCAAATAACTTATTTTATGTCTATATATTAAAATTTGCAATACAAACTATAGCCAATTTTTGCTAAATACATTAATAGAAGATAAAAATTGACTAGAAAATACTAAAAAAATTCCTATTTTGATTACTTAAAATTCTAGCACATGAGTTTAAGATGGTAGATTTTCTTTGCAGTTCTAGTCTTCTGGTTTTATCATGGTTACATGATGACAGATACCACCTGAATCTCAAAGCAGAGCACTTACTGCCCCATTCCCACCAAATCCCTGAGCTCCTGAAAACGAGTTTATAGATTCAATTTTTTTTTTTTTTTTTTTTTGAGATAGAGTCTTCCTCTATCACCCAGACTGGAATGCAATGGTGTGATCATGGATCACTGCAACCTCAACCTCCTGGACCCAAGCTATCCTCTCAACACCTCAGCCTCCCGAGCAGCTGGGACTACAGGTACGCACCACCATGCCCAGCTAATTTTAAAGTTTTTTTAGATGGGAGTTTCACTATATTGCCCTGGCTGGTCTTGAACTCTTGAGCTCAAGCAATCCTCCTGCCTCGGTCTCCAAAAGTGCTGGGATTATGGGCGTGAGCCAATGTGCTCGGCCCTATAGTTTACCTTTTAAAGAAATGACTGAATAAGTTTTGTATATAAAGTCTACAATTACCTAATGGCCACAAAACCACTTAGACATAAATACAAAGGGGTTACCAAGCACAGAAAAATGAGATCACTAAAGAAAGCAAAACAGAGTCAAAGATCCTTATTTGAATCAAAAGATACCAAACTGAACTTAATACTAATAGGATGAAAAGTTACCAAGAAGCCAAAGTTCTCATAGTCTTTTATTCAAAGCACAAGCTCTACAAACTGCCATGGCTCTTTTGGAAGGTCAACTTTGAGAGGATATACCAAAATTTAAATGGGCATATTTCCAGTAGAAGTATGCACATAAGTACACAAGTATTTAAAGATACATGTGTATAGATGCTCATGAAGCAAGATGAAATAGTAAAAAATGAGAATCAAAGTGGTTCTTTGATAGATATCAGGTTGAATAAATTAGAATAATGGTACGCAAACAGAAAAGATTGAGAGACCCAAATGTACTGCCAGGGAAGGATGTCCATGATACATAATATGAAATTTTCTAAAAAAGATGAAAACTGTAAGTATCATAAGAAACAAACAAGCATGTTGTAGAGCATCCTGTATTTGATACATACTAATAAGTTTTTTTGCATATAAAAATGGTCTGGGAAGGCCAGGTACAGTGGCTCATGCCTGTAATCCCAGCACTTTGGGAGGCCAAGGTGGGTGAGTCATGAGGTCAGGGGTTCGAGACCAGCCTGACCAACATGGTGAAACCCTGTCTCTACTAAAAATACAAAAATTAGCTGGGCATGGTGGCAGGCACCTGTAATCCCAGCTACTCAGGAGGCTGAGGCAGGAGAATGGCTTGAACCCGGGAGGCGGAGGTTGCAGTGAGCCAAGATCGCGCCACTGCACTCCAGCCTGGGTGACAGAGCGAGAATCTGTCTCAAAAAAAAAAAAAAAAAAGTCTGGGAAGATACACACCAAAATGTAAATAGTAGGTATATATGGCGATCATGAGAATGGGGGAAAAATCTTTCATATACTTTTAGCATACTTTTATCTCATTCCTACCAAGAATATATATTCACCTGGTGGGTTAAAAAATAAATTTAAAAGGGAAAGAAACATTCTTCCTATGCATTTTACTAATATGAAAGACTACTAGCTATATTAATAAATCACATTCAGATGGTGCCTTACAGTTCCAAAAACATCTTATACCCCTTATCTCACTAGAAATTCAAAATGCTATGATGTAATTTACTTAGGTAACATACATAAGAATCCTCAATTAATATATGAGAGATCAAGACCTTAACTTATACTTCCATTTATTTACATCATGTTGACTTTCCATTCTGCACTGTCAACCTGCACTGTGCTTTCCATTCTGCACTGTGCTTCTTCATGTGTACAATGGGGATGGCAAGTGGTTCAACAAACTTCCTAGTTAGATATGCAACTCTTCCACCTAGTTCCTCAAGTAGTAATAACGCTTTTTCGGGCCAGCACCATCCTTAACTTTTCCTTCATTTTCTAATTCATTCAGCATATGCATTCATCTATGATTTATTAGAAAAGCAAATAGTTTATTTAAAAAAACAGCAAGGCCAATTCATCTGGTCATGTAAAAATCATAGGCAACACCTCCATTTTTCTGTGATTTAAAGTATACATTATCTGTGGTCTAGAATATAAATGCTAATACAAAACCAAATCTGAGTTTATAAATCTAGGCTGAGATAAACATAGAAGAGCAGCTAAACTCTAAACATCAACATGTACCTGAGGACTGAAGAGAAAAGCTGAAATTTTTTAAAAAATGGCTTACCACTGAGACAGTTCTTGCAAAAGACCTCTTTAAAATGTGTACAGGTTCACTGGTTTGCTGTTTGCCTTTTGAAGCACTGCCATCACTGGTTGGAAGTCTAAAGGTAGTAGACACAAATAAAATTATGTTAGAAAGTCCAATGTCATTTTTTCCTTTTAAAGTATATTGTACATTTTTGAATGGGAACATAAACTATATATTTAAATTTTTTTTGCCAGGTAAAATGCCAATACAGGGCTTTTTTGAAACATTTTTCCAAGCTAAACAAACTTTTTAGCATATGGGCACTTCCTTTAAATCCTACCTTTGCAAGACTGAGTAGTAGAGGCTTTTTCCTCTTATTAGAGAACATATATAACGTATATAACATATAACTTATATTCTCTAGTAATGCTACTATTAATGCTGTTATTTAAAAGTTATTCAACCAGTGAGTATCTGGGAGTAGTCCAATGCAACATGTTATGTTGGTAGAGCTACATATTACAAACAGTAACTATAACAGATTGCACATTGCATAAAAACCAAACAAACGAAAATCCCTTTTGGGGAAAAATAAGGTTTGTAACCACTAAGTGATTACCAGAAAGAAAGACAGGGAGATAGAATCACTGTTCTAGACCATTTCCTTTGATTTTTTACTGCTTAACGAATGACAACATTTTTTAGTGACGGTTTATATCCATTTGAATTCCTTATTTTAAAAGTATTGCAGTAGTCTAGAAATAAATAAGGCACACACATAGGCATATGCCTTTATACATGCTTAAATTATTGTAAGTTAAAATTTTTAAATAATGTTAAAAATATAGTAAATATTATATGAGCAAGTTATTATTTGGTATTTCAGCTAAAGGTGAAAATTTACCAACAGTAGGGAATTTTCCAACTCATTTTATCAGTCTTATAAGACTACAATATATCAACCAGGCCTGCATCTATAGTCCTCCCCATCTTCCCTGCAATCTGACTTCTCCAAAACAAATTTTATTCTTTTATAACGTTTGAAATTAGTAAGAAAATCAATGGATAGGTTTTTTTTTAAAGTCAGTAAAATATTGTTATTGGTATAATACAGATAATCTGAGTAATCAGGCAAAGTTTAAAATTAAGCCTGTGTGGAAAATGTTTAAAAATATACAAAATATTAACTGTTTTTGTTAAATATATTTATGGTTCTACCAGCATATTATAATTTGCTGAATGCTTCAAATAATTTATCCCTATTATGCCACGTTTTGTAATGATTCTACTTCATTATAGCAAAATAGTAAACCATACTAATTCAGTATAAATATGCTAAATACCTGTATAGTAACTGAGGTATCTGACCCGCATTAACATCTGTACCATTATTTGATTTCTTTGAACTCTTGAACTGGAAAACAACCCTAAGAAGAGAAAACAATGATACCAAAAACAACATGATCATTACAGGAAATAAGAAATTTAAGAAACATGTTTCCAAATCTTATGTCAATGAAAATGATTCACTCTTTTATATAAAGAAAAGCAAAAAGATATTTTCTAGATTTTCATTCTAGCTCTGAATGGGTTAGTCAGTAAAATGAAAGAACTGAACCTGATAAGGACTCCTAAATAAGTAGCTGTCCTGTCCCTCCTAGCTCTCCAACTCAGCTTTAACCAAAGCAGTAAACTTCTAAAATTTCTACTTACAAGTAGTAGTATAATATCTGCTTGACTAGTTGCATGATAAGCTTTAGCCTCAGTGTGCCATAACATTCCAACTCTGAATGAACTGTCTAAGAAAATCATACAGTCCAGGGTCCAAGCAGTCTCTTAGTTCTAAATACATTCTTAAGTTGATGCACACAAGAACAGATGTGATTTTTCTACAGTAGTCTCCTCGAATATTCAGCAACAGGAAATTCACCTCACAAATAAGTCTATTTCTTTTTTTGGTCAGCTTTGTTATGAATTGACCTGCACTTAAATATATACTATTATATAACTGCAACCGATTTCAAATAGTTTATGCTCAGGAGTAATCAAGAATAAACTGAATTTATCTTACAAATGATAGTCCTTTAGAATACATAAATCATAGTAATAGAATATTTGAAATGTTGGATTTACAGTCAACAGGTTCCGGGTCTGACCTTGGTTTTAACCACATGACTCTCAGGAAATAGCAAATAATGTCACCTTTTTATTTCTCTAGTCCCTGAGTATAAAATGGGGCTAATAACTGCTTCACAAAGCTATTGAGGGCATCAAATCAGATAAAACATAAGAAAGTATGAACTGAAAAGTACTCTATACGTGAAAGTTATTTTAAAACAGCAAACTTTTCCCTACGTTTTATTAAAATAACACACATTGCTGAAGCTTTGAAATTTTAAACTGTGTTCTCATGCACTATTAAATTTAATATCACATATCTACTTCTTCTTTATGGTTCCAAACTCCTCGATATCCTTGTCACCTTCCTCTATATAATTTCTAATTTGGTAATCAAGCTCATAGACAATGTAATACCCAGAAAAATATACAAATACCATCTGACAGAAGCAAAGTACAGTGGTCTTATTATCTCCTTGTTCTGTCTAGACCTCAATTTGGCACGAGGTTACATGAATTTAATTTTTAGCAGCTATATTATGCTCTAGTCTTCCTAAGCTTTTGAATCCTGCTGAAAGTCCTCTGAGTTTTTGAAACAATATTCCTCTAACAAAAATAAGAATTGCTTAAGTAACACTTGGGCATTTACTTACCCATCATCTGTGGTAATAGATGCCTGTCCATGAGATCCACAGTCACTGCTGGGTCCTGACACTCGGGCCCATGCTACATACCACCACCCAGCTTGCAGGAGAACAGGCTCATCAAACATCATTGCATATTTTTCTCTGAGAAAAAATTAGTGAGTCAAAGACATTTTTTTACTTTACTGTCACATATATTTATTTTTTCAAAATCCCTTATGAACAAAAATATAAAACTAACTGTATTATAAAATTCTTATCAAACAACATTAAAAACACTAAAGAAGTCTGGACAAGAATGCAAGCAAATATAGTTATTTGTGTTATGGTGACAGAATTACATTTCTTCCTCCCCTTCTTGAATTCTACAATATCCTTAAATGTTATAAAACTTTCATATTAAAATTAGATAGAATGTTTTAAACTGATGTTAAAAAACACGCAAATTTTGCTGGAAAATAAAAATCTGAACTTTAGTTTTAAAGCTCATTCATTCAGCTAAATAGTTTTGAGAGGCGGCATATTAAGAAAATGGCCCTGGAGTCAGGCGGCCTGGGTTCAAGGCCCAGCTATGTGACCTGCTAGCAGGACAACGCAGGACAAGTTACTCTCTCCTCTCAGTACCTTAGCTTCTTCACCTGAAAACTGGGGTGAAAATAGTATCTCGCTCATAGGGTTGTCCTTTAGATTGAATTAAGTCAGATAGGTGTTTGGAGTCTGTCACATAGTATCTATACAAACATTATTAATTTAGAAGAAGAAAAAAGACAATAAATAAGGGCATCTTCTAAAGGATAGAAACAAGTTACAAAGTACTAGGTAACAGAGTGGAAGGAATGTTTATTGGTTGTAGCTGGAATCGAAAGAAGAATAAAGGGCATTTAAAGAAGCAGGAGAATGTCATTAAAAAATCTGTAGAGGTATGGAAGTACAAAAGAGGTCAGGAAATGGCAAGGTGTTCATTATTAATTTCATTAATGCATTAAGACAGTTATAGAAGAGTAGCGGTAGAAAGTCAAAAAAGATGCTGGATGTTATGGAAATCCTTTAATGCTCCCAATGCCCTAGGAGTCTGGGCTTTGTACATAAGCTAATGAAGAAATCCTAGATGATTCTCTATAAATGAAACTGTGCTTTATATTTTCGATTCAAACTCATATGGTCAAAAACAAATGGCAGCCAGGCGCAGTGGCTCATTCCTGTAATCCCAGCACTTTGGGAGGCCGAGGCAGGAGGATCACTTGAGGTCAGGAGTTCGAGGCCAGCCTGGCCAGCATGGTAAAACCCCATCTCTACTAAAAATACAAACATTAGCCGGGCCTGGTGGCATGCGCCTGTAGTCCCAGCTACTCAGGAGGCTGAGGCATGAGAATCGCTTAAACGCGGGAGGCAGAGGTTGCAGTGAGCTGAGATCACACCACTGCACTCCAGCCTAGGTGATGGAGTGAGACTCTGTCTCAAAAATATAAATAAATAAATACAGCAAATGACAATGGCACCTTAAGGCTTTGCTGAAAATTAATCAATTAGCTTTCTTAAAATTTTCCCTAATATTCATTTGTATAAAACATTAAAGTTTACTAAAAAATTCTTGCGATATTAGTTAATGCCTAAAAAATAGTCAAAATTTTCTTTAGATTTACTCTTTTGTTTCCAAAGTATTTATATCTTGTACAAGCAAAGTCAGTATCTTACGATCATCCTTGTTTCTGAAAATACACAGTTTCACTAGCAAAAAAACCTACAAGGTTTTCTTAACATAGTTATTGTTGGGAAACATAGCACACTGTTACTACAATGAAGCTCAGTTTATAATTTTTCTTATCATAATATTCCCTGCTTCAAACCAGGGAATACTGATCATAACCCAATGTTGAGATAATTCTTAGGATTACATAGAGAGGACTGATAAAGTGTAAGTATCCTCTTACTTAGTGAACCTTCATAAATAAACATACTAATTTTTATAAACTCCAAAAAGGTTTCAATAAAGCTTGTCACCTCCCCAAGTGTGTTATTATCAAATATATTCTACCAGCATGAGGTCAGAGTACATGGGTAATCTGAATTATGGTCAAATATGACCACCTGACACTAATTATTTATTACCTGTAATGCTAGGAGTAATAAATAACTGCATTATTACTAGAACACCAGCATACTAGGTATTCTGTAAGAGATGCATGAAAGTAAAGCTGTGGCCGGGCGCAGTGGCTCACGCCTGTAATCCCGGCACTTTGGGAGGCTGAGGCGGGCAGATCACGAAGTCAGGAGATTGAGACCATCCTGGCTAACATGGTGAAACCCTGTCTCTACTAAAAATACAAAAAATTAGCCGGGCGTGGTGGCAGGCGCCTGTAGTCCCAGCTACTCGGGAAGCTGAGGCAGGAGAATGGCGTGAACCCGGGAGGCGGAGCTTGCAGTGAGCCGAGATGGCGCCACTGCACTCCAGCCTGGGTGACAGAGCGAGACTCCGTCTCGAAAAAAAAAAAAAAAAAAAAAAAAAAAAAAGAAAGTAAAGGTATGTAAAATATATGCATATTTCCATTTTTCTCTTTAATATTGAATTAACTTATGAAATAAATTTATGAAGTATATTATTAGTTTTAATTCAGCATTTTTGAAAGCAATACTTATATTGTTTAATATATAATTTAATTTCTCAAGCATTTGATATTTATAGCAGATTTAAAACTTCCTTTTAAAGTATGTTTATTCATTTATAATAAATTTTTAATATTAAGTATGCAAGAGTTACAATGAATAATGCACAAATTATTTACCTAGCAGCACAGTCATAAGCCAATACATCAGTCTCTGCAAGAAGGTCACCATCAGTTTCATGATCTCCTCCATCAGGACCCAATTCAAACAGCTAAGGAAAGGAGAAAGACAATCATTTATATAAATCAGCTATACAAATCTGATGAACAATGTGTTCATAATTTTGTGCATGACCAATGTATGCTGGACCATACCAAATGTAAAAATCAGAGTACCTGCTTTTTTAACATTACTATGTGAAATACACAAACATATGTATTTAAATTAGGAAACAAGGTTTTATGGCCTACATTAATCTCTGTTTTCCTAATTTATATATTCATCTATTTACATCAAATGCTCTAAATAGTTCTATACAAGTTTTGTATCTGATATACGCATCTGAAAAAGGTGAGAGAACTCAACCAAAAAATTTTAACTAAGTGAGTCTGTAAGTGAGATTCTACCTCATTCTAAATGAGGTAGAATTCTAAATCTCACAGTACTTTTAAAAATTAAGTGAATACTGTAGAATTCTTAAAAAAACAAACAATAAAAAAGGGTAGAGAAATATTAGCTAAAGAGAGAGACGAGCAACGGAAGAATCCTTAAAAACAATAGTTTGAAGTAATATGGCATGAGAAAAAGACAGATGAAAAGCATGAAAAAAATGGCTCTTAAAAAAGAGGAGAAAATCCTCTGAATAAGAAAAAAACAGAAAAAATATCCCATATAAAAAGGTTATGAAATTAAGTGAAAATAAGAATTATGAGGAAGAGGTCTTTTTAAAAAACGTCTTTTTTTTTTTAAGAAAAAAAAAAACCTTTTTCTTCTGGATAATTATGGAAGGTGAATTGCAAGAGAGGCAGATAAAGATTAAAATGCATTAAAATTTACTGGACAAATATGGTGCTAGGTGTCTAAATTTTTAAATCATATGCTAATGACTTAGAAATCTTTCTCCAGCTCAGCTCTTATTCTCAACAGTCATTGGATTCCCTTCGTCCTCTAGTTCTATACCTTCCTCCTGCCTTCTCTGTTCTGGTTAATGGTACTTTCATTCATCTAAGCTCTCAGATAAAATGTCTGAAATAGGCCGGGCCTGGTGGCTCACGCCTGTAATCCTAGCACTTTGGGAGGCTGAGGCAGGCAGATCATACGAGGTCACGAGTTTGACACCAGCCTGGCCAACATGATGAAACTCCATCTCTACTAAAAGTACAAAAATCAGCTGGGCGTGGTGGCACATGCCTGTAGTCCCAGCTACTCAGGAAGCTGAGGCAGGAGAATTGCTTGAACCCAGGAGGCAGAGGCTGCAGTGAGCCAAGATGGCATCACTGCACTCCAGTGTGGGCTACCAAAGAGACTCTTAAAAAAAAAAATTGTCTGAAATAGTCCTTTTTCCATATTTCTCTGCCATTACTGTATCTATTCTCTTACTAGTACCAAAGCTTGTCAATTCAACCATATTCCCTATTGCTGGCTGGAATATTTCAACAACTAATTAGTCTTACCTCCATTCTCTCCTTCTTCTAACCTATTTTCCACAAAGTTGAGGATTTTTGTATTTGTTTCATGACCCTTAGTACCCTTATAAAAATATCTTATCAGAATACTTTCTTAATCTAAAACTATTCCTTGGTTTTTCATCTCCTCCACAGCATGATATGAAGGTTCTTAATAATTTGTCCCCAACCTGACTCCTGTATTTACATTCAACAAATATTTTTGAACACATACTGTATGCCAAGCACAGTTCTAGAAACTGGGCATAAAGGGGCAAACAATACAAACAAAGAATTAGGGGCTATTGGGAGTAAGTCTATGGTTGGGAATCGAATTTACAGTTTTAAATAGGCTTACCAGGGAATGAAGCTCTGGAGGTGATGGGGAAGTGGGCTAGGTAGGTGCTGAAGTGAAGAGAGCTGTAGTTAAGATGAAACAGA
The DNA here is from genome assembly GCF_028878055.3 of Symphalangus syndactylus. Taxonomy (NCBI): domain Eukaryota; kingdom Metazoa; phylum Chordata; class Mammalia; order Primates; family Hylobatidae; genus Symphalangus; species Symphalangus syndactylus. The sequence goes on along the minus strand of NC_072437.2, from coordinate 44,261,011 downwards.
AAGTGAAGAGGTACTGAGATTTGACTGTGCCTGGAATGTCTGAGGAACAATAAGCAGGCCAGTGTCACCGGATTAGAGTGAAAGAACTAGTAGAACAAAAGGTCAGAGAGGTGATGACAGCCAGTTCTGATGGGGACTTTGTAGGTCCTTCTAAGGCTTTTGGTTCTCATTCTAACAGGAAGACACTACAGGATTCTGAAGAGACAATGATGCAATCTGTTGTACATTTTAAGAGAATCACTCTGCCACACTCAGAACAGAATAAATGGGGCGAGGACAGACGCAGAACACAAGTTGGGAGGCTACTATAATAATCCAGATGAGAATGGCTGTGGCATGACCCAATCTGATACCAGTGGCAGTTTTCAGAAGTGTTTAGATTCTGGATTCATTTTGAAAGTGGAACCGACAATATTTGCTGCCGAAGTGGATGTGTATAAAACAAAGAGTGGAATCAAGGATGACTCCAAGATTTTTGGTCTGAGGAAACAGAAGAATGAAGTTAACTCCATGCTGAGTCAGTTAACCGGGATGGGGAAGAACATGAGGATAGCAGGTTTAGGCAGATCATCAGAAGCATAGTATTGAATATGTTACCTCCAAAATGCCTATCAGACAGTCATGTGGAGACACAGCGTAGGCTGTTGTACATATTGGTTTAAAGGTCAGAGAAGAGGTTTATAAGTTTAAAAGTCATCAGAGATAAATGTCCATGAGGCTGGACCACTATGAGGAAGAGAATACTTTTAAAAGATGTTAAAAACTGAGTTCTTGGCACTCCAACATTTAGAGGTCAGGAAGATGATGAGCAACCAGCAGGAGACTAAGAAGAGCAGTCAGTGGGACAAAAGGAAAATGAAGTGTGGTGTCCTGGGGGACAAGGGAAGAAAGTATTTCAAAGAAGAGCTCAATTGGGTTAAATTCAGCTGACTGGTTAAGGAAGATGAGAGCTGAGGCTTGACTACTGAATTTAGCAATATGAAAGTCATCAGTGTCCTTGACAAGAGCAATGTCAGTGGTGGGGGCAAAAATCTGAATGGAGTAGGTTCAAGTAGGAATGTTAAGAGAGAGAATGGAGACAGAAAGTATAGAAAGAATATGTACAGAGACTAGCTAGGTGGCTAGTCCAAGACAAATACCTTTGCCTAGGGTAGTGGTAGAAGAGTCTTTTTTGTGGGGAAGAGATATAGGAGGCCTATCAAGAAAAATGTCTAGATTTCTGGCCTATGTATCAAGCATATGGTGGATGGTACTAATCATGAGAGAGAGAGATCAGTGGAAGAGCATGAATTCAGTTGAGATATTATGACTGATAACTGATGTGCCTTTAACATATTTACATGAAAATGCATCAAAGAAGTCTGATTTGGAGATACAAATTTGCGGATTATGGTATGCTGATGGCTATTAAAACTTTGGGCTCAAAAGAGAATACACATGAGAATATGTGAAGGAAGAGGGCCTAGGGCTGGGTCTTTGAGGAACTCCTACATTCAGTGGCCAGGTGGAAGGGGATGAACCTACAAAGAGATAGAAGAAACAACTAGAGGTATGAAAACAAAACAAAACAAAAGTAAAGAAGGGCTTAGCAAATGTATACATTACAGAGAGGTGAAGGGAGGGGAAAAAAAAGACTGACTGCTGTTGAAAGGCCTTAGTCCACTCACTGGACAATTGAATACAAAAGGCAAGATCGTTTCCAGAGGATAGGAGGAGTGAGGTAAAATTTGAGTTTGAAAAAGAAAAATAGGGCCAATATAAAAACAACATATATTGAAGGCCTCCATAATTCTATATAGTGTTTGAAGATATGGTCCACTATGTTATTCACTATTCCAAAAATAAAAAATCTCTTAGAGCTAGAAAAAAATATACCCTCCTGATGAGCTTATTAGACGTTGTCAAGTAGAACTACATAACACATTGAGGTTGCGTCTCTAACGTGAGGATGAGTCAAGACATCCTAAAATAACCATTTTAAAGCAGTTGCACTGAAATGAGCCAAACTACTATTTTTCTTATTATCAAAATACATGTGCTACAAGAGTCCTTAATCATTATTCTATCACTATACTCCATATAACTATAGGAGCTTTAAATTTTTACTTTATTCATTCTTACATTATCTGCTTTTTTAGCATATGTATTCCAACTATAACCAGAAATAAGCAAATATTTCTTTAAGTTTGTCAGTTCTGGTTGGGCCTCCATGGGGAATGTCCTTGGAAACCATCATTATGAAGAAGAGTGTTAACATATTGATATCACTTTTAGATATTATTGAGAGAACTAAGAAAATACCTCCTAAACAGATGACATTTAATCGAGATTTTTTTGTGAAGCCTGCTATTGAAATTCAGGCAGAAACTATAGTTTTCTCTTTCACTTTTAGAGCAAAATCAGGTAATTTGAGAAGCAGAACATTCAAGCTACTTAATGAATATTCAAAGAATGAACATATACTTTATTTAGGATAATTTGTTGGCCCTTTTGGACACGAATAGGTGTGGTGAACATATGACTCTCAATGATTTTTAGTTTGCCTACCAGATGGAATCCCTCCCTAACACTATCTCTCACTTATCCCTGGTCTCCACTCCTGGGGTGAAGATGTCTGTTTACATACTATTTGGCACTAAAAATGCTCAAAACTTTTTAGCTACATCAAAATGTCCCTAAACAGTTGTGCCTCCTCTGTCATTAAAATGGTATAAGAAAGTAGCCACATAAAAAGGTGCTGGTATTGCTAGGCCACCAGAAGTTCTATACGAAGGACTGAGATATAGCCTTTCTTCAGTCATAAATTGTTGAAAATAATTTTCCTTTCATTTCTTCCCTTCTTACAGAATTTTGATTTTTAATGAGTTATTAATTTAGTATTATTGTATTCGATTTTAGCAATGTTTTCTCTATCGCTTTTTAAAAAGAAGCATTAAAAACAAAATAAATCAAGTTAAAAAGGAAAAAAATTAAGACATTAGATAATAAAATAATAAATTAAGTCAAAATCAGTATGTTCAAACAAAAAAGGACAACATTGTTGATGAACTTTACCTTAATTTTAGCAGTATATTCTCCTCTACCTCCAAACAGACCAAGACCACCAAGTAAAATATCAGTGTCAGCACTGAAACGTATAGCTTCTACTGAATGGGCAGAATAACCCCAGCCTCCTCCATGACCTAGAATATATAAATCATAATCTATGTTTTAAAAGATCCATATATATTTCAGTTGTAAGACAATATTTCCTAAACCTAAGTATACATACTTTCAAACCTGTTTACCACACTATAATCTTCTTTAGAATAAACCTTCATTACTGCTTGAGTCTCTTCCTCTGTACTTGCCACACCCATTTTTAAGTCCTGCATAGCTGCCAAGGTATCAAGACAACCTAAAACAACAAATAAACAAAATTTAACTCCTTGAAATTAAAATGTCCTATGGTATTGATGACATTAAATGCTATAGGGGATAAATCAAAATAAATAAACTCGGAATGTTACTCCAAGCTTTAAACATCATTTCATGGAAGAATGCCTAAAACCAATACAAATTATCCCTTGTCTGATTAATGATCATATTTGAACATGCCATACGACAACCTTTTACACAAAACTGGATCTCTGAAAAGTTGAAATCACTTAACCTTTGAATTCTTACAAGGTTCTTCCTTTTATGAAACTCTCCAAATTAGTTTGATTCTTAAAGTACTATTTGAGGAAGACACATTAGTGTCACACAAACTTAACACTAGTTTTGGATGTCTACAATAGAAACCAAAATGAAATTTGAGAAAAAAGAAACAAAGTTAAATTTATGATACAGTAATTATATTTAGGAATATGATTCACAACTGCAAGTGCTAGAGTCTTAAAATGAGTCTTTTTAAGGATCATTTTTAAAAGCAACAAAATATATAGTTAAGTAGTGATATAAAATTTCCAGCTACGAAATAAATATATTGCAAAAGTACTACGTCTCAAAGTAATTAAATAAGAATGAAGTTGATATGCTGTGGAAAACTGTGTTATGTAAGAAGAAACAGAAGACGTATATAAAATTAATTACATTTTATAGAATTTGTTATTTAAAATAATATACATAAATTAAATATTATATACTTGAACATTTTATCATATCTTTAAAAGTTTATACATTCAAGTTGAGCAAAAACATTATTTTTAAGGGTCTACCTCTGGGAAAATTAAATAATTGGGCATACATAAATCTTTGATAGTGTTAGTACAGGTATCATGTATTGTTTTCTGTGGAATTAGCCTCTTAGAGGATTTAACTTATTTTGTATATTATTATTATTTAACAAACAAGACAGAATTACATATAAATTTAACTACTCTAAAAAAAAACCCTGGACAGCACACATTAATGTCAATTAATGGTACATCAAATCGCAACCCTACCTAAAATGTGCAAAGCTGCATGAGATCGGGTAGTGAGGGCCCTTGATCCTGTTGGTAAGGCAAGTTCAGGACTTAGGATACTACATCTGGACTGCATGTCTGCTGCAGAGGGAAGCCTGGCATCAGCAACCACTGCATTGTAACACCACAGCTCTCTAGTATTTGGTCGAAACCTTTAAAGAAAAAGAATAATTACAGCACCTCAATGTGGTTTTGTTTTAAAAAAAAATTCCTAAAACATAACTGATGATACAAAGAGAATAGATAATATAGTCAGCTTAAAGAGGAAAAATGTAGTTCATTATCTTCCGGATCTAAGCTAAACATATAAAAAAAACTATATCACTAAAAGTGAAATAATTTGAAAATAGTAATGTAGATTATAATACTTAAATAATACAGAAAATAGTAATGTAGATTATAATACTTGACTGTATAAAGTTTTGATACATACATATAAATATGAAACTCAACAAATACCCTATTAAAAAAGTTTAAAGACAAAGGACAAGTTGAAGAAAAATGTGAAGTGTACATGTGAGACAAAGCTACAATATCCCCAATGTATAAGAGCTAGAAACAATCAATCCATAGCAAAAATTGGCAAGGATATGGAATGCTATCCATAGAAAGGAAGCACAGATAGAATGGATGTGGATGTTCGACCATATGAATAAACAGTCAAAACCAATTAAAAACTATTAGGAACCCACAACATCTTCATCATCGAATTTCTCTTATCTCTTTTGTAACAAAAACTTCAAAAAACTATCTCCACTTCCTGACCTCTTTTAGGGCTCAGGAAGTGAGGGATGCAAGCTGTTGTTTAATAAATATAGAGTCTCAGTTTTCCAAGAAAAAAAGTTCTGATGATCTATTTCACAATAACATAAATATACTAAACACTACTGACTGCAGACTTTCAAAATGATTAACATGGTAAATTTTACACTGTATTTTTACCACAATTAAAACATTAAAAAATTTTTTTTTTTTTTTTTGAGACGGGGTCTCGCTCTTTCGCCCAGCCCGGAGTGCAGTGGCGCAATCTCGGCTCACTGCAAACTCCGCCTCCCGGGTTCACGCCATTCTCCTGCCTCAGCCACCCGAGTAGCTGGGACTACAGGCGCCCGCCACTGCGCCCAGCTAATTTTTTGTATTTTTAGTAGAGACGGGGTTTCACTGTGTTAACCAGGATGGTCTCGATCTCCTGACTTCGTGATCCGCCCGCCTCGGCCTCCCAAAGTGCTGGGATTACAGGCGTGAGCCACCGCGCCCGACCCATTTTAAATTATTTTTAAAAAGCACTTAAAATAGCATTTGGGAGAAAATAAATTATATGATGGTAGCTTCTATAATTAGTAACATTAATATTATTGCATTACTGCTTTTGGGAAGTTCTGTTCATCTCATTGTTTAGGTGATCATTCTTTTCTCTCTGGTTGCTTTTAAGATTTTCCCTTGGTCTTTAGTGTTCAACAGTTTCACTAACTCTCTTGATGGTAAATAATGGAAACACATAGTTTCTAATATCCGTGGATTCAAATCTCTTTTTGGTTCTGGAAAATTCATGGTAAGAGACAAGAAGAGACTAGAAATTATCTGCCCATCCCCCCACCAAGCCCCACCCGCCCCAGATGAATGAGTATCCGACTGCTTCCTTTACTCTATGTTTACTTTAACTCCAAATACAAAATTCACTGTTCCCTCTACCCCTTCCTTTTCATGTGCAACATGTGGATTCAGTAAGCCTAATCAAAACCCTACAAGAATGTGACCACATCCTCTCATTTTTTCTTTTCCCTTTCTCCTCCTGCTCGCTTTTCCTCTTTAAATGCTGAAGCCCTCAAACCTCTTCAGAAAATGTACAGGGCACAGATCCTACTGTGGCTTGTCTTTTCTTCCCAGGCATCTCCTCAACCTTGGCAAAATAAACTTCTAAAGTGATTGAGACTTACCTCAGTCATTTTACAATTCTGTGAGCCTATCTTTTAACTCAGCAATTCTACATTTTAAAAGCTAGCTTGCAGAAATATTTCCACATGTGTGTAAAACTCTGTGTGTCGATACCTGTGTATTTGTTCACTGTAGCATTGTAGGTAATATCGTAATATTAAAAAAATCTAAAATGTTCACTGATGGGCAGTTAAGTATATTTGGTATATCCAGACTACAGAATTCCACAATTTTAATAATGAAGCTGTTCTTGAAATACTGACTTGGAAAGATCTCTAAATTATTTTTGAGCAAAAATCTAACTTTTAGAGTAGGTATGTTTTTATTTACATAAAAATAAAAATACATGCATTTTAAAAGATGTCAGACGATATAAATCAAACTTCATACTTGTGATCCACAGAGAAGGCTAGTGGGATTCGGTATGGGAAAATTAACAGAGTATGACCATCCTTTTTCCTGTATGTATTTTTGCTTTGTTTTTAAAAAAATAACACAAATTCACATATTATTTGTGTAAATTTGTATGTGGGAAATAAAACAGGTGTTCCTAACATTTATCTGCTCTTTATAGATGTTGTTTCAAATTACTCAAGCAAAGCTGGCTCCTAAAGAATATAAAAGGAAGCAGATGCAGGCCAGAAGGAAAGTGAAAGTAAGCTAATATTGGATGTGCAATGCATATGATAATTATAAAATTTAAGTGCCCCATTGAAAAACACAAAAGACACAAAGCAGCCAGAAGTCAGGATAACAGAAATCTTGATCCTGATTTAAAGAAAAATACCTCTAAGCTGTTTTACCAAAACATCTCTTAATCTCTGTTTTCCAACAATGGAGAAATTGATCAAGGAGCTGGCAAGGCATTTGAGATCATCTGTCCCATTGCTACTAACATAAGTGAAAAAGACAAGGTTCAACCAGCTGAATGTCATACTTGAGAGTTCTGTTAAGACCCCAGGGAAATGGTTCTAGTTCAAGTAAGTTTTTACCATTAGACTTAGTTATACTGTTATTGCTAACTTAGTGAACGCATCCAGAAACAGATTCCACACTGCCAATTTTTATTTTTGTTTTGCTAATGCAAATTTACTTCATTTAAAAATAAAACATGTATGAACTACAAAACAATAAAACATCAATTTACACCTAAGTCCAAACCAGAGCCTGCTCTTTGGTAACTAAGTCTCTTGAACATTGACTTCTAATCAGTAAGTAACTGCAGCCAATTCTATGTTTATATCTATTCTCCTCTCTATCCCCTCCATTCTATTCCACTGTGACCATTCTAACTTTGGTTCTTAATACCCCATGTCTTCATAAGAATGATCACAAAAGACCACTCACCCATAGCCTCTTGTTATTTCATCTACCCTGCACAATGCTGCCAGGGAGATGTAATCGATTTGAGATGTACTCAACTCAATACTGGCCACTATGCCTTCTCATAAAATGCCCAAATAAGAGAGTAAGCTGGCCAGCAACCTGGGAAGTGTGGCAGTCTCTTCACTCTGAATGCAAGCCTCATGATTAATCTCTATTTTGGAACATGGAAGAAAATTACCAAGGAGTTGGCAAGGCACTTGAGATCATCTATCCCATTGCTACCACATGGCCTCTTGGAACTTGGCTGTCTGATGAGAATGCAAGCAGGCATGGGTAGAAGAAGGAAGACAGAAAAAAGTCTCCTCACTCACACCACTTCAACGTTTCAACTTACTGGAATCTTGTCTACTAAGGCCGGCCGCAAAAGGAAAGAAGTGCTCAGCCCTGTGCAGAGCCACTGTGGTGATGGCAGGGTACCCCTCCTATTAGTATCCAAAGCTAGAAACGCTAAGAAGGGTAACTTATTTATTCATTTTGTATATAGAGCACCACAATAAAAAATTTTTTTCTTTTTTTTTTTTTTTTTTTTTGAGACAGAGTCTCGCCCAGGCTGGAGTGCAGTGGTACAATCTCAGCTAACTGCAAATTCCGCCTCCCGGGTTCACGCCATTCTCCTGCCTCAGCCTCCCGAGTAGCTGGGACTACAGGTGCCCACCACCACGCCCGGCTAATTTTTTGTATTTTCAGTAGAGACAGGGTTTCACCGTGTTAGCCAGGATGGTCTTGATCTCCTGAGCTCGTGATCTGCCTGCCTTGGCCTCCCAAAGTGCTGGGATTACAGGCGTGAGCCACCGCACTTGGCCCAGCACCACAATAAATTTTAAACAAATGCAACATAATTTCTTGAGTCTCTTTTGTGCCTTAGTCATCTCTATGTTTTAATAATTTCCAGAATGCATATAATCCTGTATATTTCTCTACCAGTAAGAGTATTTTTTAATGCACATTCTTAAAGGGCAAGCTCAATTATCTTCTTTATTCTTTATTGTCTTTGACATAATTTCCTCCTCATAGTTAGTAATAATTATGAGAACAAAAAATAGAATGAATTCTATACAATATAAACAGGATTGATGACAGACTAAAAATAACAGAACTCTCAACAGTAAAATTAATAATTATAATGATAATGGCAAACACTTCTATGACACCTACTATGCACCTTTGTAGTATTAGCATCCCCATGTCATAAATGAGAAAACTGAGGCACACAGTCAAAGTAACTTTTCCAGGGTGACACAGAAAGCAAGTTGTGGAGCTGGGATAAACCTAGGTAGTGTTGCTCAAAATGCATGCTCTTAACCACTATGCTACACTATAAAGGTCCCTGTGAATCACTGAGACAGAATTGCGGTTATTAGATAAACAGGAGAGTACTCCTGTGTGAAAAGTCCGCCTGTAAATAAAGTTTATATTGCCATAAGAGTATAACTGCATCAAAACTTATTTACTACTCTGTTTTATAAACTGAGATGCTTACCTCCAAATTACATCATATACAGGATCAAGACACACACCAAACCCTTGCAGATCCTCTTGTTCTGAGTCATTAAAAGTTTTACAACTCCCATCCACTTTATTTATCAGAAGGCATTTAAATGGAGGAGGTTCTGATATAGAAGCAGGTACCAAGCCTTAAGAAAAAAATATTTATATATAATTTTCATATATATTACCCTTTTATATTCTCCAAAACCCATAAAGTAATATTATCTCCATTTCTCAGATGAATAAGCAGAGAACAAAAGAGGCTAAGTAATTAAAAAATCTTTAAGTGGGAGAATTAGGACTAAAACCTCAAGATGTCTAAATCCACAACACATGCTCCTAATCTCTTGCTATACCACTCTATTATATAATTATTCACAGTATCATGGACACAGTATAGATTGATACCTTGGTCTTCGTGAAATTTCAAAGTTTGATTTATATCACCTCCCGTAAAAATTAATTTCTAACATTTATTTAGCAAGAAACAATACATAAAAATCTTACTCTAATATGGATTTTTTCCTACTAGAATTTAGTTTATAGTTCTACCACTGTCTAGCTCACAAATACTGTGGTTTCCAGATCTCCCAATTATTCCATTCTTTCAGCACACAGACACATATAAACAGAGACATTTACAGGCTTTGTTTAAATTTCTTTGAGCAGAAAGAAAACAAAAAGCTACAAAAGTACATTTCATTACAGGGAAAGATAAACCATGTACTATCAATCAAGACAAGAGTTTGGAGGGGCATTCATTTATTTCTGGTATTACCTATTATGTGTTTACTGGCAAAAATTTCTGATGTAGCAAGTACATGAGAATTAATAAGTGCTTCATCAATTCGTAAAAAAGTCTGGTCCCCACTTGCACCTATCCAAGTAGCTTTTCTTCCATATTTTGATCCAATGTTAGGCATGGGAGCTGGCTTTGCATTCCAATATGGCACATCCAAAATTGGTCTGCCCAGTTGTCCTTTCTAAAAGATTAAATAAACCACATTAGCAATATTGCTGTGTAAACAATCTAATTTTCATAAAGTTAAGGAGGCAGTAGATAAAAATCAATCTACGAAACCTTATTTTTCACCAATTGTTAGTTTGGGTTTTTAAAATAAATACAATATGTAAGAAATTTGGACCAAATATTTATAAAGTAACAAAATAATTTCTATTATTCCTGGAAAGTCTTATAAAGTATATTATTCTTAAAAAAAGTTTGAAATATTTTCCATGCAAGAAGTATCTCCAAAATACTTTGTCTTCACCTACATTTAAATGAAAAGTATGATAAATACATACAATATGTTAAAATATTAGTATTCCAAATTGTTCATTTAAAAAGTCACTTTGACATAGTAAGTTGATAGTATAAAACAAAGTCACTATTGAACTCATATAATCTGAGAATATCCAAGTAAAAAGACCAAAATAAATACTGAAACTGTGAATACAATTAGAAAAATATGTTATGTTATTTTCACATGATATGTCCCTAAGTTATTGCATTTATGTTTTAAAATAAACAGCACAATCAATGGTAAGGTATGATGTTTTAAGTAAATAACTATTAACCAGTTTAAAAGTATGGCTGTCTATAGGGACCTGGTCAGGTAAGAGTTTAATTTAAAAAGTAATAGGAAGTTTCTCACTAGTAAGCCTGTAGCTGAAAAAGAATAAAAGAATGCTGACATTGACTCAGTAGATATTCCTCCACTCTTGGCTCGGGACCTCTCTCCCCCTACAGCATTCTGGAACAAGGGAGCGTGGAGCACTGCGAACACTCTGGTCACATTCTTATCCAACCACCAGGTAGCACAGCAAGAAAACACAGCCACAAACTAACTGTGGAAGCAACTGAGCTTCAATCCCTGGACAGAACCAGGGAAGGAAACACGGCAAGTGCATGATTAGAGAAGCAGCCAAAACATTCAACATTTATTTCTCACACTCTTTTAAGATCTGTCCTTATTTTTTGACAAAAATAAGAGAGCACAAAAATGTAAACAGGGGCCAGGTGCAGTGGCTCACGCCTGTAATCCCAGCACTTTGGGAGGCTGAGGTGGGAGGATCACCTGAGGCCAGGTGTTTGAGACCAGCCTGGCCAACATGGTGAAACCTCGTCTCTACCAAAAATACGAAAATTAGCTGGGCATGGTGGCATAGGCCTGTAATCCCAGCTACTCGGGAGGCTGAGGCATAAGAATTGCTTCAATCTGGGAGCCAGAGGTTTCAGTGAGCTGAGATCATCATGCCACTACACTCTAGCCTGGATGACAGAGCAAGATTCTGTCTCAAAAAGAAAAAAAAAAGTAAATAGTGAGCAAAATATATCATATTCAGGGATATATTCTGCTTTTGGAGGAAAAATAGATTAGTTATCTTTTTCATTGACTATTGAAATAAATATGTATTCCCTTACTACCAACTAATATGAAGAAAAGCAGTCCAAAAATGTGTTAGATACCTGGACAACCCCGTAAGGACCAGAATGTGGTTATAAATAAGCTACACTTAAATTCATAAAAGTTCACAACTAGGACTGCTGGGACTGGAGGACAATGACTGTCTGACTTCAAATCTTACCACTCACATAACCGCCTCAAAAAAGTATGCTGTGCAAACAAATCTACATGTGACTCAAACCTTCAGCAGTGAAAGGAGACAGCGGGTGTCATGATCTCTATGTTTCCTGTAAGCAGAAGAGCCAAATTCCAAGAATTCTCTCCACCCACCTGCTACTGCAAACCTGAGCACGTGCAGAGCACAAAAGGGGAAGTTCTTAAGAAGAAGAACAGAGGCGTGTGGAGAAGTTAGAAAAAGCACAGAGAAACACATGCCCCCAAAAAGAAAGTTAACCTTCAATGCCAAAATACTAAATATGGATCCGAACTTTGAGGATCAGAGCACCAACTAAAGGCAAAGGAACTTGGAAGTAAGCAGGACCATTCCTCACCCATCAGACCGGCACAAATTAAAGGTACCACAACACATTCTGTTGGCAATTCTGCAGAAAACAGGCAATCTCATACACTGTTAGTGTGAAAGCAAAATACAGGAGAATTGTTAACATCTCACAAAACTACATAGGCATTAACCTTCAACACAGTAATCTCACTTCTAGGAATTTATCTCAAAGATACGCCTCTAACAATATTCACTACTATCATTACAAAGTATTGGAAACCACATGAATATATAAACATAAGAAACTGAATGAATAAACTATCATATATACACACAATGGGGTATTACATGGAGGTAAAAAAACGAAGAGCTTTATGAACTGATACGGAGTGATTTCTAGGAGAGATGCTGAAGCGAAAAGAGCAAAGTGCAAAAGAGCATATATAGGCTATTACCTTTAAAAAACGGGAAAGGAGAAATATATTTATGTACAGTCACATGTCACTTAATGACAGGGATATGTTCTGAAATATGTGTCATTAGGTGATTCTGTGATGCTGCGAACATCAGAGTGGACTTATACAAACCCAGACGGCAGAGTCTACTACATACTTAGGTGATATGGTGTAGCCTATTGCTCCTAGGCTACCAACCTGTACAGCATGCTGGTGTACTAAATACGGTAGGCAACTGTAACACATTAGTAAGTATTTCTGCATGTAAACATAGAAAAGGTATAGTCAAAGTACTTATTATAATCTTATGGGAACACCTTAGCATATGCAGTCCATCACTGACCAAACTGTATACACATACATATATATATATATATATATATATAATAGTGTGTCTGCACGCTTATATATCTTCACAAGAAAAAACACAAGAAGAATAAACTGTAAAACAATGACATTCATTACCTCCAAGTGTGGAGTGAAAGGTGTGGGGAGGCAGGAATGTCAAGGATATGGGAGGAAGTGACACCCCTTGAGTATACAATTTTTGTATAACAACTTTTAGCAACATGTAAATGTTCTATATATTTTAAAAATGAAATAAAACTTAATCAAAGGACAGGGTGAGGGGAATCTTAAACCGAAACAAATGAGCCCCACTCTATTCCAAAGGAATAATTTCCACTGAAAGGGAGTAACAGAGAGAATCCAGGCCACTCATGGACACTGCTTGACTGTACACCTTCAGACTTGGGGTGGGGAGCAGGTGGGAGGGGAAAGAACAAGAATGACCTTTCAGTGAGTTTGTTTTTTTGAATTTGTACAGGTAAAGCAAATATAAAACTATTTTAGACATATTTGGGGACTAAGTGAGAAATAAATATATTGATATTGTTGAGAGGAAAGATTCTTACTGAGGAAGAAAGAACATAAATATAGAACAGGACAGGTAAGAAAGAATCTTGTGGGAATGGACTGGAAGTAGAAGTCACAGTGTGGGCTTGTTTCTTTTTCTTTCTTTCTTTTTGAGACAGGATCTTGCTCTGCTGTCTAGGCTGGAGGACAATGATGGAATCACGGCTCTCACTACAGCCTCAACCTCCAGGGCTCAAGTGATCCTCCTACCTCAACCTCCTGAGCAGCTAGGACCACTGGCATGTGCCACGACACCCAGCTAATTTTTTTAATAGAGATGGGGTCTCACTATGTTGTCCAGGCTGGTCTCAAACTCCTGGGCTTGAGTGATCCTCCTGCACTGGCCTGCCAAAGTGCTGGGATTATAGGTATGAGCCACCACACCTGGCCTATGATTTCTAAAATACATACATATATGTGGACATATAAATATATGTGTACTAGAGATCCAAAGACGTCCTGTAGCAATGAACACTTCTAGTGCCCAGTTAGTGTCTAATACTATTTCCCACTAAAAAGAATCAGGGTTCTTGAAGAAATGGCTGATTCTAGGACTCATACAGGACCTGTACAAGATAAACCCTGAACAACTTGTTATGCTGGAAAGAAAGGAAGTGCTCCAAAAAACAAAGGGGCATGTCACAAGAATACAGGAGCCAGCTTGAAGGGGCTCCCGCTGGCCAAATCGGAGATAATCTAAGCACCCAAATAATTAAAGATGATAATGAAGAAAATACAAACACCTGAGTCTACACCAATAATAGGTAGAAAAACAAGTAAACAGGAAAGGAGGGCTCTTGCTTAGAGTAAAAGGCAAAGTGCCTACTGGAGTTGAAAAAAAAATCACCATTTTTTAAACATTATAGTAAAGATTAGCTCAGGAAAGAATGATCAATGGATGCTAAATCTAGAGGGAAATTTTGATGAGAAGCAGGCATCTTAAAAGTGTCAACCTACAGGTTGCTTGTAGTTTCAAAGGAGAAACAGTATAGAAATCAGACATTTGATCAGGTGATCAAAATTTCCATAATCAATGAGGAGCAGATGGACATTCTGAGCCTTCAGATGTGATGCAGTGAAGGCAAACACAACATCACTTACAGAGTATCTTGGCCTGGGTGCACAACCTGCATCTAAACATGAGGACATATCAGAGAAACAAAAATGAGGAGGATTCTATTTTTCAAAACAGTACTATATACTCTTCAAAAATGTCAATGTCATAATAGACAATACACAGCTGTAGAAATGTTACAGATTAAAGGAGACTAAAGACACACAACAGGCAAATGTAATGCCTGATCCTAGATTGGAGGGGAAAGAAATGCCAAAAAATAATTATTAGGTCAATTCACAAAATACAAACTAAAGTATGTAGGAGGTAACGGGCCATAATGTACATAAGACATTCTCAAAGGATTTGAGAAAAAAAATGTTTTATATACATACATACACACACACATTTGTGCATACATACATACTGTGTATGTCAGAGAGAGAACAGCCACATGTGCAATAATAAAGCAAATGCTGGATCAAAATGTTAACAATGGGTGAATCTGGTTAAAGACACTAACCAGATATTCTACACACTGTTCTTAGTTGTGCAATCTTTCTGTAAGTTTGAAACCATTTTCAAATAAAATATTTTAAGTACACATTTACAGTTTTTAAAAAATCAAAAGCTGTAAATGTCATCTCAGACACTTAGGTTCGAGAGTTCTTAGTAATTACCCACATCAGAAATGGTACAAGAGTATTAGCACAGTCTCGCAAAGATTTTTCTTGATATCTACTACGCCCAAACTACACAAAATCCTTAGAGCATTTTCACTCTTTAAGCTTTGGTGCAGAGAGAGGGAGAGAATGCGCACAAGCGCCTATGTAACAGACAGGCGGATAGACTCAGAGGGTGGAAAAGGAAAAAAGAAAGTATAATTTTAAACAAATCGAATAAAAAAACTAGGCTTTTAAAAGGTTACAAAATAGCATAGTTCTATATGTTAAGAAAAATTCATCTCTACAAGTTAGATGAGAAATAACCTTTCATATGACAGAATTAGCTCTATTGAATGCTTAAAGGACTTTAATCTGAAATAAACATGTCCAATTCTAACAAAGCTGTTAAATTCAATAAATTCTAATGCTGAGCTAGAGAGGAAAATTACTTCAAAGAATATCATTCAGGTTTAGTGTGTGTTGGGGATGAAGGCATGAAATATGCATATGTAACAATTATAATTGTTATATTCTGGAAACAGAAAAAATAGCTAATATAGACAAATTATAAGGCAATGATATAATGCAATATTATTAATGTTTTAAAAATTCCTTACAGAAAAACTTCCAAATGTGAAGACCTGTCCATCCATTAAAAGTACTGCCGTATGGTTGCTGCCTGCAGTGACTTGTGTGCTAGGGCCTGGCAATGCTTGAACAAGAGTGGGACATCCCCTAGGTTAAAAAAAAAAAAAAAGTAAGTCAATTTCTTACAAAACTCAACTAAAACAAAAACAATAAGTAAACAATGCAATAAGGAGTAGAAAAGACAAAAGGCACTAATAAGAATATTCAGTAAACATTTAAGTGCTAAACGCCTATCTCCATTCCAGGAACTAGGTAAACAAAGATGAAAAAGACAGTTGCTGACTTTAAGGAGATCATCAAAAAGATCTTCTAAATGTAATCACCCTAATTACAGACACATAATAATTTCTGAAAAACTGGTGCTACATTTATTTTTAATCTGGTACTCTGTATACTGACTGGCCTGTTAGAGATCTTTATAAATATTTATTGGATGAAATAAAAATCATGTAATGCCTTAACAGAAATTCAATCCAGGAACTAGATGAAATAATTTTATGATCCTCTTTTCTAACTTTTATCACTAAGCTGTAAGTTTAGATCTTAGAATCACAGTTAATCAGTCAAAACACAGTATCATGAGAGGCATTAGAGCAGTGACTACAAGCTCAGACTTTAAAGCTAGACTGGCTGGGTGTGAATCCTGGCTCCCCAACTTAATAATAATGCGACCAGACTTCGAACAAGTTTTTCATTCTTTTTGTATTTCAGTTTTCTCTTTATCACATGGAGAATACTAACAGACGGTGTCTACCCCCACAGAGTTCCTGTGAACAAGAAAGAGGCCCACACATGTCAAGTGCTTGGATCAGTGTCTGGCACACAGTTAACACTTAATGAACAGTAACTATTATGATAAATGACACCCTAGTATCCTTTTCTACTTTTAACAGCCATTTTTAGTAACCATTATCTGTAATTAGAAACACAACCATTATAGAAATAGTCCACACATAGTAGGAGAGCTCTGCTTTTGAGACAATGTAATTATGACACTTTAAATTTTAAAAATTATACAAAATACATATTTTTAGTGATTATTGAGACTGCAATGAAAAATGAATTGGAAAACGGCAAGACTGGCAGCTGGAAACCTAGTTAAGAAAATTTTATAGTAGTTTGGGTAATTTATGATGAAGGCCTTAACTAGGAGCAGTGCAGAGTGAAAGAGATGGTGACTTTGATAGCTGTGTAAGGAACAGAACTGATGAAACTTGGCAGATGATCGATATGGGGCAAGGAAGATTTTTTTTGCTTAAGCAACAGAGTAGATAGTGGTAACATTCACTTAAGCTATGAGAATGAATGAGATCTAGGAAGACTCTTTGAGAGAGAAATGAGATCCTAATTACCCTTATGAGTCTCTTCTAACATTTTAGATATAGACTGAGGAAGAACAGCTCACAGACATCTAGAATAAACCACACAGAAAGAAAGAACTTAAGGAGACTCATTGGAGGAGTAGGTTTCAAGCACGGAAAATAAAGTACATGCCAAATGCTCTAAGGAGACATACAACTAACCACTCGATTTAGCAGAAGGAGGTCTCTTTGGTGGAAGCAGGCACCACAATGCAGCAGATAAGGTGTCAGAGAATACACAAAGTAGCTTTAAGTATCCCAGCACTAAAGGGAAAAAGAAAGGAGAGCCAGCAGCTAAAGGAAAAATGAAGCTGAAGGAGAGGATTTTTTTTTTTTTTTTAATGATAGAGATTTGAGGAAGTTTAAAAGGTGACTCAAAATAAAGACGCTAAAGACAAAGGTTAGAGAGAAGACAGGAAACAGAAATAGATCTCTAAGGAAAAGGCAGCTAGGTTTCATAGCGTGGACACGACAGGTTCCTCTTTAACTGTAACATGAGGAAAGAAGCAGAGAAGTGGTATGGATGGAAGTAGGTTTGCAGGGTTGGTGGGCTGAATAATTTCTTATATCTGTTGCAATGCACATGGAGGTCCTATGCTAAAAGGAGGGAACAGGTGAGTGGAGAGTTTGAAGATTTGAGAAAAGGTGTGGTGGTAGATGGAATAGATACATACCGAGAGCAGGAGTTTTCAACTTGGATATAAAGGACTTCTAGGAAGTCCATGAGTGAGCTTCAAAAGATCTCCTAAATTTGCAAGCGAATTTTTAAGTGTATATTCTTGTATTTTTCTGGATAGAGACCCCATGTCTTTTATCAAACTCTCCAAAGGTATTAAGTCAAATAGTTCAATACTACACAACAGGAGGATTAATGACCATTGTAGAGGAACTGGTTGAATCTGGAAATTAAGTATCAATCTGCATAGGTATGGTGATTTCTTACCTTCCAGAAGCCTAAGTATAGGCATAGGAAATATTAACAGATTGATTCATGCTTGTGGTTTTATCATGTCCTAGTACCACGACCAAGAGAGTGGGAAAACTGAAGAAATTGGTAAGAGTATAGGTGAAGAAATTAAGCAACAGTCTTTAACTAGAGTAGGAAATAAAGTTAAAAAAGGGTGAAAAAAGAGTAAAAAAGTAGAGGGTTGTGGGGCATAAAGTCAAAGGGAAGTAAAGTAGGGCTGCATCGCAGAAGAAGAAAGTATCATCAGATTATGGATATTTAAACTTGAGAAACTGAGACACAAGAAGATTAAGTATCATCAGATTATGGGTACTTAAACTTGAGAAACAGACACAAGAAGATTAAGTAACCTGGCCAAGATCATATAGCTACCAAGTGACAGAATCAGGACCCAACCTAGAGACTGAACTCGGTCATCTGGCAATATAACACATTAAATAAAGAGAATACCAATAACATTTTTCCATCTTCATTATCATGCACACCACAATATTGATCTTAAACAACACATTATTAATGTGTGCTATACAGTAAATTCCAGTTAACAGCTCTTGATTACTAGAGACTTTTCAAACATATTCTCCATCTGTAACCCTTTATTTCAACTATCTGTAAATGTTTTGCTTTGTTGTAGTTAATACATATGCTATAGAAGCTTTGTTCCTCCCAAGATTGTTCCTCCATAGACATAATCAATTCCTTTCTCAATTAATAACAGAGTTCTTGGTTGCTACTTTCCAAGTCCCACAAAAGTCCAGACAGACAGGGTAACTGAGTGCTTAAGACTGAAGCAGTCTTGATGAATATCTAATCCACTAGGCACAGTATATAGATAGGACTACTGCATTATCCATTTTAGCTCTGCCCACGCTTCATGTAATCAGTCTTTCAGTTACCACTCAACGGAACAAGGACCAAAACATTCCATGCTGGAAAAGAACAACTTTGGGCAGTTAAAACAAATCCCACCAGTGTTTAATCTTAAGAAATTGTAGTCATATGGTTGGTAAGAAGTGAAGAGCTGAACCTTGCCTCTACAGTCCCAGGTTCGATGACTCTGTAGCATCTACCAGTTACTACACCACTGTGTAGATCCTACCAATGTTTAATCTTCATAAGAAACCCTGATATTTTGTTTCAACATTAAATGCTATCATATTTCATGAAGATGATAAATTCAAGCTATTTAAAATACTGAGCATATTGCTACAATATTATCACCTGAGGAAGTCTGGCCTGAAACTGCCCTGTATCTCTTCAGACTTGGGAATCAAAGAATGGTGTTCACTGGTATAATCAGGACCACAAAGTGATGTTTTTAGGTAATCTCTTCATTTTAAAAGCTGACATGAACACCTTCCCTCTCAGCGGCCAACACACCTCAGTGTGGTGTGGAAGGATGTTGTGCTCATGCTGCTCATTCTTCTGAGTGCCAAGTGCACAGTAAGATAACACAACCTGACTATAACATGGCCATGCTTTTCACTACTTCCCTTTCCACTCCGGCAAGACCATGAAATACTGCTATTTGCCAATTATCTTCTGTGAAGTGCCCTCTTTGCTGCATACATGACTGAGACCCCATCTTATCTAACTGCAATGCACCTTTCCCAATTTCTACGGCTCACACAATAACCACCAGCGAAATAACAACAACAACAATAGCCAGGATGATACAAATAAACCCTCTTCTGTGTCCCAACTCTCAAATGAGGAACAGAATAAAAAGTTACCACGTTCTTCCCCACACAGGTTATAGTCATCCTTCAGCATCCATGGGGAATTGGTTCCAGGATCCCCTGCAGCTACCAAACTCTAGGGATGCTCAAATCCCTTATATAAATTGGCATAGTATTTGTACATAAATTATGCACATCCTCCTGTATACTTTAAAACATCTCTAGATTACTTATAATACCTAATACAATGTAAACATCATGTTAATAGTTGTTATACTCTGTTGTTTAGGAAATAAGACAAAAACATCTGTACATGTTCAGTACAGATGCAATTATTGTAGGCCTATATTTTCTGTCAAGATTGATTGAATCCACAGATGCAGAACCCACAGGTACAGAGGGCCAACCGTAATTACTACCCAGATTCAGCCTCTGCATTTCAAAGCAAAACATCAGTTGGCATCTAACACCTGTGACAGTAATTGCTCAACACTGTTGATATTATGTCATATCCAGCAGACACATCTGATAAAGTAATTCTGCCAAACACATCTTTTGCTCTTTGCAAGTATGATATTTGTCATTAAATATTTATGATTGTGATAGTTTTACAAATCTCTTGATAGTAGTATCAATTTCATGTTTCACTTGTGTTTTTAAGAAGAAGTTCAACTCAATGATACCTTAATTGTCTCATCATTAGCAACAAAATTTATAAATGTAACTCAGGACATTCCCTTTCACTGCCATTTTTTATGCAGTGCCCACGGATCTGACCCTGCCTCAGCTCGAGGGGTAGAGAGTGGTTCTCATCCTGGATACATATAGAATCTGGCGACCTTTTAGAAAAAACTCTGATGCTGGCATCCTGTCAAGGACCACTTCCCAGCCCTGTCCCACCCACAAGCCTTCCAACACACACATCTCTTAGAAATGCTGGATGTAGAATCCACATATGATATTTTTTCAAATTCCCTAAGTAATTCTAATATACAGCCAGGGTTAAGAATCACTAGTCTTTACCATGTAAATGGCAGAATTCCATCCCTGCCACAATAGTAGAGTGAGTTCAAGACACAGTGACAACCTTGAATTTTATTTAATGACTACATGAAGATAAGTTCTCTTTCTTTCACTGTATGTAAAGGAGAAACCATAAAAGTCCCCTTGATTCTGGCATATACACTTTGACTACAAGGAAGAATACGGCAGAGTAGAGGGTCAAAAAGGTAAGTTTTTGCAGCAAAGTGAATTGCTGAGAGAAGTCTGACTTGAAGCTGCTCTGTATCTTTCCAGACTTCATAAATACTCCTGTTTCCATGGTGAGACAACCATAGACACAGACCACTCAGATCTCCTTCAAGACAATCTGCTAGAGAGAGCAGAGTTAACTATTATAACAGCCTCAGGTGCTGTCCCTTTGGAT
The DNA here is from genome assembly GCF_028878055.3 of Symphalangus syndactylus. Lineage (NCBI taxonomy): Eukaryota > Metazoa > Chordata > Mammalia > Primates > Hylobatidae > Symphalangus > Symphalangus syndactylus. The sequence goes on along the minus strand of NC_072437.2, from coordinate 44,239,674 downwards.
GCATGAGGACATTCGTCCCCTGGGGTGCTACCAGCTGTGACTGAACATGGTGAAGGTATGAATGTTGGTCTATTCCTGCCGAATGCAGGACCCTTCCAAAGGTATCCTCAGCTTGGGGACACATCACTGGCCTGGCTAAAACTCTCTTAATGCTATGCTGGAAGCTAGACTCCTACCCAATTCTTCCTTCTCTTTCTCCTTTCATAGGGTCAAAACTACATCGTATCCGAAGGCCTTCCCTGTCTGTGCTTGTGCTTTTCCCCTTTATCTTTTTCACAGGAGTTTTCCCCTAATAAATTCTTTGCACATCTAATCCTGTCTTGGCATCTGCTTTCTGGAAGACCTGAACTAATAAAGATGGATTTTCTATTACTTTTGACCAAAAGTATTCTCACTGCATTACGTAGAATACAAACTTGGCTGCTGTAATGAAAGACAAGAGGGACTTCAAGATAGAAGTTTATTTCTCACGCAAGAAGCATGCAATTTAAGAAGCTGATGACGCAGTTCATGGTGTCAGAGACCCAGTCTATGCCCATCTTATGGTTCTGCCATTCTCAATACATAGTCTCCAATTTATCTCTGTGATGACTTCTTTAGTTTCTGCTACCACGTATTCATTCCAGCCAGCAAGCTGGGAAGGGAGAAGGACAAACGGAAAGGTACACTCTTTCCCTTTAACAGCAAGATTCCAAAGTGGCACCTATCACTTAAGTTCATATGGCCACATCCTGCTGCAATGGAAGCTGAGAAAGGGAATCTTTAGCTGCATGATCATGTCACAAACTAAAACTCCACTACCAAATGAAGTAGGGATATTAGGAAATTACTACCAGTCTCTCTACTACTATTTGCAATAAGTCAAAATAGTTAATTAGAGAGACCAATAGGTTCTGTCCAAAAATTATTCAAAAGCTTCAATGACTGTATGTTATTAGACCAAAATTTCAAAACAGACATCAGGAATATGTTTGAATCCACTGCTGACATTTTTAAAAAATACAATTCACTATCTTTTCTATTGCCATGCACAGCCTTTAAAAAGATAATTGCTAAGAATATAGTGATATTTTGTGATAATCATAATCACTCTCCTATTTAAAATATATATCAACTTTTCTCCTGAAACTACAAAATCCTTTATCCCCACAAAAGCACTCAACCATAAGATCAGAAACCACCAATAATTCATGGGCCACACTTTGCAAAGCAGTGGTACAATATTATTTTAATTCTAGAAATATATACTTAAAAAGAGAAAAGAAAGAAAAAAGAAGGAAAAGAAAACAGAAGAAAAAATAACTCTGGATCTTCAAATGAAAAGTTAGCAAGTACCTGGAGGTGACATCTCCATGTCCTAGCTGCCCATGCTGCCCATAACCAAATGTATAGACATCTCCATTTTCCATTAAAACCACTGAAACCAAAACACACAGCTTTATTTTTTCATTATATGCATTTTACATTTCTATCACAACTATACTAAAAGCAGTGTAATTTTCACTAAGATTTATAGCACCATTAAAAATAGGTAACTGAAGGACAAAGTTATATTTAATGAGAAATTAATTTTAGTTCTGCAAAATATTTTTGTAGGTCATATAAATGTATAATTTTTTCATAATACATACTTAAAATTCTTATAAATGCCATTTAATAACATTAATTCTTATTAACACACGGGTTCAGGTCAACTGTAAAATCTTCTTAATAATGAGTAACTGCATACAACATATTGTTCTCTCCTATCTAGGATAGGAGGTCTGCACAATTACGTACAACATCAATGAAACAGCAGAACTTTAATGTCTGTTAATACCTTATCAAATAATCTTCAAGGAAGGAATTTAACATTTTTCATTTTTATAAAGGTTGAACAGTACAGCATAAGCTAACCCAAATGCCAATAATTTACTAAGAATTATTTTCTACATTTTAAGAAAGTAAATTTGTTGACATACATTTATCACCGAACATTAACAAAATATGGGAACATGTTACAAAAACCACAGCATTCTAGAATTGAAAGAGATTTAAGGGATTATTTCATCTTCCAGAATGTCTTGAATTATAAAAGAAGTCCATAGGAAGACAGACTAGAAGTTAGATCTCTAGACAAGTACCTGTTCCATCATGCCATAGTTGTTTAAAGAGATTCTGTAATAAATACAAAGGTCTTACAGATTTGAGAGATTGCCACACTACAGCTTTTAACACACAGTTAACAGGCTATGTTCATCAAATCTGAAGAAGTAAGTTACTGAGCACAATTGTAAAAACGCAGTTATACCCTAAAATTCCAGCCACTACCTGAATGGTGAAATCCACAGCTGACTTGGACTGCCCGGAGCTCACAGTCAAATCGCACAGAGCCTGGAGGGTATGTTGTGATTTTGCTTGCATCCTTTTCGCCTCTTTCTCCACTTCCATCTGCAAGTGTTATAATTTGTGAATTATGAATAATTAAGCCATTATTCATCTTCAAAATAAAAATTTAAATCAGTTTATTATGGAAGAACAAGAGAAAAATGTTAAAAGGAACAAGCAAGAAGAATCTGTAGCTGTTAGAAGTGATAGATCAAGAATCTACCTGCAAAGAAGCAATTTTGAAAAGATAGACTATATACTTCCATTTGCAAATATCACTAAATTAATAAAAACAGAGATAAGATCTGGTTATGGATAAAACCTTATATAATAAACGGGTCATTAAGTTATAGAAATAACAAAATTTAAAATGTAACAGTTTATATGGGAAAATTTAGTTTGCATAAAAAATTACTGCATGCAAAGTCATTTAACAATTATTTTAAACTTAGTGATACTGTTAGTACTAGCCATTTTAAAAAAATTGCTAATGGATTCACAAGTGACTTAGATTTCCTAAACAGATCTTAGAAAGGCTACACTGCCCACAATTATTGTGAAACTCAACTGAACTTTTCAAAATGTATAAAGACCAAAGAGCTTTATTCAATATATGCAGTTCAATGGCCTATTCTTATTCATGTTTCCTGTGCCACCATCACCTTCAGCCACATTGCTTTGTGGTTTTCTCCCTGTCCCCAATCACTACCCTCAACCAAATCTTTTTTCTGCTTTCACTCCTTCTTTCCTCTTCCCTTCTTGTAATTTCCTTCATTGAGCTTGCTTTAAGCCTTTTCTTTACCCCTGGTTTTTGCAATCCAACTTCGAATTTTCCAACAATCTAATCATAGCATCAAAAACCACATTCCAGAATATAAAAATTTTTGTTTGGAATGTGTAAATAACAGCAACTTACTTTTTCTAATCACAATGTACTTCTCCTACAGATCACTAACATATGACCTTTATATCATCAAGATTCAAATTCCTTGTACACAGAATAAATGTAAATCTGGAAGGAATTTCATAAGTTCAACTAGTCTAAACCACTCTCGAGTGGTATAGCAACTCTAAACGAGTGTGTATTATATGAAGATACATATGTGAATCTACAGACACACACTTTCTATCCTGTATTTTCATTGTGCATTTTAGAATGTTAAACAGAATAATATTAAATCGTTTTGTGTTTATTCTTTTTTTTACCTAAACTTTAGTAACATCCAGGTGAGACAAAATCCACCTACATTATAACTTTCCTTTCCGTAACTAAATGACTATGATTTCAAGAAGCCTGAAACTCTTTACGACACTAGGACAGTAAAACCTCACTAATTCGGAATAACATAGAACAGGTAGGCCTGTGTGGCTTACTGGAAAAGTCTTAATCATACAGAACACTGAAGTAAAAATTCAGTTTTATTACCTTCAAGCAGTACAGATTACAGATTAAACTAAATGCTACAATAAATAGAGTGTGGTTACCTACATTATATTTCAAAATAGGCCAATATTACATTTAAAATGTACCATAAACATAAAAGTCCTTTAACATACAAGAATTAACTGCTGGACCCAGAGGCTGAAGGCACGTGGAAGGAATCCTTCATTTCTTGAGCCCTTGGTTTGAAAAGCTAGTGATTTTAGACAGGTTTCCCCTTATAAGTATGACCCTGAAAATTCAGAGGAAGAAATTATTTTGAATTTTTTACTCAAAAAAGATCACAAATACTGCATCTCAAATATCATAAATTCAGAATTAGTGAGAGGTTTTACTATAATAGGATGAAGAATATAATTCCTCTTCTGCTAAATTATCTAATGTGGGTTTGCCAAATTAAATCAAAGAATGGATGGACTAAAAAAAAAACAAACAAACAACAAAAAAAAACCACATTTAGTTTCACTCCATCCAAAATAAAATATACTCAGTTCAAAGCCTCCTCATGTTGGAAAGATAGTGGAATGGTAAAATATATGCAAAGGCCTACACACACACACACACACACACACACATACACACACACACACACAAATACATATCTTCCAAAGGCTATTTAATAAGATGCCAGATGTAAAGAAATTTTATGGCTTTATCTCAATTGGTAAAAATGTCTAATTATTAAAACCAAATGAGATTTAACATACAAAATACATTGTGTTCATATGATTCTGCCAGACTTAATTAAACATTTCAAGTATTATTCCACTTTATACAAATGTATTGATGCCTAGTTACAAGGTTTTACCTTTGAATTTAGCATTTTGTCTCCTCCCTTGAGTAGGAGATTAAATATAGACATAAATCCCACAATAGAGACATAGCATCAAGGAAGGAGATTATTTTTAAAGGCTGGTAATTTACTGAATACAACCACAATGACTAAAAAAGTAGCAGCTATTATTTAGAGGTCAAAATAATACTAGAAACATTTTGTTCACTGAAACAAACTAACTGTACAAAACAACTTCTCAATTATTATAGACAGTGAAAATCTCACAAGTAAAAAAACTGAGATGAGGGTCTTAATCATTATCAGCAGTAGTGGCAGAATTAAAAAATATATATATATTATATATCTGTATATGGTATTTGATGTCAAAAAATTGAGTATAATTCCTATAACTTAGACATTAAACAAAGTTTATCAAAGAAAAAAGGCACTTAATAAGTGGCCAAAAATTTAGTGCAAATTCAAGAACCAGCAAGTGAATTCAGCAAGATTAATTCTGCTCAAGCTGGGCATGGTGGTTCACACCTGTAATCTCAGAGCTTTGGGAGGCTGAGAAAAGCAGAGTACTTGAGCCTAGGAGTTCAAGACCAGCCTGGGCAACACGGTAAAACCCTGTCTCTACTAAAAATACAAAAAACTAGCTGGGTGTGGTGGTGAATACTTGTAGTTCCAGCAACTTGGGCGGCTGAGGTGGGAGAATCACCTGAACCCAGGAGGTCAAGGCTGCAGTGAACAGTGATCACGCCATTGCACTCCAGCCTAGGTGACAGAGTGAGACCTTGTCTCAAAAAAAAAAAAAAATCTGTTCAAGCTCATTATTCAGTAAAGTGTTAATGGGCAGAAATAAGACCAAAGCTTAGATCTATATAAAAAATTAAACATTGTCAATAAAAAATTGACAGATGTGAATAATCTTATAATTGGCCATTTAAGTATGAGCACATCTGTATTTTCCCTAAGATGAATATGGTGTGTGTGTGTGTGTGTGTGTGTGTGTGTATGTGTGTGTATACCACGTAATACTGAAACTATAGTAGCTACAAAGCCTTGGCAACTATGTAACTAAAATATTATATGTATGTACACATTATATATAATTACATACACATATTTGTATCCACAGAGAAAAAAGAGGGTTCAGTATCTAAGGGACTCTAACTTCTAATTTTAATTTTTACTAAAATCTATACTTTTGGAGGGTAATCCTACAGTCATGTATATAACAGAAACTACCACAGAACACAGTGAGTACTTTGAGCAAAATTATTAAAACAAATCAGCGAGGACAAAAGTAGTTGCAATTTACTAAGCACTTGCTGTGTGCTAACTGAACGCTGTAAACAATTAAATACCACAGTGGATGAGTGCTTGGGAGTACTGGAACTTAAGAACTTGGACTGGAATGTTGGCTCTACCATTTGCTAGTTGTATGACAATTGGACACTGGACCTTCTGGTCCTAGCTTTCCTATCTATAATATAGCAACAATGATATATAACTCATTAGGTTCCTATGAGAATTAAATAAAATATGAAAAGTGCTCAATCAGTATTTACTATTGTTGCTTTCTTTAATGAATAAAGCAATCTGATAATATAGGTATTCTTTGTCCATCTTACAGATGAAAAAACTAAGGCTTGTAGGGTTAAGGGGTTAAGTAACCAGCCCAAAATCATAAATGGTAGAACAAATTTAGAGTTTAATCATAAATAAGGCTCATGCATTTTACCACCACCAAATGGTTGAAACCTTAAATCCTTTGTAAAAATAAACTATGCATTTAATAAATCTCAAATGTTGTATCTTTAAGATAATTCTGAAAGAGAAAACAAATAATTCAATTCAAAATATTAAAGCTAGTATTCATGGAGGATTCATATGTGCAAAGACTACGTGTGTGTGTGTGCAAAGACTACACACATATATTTTAATCTTCATAGCAACACAATCAGTTAAGAATTACTATTCTTGTTTTTAAAATAAGAAAACTGAAGCCAAAGAGATTAAGACATTTTGCATAGCCATGTAGTTCTAGTAAATGACAAATTCAGAAATAAAATTGAAGCCTAATTCCAAAGGCTATATTTTCATCACACTGTACCATTTCCAAACAGAAAGTAAGTGTAAAATAGACTCGGATGTTTATCAGTGTGCCTTCAGATTTTCAAATCAGTCATTTTAAAATAGATTTTAGGACATCTCTAAAACAATTCAGATGTTCCTATGTACACTATTAACACATTTTTCTGTGTAAGGTACTTCATAGCTGAAACAAATGTTAATTCTGCTTCAAATATAGTTTATGGGCACATTTTAGAATAATTTACTGTATTTTATATGGAATTTTACTTATTGATTCAGTCTATATACTCTATTTTGCCTTTAGTCAATATCTGCCTGTATAGGATGAATTCTGACCTTCTCTGAATTTTCTCCAATCACCCAGAAGTTTTCCAACTTTCCATCTTAGAACTTAGCCCTGTTAACAATAAATCCACAGTTCTTACTCTCCATACACCCTCACAAAAAAGTCACAATCTAAAAAATTTTAACTATTACCATCCTATAATTTGTACCAACATAATTAAATGTAGGATAGAACACAGCAATCAATATCATAAACTTCTCAGTAGATAAACCAAAAGATAAACTGGGTAAGGTGAAGAGAAAAATATATGTAGAAAAAATACTTACTAAAAGACTATGAAAATATGTACAGGTTGAGCATCCCTTATTTGAAATGCTTGGGACCAGAAGTGTTTTGGATTTTGTTCAAATTTTGGAATATTTGCATATACATAATGAGATATTTCGGGGATGGAACCCAAGTCTAAACATGAAATTCATTGTTATTTCATATACACATTACTCACATAGCCGAAAGATAATTTTATGCAATATTTTAAATAATTTGGTGCATGAAAATTTGTATCCCTGCACTATTAGAAAGCAAAGGTACCTCAGCCACCCATGTAGACAAACTGTGATTGGTATCACCATCATGCTGTGCATGGAAAAGCTTTATCACCACTGAAGAGGGCTGAGAGGATTGCTTTCACTTAAGGACACTGAATAAGCTGTGTGCTGGGACTGCAACCTGTCACAGGAGGTCAGGTGTGGAATTTCCCACTTGGGGGCTTCATGTTGGTGCTCAAAAAGTTTCAGATCTTGGAGCATTTCGAATTTTCAAATTAGGGATGTTCAACATGTTATAAAAGTAAAAGCAGTGAATGGAGAGACAACTAAATGACAAGACAGTGAGTGTAAATGGTTAGTGGCTGGAGGGAAATTAGTGAGCAATAAATTAATACTCTTTACAAAAAAATAGGGTACCAATTGATAAATTATTATTTGCATTGTAAATGTATTTGGGGAGTAAAAAGATAAAACTATCTCACTCTATAAAACCCTAAAATCCAATAAAACTGGTCCTACACTGTGATATTACAAAGTAGGCCCTTACAGAGTGGTTACCACAAGTATACAAAGAAACTTGTTATAAAGTAACCCCATGACAAACAAACTTGAAGGCTAGCTATCATTGAATAATTTGTTTTTTCACAGCAACCTCTGCCTCCCAGGCTCAAGTGATTATTGTTCTCATGCCTCAGCTTCCTGAGTAGCTGGGATTACAGGCATGTGCCACCACACTGGGCTTATTATTGTTATTATTATTATTTGTATTTTTAGTAGAGATGGGGTTTTGCCATGTTAGCCAGGCTGGCCTCGAACTCCTGACCTCAAGTGATCCACCCCCTCAGCCTTCCAAAGTGCTGCAATTACAGGTGTGTGCCACTGCGCCCAGGCTCATTGAATAATTTCTATAGCCAATCATTATGTGACATTGGGAAAAGTCTGCTTTAAATATGTAACCTTGGTCTTCATTTAATGTTTCATTTAAAAATCTGGAAAGGGTAAAGATACTGTCCATGAGATACTAACATGGAGCTGAAAAGGTTTAAAACTGTTTCATGAAATGTGAATATTTAACCTCAGTTAAACTATTGGGAAAACTTCACTTTCATATATTTGGGGGAAGAAAGAAACTGAAAAAATCTGTTCTAATTGTGACATAGTAGAAATCATGAGATCAGACATTCTGGCAATAACAATTTCATTGCATACCCCAAATATTATTCCTTATATATGTATCTTTTCTTGTTGGAACCAGCTGTCTTAGGTTGAAAATTCCTTAAATATTTGTGGCATTGTTAGAGCACTCAGTAAATAAAGCAATCACAAATTTTACTGCAGTTAATTGCATTAGATTTAAAACACTATTTTTATTTCTGCAGAGTATATCTTAAGTTGTGCTCTATTTACACCTTTACTAAAGATGAGTTTTGTCTATTTTATGTTTTTGTTTTGAGTGGCAAACTGACAGACTGAAAGAGGCAAATAAAAATAAAGTTGATTATACTACATTGCCTATGAAATTTTTTTTAATTAAGACTATGACAATTTTGCAGCAAAAAAAAGAAAAGGATCCAAACATTAATTAATCTGTCTACACGGAAAGCATGTTTTTAAAACTTCCTATTCTATTTTGCAGGACCTATCTTAGGCATTTAAGAAAATGGCAGTTTTAAGTTGTGCTAGCCAAGGAAGAGCACTGGTTCAAACGCCAGGATACAAGGCAAAAATTTCATATAAACTTATAAATTCCTTGTATTAAATTCTTTCCTGATCTTAGCTGACCCATAATTTGTGGTTTACAAGAAAATAAGCATGCTTTAAGAATATATTTAATTAACCCAGAACTCTGAGATCTCAAAGGACAACACTGAGCTAGATTCCTACTTCCTCACAGACTAGGATAGCCCTCTGACCATCACCAGGGACTAGAGAAAGTCTTCATGATTCGTGCTTTGCTTGCACGTATCTCTACTTAACCCACAACCATCAAATATTTGTATATTCATTTGTTGTATATATAAACTTAATTAATAAACAGTGGAAAAGTGTAATGGCAGTCTTATTATCATCATTTAATATACTGAATTTAGTAATATTGTTCATCCTAAAGCAAATAAACAGCATTCAAAAAAGAATTATAGTCACAGTCATTAAAGAGCAAATAACAAAGGATGTAAGACAGAAAGCAATAATTATTTTTTCCACCTTCCCTTAACTTTTTGAAATTTGAAAAGAAATGGACAAGGAAAAGATATGCTGTAAAATATCTCCTTTATGAAAGCTAATGACAACAAAAAAAGAAACAAGAAGCATGACAGTCACTGACAAACAGTATCACTTTCAGCATGTTCTTTCTCCTCAGGCTACATCATGATAGAAGCAAAGTAGAAGAATCAGGTTTGTGCATTTTCCCAGAGACAAAATTCAAATGAGTGGAAGAAATTGGGAAAGTATCCCACCTAGGTGATAAGGAAGACCAAATACCTTTGTGCTTGTCCCGTTTATGCTTTAGCTGTGCTGGATGGGATCTGAGTCTGGCTAGAGCCTGTTCTCGATGGTTCATAAAAATAGGACCAGCAAATACAAGGGGGCCTGAGGAGAAACATTTTGTATGTGCACAGAAAAACTCACAAAATGAAAACACTATAATGAACAAAAAATAATTCAAACTAAAAAGCATAAAAATTTATTCTTAACGGTTTTGGACATTACACTTTTCTCCCAATTTCCCCACTCCAGCCCCCCACCCCCACCCATAACCTACTCACCACTTCACATAAAAGTTAATATCTTAAATATAATTTATGAAGTACAAATCCCGTCTTGTATACTTATAAAATTATTGCATAGTTACTAATAGTCTCAAATAGATAATCAAGAAGTTCAATTTAAATCAATCAAATTATTTTACAAATACTTTTTAATATCATATATATTCAAAGTCAGTAAACCATGTATTCGTTGAAGACAAATATCTTTCCCATTGAAACATAAAAACTAATTTTTAAATTAACCATTAAGTTTTAACAAGGTCTTCCAGGTTTAATATTTGTATTAATCTTGCTATAAAACCAAAATAAAAATGTTACCGAGTTTACTACACATCATAAATAGAGGTTAAGAAACCAGATGATCAAAAACAAAACAAAAATGTCTATATTCTGCATATAGATATATGTATACACACACAGAGACAGAGAGAACGAGAGAGAGAGAGAGAGAAAGGAACCTGGGCTTTATATTGATGGTAAAGGGGGCACCTAACCCAAATAACCTTTTTTGAAACATCTTTCATTAAAGCATTTCTTCTAAAGTGCCACTGTGTACATATATATACGTATACAAATACATACCCACACAGATTATAGTTCTTTCCACTTATATGGTATTTAAGGAAAAAATATGCAGCCAAATTTATTTTAATAAAATAAAATAAATCACTTTTCCCATTAACATTTATTTACCTTGAAAAGAAAAATAAATTTAAGTTATAACTTAAAATTTTAGGCTTTTTCTTATACAGCAGAACTATAATTTCCTTGAATTTTAACAACAAAAAAAATGTCTTCAAATTTGAAAACATTCTAAATTTGACAGGTTACCATTAACTGAAACAGGAATTATGACACTACATAAGCACTGAACATTTTTATTTAAAACAAGTTTTTTTCATGATTCTCGATTGATCTTCAGTTTAATTTTTCTAATGATGGGACAAATTGAGCTTACTGTCCTCTAATAAAATTTCACAAACGTCAAATTAAATACCAAAGTACCCTTCATTAAACGTACAAGTGGGTAAACGAACCATATTTCAATTATGTTTCTAGATATAAACAAAAATGCAAATACCTCAAATTGTATGAAAAACCATGAATAACATATTCCATAACTACTACAGATAGAAACATGCTAATTTAATGTTAACAGAAGAATAAGTTATTTCTCAGTAATGCAGTACCAATTATTTCCTCACGCTAAGGTTATGTAAACTGAGTTCCATTTCTAAAATGTAATAAAATTGATATTTCAAATATGAACAAATATGAACAAAATCCCTTATTTTCTTAACATGCATTATTTCTCAATTGTTACAAAGCAGATATATAAATTACTATAAAAAGCATTTTCCAACTATATAAAAAAGTTATAGATATTAAGGTAATAATATTAAGTTATATTACCATTTTCTGATTTCTATGGTCTGCCTACAATATTGTTTCTCCCCATGAAAATACATTACACGCACACCCATTTAATGTCTTGCTAAATTCAATCTTTTTAGAATATTTTGATTTATAAATTAAGAAGGCCCGGGGGCAATCATGTCTAAAAATTAAAGCAATCGGGTTCTAAAATACTATTGTATCCCGTGGGCTAAAATAATGTTTCTTTAAATATAGTTGAGTCACTAATTTATTCACCAAATTTTCTCATTATCTTTTATTTAGCAGACACTAGGTGAAATGAATATAATGACAAAGATACAGGTCTCACTGGAATTCAGTCCACTAGGAAAAAAACAGAAATAAAAACACAAACTATGAAATATTACAATAAATGCTATAAAAGAAATCTATACACATTATGTCCTGAAGGATGAAAAGATACTAAATAAACTCAGGACGATCAGCAAGGTTTCAAAGAATGACAAAAAGTTTAACAAGAGAAAAGGAAAGGAAGAGACGGCATTCCAGTTAAAAGAAATAGGATATAAATTAGGATTTTATAAAAGCATAAAGATGTTAAACAATATTGTATAGTCATTAAAAACACATGTAGCTGACTTTTACGGAGTATATGTGATGGAGCAAAAGTCCTGGGAAATTTGCTTGGAGAGGTATGCAAAAAAAAACCAGATAATTAAAACCTTTTTATACCATAAAACTTCATTCTAGAGATGATAAGTCCCTAACCTGCTTTCAACTAGTCAACAAAGACATACTACAAATCCTGGTACTAACAGGTACCATGTGAAGTTCTGGGAACCCTTGATAAACAAGATACAATCTCTGCTTCAAGAAGCTCACATTCTAATGAGGGGAGGGAGGGTTTACACACAACTAAACAAGAAATTATGACAGTATGCTATAACAAAAGGAAGCACACAAACAGGAGGAGGAGCTAACAAAACTTGAAGGTCGGAAGGTAGACAGTGTAGAGATAAAAGAAACCACCACATAAGAAGAGGTCAAATAGAGGAGGCAGTAAGTAGCATAAAGGTTCAGAGATAGGGGAAAAAAAGAGGGGCAAGGGAAAAGAAATGAGAATAGAGAGAGATGAGGCTGTAGAGATAAAAGTATGTCCTTCATCCTAAGGACTATGAATAGCCTTTTGGTTTTAAACAGAGAAGTGCTACTGATCTGATCCGTATTGCAGAATGAATATTCTGGAAAGAAGGCGGCTAATGGTTTAGAAGATAAGACTGGAGGTAAGGCCAGTTAAAAGGCTTTTTGCTGTCAGACAGGCAAAGAAAAGAAGCGGCCTCAGCTAAGGAAACAGTAAGATTCTGAAAAGTAGATATTAACAAGCTATTAAAGAATTAAGAAGGCTGAATAAATAGAACTTGGTGATTTATTTCTTTCAGGGGTATGAGATAACCAGGTTTAGATAGAAGCTACCCTCATTTACAGACAATGGGTAATTCAGAGTTCATCTGTAGGCAGGTAGGCAGAAAAAGCATGGAATAAGTGGCAGTGTTAAATAGTACAAGCCTTTCAGAAAGCTCTTGGTGATACATTTCAAGATCATAAAAATTATTATCCTTTGACCTAGTAACTACACTCTAGGAATCTATCATAAAGAAAACTCTAAAATATTTTTAAAGGATTTCACCTTAAAGGTGTTTACTACAACTTTATTCATTACAGCAAACATTTTCAAAATACCCAAATGAAAGTAATTAATTAAAAACTATAATACATCTACTCAATGGAGTAATATGCAGCCATTATAATGAGATTTATGAAATAATTTTACACAGAATATGATTTTGTGTTATTTAAATTAACAATGAGATAATATTGTTCACCACTGTTTTCCAAGAATTAAAAAGAATAACTAAACCCAGGTGCGGTGGCACATGCCTGTACAGTCCTAGCTACTCGGGAGGCTGAGGCAGGAGGATCACTTGGGCCTAGTTGTTCAAGGCCAGCCTGGGCAACATAGCAAGACCCTGCCTCTACAAAACATAAATGAATAAATAAAAGAATAATGAATACAGGTGATGCTAGAGGAAAACACTACTCTTATACATTAGTGTAGGGAGTATAAATAAATTCCTATAACATTTTTAAAACAATGTGAATTATCTGTTAAAATTTAAGACAGATATATACTCTCTGCCCCACACATTCTATTTTAGGAAAGCTCTACTATACAAACAGTAACATGTAGCTCTAAGTTTAAGAATATTTATTACAGTAAAACCCACAAAAACCTACAATAACCTGAATGCCCATCAATAAATAATGGTCACATAAACTATGGAATAGCCATATTATGATATTAGGTAGTTACTGTATAGAATGTGGTAGATCCACATTTACTGAGCTAGAGTGTGTTCTTCTTGTATTGTAAAATGAGAAAAAGATGTTGCAAATGTATATACATAATACTACTTTTGTAAATAAACATATGTCTACACTTTCACATATGTGTAAGTCTCTGTACATGATTATATTTTAATACAGTAAGATATTAGACTATTAACATTTACTTTGTGGAGGGATGGAAATGGGAAGGTGGTGGTACAATACTAGCAAAACATAAAAATATATGTATTATAACACTAAGCAAAAATATAAAACAAAATTCAGTCAATGATATAACTAAAAATAAGTAAAACTTGATTAGAAGATGACAATGAAATAAAAACAATAATTGAATTAAGGAATAGGTTTATGCAAAACCTTGACCTAAATTCCTATATTACTTTAATATGGTATTTGCGATAAAGCACAAAAAAACTTTTATGATATAATATTAAAGGGAATACAAACAGGACACCAATAACTATCACAGTATGAAATTATATGAAATAAGTAAAAAAGTGTGAGAAGTTACATCAAAATTCTACTAATGGTTTCTTTGTGTAAAGGGTTATGCTGATCTATTTTTTCTTACTTACACTCTCTAAATTCTTCATATAATACTTTAATTTAAAAAGAGGCTTTTATGTGTCACTGGAATATCAGCTAATATTGGATTTGATGTGTCAAATCAAGAAAACCATAATGGTTTTAAGGGCTTAAAAAGTAATAGCAACATGCCGGGCATGGTGGCTAACGCCTGTAATCCCAGCACTTTGGGAGGCCGAGGCAGGCGGATCATGAGGTCAGGAGACTGAGGCTATCCTGGCTAACACATTGAAACCCCATCTCTAGTAAAAATACAAAAAATTAGCCGGGTATGGTGGTGGACGCCTGTAGTCCCAGCTACTCGGGAGGCTGAGGCAGGAGAACGGCGTGAACCCGGGAGGCAGAGCTTGCAGTGAGCCGAGATAACGCCACTGCACTCCAGCCTGGGCGACAGAGTGAGACTCTATCTCAGAAAAAAAAAAAAAACCAACATCAACTCAATCACTTTGAAATTAGAGGGTTTAATAAATTTGTTTCTAATTTGTAACTAATTTTTTCCTATGAAAATTGAATGTTTTATTCTAGAAAAGCTATTGTGGATTTTTCCCAATAATAAAGTTTTGTGATTAGCATCCCAATGTTGTAAGAAAAGCAATTAAGTCAAGGCCAGAGCTGAAAGAGAATCAAGCTCAAAGAAAAGTACAGACTACTAAATAGCCTCCCACCACCACCACAATCATTAGCAAGCATTTATTTAGGGATTAGTACATGCTAGGCACTTTCACCCATATCCTTTAATCCTCATAAACATCCTTAGGTAGGTAGGTAAAGTTAACCCCATTTTGAAGGTAAGAAAACTGATGTTCAGGGTGATTAAATTTCCAAGGTCATATACAGGTGGCAAAACTTAAGAAGCCAGGATTTGATCCCAAGTCTAACAACTTCAGAACAGATGCTCTCAACCACCATACTCCATAGTGAGGCTAACCATATAACTTACTACCCAAATGAGACTCTACTGAGAATAAAAAAGGGCACTATTAAGAAATATGCCTGGACACCTATAAAATGGGACTCTCCCACGTAAGCCAGGACATGGGTTTAGCCCATCCACAGCTCACAATTATGAAACTTGGATACTTAGAAGAAAGAAGAAAAAGCTAACATTATTGGAGTTTAATTTTCCTTATGAAACAGAGTGCTGAAAAGGAATATAAAGGTAAAATCACTGATATGATCATCCACTAGTTCTTCTGATTACTTCAAGAGACCTACTTAAGAATTTCACTGAATAAGCACTTCACTTACACAGTTAAATTAATATATCAATCAACCCAATATAATCTAAAAAAGACAAATTATCACAAACTATTGAACTAAAATCTATAAATGAATGCTATTAATACCTAAAAGATAAATTTAAAAAATTAACTAGAATATTAATAACACAAAGATTTAAAATTAAAAAGTTCAAAATTTATGAAAAAGCAGTAATATCATTGCTTTCTCGGGTTTCAATAACATATTCCATTATAGGAGACCTGGTGTCATAAAACAGTAACTAAATTATGTCAATAGGCCTGAAGCTGTCTGAGCAAGACTTTAGTACAAGAACTAGGGACTAGGCCGAGCGTAGTGGCTCACACCTGTACTCCCAGCACTTTGGGAGGCTGATCACCTGAGGTCAGAAGTTTGAGACCAGCTTGGCCAACATGGTGAAACCCCATCTCTACTAAAAATGCAAAATTAGCCAGGTGTGGTGGTGCATGCCTATAATCCCAGCTACTCGGGAGGCTGAGGCAGGAGAATCGCTTGAAACCGAGAGGCGGAGGTTGCAATGAGCCGAGATCGCGCCACTGCACTCCAGCCTGGGCAACAGAGTGAGACTGTGACTCAAAAAAAAGAACTAGAGCCCAGAGTTCTGATCAAATATGAAAAACTTAGTTCAGACTTGGTAAACAAGATGAGACAGAAAAGTCAAGTAAAATAATCTAACATAATCTAATTCTTAAATTCTGAAATGTTAACACAGGTAAAAGCCAATTACTAGTAAGTATAATTGCTAACCTACTACTAAATTTTTAGTTTCTAAAAAGTATCAACAGGCCAAAGAAATAAAAGACCTGTACGTATGGCAGCCGGAACACTAACATTTTATTTGACGTTTCTCCTCCTCATGGGAGCAAAGCCAATACAATCTTTTCTAGCACAGTGCCCAAGAAGAGCCTTAGAACACTGTGCAACTGACTCAGATTTATTTCCAAGGCCCTTGACCCATAAATTCTGATTCATTAGGCCCAGGTGATTTTGATGCAGAAAGTCATTGGATCAAACTGCAAAGTGCAAACAACTGACCTAGCACACTAAGTCTCACGCTTTGGGACCATAAGAATCACCTGGAACGCTATTAAAGCACAGTTTACTGGCTGTACTCCCCCAGTTTTTGGTTCAGTAGAGATCTGAAGTGGGGCCTGAGAACCGGTACTTCTAACAAGTGCCCAAGTGATGCTGGTCCCTTTGAGACCACCTTGAGAACCATGGCCAGAAAGTAATGAAAAGCACAGCACCTGAAAGAGATTCCTCCATCCAATTAAAATAAAAATATTTTTTAAAAAGCAAGGGTAAGCAAAGTATAGATGCCTTAAACCTAATCAGTATTTTTTTAAATGGCTTCAGTTGTAAAACATAACTTTTACTCTATTTATATACTAATATGCTTATTGGAGAATATTTAGGAAACAAATTGTAAAGAAGAAAATAAAAAATCATCTATAAACTCACCTGTCAGGAAAAAGCATTGTTAATATTTTGGTATTTATCTTTCTTGTTTTATCACTATGGGAATGTAAGTATATCATATTCATCTAATTTTGTTTTCTTATAAAAATTTGTTTTTAAATAAAAATTGCTTAATGGAGTGCTAAGAATAATATAAAGATAAAATCATAAGTGTCATATCCAAATAGTTTTTTAATTACTTAATACAGTATAAGGATTTCCAAAGTCACTGAATGACTTGAAGTTTGATTTTTTAAAAAATGAATACATGGTTAGAATTCTTGTCCAAAGGCAAAAATATTCGTTTAAAATAAAATAGGTTGGGCGCAGTGGCTCACACCTATAATCCCAACACTTTGGGAGGCTGAGGTAGGTAGATCATTTGAGGTCAGGAGTTCAAAACCAGCCTGGCCAACATGGTGAAACCTCGCCTCTACTAAAAATACAAAAATTAGCCAGGCGTGGTGGTGGGCATCTGTAGTCCCAGCTACTCAAGAGGCTGATGTAGGAGAATCGCTTGAACCTGGGAGAGAGAGGTTGCAGTGAGCCAAGATTGTGCCGCTGCACTCCAGCCTGGGCAACAGAGTGAGACTCCATCTCAAAATAAATAAAAAATAAATAAATAAATAAACAAACAAAACATACAAGCAGGCATCACTTTGCATAGTGCTGTGTTAACTGAAACACAGGCATACAGGAACTCTGTCCTCCTTTTGCATGATTCTAGGTACTGTGGTGACTGTGAAAGGGGAGGACATGGTTCCAATGTTCACACATTTCTGTTAATTTCAGTGCCATGGAAAGCAAGGACTGCGATAACTGAGGTTCATACTGAAGATTCCACTCATCAAGAAAAGATATTCACTATATATTGTTTTAACAAACATGAAGGAGGGTGATCTAAGAAAGAGTTCTACCAAAAAATAAGGACAAGATAAAATTTATGTACACCAATAATCTGAACAAAGTGTTTCTACTGATGTTCTATATATTTAGGACTGCAGATGAAACCGATTTGTCACAAAATATACACTAAGTGCCTAGAACCTCAATCTATCTTTGGGAAGTCAGATACAACAACATAATTTCTTTAAATATTTAACTAGTGGAGGATTTTTTTAACTTTAAAGGGTTAGTGTTTACAATTATGTTTCACAGGTTTATGTCAAATTTAAAAATAAATGGCAAAAGAATATTCTGCAATCACCAAGTTATGTCAAGTTATCAATGCACAATTCAACGTTCCTTTATTTCCTATATGCACAAATATACTATACCTAGAGAAGAATAGCTTTTTTAGAGGGAAGAGAAAAAGAGTAACAAGATACACAGCATTAGGCAAGTAATTAAATGTGAATAATTAAGTGTAAGGATGTACAGTTTAAACGTAAGAAATAGCTGCATTTTGTAGGTTCATTCATGTCGCTCAACCTAATATTTCTAAAGAAAGAAAAAACAGGTAGCAAACAGATATAATGGTAACTAATCTTAAAAAATTATATCAACATAAAAAATTATTAATTACCACATGTCAGAAACTTAATTCTATCCTGTTTTGTAAGAAATATTTAACATGCAATTTTCCCATATACTTATATAATGTAAATACTGATAGTATCTATATTAAACTCATTAAAATATCCTTTAAAGGATATTATGCAAGCAAAGCCAAACAATAGTAAATATTCACCTTATCAATCAACATCACTTATCAGATGCTACGAAGAACACTCTTCATGTGCCAAGTATATGTTTTACAATTTAAGTTTAGTAAAACTAGAATTCACCATGTGTATTATACATTTTACTACTTATTCCATATATTAACAAAAAGAATAGCTGGAAAAAATATATAATGATGGTTAAATGGGTAAAAGGTTTATTTCATGCATCAAATATCATGCCATTTCTAATAAGCATTTAAAATATGCAATATCAGTAAACATTTCTAATCAAAATTTTGCCTATTGGAGGAATAAAATAGACTTCCATAACAATTTGTCTTAATCCTACAAAAAAAAATTTACTGAGCAAGGAAATCTTTAGTAATACATATATTTATTTCTGCATATTCAAATACCAATTATAACCACAGTTAAATTTTTTTTGTTTGTTTTCTTTTGAGATGGAGTCTCACTGTTGCCAGGCTGGAGTGCAGTGGCGCGATCATGGCTCACGGCAACCTCCACCTCCCAGGTTCAAGTGATTCTCCTGCCTCAGCCTCCCAAGCAGCTGTGACTACAGGCGCACACCACCATGCCCAGCTAATTTTTTTGTACTTTTAATAGTGATGGGGTTTCATCATGTTGGCCAGGATGGTCTTGATCTCTTGATCTTATGATCTGCCTGCCTCAGCCTCCCAAAGTGCTGGGATTACAGGCGTGAGCCACCATGCCTGGCCAGTTAGATGTATTTTTAAGCTAAGAAATTATCATAAACAATGAGGAAAAGATAAACAATAGACCTATCTTTGCAAATAAAACCTGCAGACCTGCCATCTTACTCTTCCTGTACATAACTAGAATGAGCTTCTTCCAAAAAAGGACACATGAAAGCATAGTTATATACTGAACTGGAGGGCAGCATAGCAGGACTATGTCCAAATGATAATGAGCATAAATGAGTAAGAAAATAGAAATGAAAAAGACTAAACTGAATTTTGTTCCACGGTCAAATAGATGAGTCCAAAGTCTGGGTAAAGGACAAGTTGTAAGAATATCTGTTTTTAAAAAGTTGTCATTTCTAATAGTTATTGATACTAGGCAGATGGCACAGTTCTTAATACGGTTGACTTATGCCATAAACACCCTGCTGAATTAAAAGTATGTTATTAGCACAATTATAAATACCTTAAACGTATGTTATTAGAAGAATCATGAATACCCTGAATATTTTCACATTATATGAGTTATCAGAATATTACTAATTTTAATTTTGATGATTTCTTACCAAATTAGTTTATTGTGTGAACTTTTCAGTGGTTTCAGGATAGGGTAGGAAAGTGGATTTTCATGTACTTTTTCTCTGTAGCTACATCTTACCTCTTCCTTCCTCTAATCTGTGCCTTCTGATTACACGTTGCCGTTTTTCTTCTTGTCGTAACTGAAGGTGTTCTTCAATATTAACCCCAGGCACTGGGACAGCTAGATGATTGGCCAAAACAACAACAACAACAACATATATGTTATATAATAGCTATGACAGAACTACATAAAATTCAAGAAAGTAAAAGCTAGCAAAAACACTGTCTAAAACACACAATATTTTTACTTTAATGATTCTTAGCCAAAAAGGGAAAAAGAATCTCATTCTGGCTAGGCATGGTGGCCCACACCTGTAATCCCAGCACTTTGGGAGGCTGAGGCGGGCAGATCACCTGAGGTCAGGAGTTCAAGACCAGCCTGGCCAACATGGTGAAACCCTGTCTCTACTAAAAATACAAAAATTAGCCAGGTGTGGTGGCAGGCACCTGTTACCCCAGCTACTCGGGAGGCCGAGACAGGACAATCACTTGAACCTAGAAGGTGGAGGTTGCAGTGAGCTGAGATTGAGCTGCTGTACTTCAGCCTTGGTAACAGAGCAAGACTCCATCTCAAAAAAAAAAAAAAAAAAGAATCTCATCCCTTAAACAATGTCATATTGTCAGTTACCATAAAAGCAGTATTGCATACATTAATTATTATCCTAATTTATTACCATATATCTAAAAGAAATTGTTTAAACTGCCAGACTTACTGAGCTGAGGACAACTCAATGTAGCATAGTATAATGAATCAAAATTACCTAAAAGAAGATCTAAAGGTATCATTTCTTTCACTGCATCAAGAATTCCTCTTTGTCTTGCCTCTTGACCATCTAACTCTCTTGCACAGGCCTTGCAACATCCACACACAGCACAACCAGATTCTCCGGAACCACAACCACAGATCCTAGGGGGAAATGCAAAAAAAACAAAACAAAACAAAAAAAAAAACAACTGAGATCTTCCTAATTTTTTCCTTAAAACTCTTTTCTATAACTTATTTTCCACATTTTTGAAATTGTTAAATGAGTAAGCAATGAAATCACCTCTTTAGATCACGACTGTTCATTTAAAGAAAGGATATAAATAGCAGAATAATTAAAAACAAGACTGATTAAGCTCCCAATAGGCATAATTGGTATATTTCTACAGAAAATACACACAGATTCGACTATCGTCAAAGTCACTACTTTAAAAATAATCTTTTAAAAGTTTTTTTGCAGTTAGTGAAGCACCAGAAGCTTTAGGATTAAGTGGCCCAGATGGGTTGGCTGGCTAAAAACAATCAAACAATGTTGCTGTCCAGCAGATAAGTGAAGGCAGGTGTTGGTAGCCTCCAGCAACAGAGCCTAAGCTTGACAGCTTCGTGTAATATGTCTCCTTCCCATTCCCTATTTAATAAATGGTGTTGGGAAAACTGGCTAGCCATATGCAGAAAACTGAAACTGGACCCCTTCCTTACACCTTATACAAAAATTAACTCAAGATGGATTAAAGATTTAAACATAAGACCTAAGACTATAAAAACCCTGGAAGAAAACCTAGGTAATACCATTTAGGACACAGGCATGGGCAAAGACTTCATGACTAAAACACCAAAAGCAATGGCAACAAAAGCCCAAATTGACAAATGGGATCTAATTAAACTAAAGAGCTTCTGCACAGCAAAAGAAAGTATCATCAGAGTGAACAGGCAACCTACAGAATGGGAGAAAATTTTTGCAATTTACTCATCTGACAAAGGGCTAACATCCAGAATCTACAAAGAACTTAAACACATTTACAAGAAAACAAACAACCCCATCAAAAAGTGGGCAAAGGATATGAACAGACACTTCTTACAAGAAGACATTTATTTCTGCGGCAGAACTTAAACAAATTTACAAGAAAACAAACCACCCCATCAAAAAGTGGGCGAAGGATAAGAACAGACACTTCTCAAAAGAAGACATTTATGTGGCCAACAAACGAAAAAAAGCTCACCATCACCGGTCATTAGAGAAATGCAAATCAAAACCACAATGAGAAAACATCTCACGCCAGTTAGAATGGTGATCATTAAAAAGTCAGGACACAACAGATCCTGGAGACGATGTGGAGAAACAGGAACGTTTTTACACTGTTGGTGGGAGTGTAAATTAGTTCAACCATTGTGGAGGACAGTGTGGTGATTCCTCAAGGATCTAGAATCAGAAGTACCATTTGACCCAGCAATCCCATTACTAGGTATATACCCAGAGGATTATAAACCATTCTACTACAAAGACACATGCACATGTATGTTTATTTCAGCACTATTCACAATAGCAAAGACTTGGAACCAACCCAAATGCTCATCAATGATAGGCTGGATAAAGAAAATGTGGCACATATTCACTGTGGAATACTATGCAGCCAGAAAAAAGGATGAGTTCATGTTCTTTGCAGGGACATGAATGAAGCTGGAAACCATCATTCTCAGCAAACTAACACAGGAACAGAAAACCAAACACTGCATGTTCTCACTCATAAGTAGGAGTTGAACAATGAGAACACATGGACACAGGAAAGGGAACATCACACACTGGGGCCTGTTGGGGTGTGGGGGCTAGGGGAGGGATAGCATTAGGAGAAATACCTAATGTAGATGACAGGTTGATGGGTGCAGCAAACCACCATGGCACGTGTATACCTATGTAACAAACCTGCACGTTCTGCACATGTATACCAGAACGTAAAGTAACATACACACACACACACACACACACACACACACAGGAAATAAAAACATCCACACATTGGAAAGGAAAATACATACACACACACACACACACACACACATATATACACACACACAAACACATATATGTCTCCTTCCCCCTCTCTTCTTTACATGCCATCACCTCCCATTCTCTCCTTTCACAGAGTCCAATTACCTGTTCTTTTTCTCCTTCAGCCCTTTCATATCAATTGTGAACCATATGGGGTATTTGTTGACAAAGACACTCCCAGAAACTGACTTGGGGTCAAGGAAAGTAACTTCTTAGTCACATATTTTGCAGAAGGCATAGCTTTAATGTAGTTCATCAGATCAGTCCTTAAAACTTTTGACAGCCTTGTTGAACTCCAGGTTACACAGATTTTAGAAGATACAAAAGGAAGAACATACCTGGCAGCAGTTTAAAAGACATAGCTAGACACCCTGTGAAACGTGTCACTTTTAAAAGCAAGCATTATAAACAATTTGGAAGATCACTTACTACACAGTAAAAACCATGACACAGTAATATGCCCGACTGACACTATTTTTAAGATAGTGTTTGACACCAATTCTCAAAATTTTCCAAAAAATTGAAGAGGAGAGAACACGAATTCATTCTTTGAGGCCAGGACTACCCCAATACCAATGTCAGACAAAAGATGAAGAAAAAGAAGAAGAAGAGAAGAAAGAAGAAAAAGGAAGAAGGAAAAGAAGGAGAAGGAGGAGAAGGAGAAGGAGGAAAAGAAGGAGAAGGAGGAGGAGGAGCAGGAGGAGAAGAAGGAGAAGGAGGAAAAGAAGGAGAAGGAGGAAAAGAAGGAGAAGGAGGAAGGGGAGAAGGAGGAGAAGAAAGAAGAAGGAGAAGGAGAAGAAGGAGAAAGAGAAGAAAGGGAGGAGGGGGGGAGGGGGAGGAGGAGGCAAAAAAAAAAACAACCCTACAGACCAATATCCCTTATGAATAATGATGTAAAAATCCTCAACAAAATACTAACAAAACAAATTCAGCAGGATATTAAAAGAATTATACACCATAACGAAGTGGGATTTACTCCTGGAATGCAACAAACGAAAATCAATCCATGTAATGTAACACATTAACAGAATGAAAGAAAAGAAACACATGATCATCTCAATTGATGTAGAAAAAGCATTTGACAAAATTCAATGCCCTTTCATAATAAAAACACTAGACAAACTAGGAATAGAAGGAAACGATCTCAACATAAAAACCACATATGAAAAACACACAGTGAACATCATAATGGTGAGAGACTGAAAGCTTTTCCTCTGTAATATCAGGAAGAAGACAAGGATGCTCACTTTGACCACTCCTAAACAGCACTAGAAGTTCTAGCCAGAGCAATTGGACAGGAAAAGAAATAAAGGTCATCCAAAATAGAGAGGAAGAAGTAAAATTATCTATGTTCACAGATAATACAATCTCATAAGCAGAAAACCCTAAAGATTCCACTCAAAAAAACCAATAGAGAAAATGAATTCAGCAAAGTAGGAAGATACAAAGTCAACACACAAAAATCAGTCGTATTTCTAGACACTAACAATGAACAATATGAAAAGGAAATTACAGAAACAATTCCATAGCATCAAAAAGAATATGCTTAGTAATTAACTAATTGAGATGAAATGAGAACTACAAAACATTGCTGAAAGAAATTAAAGATGACATAAGTAGAAACACATCTATGTTCATGGATTAGAAGACTTAATGTTTTTAAGATGTTCATACTACCCAAAGCAATCTACAGATTCATTGTAATCCCTATCAAAATCCCAATGATGTTTTTTACAGAATAGAAAAACTATCCTAAAATTCACAGAAAATCTCTAGGGACCTCAAATAGCCAAACAATCTTGAAAAAGATGAACAAAGTACTCAGTTTTGACTTCAAAACTTACTACAAATCTACAGTAATCAAAACAATGTGGTGTGGCATAAAGACAGTCATACAGACCAATGGGATAGAATAGAAAGCTGAGAAATCTTCCTTCACATAGATGGTCAGATGATTTTTGACAAAGGAGCCAAGATGATTCAATAGAGAAAGGATAATCTTTTCAATAAACATCGCTGGGAAAACTGGATATCCACATGTAAAAGAAAGAACCTGGATACTTCTCTAACAGCATATACAAAAATTAACTCGAATCAAAGACCTAAATGTAAGACCTAAAACTGTTTAAAAAAAAAAAAAAAAGACTCTTAGAAGAAAAGGAACATCACACACCGGGGCTTGTTGTGGGGTGGGGGGAAGGGGGAGGGATAGCATTAGGAGATATACCTAATGTTAAATGACGAGTTAATGGATGCAGCACACCAACATGGCACATGTATACATATGTAACTAACCTGCACATTGTGCACATGTACCCTAAAACTTACAGTATAATTAAAAAAAAGAAGAACAAAAGATACAGTAACCCTTCACAACACTAGATTGGGAAATAATTTCTTAGATATGACACCAAAGGCACAGGCAACAACAACAAAAAAAAATAGACAACTGGACTTCATGAAAATTTAAAAAATTTTCTGCTTGAAAAGACAATGTCAACAGAGTAAAAACACAACCCACAGACAGAACTTTTTATTTTCAAATCATATATCTGATAAGGAATTAATATTCAAACTATATAGAGAATTCCTAAAACTCATCAACAACAAAAGAAACTGACAACCTGATTCAAAAATGAGCAAAGGACTTGAATCGCATTTCTCCAAAGATCTACAAATGGCCAAAAAGCATATGGAAAGATGCTGAACATCACTAATCACTGGAGAAATTCAAATCAAAACTATAATGAGATACTATCTCACACCCATTAGGATGCCACTACCAAAATAACAGATCAAAAGTGTTAAGAAGGATGTGGAGAAACTGGAACATCTGTACACTATTGGTGGGAATGTAAAATGGTTGGCTGCTGTGAAAAATAGTATGGCAGTTCCTCAAAAGATTAAAAATAAAATTACCATATGGTCCAACAATTCCACTTCTGGGTATATGCCCAAAAGAACTGAAAACAGGGTCTCAAAGAGCTCCTTGTACACTCATCTTCACAGCAGCATTACTCACAATAGTTACAACATGGAAGCAACCAAAGCGTTCATCAGTGAGTGAATGGATAAGCAAAATGTGGTAATATACATACAACAGAATATTATTCAGCCTCAAAAAGCAAACATATGTGACAACCCAGATGAACCGAGGATATTAGGCTAAGTGAAATAAGCCAGTCACAAAAAAGACAAATAACTCTGATTCTCTTTATATGAGAGGCACCTAGAGTAGTCAATCAGAGACAGAAAGAAAACAGAATGGTGGATGCCAGAGGCAGGCGAGAGGGAAGAATGAGGAGTCATTGTTTAACAGGTACAGAGTCTCAGTTTTATAAGATGAAGAGTTATGGAGATGGATGGTGGTAATAGTTGCACAACATTATGAATGGATTTAATACCACAGAACTGTCTACTTAAAAATGGTTAAGCTGGTCAATTTTATATGTATTTTATCACAATAAGATATGTAGTCACAATTTTATAATAATTGAAGTCAGCTTAATAGTCTTTAATATTCTGATATATTCAGTTTGCTTCATTAATAAAGCAATTATTATACTTGGTTAGTATTGTCCATGTAAGTCTATGAATAATTATTATAAACTATATAAGTCTCTGGGGGAAAAACATATGAAGAATAATTAATTTCAAAAGGGATCAGATAATTTATAGATTTTGTTCATGATATATACTGGCTGCTTAAGCGCAGAGAGTGGGGATATTAAATTTTATTTTTATTATATATTTTTTGAGTTAGGGGTGTTGCTATGCTGCCGAGGCTGGTTTCAAACTCCTGGCCTCAGGTGATCCTCTGGCCTCAGCCTCCCAAAGTGCTGGGATTACAGACATGGGCCACTACACCCAGCTAACACTGAATTTTAATGGAAATAGTGTTGGAGAGATCCAGGAGAATAAATTTCAATTCCAACATTGTTAAAAAATAATCATAGAATCTTTCTGCATCCAAATTAAATTTAAAAATAAAGAAGTTAGGTGCTTAAAAAACAGAAAACAGAGCCAAACATAAAGCACTACAGAATAAATATTATCCTTTGACAAAGACAACTGTTTATTGCTTATACTAATAATGTAAATAAAATGTTTTAAAAAAATCATATCTCAGCAGCCTTAAAGAAAAGGTCTGTTATATATGACCTATTTAACTATGAAAGGCCAAATATAAACTTAGAAATAAACTCCTACTAGATCCAGACAATATTTGGGAAGAAGCAACTGTTACAGAGTTGACAAAGAGGAAGGTCAAGATGCAGGGATGGCTGTCTTCCTTCTGGGCTTCTCTTCACAAAATTTTCTCTACTCTCCCAAATCAGCCAATTATCAGAAAGCTGATCATACAAAGAATATCCCATTATGTTCTAGTGGCTATAACTAGCAATGTAGAAAACAGATTCAAAATTCTTTCTAACATCCTAGCAGAAAACCTGCATTCTTATTCTGCCAAACTTACATATTAACTTTAAACTGACAGTAATATAGAACCCTGAAAAATGTGGTCCATTGAGAACAAGGATAAATATAACAGGTATGATGTAACTTCAGAAGCAAGCGTACAACGTTTCTAAATTTATAAATGGTAAATTTAATTTAAAACAAAAGTATATATCTAATCAAGTACTCTACATGATATTGATAATTTTATTTAGAAAAGATTCATGTTCAACAGAAAGAAATATAATAGATATCTAGCATTAAATACGCTTAGAAAAATAATACAAATAAAAGTACAGCCCCAAATCTTGAAAAACTTATGACCTGTTTTTAAATAATGGTTTAAATGAATCAAATGAAAGAAAGGCAACCTTAGAGATGACATTAAATTATAAATTATTATAACAGAAAACAATTATAAGAATTATAATACTTTCTTGGCCTTTTGGCTAAGATCAAGTGAAGATGCCCTGGTCTTTAAGAAAAAAATATTAATAGTAGAGTATACTCTGGAATGATTTTGCAAAGAAATGTGCTCTGCACATGTTCTTTAGTAGGAATCATTCTCTCTTACCCTCCGGGGACTCTGTCTGGCCGTCCACTACTGACACAGCTGGCTCCATAACCTGTACAGTCTCCACAGACAGTGCAAACCATGCACTGCTCCAGCTTCCATTTGTGCATGCCTGGAGGGCACATCATAGACTTCTCATCTTTTTCATCTAGTTCTTCTTCCAAGTCTTCATCCATTGCTGTTGCCATATTTTCAACTCCAAACCCTATTTGACAGATCAATTTGTAATTTTTATACAGATTACTTTCATGTATAAAAGATGGATGACTATATTTATATTTCCCAGTTTAAGAAATGACAGCATGCTAATCCAAGCAATTATACAAAGAAATGCATAAATACGAGTAACAAAAATAAATTTTAATTTAGGGACCACTAATAAACACTCTCCCCATCTCATTTCTGCAAAAGAAGGCAAGGAAGGCTATTGTCAAATGTCTCTTGGCTGTTACTTTCTGTCAATCATACTTTTAAATCTTTTCCTGTTTTCCATCCTCACTACCAACATTTTCATTCAACAGACCAAAGAAAGCCTCCCAACCATGCTCCAAGCCAAGAGTTCCCCATTCTAGATCATCCTCCTACTGCCACCAATCATCCTCCCAAAGCACATATTTGATTCCACAACTTCATAATTTAACAAACCTCCAATGACCTTCCAAGGTCTTCAGAGGAACAAAACTCAGCAAGAGGCAGTAGGCACAAGATGGCTAATTTTCTCCAATCTCATTTCTTTTCCCTCTGCTCTCCAAACACCCTGTGTCCTTCCATATGCTCAGGGCCTTTGTTCATTCTTGCTCCCTCTGCCTCTTCCTTCCTCATTTACAAGATGTCTCTGCCTATCTCATCAAGCAGAGAAACTTCAGCCTTCAAAAATTCAGCTCAGAAGTCATTCCCTATGAAAGCACTTGCTACCTTTTCCAGGCAGTCAGTCACTACCTCCTCAGTGCCTGTTTATACCTCACTTACAACTTTTTAAAATGGTGTTACAATTCATTCATCTTTTTTTCCAAATTGAACACCTACTATACTCAGGGATTCCTTCATGGCAAGAAATCAGCAAACCTTTTATGAAGGGCCAGTAAATAATTTAGGCTCTGTGGCCCATACAAATCTTTGTCACATTTTTTACAATCCTTACAATGTAAAATCAATGTTTAGCTTGGAGGGCTATATAAAAAATGACATCAGGTTATACTCTGCAGACCTCTGCTCTAGAAACTGAAGAGTGTAATACTGAGCTGTTATAAAGCTTATAATGCAGTGAGAAAGACAGACATTAATCAAATAACCAAATAAAAATGTAAACTACAACTGATAGGGTTTTGAAGGAACACAGTACTATAAGACCCTATGACAGGAGAACAAATCTGTGGGAGTCTAGTAATTATTTTTTATATTTGACGTTCCTAAAGGATCTAAGTTATGAGGTTAAGTCTTGCTCATACTATCTCTTATTCTTAGTCAATCTTATTCTCCTACACCTATGACATCCATTTAACATACAGCTATCACTCAATACAGGTCTATCTAATCAAGAAATAAACTCACAGCATATATAGCCTTTTGGGGTTTTGCCACTTCTAATCTATGGGCAAGCAGAAAAATTAGATAACCAAGCATCAGCTAGCTATATCTAGGATTAGAATAAAGTGATCCTGAAGGAAGCCTCAGTGACTATTTTTAATAATCATAGCTAAAATGTACTGAGCACTATTTGTAACTAGCTCTCTAAGCATTACTCATTTAATCATTCCAATACTGGAACTACTATCCTCAAATTAATCTTCACAGTCAATGGAATCTCCATTACAATGTCAAGCAGATAAAGCTGGTTCTAATTTATAAATGGAAAATAAAATCTCCCACCAGGATACATTCATCAAAAATTTATAAAGAAAAAGGTTGGAAATTTTGACATCAAAATTTTAAAATTATATATAACAAATGAAACTGTAAACCACAGGTTAGTCAAAGATACATAAAACATAATATGCAAAAGAGCTCCTACAAATCAATTTTTAAAAGTAAGTAAAATAAAGTTTGAAGAGATGTTCAAACTCAGTATTAATAATCAAGGGAATAAAAATTAAAAGAAAAGTGAGAGAACCAGCAATTCTACTCCTAGGTATATACCCAAAGACATGAATAAACACACTTTCACCAAAAAAGACATTTACTAGAATGTTCACAGCAACGTTATTCATAATAACCAAAACTGGAAACCATCCAAATGCGCAAATACTAGAAACAATTTTAAAACTGTAGTATCTATATATAATTTAATAGAACAAAAATGAACAATCTATAACTACTTGTAACAATATGCAGGAACTTCATAAACATAAAACAATGAAAAGAAACTGGACACAGAAGAGTTCATACTGCATGATTTCATTTATATCAAGTATAAAAAGAAAACTAATTTATGGTAATTAACTGAGGAGCAGAGAGGAACATAAAATGGGGCTTTCTAGGGTGCTGGTAATATGTGGTTTCTTAATCTGGGTGCTGATTACATGAATACAATCAATTTGAGAAAATTCATCAAGTATACTTTCCTGCATGCATATTATACTTCAATGTAACAAATAAAAAATTACAGTATCATTTCATAGCCACCAAATTGACAAAAATCTGTCAATATCAGATGTGATGTGGAAAATCCAACTCTACTGGTGAGAGTACAAACTGTTACAATCTCTTTCAAGAAAAATCCAGTAAAACTGAAATCCACAATAGGGCAATTACAGCAGAGAAAGTCTCACAGGTTTGCCAGGAAACATTTAGAAAGGAGGTTTTAAACTCATTTATAACAATGAAAAAATTGGAAATAAGCCCATCCATCAACAGGAGAATGGATACACTATAGCATGTTCACTGTGTGGTATATTACACATTAGTTAACATGAATCATTTAGATTTATATGTACTAACATGGACATATTTCTAACAAGAATGATGAGAAAAAAACAATTTGTAGAAAAATATAAATAACAGATTAACACTTATAAAAACACATAAAACAGTAGTATATTTTTATGTGTAAAATAGACATCATTATGCAATATTATTTTACACATAAAATATAAAAGAACATGTAAAAATATATAAGAACATGACTGAATGTATGCTTATCAAAGTCATGGTCGTGGTTAGCTCTGGGGAGAAATGGAATATGATAATAAGCCTTGGAAGGGGGATACGAGGCACTTGAATCTTATCTGTGATTTTTTTTTAACTGAAAAAAAAATGATAAGACATGGTAGAGACACAATTTTTTAATATTTCAATATGTTCTCTACTTTCCTGTTTTAAATAAACTTTTAAAATATTCCTTTATGTTCTTTTTAAATTGATACATAACTGTTGTACCTATTTATGGCATACATGTGAGTTTTCATACATGCATACAATGTCTAATGATCAAATCCGGGTAACTGGGATCAAGTCAGGGTAACTGGGACATTCTAACTCCTCTCTTCTAGCTATTTTGAAATACACAATATGTTGTTGTTAATGACATTCACCCTACTCTGCTCCTGAACATTAGAACTTATTCCTTCTCTCTAACTGCATTTTTGTACCTATTAACCAACCACTCTTCCTCTCCCCCTCCCACTATCCTTACAAGTCTCTGGTAATTACTATTCTATTTACTACCTCCATGAAATCAATTTTTTAGTTCTCATATATGAGTGATATTTGTCTCTGTCCCTGGTTTATTTTATTTCAGTTAACATCATGTCCTTCAGTTCTATCCATGTTTCTGCAAATAACAAGATTTCATTCCTTTTTAGGGATGAATAATATTCTATTGTGCATGTACCACATTTTCTTTACTCATTCATCTGTTGATGGATACTTAAGTTGATTCCATATCTTGGTGTTATGGATATGGCTATGATAAACCTGAGAATGCAGGCATCTCTCTGACATACAGATTTCCTTTCTTTTGGATACATATACCCAGAAGTGGAATTGCTGGATCATGTGGCAGTTCTATTTGCAGTTTTTTGAGTCACCTTCATACAAATGAAAAATCTACGTTTTCCATAGTTGCTGTACTAATTTACATTTCCACTAGCAATGTATGAGCATTCCCCTTTCTCCACATCCTCCCCAACATCTGTTATGACTCTGCAATCAGTATGCATTGTATGTGTCTTACTTTACTCATCTGCTTTCTAATTCATTACTTACCAACAGGGTAGGTATGATTTTTATTAAAAAAAATCTTCTAACGATTTTACTTTGATTATTATAATATGTCACTGAAGAATCTAGAACACAGGTGTAAATGTATGCTCAATTTTCGCAAGAGTTTCAGAATAATAAGGAAACAATGTTGTTTAGTTCAGACTTCTTACAAAACATAATCTGAATATATATTCATATTATATATTAAAAAAACTGATTCTCCCCTTTCTCCTAGCAGTTATTATCCAAAACAAGTTCACTAATTTAGTAATAAATCAAAGTATTTCCATTGTGAAGTAATCCATTTCTTTTCTTTCTTTTGTTCCTTCTTCTTCATTTGCCAATATATTCTAATAACTTGCTCATTTTTAAAGTGATGCATCTTAAATACAAACACAGACACACGAATAAGGCAAAGACAAAGAATGGTGGGTTTCTGAGATCCAGATGAGTCTGACATCAAAGCCTCAAAACAGAAAAACCAGGTTTTGTTAATTTATACAGCATTAATCCTCAAAATTATTGGTACTTTAACCAAAGTTCAATGCTTAGTTCTAATAATATATATGTATGGTTTAATCTCTTGCCCAAAATCAGAAATTGGAGTGAAAGGTATAAACATAACGATAGCAGCTAGATATAAAAATCAAGGGCAAGAAGTAGACATGCTATTTAAAACCACAACAACAAAACAAGACCACAGCAAACAGGGCAATCAAAGGAGAGAGCCCTTTGTTCTCTTCAATGGCCTGAGGGTTGGAGCAAGGGATATTGTGAAGAAGGTGCATCTACAATTTAGTCTTTTCTTGGTAAAGTGTCAGATATTCATAAGGATCACTCTTAGTTGTCAAGAACAGGTTAAATTACAGGTAGCATGTGCTGTTAAATGGGAAGATAGTATTTGCCAGATAGATTGCTGCCAAAAATGGTTAAAATTTAAAACACGTGGTATAAAAGCAGCTAATAAAAAAGTGTTTGGAAAAGACTTTTCTGGAGTAATGTAGTCATCAAAGATGCTTAGTCAAAGAAGCGCTATTTTATGTAGAATTTAGAAGATGATTTGAGTAAGACAGCACATTTGCTCAAAAATAAAAAATCTAAAGTGTAGTTGTTTTTCCAGTGATATTTTATCAGTAAATATTATCAAATAAATAAGAAATTCAGTGGTTTTCCTAATTCACAAATATAAAGTCAAAGAGCCACTCAAATCCAATTAAAAAACGTGAAAAATTCTGAATAGACGTTTTTCAAAAGCAGACATACGAATGGCAAACAAGTATATGAAAAGGTGCTCAACATCATGGATCATCAGAGAAACGCAAATCAAAACTACACTGAGATATAATTTCTCCCCAGTTAACATGGCTTTTATCCAAAAGACAGGCAATAACAAATGTTGGAGAGGATGTGGAGAAAAGGGAACACTCGTACACTGTTAGTGAGAATGTAAATTTAGTACAGTCACTCTGGAGAGAACAGTATGGAGCTTCCCAAAAAACTGAAACTAGAACTCAATATGATCCAACAATCCCACTGCTAAGGATATACCCAAAAGAAAGGAAATTAGTACATCAACGAGATATCTGCACTCTCACGTTTATTGCAGCACTATTCACAATAGCCAAGATTTGGAAGCAACCTAAGTGTCCATCAACAGATGAATGCATAAAGAAAATGTGGTACATAAACACAATGTAGTACTACTTAACCATAAAAAAGACTGAGATCCTATCATTAGCAACAACAAAGATGTAACTGGAGGATATTATGTTAAGTGAAAGAAGCCAGGCACCGAAAGACAAACTTCACATGTTCTCACTCATTTGTGGGAGCTAAAAATTAAAACAATTGAACTCATGAAGATAGAGAGTACAATGCTGGTTACTACAGACTGTGAAGGGTAGTCGGGGAGAGTGGGTGGGAAATGGGATGGTTAGTTGGCACAAAAATATAATTAGATACAAGAGATCTACTATTTGATAGCACAACAGGGTGGCTACAGTTGGCGATAATTTGTTCTATACTTTAACAACTGACAGAGTATAACTGGAGTGCTCATAACACAAAGAAAGGATACATGCTTGAGATGATGGAGACCCCATTTACCCTGTGATTATTATTACACATTGTATGCCTGTATCAAAATAACTCATGTACCCCATACATATACCTACTATCTACCCATAAAAATTTTTTAAAAAATTTAAATAGGAACAAAAAGAAAAAGAAGAGCCACTCATTTTGAAAAGAACAAGACTTTTCACTATGTTGTTCTGAAAAACTAATGAAAAGACAACACAAATTTTAATATCTAAGAATTAAAGACCTACCTTTCCCACCTTGGTTCATGGCACCAGTGTCTCGTCCACACTGTCCTTTATTATTTACACCAAATGTCCACACCTCTCCATTCTTCATTAAAACACAAGTGTGAGCTTTGCCCATAGCTACCTGAGTTACAAAATGGCCCTTCAAATCAGTTACCAAACCTACAGGAAAGAAACAAATTTAGTAAAAACAACAAAAAGGCCCTTCTGAGCCTAGTAAAAGAACTACCTCAATGCAAAACCGTTTATTTCTGGGGCAAAATAACTCAACAAAATGAGAAATAAGTAGCCAAAAGACTGGCAGAGTATCACTGAATTAACTTTGTAACTTTGTAATGTAGCTTCAATGAATCCTAAAATATTATCATCCAGACTTGGGACATATCTTTACTGTAGCTTTCTCTCGAGCTTACTTCTCCTGAATGTTTCCTCCAAATGGTAACACCTCTCCACAGTACTCTCAAACTTTTCTAGTCTAAGCACAAAGGAGTCCATAAATAATTTATTTTACCTGCTTTGACCTGCCTCAGCAAAACAAAGTAAAATACTTTTCACAGTATATTGACATGAAATTGTTTACACAGAAACCAGTGAGACTTTCCAAAACAGTATCTTTCAATTCTTTTCAACCTACAATGCTTTCTTCCACAATCCAATAGTTACTTTCTAAACTTCACTTATTCATATATTACTTTCATTATACTTGTCATATCCAAGTGCCACTCATATTATCTATTTAATGTGTTTTGTATCAACTCTAAATTGATTGAAGCATCTTTAACCTTATCAGTAGTAATAACATTAACAATCGAAGATTATTATTTTTCCAATATACATTAAAATAAAAACATGTTTTCAAGTATTTGTTTTATTTAAATTACAAATAGTATCAATCTCATATTATGCTTTGGGAAAACTGTTCTACATTATTAGCTCAGATATCACTACCTTAAGATGGCCTTCACTTTCACCTTTCACTAGTTTAGGTCTTTTTGTTAATTATACCTCAAAAATTTCCACTTTTAATATTTAGCACAGTTGAAAAAGGTAAGTGTGTGTGTATATATAAAACAGTAGTTATTTATTATTATCAACAGTACTAGCTGACATGTTTTGAGACCTTACACGATGTGCTAAACATTTCTTAAGCTCCACCTCCTATAATCTTCATAACAACCACATGAAGCAGGTGCTATCATTATCTATTTTTTGCAGGTAGAAAAAAACAAAAAGAAAACTCTTAAACGTTTAGTAAACAGTTACCCAGTTAAAGGTTAAGTAAACTGTTACCCAATTAAAAGCGTTGGTGCCAAGGGCCATGCGCGGTGGCTCACACCTGTATTCCCAGCACTTTGGGAGGCTGAGGTGAGTGGATCACTTGAGGTCAGGAGTTTGAGACCAGCCTAGCCAACACAGTGAAACCTTGTCTCTACTAAAAATACAAAAAATACAAAAAATTAGCTGGGCGTTGTGGCACGTGCCTATAATCTCAGTTACTTGGGAGGCTGAGGTGGGACAATCGCTGGAACCCAGGAGGCAGAGGTTGCAGTAAGCTGAGATTGCGCCACTGCACTGCAGCCTGGGAGACACAGTGAGACTCCATCTCAAAAAAAAAAAAGTGTTGGTGCTAGGATCTCAGTCTATGTCCATAACCATTCAATACCAATTCCCCAATATTTAAGTTCTGTAATACCCAACTGTCTCTCAGATCCTCAAAAAGGCAGTATCCAGGTCTGTTAGGTCCATCAATCACTAATGTATCATCCATGCTCAATAAATATACGTTGAAGAAATATACAAGTTTCCATCAGCTCTACCCAGTGGATGTTAGCAAGCAACAATTATATTGAATATTATTTTTAAACTGTACAAGCGCCCACTCCCAAATTTTAATTTACTCTGATAGCTGCAGCCAACTGAGAATCTAAATATTACGACATTAAGCCAGTTCCCTTATCATCTGGGTACACCTCAACTTAATAATTAATTGCTATAAGTGTTCTACAGGTGTAATTTCCCCAGCATGGGACAATCACATAAATTTCTAATCATAAACTTCATTAATTATAGTTTCCTTTTTACAAAGAATATGTAAAGCTCCAAGGCTTTACATATTTATTGCACATAAAATCCTTCCAAGTGGGATTCTTCACTCATTGTATTCATTTCTAGCTGCTAGAAAGAAAATCTAGTAACCAAATATGACAAGTTTTTGAGATTAGCATTTATAAATATAAAACGATTTAGCTAGTTCTACCCCTCATATTCACTTCTTAAACTTTTGGTTTATCAGTCATCCAGGCACTAGAAAATAATTATTGAGACCCTACAATGTGCCAGACACTGTGCTAGGCACTGGGGATAGAATAGTAAATAAGACAGATCATCCCAGCCAAAGACCCTAATGGGGGAGATAAAATACTTCAACAATTATAAACTAGCTATGTCACGAAAATCACTTCTTCAGGATACTACCACTGTCCCAGGGACATGTCCCATAAGCACCTGAGTCTAGGGAAAACATCCACAGAAGTCACAGCTACAGCGAAGCTTCCCTTGCCAAGCTCTATGATTAGCTCTGCATGGAACTAGGGAAAGTGCTCCTAGTGACAAGACATGACAGAAAATTTCTCTTTCGAAATATTTCACATTTGGAAGGAAATATAAAAAATGTAGAGAAAGCATGCTACAAACATAAATTTTCTAGATATGTCTTTGTCATATATAACTAGTACTGAAACTTCTTTGCATAAAAGTAAAACTTTTTATTAACTTACTTGAACTATCAGAGTAAATGGCATCTTTTCCAAACATGTAGAGTTCTCCATCTTTAGAAATAACAGAACTACTTCCATTATTGCAGGCTGTATACACCACAGTCTTTCCTTCCATCTTAATTATCTTTTTAGGTTTATAAGGTTTGGATTGCCGTCTGCTCTTAGCTTTAAAAAAGAAATTAGATTAAATCAAGACCTTTATGTACAAATA
Source organism: Symphalangus syndactylus (assembly GCF_028878055.3). NCBI lineage: Eukaryota > Metazoa > Chordata > Mammalia > Primates > Hylobatidae > Symphalangus > Symphalangus syndactylus. The sequence goes on along the minus strand of NC_072437.2, from coordinate 44,201,924 downwards.
ATAATAATAATGGTTTGTATATAAAGCTCAAAAAAAATGTATTATTTTCATTTATGACACTGTTTATTTTCACAAAGGCCTGGGCTTCCCAACATGTCACTTAAAATTAGTGAACCTGCTAGCCTCATCTGGTCAATTAATATTTATGCTATCATTGCTAGATCCTCATTCCCTGAAGTACATTCAAATTCTCAGTGAGTAATATTAGTTTTCTACCAAACTCCTGGAGGGCCCAATCTCCAAATTAGCTATTGCATTATTAATACCATTCCACTAACACATATCTAAAATCTCCTTTTTTTCCCAAGTTGTAATTCACATGTATTCTTGTTAGATCCTGGAAAGTAAAATAAGTTCCTCATTCATTCAACATATATTTATTAAGCAGTTACATCAAGTCAATGACATATATATTAACTTGGTGAGGTTAGTATTATTGAAATTGATAAATTTTATGTTAATAAAGTTTTATTTTTACTAAAATAAAGCATTTATTTTTACTAAATGCATAGTTGATCACTCAACTTACTTGATTCTCCATCTTCTCCTTTACTAGCAGATCCTGTAAAGAATATGCTCCCATCTTCTGCAACTAAAAGGGCGTGAGAGCCATCGTGTCCAACTGAGAAGTGTACTATCTTTGGAGATTTTGTAATTGGTAGCTCAACCCATTTTCCTGCTGGAGGACCACCTTGTTTGATTCCAAGACTCTGGTATTTGCCAGTGTAATATATCTTATGTATTAAAAAAAAAAAGGAATTATGGTACTTTTTGGGAAATAGTGCATCAGGTTTCACATGAGGAAAAAAAAGGACATCAATATTTTATTGAAAAACAAAATTCACATAAAAACAAACTCTTTTTTACACTATTCAACTTCTGGGAGTTGAGCAAGAAATACACATATTTTGCCAAGAAGACACAGTTCATAATAGCTTTTTCATATCTTTTATCCATTAAGTTTCCTGTCTTCTATAGGCACAATTCACAGCACCCTAAAATAATTACAATAGTAACATCAAAGATAACAGATCACCATAACGGACATAATAATAATAAAGAAGTTTGAAATATTTTGAGAATTACCAAAATGTGACACAGAGACACAAAGTGAGCACATGCTGTTAGAAAAATGATGCCAACAGACTTGCTCAACTCAGGGTTGTCACAAACCTTCAACTTGTAAAAAGAGCAATTATTTGTGAACTGCAACAAAACTAAGCACAATAAAATGAGGCATGCCTGTACTGCTCCCGACATGAATAAAATTTTATCTTATAAAAGATAATTTTAAATCAAAATTTAAAAGATGATTCTTCTTAAACATGCAAACTATATAAACTAATCAACAGATTGTACTTTAATCTCTTAAATCAGAGAATGCTCATTTTTAATCCAAAGAGAATAATTTACCTTGCCATTTGCTGTTTTCATTAGCGCAAACTCTCGTCCTGCACCAAGAATTGCTGACTCCTCATCAAATCCTGTACCTGAAATACAACGAGACTAATAAATACTATTGCATTTCTAATATGAAGAATTCTAAATACAACATGTACTATTTTAAGTGATTGCAATGTCAATTCAAAATAACTAAAAAAGGATGACAAAATGTCACGTGCTCAAATTTTTAAAAATATTAACCATAGGTATGTATTCCAAGGAAAGATAAAGTTATCATAATCTGTTTCTCTTGTTCCAAACCAGTACCAAATTAATTTTTTAAATATACAACAAAAAATTTTAAAAATTCAATGTCAGCAACATTCCTTGAATTAATGTATAAATGCCCAAAGTTTTATTGAGCATTTATTAGGTACCAGGCATTATACAATCCACAAAATTTATCTCATTTGATTCTCACAACTATACCACTTGGTTTACAAATAAGCATATATAAAAGTTGGAGAGGTTAGTCCAGACACAGAGTCATTCGAGCTTGGAACAATGCCATGCAGATATTTGAATTAAAGTATTTCAGATTCTCTGCCTATGTCTTTTTCTACAGAAGAACATCTTATATAGCTACTCCATAAATTCAAATATATATATATATGTAAACATGCATATACATACACAGATCCTTACGCATATTTTCAAATTGTAAAACTATGAGTAATTGTAGCTTTACATATGGTACATTTTATGATTTTGTCCAGCTATACAAACTACTAATTAGTTTATGGGCTTTAAAAATTTTAAATCTGTAATTTCAATTCGAGATTTTTCTAGGGAAGAATTATAAAAATACATAATTAGAATACAGAAAGTAAAGCACTAATGCCAAGTTCATTAAATGTAATGAGATAAGTCAAAAAAGGTGGATCTTGCAAAGAACCCTACAAGTTATGGAAGGTCAGTATTAAACTGGAGTGGCATGGCAAGCCAAAACTAAAACTCTCAGGAGAACTCATGATCCTAATTACTTTTACAACATTACAAAAGTAAATAATCTAAGCCCAAGAAATACTCTGTGGTTATCTGTATTTCTCTATCCAAATGAAAGATTACTGATCCGTGTGTAAGGCCAATTATCATTTTCACAATCTATGAGATCATTCTATAGTTACCTTGAAAATCTGTTCAAGTAAAAACTTTAAAAATTTCAACGAGAGAACTATGTATATTGTTGTAATAACATTTACAACATAAGTTTTCAAATTTTTACATAGCTGAATAATGATGCAGCATATAAACTAATGACATTCACCAATATCCATCCATAATTCTCATTAAATTTTATTTTGTTTTGCTCTATTCAAAACTAAAATGAGAAATTATTAGTCAATTCCTTAGAATGGTCTTCAAATATCATACTTTGTTTAAAGACTGTGTTTCCTAGTTATTTATTCATATTAATTCAAAATTATCCTTTATATTCATAGTAACAGACACAAAATAGCTGCTACAATATAAGCTGAACTGGTGAAAACAGAATGTTCATTTTTAAGAGTATGAAAAATTGAAAATTAAAATATGGGGAAAACACTTAATTCGCTATCTTACTTATAATATGCAAGTCCTTTTCCAGATCGAATAGTGAGATACCACAGGCATGTAGGCATTTTCTAGCCAGTTTAAGTTGCAATTCTTGCTGTAGAACAGGTTCAGTGCTTGTGGCAAATATTCTGACAACAAAGCCATCCTAAGAAAAATAAAACATCCACAGCATTACGTTACATAAAGAGGTCATTCAAGGCTCTACAGTCTATCTAATAAAAGCTAAATAATTTAAGGAAAAGGAATTCCATTTACACTAGTTACTTAAGATTCAGGATACTTACATCTCTTGAAGCAGCTATCTGATTAATATATTCTCCATCAGTGAATAAAATATTTTGACCTTCAGTGTGGCAATCTGTGCAAAAGGAAGAAAAAGTATTTATATTACAATACAAGCAAACACTTCGCAAAATGAATTTACTCCTCTGTTGAAGTCAAAATGAGAGTTCTCCACGAAATAAAGATAAACTCAAAAGCAGACTGTGCTTTTTAATAAAGAATTATAAATTAGCAGAGACTAATTCAACTAATCATACTTATTACATTTTTGCTTATATTTATAAATCTTCCATAACCAAGGACTTGAGATCCCACCTAATTTCAAAATGAATTAGTATTAGATATAGTCTGATAGTAAACATGCACCACGATGAACAAACTATAATGTTGGTTACAATCATTTCAATACAATCACATGCAATGGAGGCAACACTCTACTCTCAGACATACATCACAGTCATTAGTGTCACAGAAAAATACAGACCTAAAGCTTCTGTATTTGACATCTATTGTGTCCAACTACAGATATCCCTTGCTTTGTAAAATGGATATTCAAAACCAGTTGTACATTTCCCACTTAGAAATTCAATGTTTATTCACAGCATTTTTAGCATTCAGTGTGCTCTAAACTTTTTCAATGTTTGTCCAACACAGAGCAGACAAATATATGCTTATGTTTTTATTTTTATCTCAAAGCAGTCATGTATCTTGGCTAGAATACTGTATTTCATCAATACTGCATGTATCTCCATAGAATAGTACACCATATACTTTGATCAAAATAATGCACAAGCTTAATTGTAACAAGGGATATCAGCATTACAGAAGGACCACAGGAACACGTGTTAGTGATTGCTACTAAATAACACAAAGCTACAAGCAAAATCAACATCAAGTATAAATTCTATCCTTTTGGAAAAACAAATTTTCAGCAAGCAAGTTAAAAGCACACACACACACATACTTCCCAAAATAATGGCAGAGAACTAGGATGAATCTCTCCATTAATCACAATACAAAAACAAAAAATAACATTTCATTTCTAGTTGCACCTGAATCAACAAAACATAAAATTCTGATTTTGGAATGCAGTAACGGAGCCCACCCGAATAAGCGGGATTATTCTTTATCTTTGCCCAGGAGCTTCATACTAGCATACTTCCTTATCATAAATATGCAAAACACAGGCAGACCCTTACCAAATAGAGAATTCAGGGATCACAAACTGGAAATAGAAACTGGGAGACAAGGCCCACTGGTAGCCCAAGAGACTTGGTAATCAAAGAGAGGAGAAATCAAAAGAAAGAGTTCCTAGTCCACTGTATAGAACACAAAGAGGCGCAAGAAAGATGCTTCTCAAGCTCTAAGCAGTAAGATTTTAAACTAAAAAGCAAAGAAGAAAAACTCATTATAATTTCAGATAAACGCAGGGGTGAGGAGTGAAGCGGCGCAAGAAGAGTAGCAAAAAGCCTCATGAACTGAGGCCACCTGTCACCAGACATGGAGAGAAAATGACATAAAGATACAATCTGTAAGATAAGCCGGGGCTTAAAGAATAAAATGACAATTATCAGAGAAAAAAGTATGTTTTAAGTTCATCAAAACTAGGTTGAAATACTTTTTAAATAAACTATACTGTAAGACAAGCTGGAACATGAAGCTCAAGGAATTACCTGATTTATGTCAACTTGAAACATGGTATTCATTACCATCTATAAACCTGACAATTTACTTCTGCTCCTTGATTGGAAGGCTACAGAGCAGAGCTATTCCTACCCAGGAAAAACAAAAAGTGCTATTTGATGAAAATTCAGTCCAGGTCAAAGAAACGAGAAAATTACAAAAGGCTTCTTCAGGCTTGAGGGAGGAGTTTTCTGCCACATGATTTCAAGATTTTCTCTTTATCCTTTCTTTATCCATCATGTAATATTTTAAGCTTGTATCTTCAGGAATATATCAAGCAACATCTGCCAGTTCTGAAGACAAATACGGGACTATCTTCCTGAAGTTTGGTTCATTCTTCACCACTAATACAGCACACACTTATGAAACACAGAAAGCCACGCTTGTATTGTTCAAAGTTGCATTTCACAAGTTAAACAAAGCAACGAGATTTAAACTGAATAAAGACATTAACGAGTAATTTTTTTTTTATCAAGGCAGAATAAAACAGCTGTAGGCAGATATTTTCAAATTGTCTTATCAATCAGTCTCTATTAAATGTGCAGGGTTTCTCAGAAGTAAATCCTTGATATTAGTACCCATGTATTATAGCGGAGGGGATGTGTCAATTTAGAATTTTTCTTCTAAGTCATTATCCTAAAATGACTGGCACAAAGACAGCACGACAGGAATGCTCATTACAGTATAATTTATATAGCAAAACCCTGGAAGGCTTTCATTCTCAAACATTAATCAATGGAATATATTTTGTAACATTTAAGTGACATTGTAGAAGACTACTTCATGACCTAGAAATATTTTCAGAATATTAAGTGAAAGAGATAGATTAAAAAAGCAATATGTAGCATATGATCACACTTTTTTACAAGTATGGACATATACACAAAGGAAAAATACAAGAAGGATATTTACCAATATGTTCATAGTGTTTATATATGGGAAGTGGGATTATAATTATTTCAATTCATTCTTTTTTGTTCGTACGATTTTTATACAACAAACATCATTACTTTTAATATATGTATAAATATGTGGGGGGACTGTGCATGTTATTAAAAGTATTTTTTAACATTATTGTCATTATTATTATGACCAAAGACATGGTCCAGGACTTGTAATGAAAAAAAAAAAAAACCCTTAGACATATCTGAAAATAGATGGTTATTTTCAAAATGATTTTATTAAGTCATCCGCTTTCCAAAGCTGCTCTATTTCTGAAATGGACATGAAATGTCATATTTACTTCAACATAGTGTCATGTACACTAATACGTATCTATGTATAGGTAGTAAGGTTCAAATAAATGTTTGATGAAGTTATTAAGATTATATTTAAAAATTAACATGCAGCCCAGGAGCAATTATTCTTCTCAATGCCCTCTTCAGAAGTAGCTCTCACTTTCAGATGGTCAAGTGCTTACAAGTAATATTGCTACTATGAAATTATTGACAGACACATTAGACATTCAAGATTTTAATATAAACAGCTTCAGAAAGTATCAACATTATAAACAAATTCAAAGATCTTACAATAAAGAATATGCATTTTTCCAGCATTCGACAAAATTTGAGACCTACTGCCTGATAATTTAGCAGTGATTTAAGTGAATATATAAAAGCCTCAAAATTAAAGCAAAATAAATTGTGTCCAAAGACCTTTATCAAAGTATTATTAAGAAGCATAAGAAGCATAAATAATGAAATTTAAAAAAAAATTCCTGACCCACCCTAAATTCTCTGTCTCTGAAACCCCTTTAACATAAAAAATAAATAAATAAAATAGAAAAAAATAAGGAGGAAAACCCAACTGCACTGTTGTTAAAGTAAAAATAAACAGAAGGTTCTTTATACTGAGCCACATGAGAGCCAGAGTTCTGATTTTTATTAAAAGCAACATAGTTACATCACCCCACTAATTCAGCAGTGGTAGGTGAGGTCAGAGATTAGGCCATAGATGGCCAAGTTTGAAAACAACTATTAAAACTTGTTATACTATATTTCTATGTCTATTGTTTTGATATGTATTAACTTTATGTAGACTATAAAATGCTTTGTATGTCAAGATTTTTAAAACCCTTTTATAAGCAAGCACTATCCCTTGCTAATCATTCTTTATGTGTCTAAATAGCCTAACACACACATTTCTTAAAATTGCTTATGGAGAAAAAATGACTACTTGAAACATACCTGGTAACATCACAGTACCATCTTGCTCCAGTGTTTCAGGGCTTATCCTTATGGCTGTCATGCTGTGGTTATTCACATCTCTATATAATAAATAACCCTGATAACAGCAAAAAATTTTCCTGTTAAAATATTTATTACTAATTCAGCAGAAACAGCAGCCATACAGCTCCATATTACAGGTTTTTGAGGTACAATAATACATCAATATTGATGTCTAAAAGATATTAATGATTAAAAATATAAGAACATTCCTCTCAATTAGAGGAAAAGTCATACATTATTGAAAATTGATTTAACATATTCCCAGAAACATAATTAGGTATACTAAACAGGACAGTACAGGTACAAACATTTTGTTCCAAATGACCATATCACTTGCCAAGTAAATAATATGAATGATCACTGTTACTTTAACAAATACTTTAAGAAAAATAACAAGTATTGAGTTTGCTATTTGAAAATGAATAGCATAGTGGTTTCAGAAGGTGTGGTATGCCACTGAACACACTGCTATAATAATATATTTTCCACGGCATTATTTCTTAGATAAAACACAGTAGAGTGGCAAATAAAAATTTGATGAGATATTTTAAACAAAGTTCAACTTTTAAGAGACAATTACTGAGAAACTAATTTGTTATCTAAAATTTAATTTCAGGCTGGGGGCGGTGGCTCACGCCTGTAATCCCAGCACTTTGGGAGGCTGATCACCTGGGGTTAAGAGTTCGAGACAAGCTTGGCCGGCATGGTTAAACCTGTCTCTACTAAAAATACAAAAATTAGCTGGGCGTGGTGGTGGGCACCTGTAATCCCAGCTACTCAGGAGGCTGAGGCAGGAGAATTGCCTGAACCTGGGAGGCGGAGGTTGCAGTGAGCTGAGATCACGCCACTGCATTCCAGCCTCAGTGACAAGAGCTAAACTACATCTCCAAAAAAAAAAAAAAAATTAATTTCAAATTCTCCCCAATAGTTGATAGAGTAGAATTATTCTTCATGCAACAATAATAACTTCCATAGTTTTCAAAAAACTTTCAAATATCTTTTATCATTTGATCCTGACGACAAATCTCATGAGCTCCGCAAGGCAGGCAATGCAGGGAAATCTTTATTCTCTATCCTTATACAAAGGAACTTGGGCTTCACTGTTCAGGTAGGTACTGTATGGAAAAAAATATTTCTAGTCCCTCTTGTGCATCCCTCATTTGCTTTTCTCCATAAGAGGAGGAGTAATGTATCTATCTGGCTGCTGACCTTGTAAAAGGCTAACACCTATCTGGCTATGTTGGTCAGGGGATAAGATCACAGCATTAAGAAAGACACACCAGCCCAGGGCTTTTCTCTCTTGTGATTCTTTGCATATTCTCCATGCAGGTAGCTGTCTAGTGAGCAGGCCAAACACTGTTTCCTAGAAAGTACTGAATCTAGACTAAAATGAAAGAGTCTGTGGTAAGAAACCCTAATTTGGCCTCAGGACACGTATACATTTCCAATTTAAACGTGCTAATGAGGCTGGGTGGGGTGGCTCAGGCCTGTAATCCCAGCACTTTGGGAGGCCCAGGCGGGTGGTTCACTTGAGGTCAGGGGTTCGAGACCAGCCTGGCCAAAATGGCAAAACCCTGTCTCTACTAAAAATACAAAAAAATTAGCTAGGCATGGTGGCATGGGCCTTCTCAGGAAGCTGAGGCACAAGAATCACTTGAACTCAGAAGGCAGAGGTTGCAGTGAGCCGAGACTGTGCCACTCCACTCTAACCTGGGTGACACAGTGAGATTCTGTCTCAAAAAGAAAAAAAATGTGCTAATGATAAAGGTGGTCTTCAGTTCTTATCTAGAGACTCACTTAAACAAGAACTCTAAAGAAGGTATGTTTAATCCCATATTAAAGCTAAATAACAGAGGACCCAATAAGTTAACTGAGTTATCCAGTCATATAGCTAGTAAGAAGCAGGGCCAGAACTAAAATTGAACCTCTTATGAGTTCTGAGCCAGTGTTCTTTACACTACACTATTCAGTTGTTATGGCCATATTAGTAAAAATACATCACTTCTGTTTAAATAGAAGTGATATTATTGATTAAACAAGGAAAAATCACATGTTTTAAAAGATAAGAAAATTTTGGTTTATTGTGGATAGTCTCTTACCTGAGCATACCCTAACCAAGACTTTTTTTCTTTTCTGTTTCTAATACGGGATGTAGAATTGTATATATGGCCCTGTAAAAATAACAAACGTTAGTCTATCAGTGGTTTCATAATTAATAATCAATGAAAAATAATACAAATGGGTGAATGACATTTCATGCGTGTATTTCACTTATGGTTTTCAAATAAATAGTATTACACTCAAATTAGATCATATTCTAGAAATGAAACCAGAAACACACAGAACACAATTCATTATGGTTATAACTCTGTATAATTAAAGAACTGTAAGGAATCACATTACCCTAACTGTTCCACTGTATCCAGAGCCTATTTTATATAATCCATCCTTGCATAACAGATAAAGAAAAAATCCATCATTCTGAAGTAGACATTGGTCATCTTCATCAACAGATATTTCTTTTAATGGCCACTTGTGCATTAAAGCTGCTTTCTTAATGCCATTACTAAACCAGTCCTGAATTTGAATTTTTCCCACCAAAACTGCTTGTACACTTCTCTGTAGCGAATTTAGAATTGTTGGCACCTAGTCAAAAGAGAAGAAAAATAATGAAAAAACATTTTTAAATGTTACAAACACGGAACAAAGATACTTTGGTAATATATCATCATTTATAAGACAATAAATTGTTCAGAATGGTATTTCACATGCCAGCAAAAAGTACCAACTAAAAGTTCATCTATAAGAAGCAAATCTCAAGCAAGGTAGACTTCCTTACTCTTAGGATTCCATGTCATTCACCAGTTCTGTAAAATCTTAGACATTATATCAAGTACTCTATCTCCACAAATCTATTATTGCCTTGTGGAACTCAGATTGTATTACACTAGATTTTGTCATTCTCGATCCATGTTTCTTATTTTATCTTCCATATTTCTCTCCTTGTCTCTCTGTTGCATTCTAGATAATTTCTTCCTCTTTATCTTTCAGTTCACCATTTCCATCTTCAATCATATTATACAATAGTTAACCCATTTTAAGTTTCTAATTGTAATTATTTGGTTTTTCATTTCTAGGAGTTCAATTTGTTTTTTTTCCTAATGTCTGACTACTTTTTATATTCTCACTCCTTAATCATACTTTTGATATTTTCTTTTATTACTTTAACCATACTTTATATATTCATACACATACACATTCTATATCAAATAATTTCAATATCTAAGGATTTGGCAGGATTGATTCTACCATATTTGTTTCTGCTAATTCTCAATAATGGTGCCTTTTTTCATGTGCTTTTTTTGTTAATTTGTTTCTGAGCTCAAATGCAATAAATAGTGTTTTATTTGCAGAAAGCCTTTGAAGTCAAGAGTTCGACCCTCCAGAAAGGATTTCAGTCTCTTTCAATACAGCATCTTGCAGTACTACCATGTTTACCCTGCTTTAAACTCTCTGTTAAGCTCTATGAAATGGACAAGTAATATGCATTTGGGTGCCAAAACAAATCTGAGATAATGAAGAGTTACACATACTCATATGGTTTGGTTGTGTTCCCACTCAAATCTCATCTTGAATTCCCACGTGTTGTGGAAGGTACCCAGTGGGAGGTAATTGGATCATGGGGGCAAGTCTTTCCTGTGCTGTTCTCATGATATCGAATAAGCCTCATGAGATCTGATGGTTTTATAAAGAGGAATTTCCCTGAACAAGCTCTCTTTGCCTGCTGCCATCCATGTAAGACACGACTTGCTCCTCTTTGCCTTCCACCATGACTGTGAGGTTTCTCCAGCCATGTGGAACCATAAATTCATTAAAGCTCTTTCTTTTGTAAATTGCCCAGTCTTGGGTACATCTCTATCAGCAGCGTGAAAACGGACTTAATGCACACATTCTCAGGGAAAGCTATTCTCCCTCTACCAACAGTCAGGCCATGAGAGTTTTGGGAAATGAAGTTGGTAGATAAAAGGCCAAATCATGAAGAGCACTGTAAGCCATGTTAAGGTAATGGGCTTTAATATGGTGTTTCAGCTAGAGTTGGGGATGTAGTGATGTGGCAGGTCTGTAGAGAACTGCAGCTATTGATTCAGAGGATCAAGTAGTTTGTGTTGTCTAGTGATTGAGCATAATATTGGAGACAGATAAGCCCTCGAGTCCTGTCTCTGTTATTTGCCAGCTCTCTATGCTGTGGCTACACTATTTGACAGCTCTCTATGCTATAGCTATACTAAATTTCTTTCAGCTTTCAAATATTTCACTCTTATTCTCACCTCCATGCCTTAGCATGTGGATACCTAGAACATTCTCTTTCTATACCACCAACACCAAAAATTTCTCCTGGCTAATTTCAACTCATTGTTTAGATCTCACCTCATATCCTCCGGGAGGCTTTCCATGAACGTAGTTCATATACTCCTGCTATGAGCTCTAATGGCATTCCTAAGTCTCTATATAAAAGCAAATCATACCAAAATTCATAAGCTCATATGTTGGTGGTCACTATCCTATTAAAATCTGGTATATGGTATCTGAATGTGTTATTTTATTACAATTTTTAAAATATTTGCATATTTTAAACATATATTTAAATTAAATATTTGCCAAACCCTGAAAGCACGTCTACAGAACCCAGCCTGAAAACCACTGTATTAAAGCAACTTCAAAATAATTAAGGACCATAAAAAGGGACAAAAGGATTCCAAGCAAGGCAGAAAGGAAGAAAAGAGCAGAAATCTAGAGTAAGGGAACGGGTCTTGTTTGACCAGGAAAGTTCAAGATCACTGAATAAGACAGAAAATAACCAATATACTCCTTTTGCTATCTTTGGTCTGCTAATAACAGGATTGAGGCATCCCTTCCACCTGCTCTGGGGTTGCCCAAGAGGCCAGAGAAGAGTAGACAGTCAGGTCTTAAAATCGTAACTTCTTTCTCAATTTCCAGAGCCTTCCCAAATAATTAAGTCAAGTTTGCCTATAAGGATTATTTTTCCCACCACTAAAATGGTGACGAGCTTGTTTGTTCCACAACTGAATATTAAAAGCCTAAAATGTTTTATACATAGCTGAAGTAACTCAGAAACGAATCAATTCATAAAAAAACATAATCAACCGATCAAAAATATATCAGATTGATACCATATCTTTTTCTTTCAATAGAGAAAAGATATTTAAAACTATGAATGAATTCCATACTAAAAAAACTCAGGGAAAGATGGGAAGAGGGGAGAACGCAGAGAGCAAGACAACAGCAAGGAAAGAGAAGGCTATGGTGTTAAGGCAAAGACCAGCTTAAAGATTTAAGAGGTCTGGCCAAAATTCATTTTATTATATTTAAAGCTTCAGAGTTAAACATACACATCACTTAATTGAAATACTGTAGATTATTTATGTATCAATCTTGGACAGATCAAGCTACTGTAATGAGTGAGAAAAAGCAGAATTCCTATTGACAGAAATTGAGATGAAACTGTAACTTGTCATCTTATAAATTTCTAAGCAGATATAAATATGAAATACCTGAATAGTTTGGCAAGCATGGCTTCCATTGTTGGTGAGGATAGCAGAGATGGCCTGAAGTGTCCTTCCTGTTTCTCCCCAAGAAGCCACCAGACTAAAGAGGCAAGCACAGGAAAGTGCTGTTAAGGACTGTCCTGTGCTGTCATTCATCCCAGTACTTCGAACAGTGATTTCCAAAAGAAGCTGGAAGAGAGACTCTGTGGATAAAATAGAATTCAATTATATTCATCCAACATACAGAACATTATATGCGTATATTTATTTATTTTACTTTGTCTCATTATAAACAAAATTTAAGGAATCTAGAACAATTACTTTGCATTAGTCTCTTTCTAGTTACTCTCTTCCCCAAAAGTTAAAATATTTATGTAACAAGGGTCTTAAAGAACACTCAGTTGAACTCCTTATTTTTCTTAGTAAAAAAAGGAAATCAAAGGTCTTTTAAAACAAGCTTGCCTAGAGGCATTCACATATTCAAGAAACTCATCCTATCAAGTAATAGACTACTCGTCATACTTATTTTACCTTTTAGATTAGGAGGCTTCTTAAAATGTTAAGTGTCCAGGAAATTATGTATATATTTTCAAAGTAATAGAAACACAAAACATATGCAATAATGTGCTTTAATATAAAATCGCCTATATCATTAATGTAATAGCAATTCACACTTAGGATGTAATTCATTTATACCCTAGAAAAACCTCCAAGTCAATAGGACAGATATTCTCCTCCTTTAATAATGAAATTGAGATATGGGGTAGTCAAAAGATTTTTCCTAAATCATAAAGTCATTTAGTGGTGAAGATAAAACACACACACACACAAATGTTTTACAAGCAGCAGAGGTCTCCACACAAAATTCCCTGAACACCTCCATCCAAGATTCAATCAACAGACATCTGGGGATTTCTTCCATAGAAGGGAGATTTGAAAATCCTTATAGAGTGAATAATCAGATGGACAGGGAAAAAGAGAGTTAGAAAAAGAAAAACTGAGAAAGATGAAGAGAGAAAGGGAAGGGAGAGAGGGAGGAGAACAAGAGAAAGAAGAGTAATGTACTGCAGTTCTCTAAAAACTAAAATGCCACCTGTGGGTTATCTGGTAACTCACAGAAACCCAGGCAGCCCCTACCAATCCCTCATCTTCCATAGCTAATCCCAAATTAAGTCCTGTTTATTTTACTTCCTAATGGATAACTCCACTTTTCCCTATCTCATCATCATCTTTCCAATCCATGCTATCATCACCTCTTTGACTAAAAAGCGTTAAGAAATTATCTCTTACCATTCGCTTTTGCCCCAATAGCCAGGGAGAATTTCAAACCAAAAATCTAATTGTCTACTTAAAATCCTTTCACTCCTTTGTTAATTTCTTCCTCCCTTCTGTCTTCCTTCTTTTCTTTCTCCCTTCCTCTCTTCACTTGTCTGTACACATCCTATACTTTCATTTTTTTCCATTTATCCTTTCCTCTACCTTTTCCTCCAGCTGTCCTTCCTTCCCTCCATCCTTTCATCTATCCTTGTTTGTCCATATTTCCATCTACCCATCCTTCCTACAATTATTATCCTTCAGCAAGTACATCTGTTGATTATTCAGCAAATATATACTGAACTCTCACACATTAGCAACTATTCTACATTAGGGTATTGGCAAACATGACAAAGAATGTCTCTACCCTTTCAAAAAGGTTAAGAATCCAGGGAAAGAAAACAGTCACTAATTTAAACAAATAATTTAAGAAAATAAGGCTATTTAAAAAACAATATTCTTAATGTAATGAAACAGAGAATGACTTTCCATTCCTCCTAGCCCACTAATGAAATTCTTTAACATGGCACGTAAAGCTCCGCATGTCCCTGCCTCCTTCCTCAGCTATCACAAGACTGTTCCCTTCACTCTCCACATTCTAGCCATATTGCTCTTCTTTTCATTCATTCTCCTTTCTGTCTCAGAGCCTTACTACATGCTGTTATTTCTGCCTGGAGCACTTATAATCTAATTCACTCCCTCCTATTCACCCTCTAAATCTCATATGTCACATCTTCAGCGAGCCTGTTAAAGACTCTCAGAAGGAGCTAGGTGCAGCAGTGTGTACCTATAGTCACAGCTACTTGGGAGGTGGAGGCAGGAGGATCACTTGAGTCCAGGGTTTGAGTCTACCCTGGCCAATATAGTGAGATCCTGTCCCTAAAGATAAATAAATAAAAATTTTTTAAGTTAAAAAAGGAATCTTGGCCAGGCACAGTGGCTCATGCCTGTAATCCTAGCACCTTGGGAGGCCGAGGTGGGCAAATCACCTGAGGTCAGGAGTTTGAGACCAGCCTGGCCAACATAGTGAAACCCTGTCTCTACTAAAAATACAAAAATTAGCCAGGCATCGTGGCACACGCCTGTAGTCCAAGCTACTCAGGAAGCTGAGGCAGGAGAATAGCTTGAACCCGGTAGGTGGAAGTTGCAGTGAGCCAAGATTGCACCACTGCATTCTAGCCTGGGCAACAGAGCGAGACTCCGTCTCAAAAAACAAAAAAGGACTCTCAGAACTCCTTCTACTTTCCTCCATATGATTTATCCACATTTGTAATTACACACATATCCAACTCTCTGATGCTAAGTTCCATAATAACAGCAATGGTATCACACATTCTTAGCACATAACAAAGGGGGTGCTATTACATTTCAGTGAATACTTGAGAATATAATCTAATTGAACAGAATATATGGATATAAGGAAATATATTTTTAAATAGATAATTTAAAAATCAAAATCTATCTGCAAAGAGAAGAAGCTTGGTGTATACGAATCATCAAGATATTCCACAGTAAGAGTTATATAAATATACACATATTTTCATGAATAACACGAAAACAACTGAATGGGAAAAAAAGGATAACCAATAAGATTGTGATATTAGATTAAAAAAACAAGAAGAGGCAAGTTTCAACAGAAATTTAGTATAAAAGAACCAAATCAGTGCTTTTATCTTTGAGCTAATTTAACAAAATAGAAAATATGAAATGATAATAAATCCCTTACATAGAAAAATAAGCCAAAGCAGTGACGAGATCAGCAGTAAACACTGAAAGGATGGAAGACAGACGAAAGGCAGTACAGCAGAATTTGAAACTTTTAACAAGAAAATAAAAATGAACAGATTAATAAGGTGAAAGGTTTCTGGGTTTTGTGGGAATTTTTTGGGGTTGTTTTTGGTAGAGATGAGGTCTCATTCTGTCACCCAGCTAGAGTGCAGTGCAGTGGCATGATCACAGCCCACTGTAGCCTCAGACTCCTGAGCTTGAGCGGTCCTCCCACATTAGCCTCTTGAGTAGCACTCATTGCCATGCCCAGTTTTTTTTTTTTTTTTGTAGAGATAGGGGTCTTAAGTTGCCCAGACTGGTCCCAAACTCCCAGCCTTAAGCTGTCCTCCTGCCTCAGCCTCCCAAAGTGCTGGGATTACAGGCATAAGCCACCACACCCAGCCAATAATGTGAAAGTTTTGATGGAAGATAATAAGACTAAAGTACACATTATATTTCAAAGCTAGTATTAAGAACAAGTTCTAGTTTTAAAAGAATAAAGGAAAGAAAGTGTGTACAGAACGGATACAAAGGAAAGTATATAACAACTGACATGAGACATGAGAATGGTAGAAGACTTAGGAGGAAAGAAATAACATGTTCAAAGTAGGAAATATGACATACAAGTCTTAGTGGGTATTTCAACATTCCAATTATTTGCTAACTAACAAACCAAAGCCAAGAAAACCCAGCAAAATATTGTTAAATAAAATAAATCAAATCTTCAGTAAAATGCTGTCAAGCCAAGCAGCACTTCACAATATTAATATGATCACTGGTGCTATCATAACAATAACCAACACGGTGCTTGCTTGTCAACATGACAGCTTCTATTTGGTAATAGCTTTTAATAACTGTGTATGTGAGGGGGGTAGTTTTAAAAAATCCTCAGCTTGTTTTAATGACCAGCATCCTCCCTCCCATTAAAACAAACAAACAAACACACAAAAGTCAAACACAAAAACTGAATCACCGCATGCAACCAAAAAAAGAAAAATCTGACATGTAGTTAGGTTCATGCAATTTGGTTTTCACAGGTGGGTCCTACAAAATCTAAATAGCCAAGTAGAAAAAAAAGGACCAAGCTTTAGTCTAAACCAGCAGTGTAGTCCCCAAACCAGCAACTGTATCACCAAGAAACTTTTTCCAAATACAAACTCTTGGGCCCCACCCCAAGTCTATGGAATCAGAAACACCATAGGGAAACCCCCGATAACTCTGATACATGCTAATGCGAATTGAGAACCACATAATGAGAACCACAGCTCTAGTACTTCTGAGAATTTTCCTATAATACTAGAAGGATCTAGAAAACTTTAGATAGTTTAAAGACCCATAGTTAGCATCGGAGAAAAAAAGCAATTAACCAGTTAAAAATTATGCTTCCATCTATATTTCTGTTCCTTAATACCTTTTAAGTAAAAGCTCCTATCTTATTTAAAGGATTACATGTTGAGCCTAGGTCACTGATATGAAAGGCAAGAATCGGAACATACTTTAAGAAAAGCGAACACTTTATTTACTTAATGAAAGTTGCTAAGTCAGAAGTTTAATCCATAACACAAATAGATTTTTACTTATGATGAATACAAAAAAAAAGTCCCCTCAATTTATAAACTAATTGTACTGTTTGGGTTTGTGGCATTTATTTCCTTTTCCCCTGTTTTTTAAAACTATTGAGAGCAACAAGTTAGAGAAAGTGAATGTTAGCTGTTTTGGCCAAAAGTTTAATAAGAACGATTTCAGTTAATAGTGACCTTAAGGTGTGAGGATTATTTCTGGATTCCAGGGATTTATGTTTTGTTTGCCCCCCGCTTCATCACACTAATTGAGAAATGTGTGTGCACGAACTTCAACTCTTAAACCATAACTTCAGTGGAACACAGAAAAAAATACTCTAAAACTTATACCCCTGCTGTTTCCGTACCACAGTTAAATAATGACTGCATTATAGGCTATTGTGTGTGCTTCATAAGAAAAGCTCTTCACTTTTTAAAAACTGCAAATTGACAATTTATAATTGTATAAATTTACGGGGTATAAAGTGATGTTATGATTCATGAATAAAATGTGGACTAATTAACATCTATCACCTCAAGTACTTAACATTTTCTGTAGTGAGAACTTTAGAAATATTCTCTTAACAATTTTGAAGTGTACAATACTGTATTATTAATTATATTCACTTTTAAATGCTTCACTGAATGAGCCTTGGCTCTTACCTAGGACCTCGGGTGGCTCAGACTGGAGGCCTTCTGGCTGCTGGCCCTGCAGCACGTTGAGCAGGGCTTGGAGACTCCTGAGACACAGGGATGGATGAGAAAATCGTGTCTCCTTGATCAATTCAAAAACTTCACAAAGGCCAACCTCAATAATCTATTTGAAAGGAAAAAATATATATACTTTATGACATGTAAGCTAGTAACACTTTCTAAGCAGTTTAGTTGGTACAAGTTACTTCCACAGCAAATGATAATGTAAATGTATAATGGAGCCGTAATAAAACATCATGAAAATGCCTTATAACAATGAACTAGAGACTAGATTGCATTCACTAGGAAGAAATAAACTGTATTAATTTGAAAAGTTCATTTGATTGTACTTAAGGAAAACTCAGTACTCTTTTTGTCAAAAGTCATGTTAATTGTTACCTATAACCAGAAATAAAGTCAACACAGCACATATAGTAAAAAGATTTTATAAGGAGCTTTTCATCTTAGCCTTTTCTATAATGGTACAATCACTATATTATTATTTATAGCTGGTATCCCTTCTTGTAGGATGATCACAAAACAATTTAAAACTGCTTAGCTAAAAATACCACTGGTATTTTTCCTTTAATTATCTTACTATTCCTCATCAGGTGCAAGAAAAATCAGACTCCATATCCAGCAAAAGAAATAAATCTGTTACTAAAGATTGAGAGAGCAAATTGCAATGAATGAGTTTAAGGATATACCTTCATAAGACTGATAAAAGACAAATTCCATTTCTCAGGCAATGTCAACATTCTGAGAACCAGTTCAGGAAGTATTAAGTAAATTGTTTGGAGAAGTAACAGAAAAATTAAAATAAGACTAATTAGTAGAAACTCCCAAAACCATTAATTCTATTGAACACAACAGGGGAAGAATATTCTCTCTGCTGATATTTTTGCATTAATTCATATATTACATAAATATCTCCTAAGCACTCATATTTTGCAAACTCACTTTAGGAAATATGAAGGTATACTAGACCCTGTCCTCTAAGAGTTTATAATCTAATAGGGTAAATTAGTCATGCTATATAATTCATACTCAGTACAGATCTCTGTTACAGCATTTATTACATTATAGTGTAACTATTTTTGTTTTCATTTTCCCAACCATGTTGGGATCTTCCAATAAACAAGGAACATGTTTAAAACAGCTTGTATATCTTCCAATATACAAGGAACATGTCTTAAACGGCTTAATACCTTCCATGCCTAGCCAATTACCTAGCATATGGTAGGCACACATTAAATATTTGTTTAATTTATTCACTAAATTGTTTGCTAAAAACCACTGCATCTCAGAAATACATTTTCTAAACCAGAGGCAAATCGGCTGAAGGTAAGTCAATTGTAGTTCTGATTAACATTTACAAGTTTTCTGGAAACAACAGATATAGCTGGGAAGTCAAATAACTAGGAAGACTGTCTTTAGAGAAGTTATCTAAAATGCTAACAGACTTGATTATAGCTAATATTACAGTAGAGCCTGCATAGAGTTTCAATTGATTAAACACATTAAGTGAGTAAACTTTCACATTTGATATAGTTTCTTTTCCTGGAATGGACTAGAAAATAAAAACATGCTGTCCAAGATTTCTATCTGCTTATGTACTTACAGGAAAGAGAAATATGAAGTCAAAGATCTCCAGAGAACAAAATATGGGGCTCTATTCTCAAGCCAATGGAAGACTACTATATTCTGTCATTCTTTCAGATTGCTTACTCTGCTACCAACCATGATTTTTCATAAATCCAAGAGGATTCTTCACAGATGACATTTTTGGCTAAGGTTCATTTAGTATAGATACAGTTTCCTACAGTGACAAAGGAATTATTGAACCTTGCCAGAAACAGTAAGACTGCCTAATGAACAGGTTCTTGATCTCTCCGGTAAGTTTAAGGTGTGAATGGCAATAGTTAGTGAAAACACATATTTCTCCCTCCTTCAGTATCAGGAAGGAAGAGTGTAAGGAGAAAAAATATAGTCCTGCCAATATAGTATTATTTCATTTGTGTGTAAAAAACATATTTTAATGTGTACATAGAAAAAATGACAAAAGAAATACAAATGTTTATATTGGGGTATATTTTGATTAATGGTATTTCAAATATTACTTCTGATTTTTAATACCTCTTTAGTAAAACGTTCTGATTTTTCAAATTATCTACAATAAATATGTACAATTAGCAAAATAAATAAATAAATGTGATATTTAAGAAAAATAATTATAACAATAAAAGAACACAAGAAGCTTCAATACTTTCAATAACAAACTATAACTAATTACCCAACACATGCTTTCGCACTTCTCTTCATAAAACAGTCTTTTGTAAATTTACTGAATTTTACCTTTACTGCTGCTCTCAAATAATTAAATTTTGAAGGTTATCTATCATATTTGAAAGATAAAGAAACACGAAGCCCAAATAATTACCTGATATGGCCAGTCTAATATGCTGGGAAAGTGAGATAAAAATACATTTGGCCAAAGAAAAATGATATATAATGAGTCTTTCAAGGTTTTATTTTGCCCTTCTCAAATCATGTATTTCCAAATGTGACTTTATTATTTCATGAATAAGTGTGATCATAAAAGTTTAGTTACATCACATTTGGATTTAATAATTAACTCTTTACCCTTAAAAATTGTATCTTGTTCAGTTAAAAAGTCCTAAAATCACTTCGATACTTTTATATTTGAAAAAGCTCAAAAGGAAATCAAAATTATATTTACATATTACCATAGAGTGAAGTATACTGTCTTTTAAAATTGTTTGTATAAAGCAAATATTTGGTACAGAGATAACATCTATAAATAATAAAAAATTTAAAAATCTAGAGACAGAGAAAAAAGGTGGGGGAAGAGGCAGCAGCAGGAGAGGAGGAGAAGGCTAAGGTGGAGAATTCTGAATGTGAGGCCGGGTGCGGTGGCTCACGCCTGTAATCCCAGCACTTTGGGAGGCCGAGGTGGGTGGATCATCTGAGGTCAGGAGTTGCAAACTAGCCTGACCAACATGGTGAAACCCTATCTCTACTAAAAATACAAAATTAGCCAGGCATGGTGGCACATGCCTGTAATCCCAGCTACTTGGGAGGCTGAGGCAGGAGAATCACTTGAACCCAGGAGGTGGAGGCTGCAGTGAGCCAAGATTGCACCACTGCACTTCAGCTTGGGCAAGCAGAGTGAAACTCCATCTTGAAAAAAAAAAAAAAGAAAGTATGAGTGTGAAGTTTCTGAGTTCCTTGCCTAACAAATTTATCTATGACTACTACCATCTTCTCACACCCAGAGGAAGAGAACTTTTCAAAACTTTTCAACTTTTCAAAGCTATTTTTTCAAACAATATTCTTGATCCCACCCCCCGCCATCTCTCATAGAAATTTGTTTCAACTTGTGCCTACACGGTGATAACTCCCAAATCTATTTTTCCAGCTGGCACTTATCTTTTGAACTTCAGCCCTACATATCACACACTGGACACTTCACATTTACCTCAGAATCAGCATGTGCAGAACTAAACCTGATCATCATTTCAGCCAAGCACTGTTCCTCATCCAGTTTTCCCTCTTTCAGTAAAGGGCCTCACCACACAAAACCTTTAAGAATATCTTTAGATTCTGCCTTCTTTTTCAGTCTTTATAGCCAATTTATTACTAATTCCTGTCAATTCTGCTTAACATTTCTTATATTCAAAACACTGTCACTACCATAATTCCAACCCTCATTAACACTCTCTAGACAACTGCAATAATTGCCTAAATGGTTCCTCTGTCTCCAATCTCACTCACCACCCTGTAGTTATGGATATGCCTTACTAACTGGAGTACAAAGTTACTTACTAACTGAAGTACAGTTACTGCAGTGTTAGTAAGGCATATCCATAACTACAGGGTGGTGAGTCTGATACAATCATGCAAGTCTGATGATATTCTTTTGCTTAAAATCTTCAATATTTACTAATCACGAGACAACATCTGAATCAATTACATGGCACATAAGGCCCTTCATGATTTAGCTTCCTGCTCTCTCTCTCTTGCTCTATCTCAGTCATTGTTGAGTCCTTTCTCTAACGCGTTCCACTATATCTAGCACTCCCTATCAATCCTTAAGGCACTAGAGAATATTTATTGACCTGGCTCTTATCCCTACAAGACAGTGCTTTCTTGAGGGCAGGAACTATGTCTCATCCTTTCGTTCTCAGGACCTAATACAATGCTGGCTACAAATTCAAAAAGAATATACTGAATTAAGAAAGAAATGATCCTAGGTTAAGTCTAAATCTTTTAATAATGTGGCATGACTAGCTTCAAATGGGTTCAGATGGGAAATATGAATTCTAAGTGTTACTGTTTAAAAATTATGCACCAGGCACAGTGACTCATGCCTGTAATCCCAGTACTTTGGGAGGCTGAGACGGTCAGATTGCTTGAGCTCAGGAGCTCGAGACCAGCCTGGTCAATCTGGCAAAACCCCATCTCTACTAAAAATACAAAAAGTATCCTGGGGTGGTGGCAAACGCCTGTAGTCCCAGCTACATGGGAGGCTAAGGTGGAATGATCGCTTGAGCCCAGGAGGCGGAAGTTACGGTGAGCTGAGATCACGCCACTGCACTCCAGCCCTGGTGACAAAGCCAGACCCTGTCTCAAAATGAAAATAAAAACAAAAATAATAAAAATTATGTAGCTATAAAATCTGTAAAGTTTTAGAGGATGTAGACTTTAGTGACAGTTTGAGCTGGGTAAAAAACTTAATGTAGAAGCATTCAGGGAATAGAAAGCTCCTTTAAATATATCAATGATTACTGATCCACAAAACACAAAAACAAGCAAAAAGCAAAAAAAGGGTGACAATCAAGGTTTATATAACAGTCAAACTCAATTTATTAGTAACTAAATTTTAAAACTCAAGAATGGGAAAAATAAAACTATTACAACAACACTTCAAAAACAGACTAAAAACTGTCTTAATCATGTTAAGGAAAAAAAAAAGAGTAGGAGAGACAGAAACCTCAAGCAAGAAGGAATGGGACAGCCACATGCTTAGGAGGAGCAACACGGGAACAAAGAAAAGGAGCAAACTAGGATAACAGACAGTAGCATTTGAGGCTGAGGCACAGATACGGTCAAAGGAAAAAGAAAAATGCCAACATTTCCCACTTGCCTTCAAATCTCATCACCTCGAACCTTAAGAGACTAATTTCATCCTCAGTGTCAATTCTTCATGTCATGGAAATGGCTGCCAAAAAATATCACCTGAAAGTTTCACTTCCCACCCATAGTATCTGCTTGCCTGTGCATAGAGGCATCTCATCACTTCTTCCTCTCTCTTCACCTCTCATTCATCAGGTGATTGCACTGATTCTCTAGAAGTTTCATTTGCTTGCATAATTTTTTTAATAAACTGAAGAGTTCCTTGACAAGTAACTCAAATTCATTTGCACCTACACATTTTCTTGTTTGCACCTAACCTGACACTTGTAACTATATATATCATTTACGAGCACTTCTTTCTGTCAGGTACTGTTCTCTCAAGCACTCAACATCCATTAATTCATTTAAATTGTCACTACAACCCTATGACGTAGATGCAACCCCCAATTTATAGATGACAAAACTGAGGCACAGATGTGTCAAATAACTTCCATTGTCACATAGCTAGTAATTTTAATGGTGTTTGAACCCCAGCAGTTTGGCTCCATAACCCATGCTAACCCTGTTTGCAGACAGGTCAGTACTTGGTGGGAAATTCAGTATTAATCACTTGGGCTATCTGATCTTCTTTAATTTTCTTTGAAAGATCCCCCTTTGACTCTATTAATTATGCTGCAAAAGGTTATCTTAAGAATGCCTGATATTTCATTTAATACTCACTAATCCTGATGTTTTTAAACACCCTAGGAATCCATTGTTCTTGTTTATGCAATTTAATTTGAACTACAGTTTACTATTCAAAATCTGCATACCTGTGTAAAAAATTTACCCAGGCTTTTGTTTTCTCTCACAATATTGAACTTAAGTAGCACAATTACTATAATACAGTGTGACAGTGTGACTCACACATACACAGAATTGGTATTCTAACTAAAAAGTAAATTATACAAGTCCTCCAGCCTTACGTCCTAACTCAACTATGTTTTTTATCTCAATCTCTCCTAGTTAAGCATAAGAAATTACAATTAGAGACCATAATTTCTACGTAGAGCAGCTCCCATATTAAAGATAAACATGTTTGTTTTAGGTTAAAGAAAGAAGCTATTGGCCAGGCACGGTGGCTCACACCTGAAATCCCAGCACTTTGGGAGGCCACCTGAGGTCCAGAGTTTGAGACCAGCTTTACCAACATGGAGAAACCCCATCTCTACTAAAAATACAAAATTAGCCAGGTGCTAATTACAGCACATGCCTGTAATCCCAGCTACTCAGGAGGCTGAGGCAGAAGAATTGCTTGAATCCAGGAGGCACAGGTTTTAGTGAGCCAAGATCATGCCATTGCACTCAGCCTGGACAGCAAGAGCAAAACTCCGTGAAAGAAAGGAAAGGAAAGGGAAAGAGAAAGGAAATGGGAAAAGGAAAGGGAAAAGAAAAAAGGAGAAGGGAAGGGAAAGGAAAGGAAAGGAAAGGAAAGGAAAGGAAAGGAAAGGAAAGGAAAGGAAAGGAAAGGAAGGAGCTATTAGAGTAGGTACAGTTAGGACATTGCAGACAAAGGAAATAAGAAAAAGAAAAGGGTCCCACTCTAAAACAGGAGGCAAAAAGGACATGTGAAGATGGCTGATCAAGAAGCTGAGTAAGTTCACAAAACCTGTATTACTCTATGAAATATGAAGCAAGCCATCTGCCAAGAATAAGGTGAGAAGAACCTGACAATATGATAAAGGATGGTGGTGTACTTAGGAACAGCCACCATAAAATGTGCAAAAGAACTCAGACCAGGTTCCATTTATGCTGCTATTTCCAAGTAGTAAAAAATATTTGCACAATCCCTTGTGGATATGTGTAAGTTTTCAAGGCATAATTTTAAGGTATCAGTTTAGTAAAAAGGCAATAGTCATAAATCATTTATAATTATAAAATCATTTTGAATATCTCTGTTTAGAAAAAAGCAATATGCGTAAGTTATATAAAGGCACCATTTAAAAATGTCTATTATTTTCACCTATTCTTTTGTTATAAATATTAACTATATCTACTATATAGAAAAAAATATATAACAGGCCAGGCGCAGTGGCTCACGCCTGTAATCCCAACACTTTGGGAGGCCGAGGCAGGCAGATCACGAGGTCGGAAGATCGAGACCATCCTGGCTAACACGGTGAAACCCCGTCTCTACTAAAAATACAAAAAAAATTAGCTGGGCACGGTGGCGGGCGCCTGTAGTCCCAGCTACTCGGGACGCTGAGGCAGGAGAATGGCCTGAACCCGGGAGGTGGAGCTTGCAGTGAGCCGAGATGGCACCACTGCACTCCAGCCTGGGCAAGAGCAAGACTCTGTCTTAAAAAAAAAAAAAAAATATATATATATATATATAAAAAATAACCCTCCAGTCTTAAATATACCAATACTTAAACAGAACAGAGTACACTGAGAATAGTTCTACAATACAGGTTTTTTTTGTTTGTTTGTTTGTTTTTTTGTAAATTGAGTCTTGCTCTCTCACCCAGGCTGGAGTGCAGTGGTGCCATCTCAGCTCACTGCAAGCTCCGCCTCCCGGGTTCACGCCATTCTCCTGCCTCAGCCTCCCGAGAAGCTGGGACTACAGGCGCCCGCCACTGTGACCGGCTAATTTTTTTTGGATTTTTAGTACAGACGGAGTTTCACAGTGTTAGCCAGGATAGCCTTGATCTCCTGACCTCGTGATCCGCCCGCCTTGGCCTTCCAAAGAGCTGGGATTACAGACGTGAGCCACTACGCCCAGCCAGTTTTTTTTGGGGGGACAGTCTCACTCTGTCACCCAGGCCAGGGTGCAATGGCATCATCTCAGCTCACTGCAACCTCCACCTCCTGTGTTCAAGCAATTTTCCTGCCTCAGCCTCTGAGTAGCTGGGATTACAGGCGCCTGCCACAATGCTGGGCTAATTTTTATATTTTTAGTAGAGACAGCATTTCACCATGTTGGCCATGCTGTTCTCAAACCCCTGACCTCAGGTGATCCACCCGCCTCGGCCTCCCAAAGTGCTGGGATTACAGGTGTGAGCCACTGCACCCGGCCTACAATACACGTTTCTATTATAGAAATACCAACTAGTTTATATGCTCCTGGTAAATAAGGGAGTAGTATCAGAATAATGCAGAAGTTAAGTTGGTTCATAGGTGATTTTTTTTTTTTTCCTAATCAAGGGAAGCCACAATATCAAGAGTACAATTATAAGCTTAGGCAGAAAGGAAAGGGCTCTCAGCCCAGCTACTACACAGCTGAGAGGCTTTGTAGTTCTATTTCAAGAAAAATAAAAATGCATACCTGCATCCCAGGTGAGGAGCACCTCCCAGCTTTCCAGGGCTCTTGGCTTTCTCTTGTGCCCACCTTACTCTCAGCTCACTGGCTCAGAGCTCTACTTCCATCTGCCATGGCTCAATGCCTCTATACCAGCATTTCCACCCTACTGCTTTTGTACATTTTTTAATTGCCCCTATAACAGACTCCAACCCATTGATCTCCCTTCCTGCGCTTTCCAGTGAATTATCAGTTATTGACTTTGTTAGCACCTTAGTTATAAAGTTGTAGAGTCTTCCTTTTCTGCTCCAAATCTATTTCTGCCCATAAGCCGTGTTATTTTTAGTGTGCAATTTTACATAAAGCAAGGTATTTTAGCAATGCATATATACGCATTATAGCCAGAACACCTGCAGGTTATACATCTAAATATTAATAGAACTCAGTGGCTTACCTTTGGAAGCTTGATAGGGGGCTCTTTGGATTCCTCTTCTTCATCACTATCTGATTCTCCACTCTGCACAGAGTTCTTAGATGCGGCTGCCAACGATATTTCCTTTTTCTGCCATTCCAGAACGCAATGGCGTACATTACAGTAAATATTGAAAGCAGAAGGATTGCTATGTAGTTTGATATCTGGTACGATTACTGTATTCTCCAAGTTTTCAGACTGAAATACAAAACAGAATATTTCCATTTCACACTCCTTTCTATCATCAAGTCCCATTTTACATAAAAGTAAAGATTAGACAGGCTGACTTGCAGAAGACACATTATGTGACACAGCAGAGACAGTCTAAGTCTATGGACCCAACTTCTAGTCCCCTTTTCATACCTCACTATTTTTTGAGTAATGCAGCAATAACCAACCAATCCGACAAGGGCTGGAAAGGGATGGGCAAAAAACTTAGAAATATTCTTGTATCACCATGACAGGAATAGACTCAACAAAGCTTAACTCCTAGAGTTCTGTATCAAAGGAAATTCATTTGATGACTTCCTAAGAGACACCAGACACACTGTAGAGTCCCAATGACCTACTACAAACATTAGATTGCATTTTGAATGCTTTTAAAAGTAGATATAGAAGTTTACACAGAAATGAGGGCCCCCCAAAAAAAACACTTAATTTTCATCAACTCATTTCATTCTCATTCAAATAACAGTAATGCCAAGTAAGCTGTAGATGCTTCCCTAAGCTCTCTCTCACCTATCAGTATTGACAAAGGCTAAAAATCATGTGCTTGGTAATTTGTTAAGACTAAACAGTTTCTCTTTTATGCCCAGTATTTTATTCATCAGACAGCAACTACAATTTCAAGATCAACATTTACATTATAAATATAAAAAGCTGTTTTAAAATATTTTAGAAATTCAACTTCCAATAATTAGAGTATGTCCAGGAAGTATCTAATGTAAACAAAATGATACTTCAAGTACCAAAAACACTTGGTCCCAAATATTCAACTCTTCTTCCATAAAGAATTGGAAAAAAACAAAACAAAATACTCTTGTTAAATAAGAAATACATCAAAAAGTTAAATTGGCATGGCATATAACTTATGAGTATATGCATAAGAGATATTACAAATATCTCTTATCCAAATATCCAGATATATTACAAATATTAGCTATTCAAATCCAACAATATATAAAAAAGTAATACATTATGACCAACAGAGGTTTAACCCAGGGACAATGTTGGCACAACACTGGAAAAGCAATCACTGTCATAACAGAGAAAAAATATATTATACTGCAAATAAACACAGAAAAATCACTTGACAAAAATCCAGCATCGATTCATGATAGAAAAAAAAGGTCTAAGTTAGGAATACAAGGGAATTTTCTCAACTTGATAAAGGGTATCTACAAAATAACCACAGCTAATGTGGTAATAGACTCAATGCTTTCCCTCTAAGATTGTGATCCAGGCAAATAGGTCTACTCTTAGCAACTCATCAACATTGTACTGGATATCCTATCTAGTACAAGGAAAATATCCTATCCAGCCAAGGGAAAAAGGCAAGAAGTATTTTCTAAAAAAGAAATGTTTTTACTTGTAAAAAAACATGTAGAGAATCTTAAGGCATCTGCAAAAAAGCTACCAGAAATAGTATGCAGATTTAACAAAATCACAGGATATAAAATTGCTATATAAAAATGAGTAGTATATACACATACTAGAAATGAACAATTGAAAAATGTAATTTCAAAAATGATAGCATTGAAGTCACAGACTGGGAGAAAATATTTGCAAACCACATATCCAACAAAGGATGAGTATTCAGAATATATAGAATTCTCAAAAGTCAACAGTAAAAACAAACAAGGAATCCAATTAGCAAACGGGCAAAAGATAGGAATAAACACACCAATATAGAAGATACACAAAGGGCAAAAAAGCACATGAAAAGATTCAACATCATTAGCCACTAGGAAAATGCAAATTAAAATGAGATACAGTACACACCTATCAGAATGGCTAAAATAAACAGTGACAACACCAAATGCTGTTGGGGATGAGGAGAAACTTATACATTGCTGATGGCCATGTAAAATGGTATAGCCACTCTGGAAGAAAGTACAGCAATTTCCTACAAAACTAAATATGTGCTTACCATATAATCCAGCAATTATGCTCTTGGACATTTACACCAGAGAAATAAAAACTTATGTTCACACAAAAACCAGCACACGAACGTTCGTAATAGCATTCTTTTAAAATAGTCAAAAGCTAGAAACAACTGAGATATCTTTTAATGGGCAAATGGTTAAACAAACTATGGTACATCCATACCATGAAATGCTTACTCATCAAGGAACAAACAATATGCAACAATGTGTGTGAATCTCAAAGACATTTTCCCAAGTGGGGAAAAAAAGCGCCAATCTTAAATGATTACATACTGCACAATTCCACTGGATAACGTTCTTAAAATGGCAAAATTATAAATGCTGAACAGATCAGTGGTTGCCAGAAGCTAACGAGAGGGTGAGGAAGGAAGATACCTGTGGCTATAAAGGATATCTCAGAGAATCCTTGTGATGGAACTGCTGTATATCCAAACTGTGGTAAGAGTCACATGGACCTACACATGTGATAAAATTACACAGACTTAGGTGCACACAAACACATACACACTGCATTCATACTAAAATCATCTCAAAGCAAAATAAATTTTCAAAACTAACTGCATTTACAATAACATCAAAAATATAAAATAATTGTAAATAAAAGTAATAAAATATGTGTAAACCCTACACACTGAAAACAAAAAAGTGTTGCTGAGTGAAACTTAAAGACTTAAATAAATGGAGATATATACCATGTTCATGGATTGGAAAATTCAATATCATTAAAATGGCAATTCTTACCCCAAAAGCAAGCCACAGAATAGGAGAAATGTATTTGGAATGCAGATATCTGACAAAAGACTTGTATTTAGAATATATGAGAAACTCAGGCAATTCAATAATAAGAAGACAATTACAAAAATAAGAGGCAAGATCTGAACAGACATTTCACATCAAAAAATAAGAATGGCAAAAGGTACATGAAAAGATTTCACATCACTAGTCATTAGAGAAAAGCAAGCTAAAACCACAATGGGAAACCCCTACTCAGTAGGCTGACTGAAATTTAAAAAGCGAATACCATATGTTTGAAAAGATAGGAAGCAACTAGATTGGTCATATACTACTGGTGGGACTACAGATTGGAACAACCACTTTGGAAAAGAGTTTTCTAGTTTCTTAAAAAGCTAAACATACAGGCCGGGTGCAGTGGCTCACGCCTATAATCCCAGCACTTTGGGAGGCCAAGGCGGGCAGATCACCTGAGGTAAGGAGTTCGAGACCAGCCTCCACATGGAGAAACCCCGTCTCTACTAAAAATACAAAATTAGCTGGGCGTGGTGGTGCATGCCTGTAATCCCAGCTACTCAGGAGCCTGAGGCAAGAGAATTGCTTGAACCTGGGAGGTGGAGGTTGCGGTGAGCCGAGATCGTGCCACTGCACTCCAACCTGGGGAACAAGAGCGAAACTCCGTCTCAAAAAAAAAAGCTAAACGTACATTTACCGTGCCAACTCTGAGGAAAAAGTTAATGCCACAGGCATGATTGCTTACTCCTTGTATTTCCCCAAGGAAACCATGATTGACCCTTGGCTAACCTTTGGGAATGCGGATGTTTAGAGTTTTCTTTGCGGTAGTGATTGAAGACTGTGTTATGAACACATGGAGCAATGGACCATGCCTCCTGGCCTGTCAGACTGCTCTGCATCTACAAACATCAAGCTTTACGATGTGTACCTGAGTTTCACTTACCATGTCTGATTGACTAACAAGATATGTCTATGTGACCAAAACCACAAAAAGTCTTGAATTCTAAAACTCACCTGAGCAAAAACAATATACACATTTCTCTGTAGTTCACTGCCAGAGAGAAAGCATGTCTTTCTTTCTGACATGAAAGCTCAGTCAACGAAGAACTAGGAAGCCTATGCCATAACTCCCTATACATCACAAACACATACCTTTTTCCTGCTGCTTGCTCTGTATCCTTTGTTGTAATAAATCTTAGCCATGAGTATAAATTGCTTGTGAGACTTATGAGTCCTTCTGGCAAATCAAAGGAAAAACCACCCAACCATTCCACTCCTCAGTATGCACCCAAGAAAAATGAACACACACACATACACATACACGTGCATATATATGTATATAAAATCAGCAAAAAAATGGAATGAACTATTGACATACAACAACATGAACACAAATCATTATGCTGAGGGAAAGACACCAGATTAAAAAAAAAAGAGTACTCACAATATGATCACATTTATATGAAGTTCTAGAAAATGAAAACTAATCTACAGTGACAGAAAATATATCTGTGGTTGTCTACAGCCAGGGTTATAGGGAGGGATGGAATCAGCAGAGGATAAGAAAACCGGCCGGGCGCGGTGGCTCGTGCCTGTAATCCCAGCACTTTGGGAGGCCAAGGCGGGTGGTTCACCTGAGGTCAGGAGTTTGAGACAGCCTGGCCAACATGGTGAAATCTTGTCTCTACTAAAAATACAAAAATTAGCTGGACATGGTAGCTGGCGCCTGTAATCCCAGCTACTCAGGAGGCTGAGGCGGGGAAATTGCTTGAACCCAGGAGGTAGAAGCTGCAGTGGGCTGAGATCGCACACCACTGTACTCCAGCGTGGGATACAGAGCGAGACTCTGTCTCAAAAAAAAAAGAAAAAAAGAAAACCCCTGGAGATGATAGAAATGTTCTGAACTTTGACTGCAGTAGTGCTTCTATGCATGAATGTTAACTTTCAAAACTTACTGAACTACAAACTTCAAATCGCTATGTCAGGCTCAGCCACTGAGAAGCCTGAAGACAGACATATTTGGGATCAGGAAGTTGAGGAACTTTTCTGAGTAATGAATTTGATTTCTCCTGTAAGAAAGTGAAGTTATATGCTGGAAGGTAGAATTTATCAGAGGTTTGAGGAGCATGGCAAAGGTCTGAAATAATCACAGAAGAAAAGAGAACTATTTGACCAGAAAAAATAATAAGAGAGTCTGGCTATGGTATACTTGAGATTGATGATCATGAATGTGTATTGTTATCAGTTAACTCTTGTATAACTCTTTTTGGCAGCACATGGAACTCACCTTAAGGGAGGGACAAAAGAACTGGATTCACACAAGATTGAGTTTTGTCAGATTAATGCAACAAATATACAAGGGAGATATGGTAGGTAAATAATAGCCTCCAAAAACATCTACACCCTAATTCCCCAGAACCCAGGTGAATGTTACCTTACATGGCAAAACGGACTCTGTATATGTGATTAAACTAAGGATTTTGAAATGTACAGATTATCTGGATGGGCAATGTAATCACAAGCGTCCTTACAAGTGAAAGAGGGAGGCTGGACAGTGAGAGGAGGAGATAAAACAACAGAAAACTATCAGTGATGCCACATGAGAAAACTCAACCAACCACCACTGGCTTTGAAGATGGAAGGGGGCCACAAGCCAAGACATCCGAGCAGCCTCTATTATAGAAACTAGAAAGGCAAAAAAACAGATTCCTTCCTAGAGCCTCCAGAAGGAATACAGCCTTGCTGACACCTTGATGTTAGCTCAGTGAGATCCATTTTGGACTTCAGATTTCCAGAACTGTGAGATAACGAGTGTTATTTTAAACCACCAAGTTTGTGTAATTTGTTACAGATTAAATAAGAGTTTTTCTAGAAAGAAAGACTGTGGTATCTAACCTAGGTAAGATGGAAATTAAATAAAGGAGATGACTGATGGATGAGGAGAAATAGAGGGGTTGATGATAGCCATAAAGTAGATATAATGGCTATATATATATATATAAAAAATATATAAAGTAGATAAAATGCCAGCTAAATGGCATTTTAAAAATAACTTTCAAAAAGAGGGTAGATGAAAAATAATCTGGAAAAAGTAATACAGGTCAAGGAGACTAACAACACCATTTTACTACTTTATATGCTTTCCATGAGCAAAAAATGCCCCTTACTCATCTTTGTATCCCAAACACCCAGCATAATGCCTGCACATACTCAGCATGCAATTAATGTTTGAGGAATAAATCAATGAACTTACTTGTATAACTGTTATCTCAAACTACTCTTAAAAAGAAGATATAGAAATCCTGAAGGCAAGAGGAAAAAAACTGAATTACTGAGGGCACAAAGCTAGTTGGAGGCCGAATTGAAGGGGACAAAAGACCTTGACTTCTCCTCACCTCTTCCTGGATATCATATGACACCACTTCAGGAAAATCACCAAATCAAACCTTAAAAAAACTTAAAAGATATTCAAGATTCCCATACTCTGATTTGCACATAGCACCAAAAAGTTGAAAAGGGATAGAGGTTGGAATGATTGTATTTGTTAGAGGTTTTCTGTATATTGACAATGCACTCCACTTCCCTCCTCTATCCCAGAAGCAGAAGTAATGAGAAGGGATACAGTGAACAGACATTATTTTTCTGCCTTCCCGGCAACACTTTCCTTAGGGTAACTATTCCTCCCTCATTCCATGTGGCCTATTCACCAGGGTGCTCACCCACTGCCCATCTCAGGGTTAAAAATATAACTCAGTCTAACCAAAGTATCCCATATCTCCGTGGTCAAAGCAAATGATGCAGGTAAACCGAAAATCCTACCCAAGACTTTCTGCTATGACTAGTAGAAAAGATTGCCTCTTGCTCAGAGCAAATGGAGTTGGAGCTGCTGGCAGCCTCAGCCCTCAGTCACAGGTAATAAGTCCACACACACAGGAAGGCAGAAGCAAGAGCTGAAAATACGGGCTTGATTATTTTATTTATTTATTTATTTTTGAGACGGAGTCTCACTCTGTCGCCAGGCTGGAGTGCAGTGGTGCGATCTCAGCTCACTGCAACCTGCTTCTCCTGGGTTCAAGCAATCTCCTGCCTCAGCCTCCTGAGTAGCTGGGACTATAGGCACGCGCCACCATGCTCAGCTAATTTTTGTATTTTTCGTAGAGACAGGGTTTCACCATGTTGGCCAGGATGGTCTCGACCTCTTGACCTCGTGATCTGCCAGCCTCAGCCTCCCAAAGTGCTGAGATTACAGGCCGATGATATTATTTCATCCCTGGATCCAGCTGTGTCTCAAGATAGAGCCACCAAATAAATGCCATCCCCCAACCTTTCATTTTATTTTAGGTTTGCTACTTGGAAGTAGATTTCTCTCAGTTACAATAATAAAAACACTAACTTAAAAGTGTAGGAAACAACTGCCTCTACAGTTGCTATACAGGCCCAGTAAATCTATTGTTTCTTTAACTCAGAGTGAAGCCGTTCAGGAATCACAGTTATGACTCTTCTCTTCCTTCTGTCTAGATGTTCAGTAGAAAAGGGACTGTTATATAAAGTGCTCTGGTCACTGAAAATGTTTAGTATAAAAAAGATGGATTTTATAGAGATCTCCGCATTAGGTGAAAATAGATTCTTGGTTTCTAAGGTCTCACCTAATTCAAATATTCCATATTGCCTTTTCTTTTGCGCAGCTACCAACAGTCAAAAGAGGCTCGGAACAATATGGACACACCAAGTTTCCCTAATTCCTGTCAAGAAAGGCATATGATGAACCCAAATCCAAGTCCCAGTTTACAAGCTAGTTTTACTCAAGTTTCTAGTACCTGTAGTCAGATTGAAAAAAGAGAACAGAAGTGGATATGTTCCCCCAAAGGACGGATCAAAGATAATAAGAATAAATAACAAATAATTTTCAACATCCAGATATTAACTTCCAGGCTACTGGTCAAGAAACTCCCAAAAACAGGCTGGGCACAGTGGCTCATGCCTGCAATGCCAGCACTTTGGGAGGCTGAGGTAAGAGGATTGCTTGAGCTCACGAGTTCGAGACAAGCCTCGCCAACACCGTGAGACCCTGTCTCTACAAAAAACTTAACAATTAGCTGGGTGTGGTGGCATTTACTTGTAGTTCCAGCTACTCAGGAGGCTGAGACAGAAGGATCACTTGAGCCCAGGAAACTACTGCACTCCAGCCTGGGTGACAATACAAGACCCTGTTTCAAAAAAGAAAAAAAAAAAAGGCAAGAAAGAAAAGAAATACCCAAAAGAAAGACGAAACTAAAAGAGAAACCAAATCATAAAGGGCTTTTACAAAATTACTTCAGCACATACTAACAAAATGGTTTAATTATACTTATATTTTTTAATCTTGGCATTTTTATTCAAATCACCATATGAAAAAGTCCTATTCCTTATAAATTACCAGCAGCTTTACCTTGCTTCTTGTCTTCACTTTTGATTTGCTCTTCTGTTTTCTTTTCAATTTCTTCTTATTTAAAATTTTCTTATTCCTAAATATTAAAAGAAAAATGGGAAAAAAATATGAATGTTCATATTAGGACATACGAAGCTATCAAAAATGGGTATTTCCAAAATAGGCATTTGGATCTTTTTCTTGCAAACTTTCTTTATGTGAAACAATATACTTTACATACACATACAAGATACTAACATATAAAGTAGCTATTGAGAAGATAACATGGGGCAGCTAAGCAATATACAATATATATTAAATGATGACAAAAATTCGAATTCTGCAAAAACATATATAAACTTAAAACATTAAAAAGGCATCAAATGAAGTATTTTATACTTTATCCATAGTGGGATGTTTACAAATATCAGTGATGTTTCCAAGAAAAAAAATCTGCTCTTTTTGGTAGTGAGGGCTACAGTGCAAAGGGACTTAAGAGCCACTTTTTACTAAACTACTATAGGAAAATCCCCAACTCATATACTTTATACCTCCAGCAGCCAGTCTGGATACATTCATTATCTCACAGTCCTAAGACCAAATTATTCTTTAAGCAAAAGGAAGCCCCTGAATAACTTTGAGAAACAGAAAAAATATACATGATAAAGAATAAAAATTATGGTGCAAGAAACAAGAAGCAGGGAAAATACTTTATTTTCATTCCACTGAATATGTTTTATGTTCACCATGCTGAGACGCAAAATAGTAAAGACACAAAAATGAAAAAGACAGTTCTTGCCCTCAAGGAGCTCAGAGACTTGAATGGAAAGCACAGTTTAGTGATCTAACAAGAGGATACTACTGCTGTAATAACGAAAAAAGGATGAAGGAGGAGGGGGAGGGAAAAAAAGAGGGAACTGGGGGGAGAGCGAAGGGGAGGAGGTTGTTCCAGATGCTGAAGGGGTCAAGTCCTTAAGATCTGGTAACTAATTTAGTGACAGCAGTGACAAAAGAGAAAAGTTTTAAGCCTAGGTCACCTGGAGGTAGACAATGCCATTCATAAAAATAGAGAAGTCAGAAGGAAGAGTTAGTCTGCTGGAAAAAAAGTAATGGGTTTGATTTTGAAGATGTTTAACTTCAAAATACCAAAATGTCAACAAATAGACAAGAGTAACAAGCAGTGAAAATGTTATCCTTGACATTTCCTTCAGTTTCACTCTTGAAATCAAAATAATCACAAAATCTGGTCAATTATATCTCATAAACAGTTCTTGAATCTGTCCACACCGTCTTTACTGCTGCAATGCTAATAAGCTAGGTTACCACCACCTCTTACCTGGACCACTGCAAAAGCTTAACTCATTTCTGCACAGCCATACCCTTCAATCCATTATTCACATAGGAACCTAACTCAACTTTTAAAGACACAAACCTGAGTGGATAATTCCCCAGCTTAAAAATCAGTATCTTCTCAATTCTCTTAAGATAAAGTCCAAAAGCACTGACATCGTTTAAAAGATCCTCTTCCAATAACTGACCTCCATCGACCTCTCCTGCCTCATTTTGCATTCTTTTCCACCTGATTCATCATACTCCAGCAAGAAGGATGTTCTTTTCAGTTGTCTGAACCTGTTAAGCTTCATCACAACTTTCACAAAGGTCTTCCCTCTTCCTGAAATTCTCTACCACGTCTTCTCCTGTTAACCACTACTTATCTTCGAGGTCTCAGCGTAAGTGTCACTTAAGTCTAACTCCCCACACTGGATGAGTTTCCCTAATATACACTCTCATTCATCGTATATTTATGTATCATTGTACAGCCAATAACTGTAATTATGTATGGAGCTGTTTAATGTATTGCTTCCTTGCCAAGCTATAAGCTCCAATAGTGCAGGGGCCCTGTCTTTCTTGTTCACTACTCGAGCCTCTGTCCAGAAAAGTTCCTGGGATATAGTACTCAAGTATTTTAAGAGAAAGAAAAAGTATAAGAGAAAGAGTGAGGAAGGGGAGAAATGAGGAAGTTGAGAGCTACAGCTACATGCCTTACTCAGAGATTAAAATAAGGTATCTACATCTATGGTATCGATACATGAGTGCATTTAAAGCATATCTAGCCAGAAAGGCCCACTAAGGAGTTATCTTTGGGATTATTTGCACAGACTTTAGCACAAAGGAGGTCATGGAAACTATGTATGTGGATGAGATTTCCACAAGATAGTATGCCATAAAAGTAAAGAGAAAGAGAAAGATTAACAGTGCCAAATGCTAAACATAAATACATATACCTGCTTATAGAATCTACTCAACTACTAGCATCGTGAGGGCATGACAAATGTCTATTTCAAATGTGTACTTTCAGCACCTGCATCAATGTGAAACATCATGGATGGTCAATAAATATCAGATGAACAAATAAATAAATAAAACACAATAAGTATTCTTCTTACTATTTAGGAAACCAACT
Source organism: Symphalangus syndactylus (assembly GCF_028878055.3). Lineage (NCBI taxonomy): Eukaryota > Metazoa > Chordata > Mammalia > Primates > Hylobatidae > Symphalangus > Symphalangus syndactylus. The sequence continues at coordinate 44,164,142 of NC_072437.2, read as the reverse complement.
TTCCTTTATATTAAAGATTACCTGAGTGAAATCAGGTATTTGAGCAACAGGAATATGTAACTACTAAGAGGTTAGCCTCTTCTATATAACTTATAAAAGCATCAAAATTTATTCCAAACCAATTTTCAGAGAAGTAGAACATATAAATCCAAATTCAGATAGATTTCCTAAAGACTAGTTATAACTGACTTAAATTTTCCCAATTAGAGACCAATGTTTGTGTCTGTTATATCTAATAGAACTTCTTTAAAGTTCAAATGACTTTACGTACATTTCTAAAATACTACTTTCTATGCATGATGGCATTTAGTTGGTTGTAACAATTCTAATGAATCTGAACCCATCAATTCTTAAGTATAGACCATCCAAGAACTAGCTATTCCCAAATTAATTATAAATTACTTCTACTGTGTTTTTTTGTTGTTGTTGATTTGGTTTGCAGAGGTAGAGGTAGAGGTTTTCTAAAAGAGCCAGTAATAAGTTGAAAATTATATAAACAAAATTTGTATTCAACATTGGAAAATTTAAAAATGCCCTTTGCTAGTAATATAACACACCATTATATCTCTATATTTGAGAACTAAGCTTAAACCTTTCACGATATCTGAGGATGAGAATATAAAAGAGAAACTCTAAAAACCAGTCTTACACATTAACAATTTACCTTGGAATTTCTGATGATTTAGGGCTTTATATTCTAAATCAATCGAAGCTTAATGAAGAATGTCTGGAATTGGTCCTGTAAGACTTTTAGTCTTCTCACAAAAATAACTTCATATCCATGAGATTTGAAAGAATTGTGGTTGACAATAAAAGGGAAAGGCTATTAACATGCCTTAAATATTTATCTTAAAATATTTACTTTAAAAATTCCAAAAATATTTTCTTAAGAGCTACGTTGTTTAAGAAAAACCAAATACTTCTGCAATATAAGGACAAATCAATTTTGCAAATTGTTCAGTGATATAGATCAATAGTTTCTCTATCAGCTTATTACTGAGTATACTTTATACCAAAAATGTAGTCATAATTTTAAAACCTCTTTCACTCAAATCTGCTTCATTTGCAAAATAAAGAGATGAAGGAGACTGAGGTTCCTTCTAAATCCTCTAAAATGCTAAGATTTTAATAAATCCAAATTTACAGAACTTCTGGAATAAAATGGTTTCAATCTTTCGCTTAATTTCTCTTAGTAATAAGAAATAAAAAATTCCTGCGCCTGTGATCTAAAGCAGGAATAGGGAAATTTTTTCTGCAAAGGGCCACACAGCAAATATTTTACACTTTGTGAGTCACAAGATCTCTGTTGCAACTACTCAATGGTTACAGCACGAAAGCAGCCATTGGCAGCACATAAAGAGAGGAGTGTGCATATATTACAATAAAACTTCCAAATTTCACATAATACTCACAAAACATTCTCTTCCTTTTTTATTTTCTTTTCAACCTTTTAAAAATGTAAAAACCATTTTTAGCTCACAGGCTACATAAAAACAAGAATTGGGTCTCACTGGTCTGTGGGTCTTTGTTTGCTCACCCCAGATCTGGGGCATATTTTGATAAACAGGTCCATATCAGAAAGGAAAAAAATGCTTTATAGCTATGAGTATGCAACACAGATAAAACTATTCAAAACATCACTATGCTTATAAAAATAAGCACTCCTAAAATTATCTGCCTTTTCTTTTTATAAAGATAAACTTCTGACTTCCACTTCCCTAAAGTAAGTGATTAGATAGGAGGCAGGCCAATGCGCCTGCGTCAAAGACTAGACTAACCAACATGAGAAAGCTGTGGAAGCAATGAGGACTAAAAGAACGAAAAATCCAGAGGTGGAAGAGCACTTCCAAGGCAGCTGAGACCACTGGCTTGTTCTTCCATGGGGATAATTGCAGAGTTTGGGCATGAGTAAGGACTGAGCTTGGCTTAATCAGAGGAACTCTAATAAAGGAAACAAGAGACTAGTAGTGCTTTAGATGTCCACGTGGGCTGAAATGACAGACTAGAATCTAGGAAAGCTCCAGATACATAGACAGCTTTCCCAGTGGTGTATCTCCTCAGAAATGGAACTGGAACACTGAAGGATGATAGAGAGGCTGGGTCAAGGCTGAGCGCGGTGGCTCACTCCTGTAATCCCAGCACTTTGGGAAGCTGAGGCGGGCAGATTACTTGAGGTCAGGAGTTCAAGACCAGCTTGGCCAACATGGTGAAACCCCGTCTCTACCAAAAATGCAAAAAATTAGCTGGGTGTGGTGGTGTGTGTCTGTAATCCCAGCAACTCGGGAGGCTGAGGCAGGAGAACCACTTGAACCTGGAAGGCAGAGGTTGCGGTGAGCCAAGAGCCAAGATCGCGCCACTGCACTCCAGCCTGGGCTACAGAGCAAGACTCCATCTCAGAAAAAAAAAAAAAAGAGAGGCTGAGTCAAAAGGGAAGAGAAAACTTCCGTAAGAAGACAGAATCCTAGTAGAGGGAGGGAGCAGTCTATGTGGTCCTAGTAGAGGGAGGGAGCTCACTGGATTGAGATAATCAAACTCCTCATTCTATCTGTCTGACACAGCAAAGAGCAAACCTCTCTAGGAGAAAACACATCATCTGAAAGAAAATCATGTTCATTCATACACAGTGTTAGTCTAGTTTGGAGACACTAAGTAAACACATTAAGAGACATCAAAAGAAGCAAAATATGTGGCAGACACATAATCAAGAGAAAACCAGAAAATTAGTCAGACTCACAGAAAACCCAGATATTAACGTTAGGAGGCAAGTACCTGAGATGCAGAGATTAACAATATGTGTAAAATAATGCAATTGGCAATTTTCAACATAATTTATAAAAAAAGAACCAAGTGGACATTCTGAAACTGAAAAATAAACATCTGAAATTAAGAACTTCTCATATGATTTTAAAAGCAGAGTAAGTTACAGAAAAACAGGTTTCACAGACTTGCAAACAGGCAAAAAATAAATAAATAAATAAATAACAGAATTCAATCACAGAAACAAAAATGGGATGAACAAAACAGAGAATGAGACATGTGGGACAAAGTCAAATGGTCTCATTCACATAATTGGAATCCCAGAAAGAGAGAAAAAAGAATGGAACAAAAGCAATATATGACAAGATAATTACTGACAATTTCCCAAAAGTGAAGAAAGAAATCAACTGAGAGATTCAAGAAACTCAGGGAACTTTAATCAGGAAAATGCAAAGAAAAGCATACCTAGGCACAGCATGGTCATAATATAACGCAAAGCATAAAGAGAAAATCTTTAAAGCAGCCAGAGAAGAGATACACTTAAAGGAACAATAAAATTGGTAGTTTCCATTCTTTGTGTTGAAAAGTGCTGGGGGGTGGGGAGAGGGAGGTGGTAGACTGGAGGGATGGGGGTTGGAGGTGGGGGAAAGTAACCTGGAATCATATAACCTTTAAGAATGTATCTTTTAAGAATGAAGACAAAAATAAAGATGTTTTTAGATCCATGAAAGCTGACATAATTCACATACAGGATTCTAAATGTATCCTTTAAGAAGGAAGACAAAAATAAAGATGTTTTTAGATCCATGAAAGCTGACATAATTCACATACAGGATTCTAAAAGTATCCTTTAAGAAGGAAGACAAAAATAAAGATGTTTTTAGATCCATGAAAGCTGACATAATTCACTGTCAAGAGACCAATATTACAAGAAATACTGAAGGAAAGTCTTCCTTTAATAACTGTAATATCATAATTTTAAATGAAAGGATACATGCTAAAAGGACAGAAAAAGATGTATCTCAAGCACACTCTCCAGTGTCCCAAAAAAAGTTGGAGTGGCTATTTTAATATTTGACAAAGTAATTTTTAAGGCAACAGTATTAAAACAAATGAAAAGAACATTTCTAAATGGCAAAAGGGTCAAATCATTAGGAAATCATAACACTCCTAAATTTGAATGCATCCAGTAACACAGCTTCAAAATATATAAAGCAAAACTGACAGAAGTAAAATGGGAAAATACAAATCCAAAATTGAAAGAATAGATTCTAACATACCTCTCTGTAATTGATAGAACAAGTAGAGACCAAAACAGCACTGACAAAGAAAAACTTGAAAACATGATTAATCGGCCAGGTGCGGTGGCTCACGCCTGTAATCCCAGCACTTTGGGAGGCCAAGGCAGGTGGATCACGAGGTCAGGTGTTCGAGACCAGCCTGACCAACATGGTGAAATACCATCTCTACTAAAAATACAAAAATTAGCCGGGCGTGGTGGCACGCACCTGTAATCCCAGCTACTCAGGAGGCTGAGGCAGGAGAATCGCTTGAACCCGGGGAGGTGGTGGTTGCAGTGCGCCGAGATCACACCACTGTCCTCCAGCCTGGGCGACAGAGCGAGACTCCGTCTCAAAACAAACAAACAAACAAACCATATTTAATCAACCTGACCTAACTGGCATACATACAGAAACATATCCAACAACAGTAGAATGCATATTCTTTTCAAGTGCATATAGAACATCTACCAAAATAGATAATAGGCTGGACCACAGACGAAGTCTAAACAAATTTCCAAGGACTGAACGATAAGGTTAATTCTCTGGTCATGGAAAAATTAAACCAGAAATTAAAAAAAAAAAAAAAAACAAAACTAAGAAATTCCCAAATGTTTGGCAATCAAAAAAACAAGACTTCTAAATAAACCATGGGTCAAAGAACTAGTCACAATGGAAATCAGAAAATATTTTCCATAAAATGAAAATGAAATATGACATAACAAAATTGGTAGAATGCTGCTAACACAGTACTTCCACAAAATGCATCGCCTTTTGCATACACATAAATGCATATATTGAAAAAAAAAAACACGGAAAGTAAATTATCTAGACTTACAACTCAAGAAGCTAGAAAGAAAACCACAAATTAAATGCAAAATATGCAGTAGAAAGGAAATAAAAATAAGAGTAGATACCAATGAAATGGAAGGCAGACATTCAATAGAGATTATCAAGGAGCCAAAAACTGGTTCTCTGAAAAGATTAGCATACATAACAAAAAGACAAAAAAATAAATGCTATTGAAGATGTGGAGAAAGTAGAACTCATACACTGTTTATGGGAATGTAAATTAGTACAACCGTTGTGGAAAATAGAATGGAGGCTCCTGAAAAAACTAAAAACAGATCTACCATATGATCCAGCAACTCCACTACTGGGTGTATATCCAAAGGAAAAAAGTCCGTATGCTGAAAAGATTCAGAACTCCCATGTTCACTGCTACACTATTCACAATAGCCAAGATGTGGAATCAACCTATGTTTCCATGAGCAGATGAATGGATAAAGAAAATGTGATATATATACACAATGAAATACCATTTAGTGATTAAAAAAGAGTAAAATTCTGTCATTTGCAGCAACGTGGATGAGCTTGGAGGACAGTATCTTAAGTTAAAGAAGCCAGGCAAAGAAAGATGAATATGGCATGTTTTTACTCACATGTGGAAGCTAAAAAAGTTGATCTCATAAAAGTAGAGAGTAGAAGAGTTGTTGAAGAGTAGCCAGAGGTTGGCTAATAGATGCAAAATCAGAGCTAGAAAGTAGGAGTAAGTTTGAGTGTTATATAGCACCACAGGGTGACTATCATAAACAACAATGTATTATACAACTTCAAACAGCTAGAAGAGAGGATTTTGAATGGTCTCATGACAAAGAAATAATAAAATGATAAATGTCTGAAGTGATAATATGCTAATTATCCCGATTCGATCATTACACATTGTAAACATGTATCAAAATATCATATTATACCCCATGTATATGTACGATTATTTGTGAATTAAATATATAGCAGATATTTTAAAATAAAATGAAATAAATATAATAAACCTAGAGCAAAAATGGTCAGGAAAAAAGTAAAAGCACAAATTACCAATATGAGAAATAAGAAAGGAGACATCACTACAGATGCTGCCCATAAATTTGACAAATAAAATGGATAAATTCCTTGAAAAAATGTAACTTCTCAACATTAAACAAGGGAAAAAAATGTAATATCTGAATAGTCTTCTATATATTGAAAAAAAGCTGGATCCCTAATCAAAACCTACCCACAAAGAAAACTCTAGACTCAGATGGCTTTGTTGGTGAATTCTTCCAAATACTTTAAAAATTCACTGGTAGTTCTTTCAAACATTATCAATGTTAGACTCTTCTAGACAACATAAAAAGAAGAAACATTTCCCAACTCATAAGACAAGCATAACTCTGATATCAAAATTTGAAGAGAACATTTCAAAATACAAAAATTTCGGACCAATATCTCCTATGAACATAGAAGCAAAAATACTGCACAGCCAAAAAGTAGAAATAATGCAAATGCTTACCAACTAATGAATGTATAAAGTGTAGCACTTCCATATAAGAGAATGTTGTTTACCCATAAAAAAAGAATGAAGTACTGACTCATGCTACAACATGGATGAACCTTGAAAACATTATGCTAAGTGAAAGAAACAATGGCAACAAAAGGTCATAAATTGTATAATTCCATTTATATGTAATGTCTAGTTAGGCAAATTCATAAAAACAGGAAGTAGTAGTTGCCAGAAACTGATAGAAAGGAGAATAGAAACTGACTGCTAATAGCTTTGGGATTTACGGAGTGACAAAAATGTTTAGTTGTATGACTTTGTGAATATACTGGAAACCAATAAGCTGTATACTTTAAAAGGGTGAATTTATGGTATGTGAATTACCCCTTTTATTTTTAAAAAAAGAGAGAGCCATTTACCTACGAATAATTTTGTCTAACAACATGTGGAAAGAATACATAATCAACATAATTCAATATAATAACAGAACAAAAGAAACAAAACATGATCAGTTCAATAGAAACAGAAAAAGTATTTTTAAAACTCAACAACCACTAGTCATGAAACTCCTTGGTGAACCAGGAACAGATTTTACTTAATCTAATACAGATTATCTACAAAAAACCTACTTTTAACAGTGTATTCAACTATACTGAATATTGAAAAATTAAGTATTTCCACTTACGCATAGGAGGAAAATGCAAAGATTTGTACTATCACCACTTCTGTTAACACAATACTGAAGGTAAGTGATGCAAATGAAATAAAAGTCATAATGGTTAAAAATTAAAAGTAAAGCATTTTTTATTTGTAATTATATTTATAAAAAATACAAAATAATCCACAAATAAAGAATTAACAAGTGAATTATCAAGGTCACTGGATACAAGACCAACTTTTAAAAATCAATCTATGAAGCACCTTATGTAAACTGAAGCTTTTCCATAGAAGCCAGACTCATTCTGTGTAATTAACGTAATGATACTCCTATCATGTTCAAGCATCAATGAATAAATTAGGGAGGAACAGTTATCTCATTACTAAGTAGAAAACTTTTATTTACTTAACCTAGCCGGCTAATTAGTAATAAGAAAGAGATTTTAACAGTTCAACCTGATTTAGGGGAGAGATGAAAACAGATTTCTTATATATAGCTTCAGTCTCTTCATATTATTTGGAAGTCTTCACATGGGGGGAGGACTATAAATAAAGCTACCTTGGCAATGGGCAGAGCAGCAGAAGGAAAAAGAAAAGAGGGTAGGGGAATATGGAAGGGAGCATGAGTGACAGGAGAAGTCTCTGAAAAGCTGTGGCTATAGACCCTGCCTCATGCATACTTGTACTCTAAGTAAACATAGCCTATGTAGGCCAGGGACACTCAAGCCTTGAAGCAATTGTAAAACTGTAACACTTTCTAATGATATCATAAATACAATCTATTCATCCCAGGCCTCAGAGAACTACAAGAGGAATGAGAGCAAGCAAATAACTAAGAACACAGAGATACAAGGCACCCTGAGTGAGAACAGCAGAACTAGGCAACAGAAAGACAACCCAAATAGACTTCAGATGGTGGGATTTTTGGAAAGATTGTAACAAGAATATGTGTATCGAATTTAAAGAAATAAAAGACTATCACTGAAATATCTGCAGGGAATGGGGAACAACCAAGCACATTTGAAAAAAAAATCAAACTAGACATGAAAAATAACTGACACCACAGACTCCATAGGTGGGTTTAAGTGTACAGGACACAGCTGAATAGAAAATTTAAGATCTAGAAAGCAGATCAGAAAAAAAATCTGGAATTCTTCACAGAAAGATAAAAAGGCTAAAAATATATCCCTGAGACCTTTTCAAATCTGAAACTTCCTCCTTCCCCCATCCCAAAAGAGACAGCCCTTACTCTATCCAAGTATGCACTTCTCATACACCAGATCCCATTTCGTTAACCATCCTTGAGATTTTGCTCAACCATACATCCCTCTCTTTGTTTACCCTTTATGCTTTTTTTCTGTGGTTTCTAACCTTAGAGGCCTACTGTCATTCTCTAATTCAAAAGGGAAAAAAAGTTTAAGTAATCCTCTATCTCTCTTCATCACTAAATTTCTTGAAGAAAAAAATGGTCCTGGCCTGGGCAACATAGCAAGACCCCATCTCTATTAAAAAAAAAAAAAAATAGCCAGGCACGGTGGCATGTGCCTGTAGTCCTAGCTACTCAGATGGCTGATGTGGGAAGATCGCTTTGGTCCAGGAGTTAGAGGCTGCACTGAGCTATGGTCATGCCACTGCACTCCAGCCTGGATGACAAAGTGAGACCCTGTCTCAAAAAAAAAAAAAAAAAAATCTTCATTGTATTGAACTTTAACACCTTACTATCAAACTCATGCAAGTCTATAAGACTTCTCAATACCACAAACTTTCTAGTAGCCAATTCAACTGCCCATCTTCAGTCTTGATCCTTCACACATTCTCCTACATGCGATAACTACCAAACAGTGCCTACTTCTTTACATCCCTGCCCCGTCCCACCAGCTTCTAGAACCTCTACTTTAGTGTTCCTTCTACCTCTGATGGTGGTTCCTTCTCAGTCTTCTTTACTGGCTCCTTTTTCTTCCTTTTCCTGTCCCTTTAGTCTTTACTATATATATATCACTTCTAATATGAGCTATCTGCTCATGTTCTATATTCACTTCTATACTGGTTAGTTACAAACCTTGTTCAATAAGCTATAACAACCCTAAACAGTAATAGCTATTGGAGTTACTGAACATCATTAGACTGCTGGTCTAGAGCCAGTTAAGCTCTCTATCAAGGTACATCTACCATAAAAATCTAGAACCTTTCTAGCTACTTCAAAATCCCTCCCCTACCCATCAACTCAGAGCAGAGAATCTAACCATCTATTTAACCATAAAATAGAGACACCATTACAAATGTACTCCCTTTACTTTTCTTCCACCCACCTTGAAATGATCTCTAACCCAGGGCCTTACTCTATTAATTATTCCCATTCTCTCTCTCTTTTTTACTATCCCTGCCCTTTTCCTTCAGCCTGCTATGTCAAGATAGGTTAAGGGTACAGAATTTAGAAACAAATGACTTGGGTTCAAATACAGGCTCTGTCATTTACCAGCACTGTGATCTTGGCATTACTTTAACCTCTCTGTGCCTCAGTTCTCTCATCCATACAATAGGGTGAAAACAGTACCTCTCCCATTGGATGATGACACACTTAGAATTATGCCTGGTATTTAGTAAGTGCTCAACACATTTTTATTATTCCCATGCCAAATTCAAATGTCTACCTTGGTTTGGGTTTCCCCAGAAGCAGACCTCAATTCAAGAATTCAAGTGCAGTAGTTATTTTGCGAGGTGATCCCAGGAAAAACACCAGTAGGGAAAACAAAAGTAAAACAGGGAAAAGAAGGAAGTCAAGAAAGGACATATTATGAAGGCAGTTACCCTGATGGGGAACTAGGGCCTGAACCAGTGGAGAACTCTGGTAGACAGCAGAAAACATGGCTCAGTTATCCTAAACGCAGGTGAGACAAAGGTATTTATCTACCAACTCCCCATCCATCACTGGAGGAAAGTTTTTCTGAAGGCATTAACTCTCTGGCGCGTGAGTTGCCCTGCACACAGGCCAAGTGTGTTTCTTTTCAGGCAGATAGTCACAGATGTTTGCAGAAGACAATATGCAAATGGATGCCAAAGGGATATGGCTAGGACACTAAGAACATCTGCTACAGGTATCTAATCCAAAAGATAAATTAATTATTTGTCTCCTTCCTTAAGCTACTGCTTTCCTTCTTTCCTTTTAAACATTATTAAACACTATTTCTAAATACTCCCATGTCAAGCCTCACTTTCCCACTGAAATGTGACTTCTCCCTGCCTCCTGAAAAAAGGAGGTGAAGTGAGTGGGTGTTGGCTCATTATAATTTCTTATTGCCAACCTCAAGAACCTACCTCAGACTTCAGTTTCACTGGCCTAAAGGAAAAGAGGCAGTTTGTGAGTGACAGTACATTCACGAGGAGATTTTGAATATACTGAACATAATGTATCTGAACAGGACTGACAGAATCCTAGCAGTAGACTTTTCAAAATACAGGCTAGAGCTTAAGAAAAGAGGTTTTACCTAAAAACCACAGACCAGGAAGTCAAATGCATATCTGAAATCATAAGCCTGAGGTAACCAAAGAAGAAAATTCAGAGAGAAGAATCCCAAGAATGGACTCTTGAGAAACTAGTTCTTCCTCCCTTTCTATCTAGATGGAAGTCATTATTATATTTGCACTTGAGATCTAGTCACCTGCTAAATATATCATTAAATCCACTTTATTCCATCTATTCCCATTGTCTTTTCTCAGCATTTATTTTCACTTGTCAGAATTACTGCAACTGCCAATTTAAAGGTAGCCCTGCTTTGCAGATCTGCTCCTTTTCATTCATCCTCTATGACACTACTAGAGATTATCTTTATAAATTGAAAGTTTAACTCTACCATTACATTGCTTAAAAACCTATGATTGGCCGGGCGCAGTGGCTCACACCTGTAATCTCAGTACTTTGGGAGGTCGAGGTGGGCAAATCACGAGGTCAAGAGATGAAGACCATCCTGGCCAAGATGGTGAAATCCCATCTCTACTAAAAATACAAAAATTAGCTGGGCACGGTGGCGGGTGCCTGTAGTCCCAGCTATGCAGAAGGCTGAGGCAGAAGAATCTCTTGAACTCAGGAGGCGGAGGTTGCAGTAAGCCAAGATCGCCCCACTGCACTCCAGCCTGGCAGCAGAGTAGACTCTGTCGCAAAAAAAAAAAAAAAAAAAAAAAGAAAGAAAACAAACAAAAAATACTCTATGATTGTTCCATGCTATTTTCAAATAAAGCAATACATGGAACATAATAACACAGTCCTAACATATCTTTCTAGTCATATCTCCTACCTCCTTATTTTTATCCATCCCGCTCCCTACATTGTAGTTATTTCCAACATTTCTGTTTTGCACTTCTTTGATTCTCTGAATTCACAATGTAGCTCCAGCAACAATTACCACCTACTCAGGGGTCAGCAAACTATATTCTACGTGCCAAAAACAGCTTCCTGTCTATCTTTGTAAATAAAGTTATATCGGAACACAGCCATGCTTATCCATTTATATATATTGTCTGTGGTTGCTTTCAAACTAAAGAACAGAGCTGCATAGTTGCAACAGAGACTCTATGGCCCATAAAGTCTAAGTTATTTACTATCTGGTCATATAAATATGTCATATATATGATTGTAGACACATATATCAAACAGTATCATATATATATAATTGGATTCCCAGAAGGAAATAAGAAATTGAGTCTGAAATAATATTTGAGGAAATAAAGGCCAAAATTTGCAAGTTAAATAAAAATTAACATCACACAGATCTAACAAACCGAATGGATACCAAGCAGGATACACACACACAGAGACACAGACACAGACACACACACACACACACACACATACACACACACCATATTTAGATACAATACAGTCAAGCTGCTAAAAATCAATAAAAGGGAAAATCTTTTTTAAAAGCCAGATAAGAGAGCTCTGGTTCCAGTACATTGGCATAAACCCCAAAACAGACTATTTTCCCCACTGTTTACAACTACTTTGGGCAAAATTTTTAAAAAGACAAAAAAAGTACTTCAGGACTCTGAAAAACAAATAAAAGCAAATTCTGGAGGGGAGTCAAAACTTGGAAAAGTGATTCACAGAAGAGTAAATTTCCCAGTTTGGTTGTTTTTCTCCTTTCACTAACAGCTTTGCCTGAAGGCCAGGAAGAGATCACTGCATTACAGGGCTACAACCCAGAAGTGAAAATTCCAAGTTAAAACTCTTTCTGGCCAGAGGAACTGAGAAAAGAAACTGATATGATGGAAAATGTGCAGGAAGTCCTAAAAAAGAGAAAGACACAGAAAGGGATCCCCTAAACAACAAAAACACAACATCCTCCAGAGAATTATAATAAACCCCAGAGTTTACAAAATATAACATTAACCATGTCCAAGATACAATCCCAAATTCTCACAATGCAAAACACAAGAAAAATGTGAACAACTTCAAGGGAAGAGACAATCAAAAGATGCCAACCCTAAGACGATGCACATGTTGTAATTACCCAACAATGACTGGAAAGCAACCACTATAAATATGCTACATCGAGGAAGGACAAGGAAAACTGAATGGAATGGAAAGAGGTTCTCGGCAAGGAAAGAGAAGTTATTATTATTTTTTTTAAAAAAAGAACCAAATGTAAATGTTAAAAGTGAAATAAACAATACATAAAAAGTTCACTGGTTGGGCTCAATAAGAAAATGGAGATGAGAGAAAAGAGTCTGTGAACCTGAACGTGCATCAATAAAAATAACCTAATCTGAAAAACAGAGAAAAAAAATTGATAGGAGACTGAACAGTTAGAGGCCTGTGAAACAATCTCAAAAGTTTTATCACAATTGCCACTAGAATTTTGTAAGGTCGGAAGAAAGACACAATGGTAGAAAACATTCTAAACTTAGTGAAAGCCAAAAATTTACCGATTTGAAAAGCTCAGTACTCTCCAAAGAGGATAAACTTAAAGAAAATGACTAGACACACATCAAATTAAGCTGCTGGAAACCAAAAACAAAGAAAAAATTTTTGAAAGCAGCTAGAAAAAAATTACACACCACATAGAGGAGAATAAGGTTTGCATTACAAAGATTTTTCACCAGAAATCAGAGAAGTGAAAAGACAGCTAAATGGCATCATTAAGGTGCTCAAGGAAGCAAGCATCTACTCAGAATTATATATCCGCCTAAAATATCCTTTAGGAATGAAAGTAAAATAAATACATTCTCAAAGAAAAACAAAGAGAATGTATCCCCAGCAGACTGATCTGCTAGAAAAGCTAAGGTCAACATTAGGCTGAAAGGAAATGCTACATCTTCAGGAATGAAGAAAGAGCAATAGAAACAATAAATATATAGGAAAACACAAAATACTAGATTTTTCCTTTAAGTTCTATAAAAGTATACATGACTCTCAACAACGAAAACTATAATATTGTTTGGTGATGTTTGCCAAGTATAGTATGCATGACAACTATAACATAAAGGTCTCTGGGGGACGGGAGAATAAAAGGATCTGTATGGTTGCAAGGTTGCTGTGTTTTAAGTGAATTAGTATAATAATAACCCTAAGTAGCCTGTAAAAAGTTAGGTATGCATACTGTAATCCCTAGGGCATAAAAAAAGTAAATACAAAGAGATATCGCTGAAAAGACCAATAGAGCAACTAAAATGAAATACTAAAAAATAATCCCAAAGAAGGCAGAAAAGGAGGAAGAAAGGAACAAAAACAGAGAAACAGAAGACAATAAAGTGGCAGACCTATCACTGTTGCTATGGTAAATATGTCAATAATTAATCATATTAAATATTAATGATCTAAACACTCCAATTGAAAGGCAAAGATTGACACTGGATTTCTTCTTTTAAGGGCAAGGTTCTATACTAGTTGCCTAAGAGGAGAAACTTTAAATATAAAAACATAAACATCCAAACAACACTTATCATCCAACTTTAACTGACATTTATAGAACTTCATGTCCAAAGATGACCAAACACATTCTTTTCAAGTGTGTATAATACAATCACCAAGACAGAACATACCCTGGGCAATAAAACAAATCTGAATAAATGTTAAAGATCAAAATCATACAAGGTTGATATTAGAAAGTAATAACAATAATATATTAATATGTAAGAAAACACCGTATCTGAAAGTTGTAATAATTTTAAACAATAAATTGGAAGATAATTTGAACTAACTGACAAATATATAGCAGTCAAAATTTGTGGGATGTAACTAAAGCACAGCCCAGATAAAAATTCATAGCTTTAAATACTTATATTGGAAGAAAAATTTAAAATCAATGGCCTAGGATTCCACCTTAAGAAATTAGAAGAAACAGCAAAGTAAACTTAAAGAAAGTAGAAAGAAATAAATTACAATGATGATGGAAAAGCCAATGAAATAGAAAACAGATCAATAATAGAGAAAATTAAGAAAGCCAAAAGTTGGTTCTTTGGACCACATACAAAGAAATGAATCTAGAAACAAACCTTACACCCTTCACAAAAATTAACTCAAAATGGAAAACGGACTTTATGTGTAAAATGCAAAACTATAAAACTCTTAGAAAATAACACATGAGAAAACCTAGATGACTTTTTAGATACAACACCAAGGTACAATCCATTAAAGAAATAATTAATAAGCTGAATACTAAAATTAAAAACCTCTGCTCTGCAAAAGACAATGCCAAGAGAATGAGAAGGCAAGGCACAGATTGGAAGAAAATGTTTGCAAAAGACACATCTGATAAAGGACTGTTATCCAAAATACCAAGAACTTTTTTCCCTATCTCCTCAGTTACACCCTCACAGAATACCAAGAACTCTCAAAACTCTTAACAATAAGAAAACAACTCAATTAAAGATGGGGCAAAGACCTTAACAGACACCTCACCGAACAAGATATATAGATGGCAAATAAGCATATGAAAAGATGTTCCACATCTTTTCATGTCACCAGAGAAATGAAAAAAAAAAACGAGATTCTACGACACACCTATCAGAATGGCCAAAATCCAGAACATAGACAACATCAAATGTTGACGAGGCTTTAATGCAACAGGAACTCTCATTTATTGCTGGTGGAAATGAAACAGCCACTTTGTAAGACAGTTTGGTGATTTCCTACAAAAACTAAACCTACTCTTAGCACGTGATCCCACAATCATTCTTTTTGGTATTAACCCAAAGGAGCTGAAAACATGTCCATTAGATTTAACCATTCCCCAATGTATATGTACTTCAAAATATCATGCTGTACATTATAAAAACATACAATGTCATTTGTCAATTTCTAAAAAAGAAAATTTATGTCCACACAAAAACCTGCACACAGATGTTTATAGCAGCTTTATCCATAATTGCCAAACTTGGAAGCAACCCAATTGTCCTCCAAATTCACCAAATTGTAGGTGAACAGACAAATTGTGGTACATCTAGATGGTGGATTATTCAGTGGTAAGAAATGAGCTATCAAGTCACATACACAAAAAAAGAATGAACCTAAATGCACATTACTAAGTGAAGGAAACCGATCTGAAAAGGCCACATACTGTATGATTTCAACTATGACATTCTGGAAAAGGCAAAACTATGGAGACAGTAAATGATTACCCGGGGTTGAGTGGCAGAGAAACAGGAATAGGTGGAGCACAGATGATATTGAGGGCAGTGAAAATATTCTGTATGATACTACAGTGATAAATACATGTCATTATACATTTTTCTGAACCAAAAAACGTATAACCCCAAGAGTGAACCCTAATGTAAACTCTGGACTTGAGAGTGATTATGATGTGTCAGTGGAGGTTAAACAATGGCCACAAAAATGCCACTCTGGTGGGGGATGTTGATATGGATGAGGCTATGCTTGAGTGGGGGAAAGGGATAGATGGAAAATCTCTGTACCTTCTTCTCAATTTTGCTATGAACTTAAAACTGCTCTTAAAAAAATATTTTTTTAAAAAAAGGAGGCAGTTATTATCATAGATCCCATAGACCTTAAAGGATAATAAAAGAACGCTATGGATAACTTCATGCTAAAAACTTCAACAACTTAGATGAAATGAATGAATTTCTCCAAAAAAATACAAGTTACCAAAATTGACATGAATAATAACAGAAAATCTGAATAACCCTCTAACTATTAAAGAAAGTGAATTTGTCAAAAGCTTCCCCAAAATAAAATTCCAGGACCAGATGGTGCCACTGGTGAATTCTATCAAACATTCAAGAAGAAATAACAACAATCTTATGCAAACGTTTTAAAAATTGGGTAGGATTGGGTAGGGTAGGATTACTTTGTAACTCACTTTATGAGACGAGGATAACTAATTCTAAAGCCTGACAGGATTAGCAAGAAAAGAAAAGAAAAAAAAACCGATTACAGACCAATATCCCTCATGAATATAAACCTGAAAATTCTTAGCATAATACCAGCAAATCAAATTCAGCAATACATTCCAAATATGATGGTTTTATCCCAGGAATGCAAAGTTAATTTAAAATTCAAAAATTAATTAATGTAATTCAATTTTCCTTTTGTTCTCTTACTACATCATCATTTTAACAGGTAGAGGAAAAGCATTTGACAAAACTCAATACACATTTATAATTAAAAACTATCAGCAAGCCAGGCGCGACGGCTTACGCCTGTAATCCCAGCACTTTCAGAGTCTGAGGCAGGTGGATTGAGGTCAGGAGTTCAAGACCAGAGTGGCCAACATGGTGAAATCTTGTCTCTACTAAAAATACAAAAATTAGTCAGGCATGGTGGCGTGTCCCTGTAATCCCAGCTACTCAGGAAGCTGAGGCAAGAGACTCGCTGGACCCTGGGAGGCAGAGGCTGCAGTGAGCCGAGATTATGCCACTGCACTCCAGCCTGGGCAACAGAGCAAGGCTCTGCCTCAAAAAAAAATAAATAAATAAAATATAAAAAATAAAAACTATCGGCAAAGTAGGAATACTAGGGAATATCTTCAAATTGATAGAGGCCATTGAAACACCTAAGCTAATATCATACTTAATGATTAAAAAACTGTAAGATTAATTTGTAGTTGTTTTTCTCTCAGATTAAAAACAAGGAAGAATTAGGTAATTGGAATAAAGTAGGGGCTGAGGGGTAGGGAATCTAGAGATCAGAAACAAAGATAATATGATTTACACAGAACATCCCAGGGAATTTACAAAACTATTAAAATTAATAAATGAGCTTAACAAGATCAGAGATACAAGGTTAACATACAAAAGCAACTGTATTGTTATATATTCATACCAAACAACTGAAAAATAGGAAAAACTAAACTAGTTACAGTAGCACTAAAAACCATAAAATGCCCCGATCAACCAGTGCATTCAGGCTGCCCCCAAGAATGATCCATCACCTAGGGCCATCACCTATTGCCAAAAGCAATGCCCATATTGGAACCAGACAAGAGTCTGTAGCCAACCAATGTTCCCAGCAGTTGTGGGGGAATTTTGAGCACATCAGTGCTGGGCAGGGGCTCTGGGTTCCACAATACAGAATTCACTATATTTCGCCTATTATACGATTAGGATTCACTTGCTTCAAATAAGGCATGGAAAAAGTTCCTCCAGAATTCTGGTGAGTGCCATTTCCTGGAGAAACTTTCCAGAGGAAGGAAAGTGGGTCAAACCACAGCCCCAGCCACTACAGATGGTAAAACTGATATCAACAACTCTTCTCTACTAGCCATTCTAGATTCCTTTAATCTATGGCTAGTATTTCTGTTGGTCCCGGTGGCTGACTTCATGGGGTGGTCACTGGGCCTTTCTCATGTCCATTTACCACAAACACTGGACAAGGAAGTACCAAGAGACACCTATAGATCACCTGTGTGCCAAACCTCCATGCTCCATTGTGGAACACAGCCCTACCCCCTCCACATGAACAAGCACATTAACCCTGTCCAAATGGTGACTTCTTTTCTTTTGTTTTTTTTTTTGTTTGTTTGTTTGTTTGAGACGGAGTCTTGCTCTGTTGCCCAGGCTGGAGTGCAGTGGCGCAATCTCGGCTCACTGCAACCTCCACATCTCAGGTTCAAGCAGTTCTCCTGACTCTGTCTCCCAATTAGCTGGGATTACAAGCACGCGCCACCACACGCTGGGATTACAAGAACGCACCAACACGCCCGGCTAATTGTTTTGTATTTGTAGTAGAGACAGGGTCTCACCATGTTGGCCGGGCTGGTTTCGAACTCCTGACCTCACGTGATCCACTCGCCTCGGCCTCCCAAAGTGCTGGGATTACAGGCGTGAGCCACCCTGCCCGGCCTGGTGATTTCTTTATTTAGGAAAGGAGCCCCAAATCCTAGTGGCAGCTGTACTTTAAAGTATAACAGGATTCTCATAGCGCCTTCTGTTGGAAATGTTTCTCTTCTGAGAACCAGGATCTTTTAACCCCTTGCCATCAGAGCTATGGAGATGGGAAGCAGAAACTGCCCAGGTGAATCACAGAGTGATGCTATGCGGAGCCACTCCTACTTTCATGTGTTCTTCCTACTGGGAACACTGGAGAATGGGCACCTCACCCTTGCAGAGTATCATGCCCAAGCTCCAGGATCTCATCATCAGTTGTGCTATCAAAGGACTCTTTTACTGCTCTATCAAGTCATCAGCTTCTGGATGGTTTGGTGCAAGACGGGATAAATGATTTTCCTATTCTATAAAAGTGGGTCCCGGCTGGGCACAGTGGTTCACACCTGTAATCCCAGCACTTTGGGAGGCCGAGGTGGCCGGATCACGAGGTCAGGAGTTCGAGACCATCCTGGCCCACATGGTGAAACCCCGTCTCTACTAAAAACACAAAAATTAGCCGGGCGTGGTGATGTGCGCCTGTAGTCCCAGCAACTCAGGAGGCTGAGGTAGGAGAATTGCTTGAACCCGGGAGGCGGAGGTTGCAGTCAGCTGAGATCACGCCATTGCACTCCAGCTTGGGCGACACAGCAAGACCCCGTCTCAAAACATAACATAACATAACATAACATGTGGGTCCCTTAGTCTGAAATGATCCCTGTACTAGAGGATCAAACATCCTGCAAGCCCTCAAACAGTAGTCCTGGGTGAGACCCTGCTGGAAGGACAAATTCAGACCCAGAATATGTCTCAAATCCAATTAAAATGAATCGTGGTCCTTTCCACAGTGTAAGGACTGGTTGGCCTGCTTGAAGGATGATTGATCTCTGCTGCTGTCAGGCTGGATATTCAGCAGCAGCAGTTGCTAGATCAGCACTGGTAAATGAGAACCCTTTTATTGGGCCCATGCACAGCCATCATCGGTAATTTTTCCATGCACTCACAGGCCAAAATAAATACCAACAGTAGTGTTCATTAAGTAGTTAGATCCAAATAATAAGAATTCATGTCCTAACAAATGAGTAACTTGAAAAAATAACACATAAATTGGAAGAAAAAATATTTTTATTTCCTTCTTAAAAACTACAAATACTGGGCCAGGCGCAGTGGCTCACGCCTGTAATCCCAGCACTTTGGGAGAACGAGGCGGGCGGATCACGAGGTGAGGAGTTCGAGACCAGCCTGACCAATATGGTAAAACCCCGCCTCTAGTAAAAATACAAAAATCGGCCGGGTGTGGTGGTACACGCCTGTAATCCCAGCTACTCAGGAGGCTGAGGAAGGAGAATCACTTGAACCCGGCAGGCGGAGGTTGCAGTGAGCCGAGATCGCGCCACTGCACTCCAGCCTGGGTGACAGAGCGAGACTCTGTCTCAAAACAAACAAACAAAAACTTCAATTACTTGATAATAGGACATGTGTGCCTGTTAGACACAGAACAACTTCTCAAACTTGGAATCAGACTGAACACGCTACCCTCCTTTCCCGTTCCACGCTGATTTTTGTGCAGTGCTTGATCTGTATCACAACTACTAAAAATCCAACCCTGCAAAAATATGACATCATCAAAAGAAACGTGGCATGAGCTAATGTCAAAACTGTGAACTACCTCGAGCTAGTAATTTGTGACAGATACTGCTGTGTGTCCTTTAAAATTCTGAAATATCCCATGGTATACTTTTGTGTCTGTGTTGGTGCTTTGGGGTGCCTTGGTGCAGTTTGGGAACGTGTGTGTGTGTGTGTGTGTGTGTGTGTGTGTTGTGTGTGTACAGTCCCTTCCTCTCTTCGCAGATCCAGCACCCCGAACTAGGTGTTCTTGTGACTTAACCCTAGTTGTTGGTTTGGTGATAGTAGGGGAGAGAGGAGGAGCTGGGGGTAAGAGGGACAGCACAGTCTGCAAGCAACTACCCTCTAGCTAGTAGAAAAAGGCCACTTCTGCAGGCCCAGAGGGTTAAGAGGAATTTGGGGTTTCAGGGTTTTCAAGTGCACTCAGATGCCCCATCCTAAGGGTCAGGATTCCTTCCAACCAGAACACTGACCTTAGCATAGCTGAGAGAGAATTCTACCCACCCTGGCGCTCTGCTACCCTTAAAATTAAGTTTTGGGTCGAAGCCTTAGATTTTTCCTCTTACTGTATATGTGTTTCTTTACATGCTGCTAAATAAATTTCCTTTTACATTTTGCCCCCAATTATCTTCCACCTTGCATCATCTTTCTCCAATCTATCAATGTTATTTACCAAAAGCCATCTGATGATTGTCCTCATAATTAATAATTTCTCTGAACTTCTCAAAAGCCTAGTGCACCCACCAGTGTGTTCCCTTTGACAGGAATAGCATTCCAATTCACCACCAGTGAAAGTTTTAAGTTGCATAGCTACAGTGCATGCCAAGCGTTATCAGTATTAGTGCTCCATCTAGCACCAGAATCGATTCTCATTGCCAGCCAGCCAGCCAGCCAATAATCCAGCTTCAAAACCTCACTGTAAAGTCTACTTTCTGAGACCACTCCTGGCACCAACTGTTTTGGGTAGGAGGCTTCCCAGGAAACAGACTCTCAAATGCAGATGTGCACACTGGAAGTTTATTGGGGAGTGCCCTCCGAACCAACAACTGTGGGGCAGTGAAAGATGTAAGACTGAACAGAGGAAGGAGTTGATCTGCAATGCAGTCACAGGAAGCCCTCAGCCAGACCCATGGGGGAGCTCTCTGATGTTGGGATAGACTTCAAGGTTGGCTTGTCTTACAGCAAAAGCGCCAGGCATTTATATCCCTACACTGCATAGATATTAGATGTAAACTGCCCCTGAAGAGGAGGCATGACTTTGGGAAAGGCAACTCTTGGCTCAGGGCAATCGTGGAGTGGGACTCAGCTGCAGTCAGTTTTAGCTGCCAATATTCCCAAGAGCTAGGGGAACATGTGCCTGAAAGCGGGATCTGAAAGCCTAACCACAGCACCTGCCACACTATCACTGGACTATTACACCAATTTGGCTAATGAGGAAAGAGAATTATGCATTTATGCTGCTTGATTAGGAGAAACTACATTTCATTGACAGTCAGTGAAGGCCAACTCTTCTTTGCAGAAGAGTACCAGCTAATAAATATAGAAGAAATAACAATTATTTTTTAATTCATCATTTTGCAACCCCTAATGAAATTATTGACTCAGACAAGGATTATCAAAGAATGCTAAAAGCATTAGGTAAAAGGTATTCACAATGTGCTCAAGTTTTTACCCTGTGATTACTTGTTCTTTACAAATGGAAAAAGCATACATTTATAGAGATGAAATCCAATAGGTACCGTCTTACCCAAGTAATCAGATGTAACATATTAAATAGTGAGACAACCTCACAACCTCTGGATGGGATGCAACATGCAGTACCCAGTACCACATACAATATTCTTGCTAAAAAATTTCTAACCAACACCTAATAAACCCTTAAGGTCTAACTTCCACTTACAGGAAATACAGATAGAAGACAGAAAGACGAACAATACCTGGGGACCCTGCCCTTAAGGAGCTAGATTTATATGACATTCTAGAAAAGGTAGAATATTAGTGACAGAAAACTGATTTGCAGCGGTCAGTAACCAGGGGTAGGAGGGCCTGACGGAACTTTTTATTTGAAGTGATGGAAACAGTCTATACTTGACTGTGGTGATGGTTTCAGGATTCTTTAAATGAACATTTAAAGAGGATGAATTTTATTGTATATAAATTAAACCTCAATTAACCTAACCCCTCCTCAGAAAACCTAAATGCTTAATCTGGTTTTTGAGAAAAAAGTGAGACTATTCTGTTGATTTTTTAAACAAATATTTTAAAGGACAAAAGTATTTTTAGATTGACATTTTATTTTCCTTTCAAGCCCAGAGGCAAGATTTTTCTCTTCTCTTGAGTTGGGAAACTAATTCATTTCACATTTCTACCTACCAGTATACCAATAGAGCAGTTTTTGCCTTAACATGTGTTTATACACTATACAGGATTCCACTGATGTAACAGCTACATGAAGAAAATTACCACCTATGCACAAATACAGATGTACACATACAGATTCAATCCCACATTACTTCCTGACATATTCCTACAATAAATAACGTCTCTTCATAGCTTAAAACCATCCAGGGTGATCAGTGTCTACTGAATAAAATCTAATTCTTACCTTGGTCTTCAAGATGCCCCATCCTAGCCAAAGCCTCCACTTCCAGAATGAATTCCACTCCTGTCCTTCATGACACCTGCATTCTAGCTCTAACAGAATTCCTACTGTTACCTACATACAAACTGTGCTTTCCCATCTCTGCTGATGCTTTTGAGCCAGCCTAGAATGCCACACCTTTGTCATAGTAGGTTATACTTTCTTGGTCATTTCATTTAACACTTTTATAAGTATCTGCCTTTGTATCTTGCACTTCCAGATAGACAGTAAAGTCAAGTCTAGAATCTGTGTCTTATGAATTTGTGTCTTATAAATTTTTATAGGGCCAATGGTTAGTGCCAAGTAATAATCCCTGAGCAAGCTGAGCATGGTGGCTCACACCTGTAATCCCAGCACTTTGGGAGGCGGAGGTGGGAGGATCACTTAAGCTCAGGAGCTCAAGACCAGCCTGGACAACATGGTGAGACCCTGTGTCTACAAAAAATAAAAAACAAGCCAGGCGTGGTGGTGCATGCCTGTAGTCCCAGCTACTGGAGGAGACTGAGGCAGGAAGATCACTTGAGCCCAAGAGGTTGAGGCTGCAGTGAGCCACGTTCGCACCATTGCACTCCAGCCTGTCTCAAAATAAGTAAAATAAAATAATCCCTGAACTTTTGCTAAAATGACTACTTAACCTCTTACAACCAAAATCCCATGCATCTGAAGGATGGACTCAGATACCATTTCTAACAAGAAAGAGATAAAGCAGCTGAAAGAACTAAGGGGGTTAAGTTTAGATTCCCCATTTTGGTCACAATCCCCTCTATTGTTTTCACTAACATTGTTCTACAACTTCAGGACCCAGATACCCTGACTCCTCTTTATCTTCCAGTCTATCAGTTCCCTCTTGGCATCACTTTCCTTTTGACCATATAGTCAAACACTGTCCCCAGAACCTTCCATTTCTTTTTTCTTTAACCCTAAATCAACTCAACTAGGTTTTCTCCATTTCTACTTTGTGTGGAAAAACATACAGTGCCATACTGGTTGGAATTTTAAATGTGATTTTAATAATGACAACAGGTAACATTTCACGGGCACTTACCAGGTGCAGACATAATGTCCTTTTGATAACGCTATAAAGTTACAAGTAAAGAAACAGACAAAGAAAGTCTAATTAACTTGCCCAATTTAACACAAGTAGAAAAAGGTAGACGTGAACTAAGGGAGTCTACCTCCAGAGCGCTAACATTTAGCCACTGTGCTATGGTGCCTCCCAAGTGCATGGTTATACCACCATTCACATTTAGAACAGATCAAACATTCCTTTATACATTTCCTGTCCAACCCCTTTCCCCAAGAGAACGTTCCGATTTTGATTGGCCTCATTCATCCAAAAATATATCTATTCAGTCACTGGATAAATGAAAGAGTTATTCCCACATTCTACACAGACATTGAGACCAAAAATAAAAGAGTAAGACATGATCCTTGCCTTCTCTTCAAGTCCCCAAACCCCTCACTCTCAGCAAAAAAACAAAAAACAAAAAACAGTAACTAATATTTCATAGCAGTCAACATGCCAAGCACACACATTGATTCATTTAATCTACAAAAAAATTCATGTTACTATTATGATCCCCATTCTACATATTTAAAAAACTGAGGCATAGAAGTTATGTAACATACTCAAAGTTACACAGCTAGCAAATGACAAAACCAGGATGCAAAACCAGTCTAGCTTCTGTGCCCAAGCTCTTAACCACTTTGTTAGACTGTCATCAAAGTCACTGAGTCCATTAGGTTTGAAACTCTCAACTTCTCAACTGTACACCTAAAGCAAAGAGTAATTAATTCATTTGACATTGACTGATAACACACTCTCATGTTTTTGTTTCTTGAACACAAGCTTGTTCCCATTTCAAGGCCTTCATAAATTCCCAGAGCATTCTTCCTCTACATCTGCCTCCTCATCATTGCAATTCAATTTAAATGGCAACTCTCAAAGAGACATTTCCTGACCATGTTACCTAAAATTGCCCTATCACATGAAATAGGTTTTATTGCCTTCACAGTTACTTATTACTAAGTGAAATTATGAGTTGTCTATTTCTCCCATTGGAGTGGATTTTCCAAGACAGCAGTGACCTTGTCTATCTTGCTCACCACTACATCTTCAGCATCTGCAATAGTGCCTGGCACAGAGTAGGCACTTGATGTTTACAGAATTCATGCCAAAAAATGTGCTAGACATTGGGATTATCAAAACGAATAGGATATGATTCCTATCCTCAATAAACTCCCAGTCTTCATATTTACAAGTACTTACCTCCACCCCTTCTATATTAACTGCTCCTTTTTTCAATGGCTAACCTCTCCACCTGTCACCTTAACTCTGTCCCTGAGATCCCTTTGACCTTTTCCTATCAATTATCCCCTCTCACTTCTTCACTCTGTCTCTCCATTTAGCCTCCCATATTTGCATATCCCACCCAACCTCCTATACTTGAATATCCTTCCCACAACTTTGAAATCCCCTTGAGTTACCAAAAACACATTCCATTCACTCCTCACCACATCCCTCTATTCTGACCACTTCCTCAAAAGTTATCAATGACCTGAAAACGGTTCTCACTTTCTTCAACATTTACCACTTCTGAGAATTTTCAATCTACTCTCCTAGAGCCACAGAGGCTACTGTCTCATGATTTTCTTCTTAATTTTGATTCCGTTTCCTTCACTGTCTCCTTTCTCTCACACCTTTAAACCTGATGCTCACTAGAGCGTCATTCTCTATTATTGCTCCATTTAGTCTCTCTAAAAGATCTCATCTTCTCCTTTAACTTAACTAGTGTCCCTATACAAATAATTCTATCATTCATTCAGAGCCGAAACCCCAGGTCTACTTTCCCCAACATCTTTAATAAGAAATGTGATTTAATTCTTAATCAAATCATCAATAGAGTAGTTGCAGGCTACTTTTTGTAATAAAATAATGTGAACTTTAATAAACAATAATGTTGTCCTGAACAAGCATTAGCAGGCAATATCATAACGTAAGGCTGATTTCCATGAGTAGTTCTTGAAATACTTGAACTAATTCTTCATTACTTTTCGTTGACAGCTTGTACAAAAATGGACCAAAGGCTAAAAAATCATTCACAAATTTTATGTGATTAATCTATGTTAATTTTGTCTAAAACCGTTAATATAGTTCTAGATACACAGAAATCATATTACACTAGTAGTAGAAAGTCAAAACAGGAATATACCAGTCAAAAATTATTGCGTAAGTCTGGAAACCATACACAAAATAAATTTAAATTCTTTGAGAGGAGTTTGTAAAGATGCTCCTGCGGTGCCATAATTTAGAGATTTACAGATCAAAATTATACCTAATTATCAGGGCAAACTGTCTCACGTAGTTTTGTGCTATTTTCAAAAACATTATCAAGAAACAGACTTGTGCCATTCTGGCCTTCAGTTCAGATAACAAAAAGTAGTTACACACGTTTACATCCATATGGTAAAACTACTGCTGTGCCCAATCCTGTAAACAATCACAGACATGAGAAAACTGGTTAACCTAGAAAAAGTGTGAACAAAGCTCCAGCTTTACAACTGTCTCCAACAGATAAGCCATGACACCTAGTGATAAACTACAAATACCTGACTTACAGCCTCGTCCCTTTCATAATGGGAGAAAAAGACATCTAACAATTGCCTAATAAATTGCACATTCAACAAATAACAGTAAACTCTTTAACTCATTTTGACATTTTCCTACTATGTTTTCCCCGTGTACTGCAAGAAGCTGCGGGAAAAAAAAAAAGATGAAGCCAACTCCCAATTACCACTGTCAAAGCTGGTGAAACAAGTCAGTCACCATCCTTCAGGGTATGCGGCATGTAAGGGCATGGAAAAGAAAACAATAGGAGAGCCCTCAGCAAAAAAAAGCTCCCACATTTTAAGAAAAAGAAAATGAAACTAACTGAACATCTACATCAAGGAAGCTGAAGGTGCAGTCAGCCTAAGTAAAAGAGATAGATCTACGCGCTATTCAGATTTTCTAGCTAGTGGCACTTGAACGCTGTACCAGCTGTCATATTATGAAGTTCTGCAGTTTTCCCCCTTTCCCTACAAAACCCTCTCTACTCTAAAGCCTGTAAGTAACAGAGGAAATCGAACAGAGGATGAAGAGAAATGGCCGATGGGACATCAGATCACAAGAGCAACTGCAACCTCATTTCTAGAAGACCAAAAGGCCCGGTTATCAAAGCACAGCTCTAAAAATCTCTATCAGACACCTTTCGCATCTCCATCTGCGTCCCTTATTCATAAATCTTTTCAAACCAAACCTCACGCCTATACCTGGGGCCTGCTTATCCAAAACTCAACCAATCTATACCATGACTCTTCTTGGTGAAAGGCAGATTGAAGGGAGGTGGAAAGGGCTGGAAGGAATGTCATGGGAGAGGGGGCACGTGCAAATAACATTGCGGCACAGACACTGAAAACGCCACTTCCCTTGCCACTCTTGCAATTCTCTCCGTGTATCATCCTCTCACCCTCTCTACGCCTGTCACCTCCTACCTCAACGATACACACATGTGTCACAGCCGACCAGCACCATCGCCTTTTCCAGCATCACAGGCTCCCCTACCACCCCTCACTATCCCCCCACAAAGGCAGACAGACAGACAGACACACACACACACACACACACAGCAGAAACTGCAGCCACCGCACCCTCCTATCTCGATAAGTGCTCCTACCAACCGACATCCAGAACGGGCTGAAAGCTCAATAAATGCGGAGGTACACACACGCACGCACACACACACGCGGGTGCACGCGCGGCATGGGGCGCAAGGAAGGGCACCCTGGGGACGCACCTGGAGGCTGGGTGTCCAGCGCTGCCGCCCCCCTGGTCCCTGTCATTGAGCGCAGCTGTATAAATCCTCCGGTAGCGGTCGGCCAGGGCCCGGCCTGACAGCAGCAGCTGGTAGTGACCCCGGGAGTCCGCGGCCGGTAGCCCCAGCCCCAGCCCCGCAGCAGCCACAGAGCCGTCGGGAACCGGCATGAACAGCGCCCCCGGCGCCGGGGAGGAAGAGAAGGTGGCGGCTGGGTAGAATCCGTCCCCGCCGAGCCCCGAGGAGGCGGCGGCGGGGGAGGCAGTCGCTGCGCACATCATCATCCTCGCCGCCGCCGCCGCCTCCTCGTCCCCGCGGGCCGGGCGGGCAGACACGCGCGCGCACACACAGCCCTTTTCCAACGACGACGGCTCCGGCGGCGGCCTCTGCCTCCCGCAGCAGGGAGACTACAAAGACAGCGACCTCCTTCTCCTCCTCCTTCTTCTCCTCCTCCCCCCCGCGCCGCCCTCGCCGCTACTGGGGCCGCTCATCTAACCCCGCCACCCCGGGAGTGTGAGGAGGAGGCGGTGCCGCCACTGCCGCCGCCACCACCGCTACCACCGCCGGGGCTACCCGCAATGGGAAACTGCCGGCCTCACAGAGCATGCGCCACTCCTCGCACATGCTCAGTGACTGCCGCCCCTTTTCCTCCCCACCCCCTCTCCAACACCACTCCCTCCGCCTCGGGGCTTTGGATTTGGGGCGGTTGAGTTGTGCGGAATCTGAAGTAGTCCACTTCTCCGGGTTTTACTGGCAGCTTGAAGAAGAGTAAGGAAAGTGCTGGGGAGGCTGTCAGCTACTGGCGTTCGACTTCAGGTTCCCTCCAGGTGGAAGAACGAGGACCAGAAAGCAAGAGGGAACGTGCCCATCGCCCGAGGAGGAGTGGCACGCACTCCTGCTACCTCTTCTCCAAGGCTCTGCTGCCAACAGGAAGATTTAGTGTGAACTGTGCTGGTTAATTCAGAGTTTAAGGCAGAGAAAACCATCCCAATTAGAGGTGCCTTTAGCGATCTTATTTTATATGGTTTTTGTCATTAGGATTTAAGCTTGTTTAACACAGCTTTTACTTACAAAGACAGGTAGTAATCTAGCACATTCTTTTTTGTGTGTGAAAGTAGAATTAACAGATAGGCTAGTATTCACAAGCCAGAGTCATTCCCAAATTCTTGTTCTCAACGGAGCAATAATATTTTTTAAATTACTCTTTTTTGTTGACTCCTCACTCACCTAAGAGTGCACTTTTATCTCTTGGCAGTGGTCATTTAATGGTTTATTTTTTTCTGCCCAAACTTACATTTTTAAAGATAATTCTTGAATACGATCTGAAACAACAATTGTGACTGAGACTGTATAGCATCTGAAAATGTCAGATCCATCACAGATCTTGTTGTTATCTATAAAAAAGTAACATTTGCTCAGTCCTTTGTTCCAAGCTAACCTATGAACCCCATCTAAGTATATGCTCTAGAAATATACGTGCCAATGCACTTTGATTCCTACTACATTTTATCCTTTGACTCTCAATTTGAAGTTTCCTAATTTATAGTCCTGACAAAATAATTTATAAGTTCTGTCATCCCAGTACTGTATCTTTCATCTATGTACTAGTTCTTATATCTGTGCCTCTTCTTCGGATGGCCTTCTCTTAAAAAAATAAAATAAATTTTAAAAAATCCTCCTTAGTGTTTGAGAAGTGCAAACAACAGGGAAGAGGAAAGTAAATTAATTCTAGTTTTAGGGTCGAAGGTTGCTGAAAGCAATGCATTTTTTCTGAAGCTTTAAATAATAGATGGATTTCATTTAGTTTTTTTAAAGATAATTAGCAGTGGGATAAACATAGGAACAAAGGACAGACATGTGGAATCATAGTATTTTAGTACTGTAATTAGCCCTGTTAAGTCTTTGTATTTGTCTTGTTCCCTTACCTATCTTAAGTTCCTTCAGAGCTTGTTGTTTTTGTGTCTTCTTCAGCCACTTCAGGACTTTGCATGTAGTAGGTATCCAGTAAGTATTTATTAGGCTAAATTTCTATCCTAATGCTTCAGCCCAGTTAAAGACCTCTCGGTGTTGACCAAGCAGCCCCTAACCCTGGAGTGAGAGCCAAGACAATGGTGTAGAGGCAGCTAAATTCTAAGAATTCTAAGGCCTGACAGGTAAGCAATGAGAGGGGCCCATTACTATTGCAAGACCTAGCAGGGTGGCTAAAAGGCTCTGAAATCAGACAGCCCTGGAATTGGATCCTGACTCTGCTACTTAATACTTGTCTGGCTTTGGGCAAATTATCTCCTCTGAATAATGCTCAAAAGAATACCCACTACATGAGATTGAGGGAGGACTTAAAGGATCTAGGATGTCCAGCTTGGCACATGAATTTTCACAAATGGCAGCACATACTAAACAAAACACTAGGTTTTCCGTAGGGTAGCAATGGTATCTGTTTAACCATCACAGGATCCTAGCCCAGAGTCTAGCCCTAAACAGGAGGGAAATAGATATTGGCTGAATGAATGAATGTTGCTTGCACAGAAAACATTCACAGCGCCAGCTCAGGTGGTGGAATGTGCAGTCACTGCCCATTTAGAGTTTCTAGTGGACATTGACCCGCGTGGCTGCCCTGGTCTCCGGGCTCTTCCCACCATTCATTAATTTCCCTTCAATCTTTACTGCTGTTCAGTCCCAGACAGGCCCCTTCTGAGCCTCATGGGTACACTCAAAACCCGGAAACTGGATAACTTCCTAAGAAGCCCGATGTCATTGAGCTGCGCAACTAGGCGTGCGCAGAGTCGCACACATGCTCACTTAGGTACCCAAGGGTGGCATTTCTGTTGCGGTTGGCAGCGTTTCCTTCCACGGCAGCGGCAGCGGTCGCTCTCCTCAAAATTGATAGCCAGTGCAGCGTTTTTTCTCCTCCTCCTCCTCTTCCTGCCTCCGCACTGCGCGCTCCCCGGTCCCTGCAACTGCCACAGCTACCGCCTTGGCAGCTGGGCAACTTGGAAGGCTCCCCTGGGATAGCGGGGGAGTGGGGCGCATGCCAGAAAGAAAAAGGCATTTGGAGTCACCCTTACTTCTACTGTCAAGGGGACGTGAAGCGGAGTGTTGTCACAAGTCGCGAGGGTCGCCTGAACCGTCGCTGCAGATCGGAGACGTGGGTTTCTGGCAATATGCAAAGCAAGCGTCCCCTCCCGGCGCTCCTGCGAGCTCTACTACTGAATGCCTTACGCAGCCCATGTGTTTGGGGAAAGAGGGGGACCTATACAGAATGAAAAAACACAGAGGGCTTTGCTTTTCTTTCCCCACCCCACCAAGCGCGGCCCCCGTGCTTTCGGCGCTGCCATCTTAGTTCCTCCAGCGGCCGGGCTGGGCGTGTGTGCATTTGTGTGTACAGGGAGGGCTGCAGCCGGCGGGGCGTGGGGGCCGCCTGGGCGGCTTGGGTGTCGGAATGGGCTAGACAGCAGTTCACCCACGACACATCCGCCCGCAAAGAATAGCATTGAACTACGGCAAATCCTGCCTGTGCCCATTTTATTACGGGCGTAGTATGTTTTAGTCTTTGTGGTTGGTATGCTCATTTCGCAAAAGAGATCTCTCTGGCCTGTGCCCATGTAATAAGACTATGGCTTCATCTTTCACCTTGTGATCACAGATTTAGTCGTTCTTTTCCACTTAACATTGCAAACCTGGAAAACAGTTTTTTGAACTCTTATCACATTTACATTTTTCCTACTCTCATCTTTAACGATTTTGTTTTTAAAGGAAGCTACCCGTGCTGATGTAGTAAATAGCAGGGCAGGAACCATAACATGTATGTAAGAGGACAGATTAGTGTTGTTTGTTAGTTTCATTTAAAGGGTTAATATTGTACTAAAGCTACAAGATTACAAACACAGGAAGTATGTATATTATCAGGTACATCAAGACTGCTGGAAATGCTGTGGTCAAGTCTGCGTTTGTTTCCTGAATTTGTACAACAGTGTATTGGAGAATTTAAAAACAAAATTGGTAGCTGAGAACAATTTGGGAAAAAAAAAGGAAAAAGCTTAAGCTTGAAGAGTGAAGACATGCTTTACTCTTCAGTGACCTTGCTTTTTAAGGGTAGTAAGATGGTGCATTCTTAACAAATATATTGCACCTTAAAATAAAGTATATTTCATATAATATATTTAGTACTCCAAGCTGCAGGGAAAAATTCAACATGGCGATCGAAATTATTTTAAACATAAATTACATATTGTATCCCCTGGTTATCTTAACTTCGTGCTTTAAACAACTATATTTTTAGGGCCTTGGGATATTCAGTAATTTGTAAGCATGATGAGTTAATGTTTTTCTTTTTTATTCATAGTAGTTTTAAAAGATGTAAATTATATGTCCAAGTTTTTCCACATCCCAAAATTTAGGTTCCAGGGATCCTAAGTTATATATTGACATTTTCATCCTTGAAAAATTATTCTAAAATATATTAGCATATGTTTTTTAAGTATGTGAATTCAATACTATATATCTGAATGCAAATCACATTCTTTCAAAATCTCATTGTTGTGATGCATTTAGCCTAGAGGATGTTTTCACAACTGATGTAAAAAGTTATGTAAAGTATAATTGTCCTAAAAAGAGAAATTTTAAAACTATAGCATTTCAACCTTGAAAACTTTAGTATAGTTTATAAGTTATTAGATTAATCTTTTTTAAATTTTGTTATTACTTTAAAAAATTTTGTGGGTACATAGAAGGTGTATATATTTATAGGATAGATGAGATATTTTGATACAGGCATGCAGTGTGAAATAAGCACATGATAGAAAATATGGTATCCATCCCCTCAAGCATTTATCTTTTGAGTTACAAACAATCCAGTTACATTCTTTCAGTTATTTTAAAATACACAATTAAGTTATTATTGACTATAGTCACCCTATTATGCTATCAAATAGTAGGTCTTATTCGTTCTTTCTGATTTTTTTTTTTTTTTTGTACCCATTAACCATCCCCATCTCTCCTCCCCAAACTCCTCATGACTCTTCCCAGCTTCTGGTAACCATCCTACTCTCTATGTCCATAAGTTCAATTGTTTTGATTTCTAGATCCCACAAGCAAGTGAGAACATGTGATGTTCGTCTTTCTGTGTCTGGCTTATTTCACTTAACATAATGATCTGGAGTTCAATCCATGCTATTGTAAATGACTGGGTCTCATTCTTTTTATGGTTGAATAGTACTCCTTTGTGTATGTGTGTACCACATTTTCTTTATCCATTTATAGGTTGATGGACACTTACATCAATAAGTTTGCTTCCAAATCTTGGCCATTGTAAACAGTGCTGCAACAAACAGGAGCGCAGACATCTCTTCTATATACTGATTTTCTTTCCTTTGGGTATATACCCAGCAGTGGGATTGCTGGGTCATATGGTAGCTCAATTTTCAGTTTTTTGAGGAACCTCCAAACTGTTCTTAATAGTGGTTGTACTTATTTACATTCCCACCAACAGTATTCAAGTGTTTCCTTTTCTCCACATCCGCGCCAGCGTTTGTTATTGCCTGTCTTTTGGATAGAAGCCGTTTTCTTTGTTGTTGTTTGTTTGTTTTTTGAGACAGTCTCACTTTATCACCCAGGCTGGAGTGCAATGGCGTGATCTCAGCTCACTGCAACCTCCGCCTCCCGGGTTCAAGTGATTCTTGTGCCTCAGCCTGCCAAATAGCTGGGATGACAGTCACGCACTGCCGCACCTGACTAATTTTTGTATTTTTAGTAGAGACGGGGTTTCGCCACGTCGGCCAGGCTGGTCTCAAACTCCTGACCTCAGGTGATCCGCCCCCCTTGGCCTCCCAAAGTGCTAGGATTAGAGGCGTGTGCCACCGCGCCCGGCCATAATCCATTTTTAACTGGGGTGATATTAGATTGATCTTTATTACTAAAATTAAATAGTAAGAGGATAATTGAAATTCTCATATAGAATAGCAACTGTGTCGTATTAATGCTTCTTTTAAATATATTTAATAGGGTTATTGCCAAATCCAGATAACCAGATATAACTAAATGGCTCTGAAATGACTATATTAATCAGGTCTTTTTTTTCAAAGACTTTTACCTCTTTCATGCTACATCTTCTCATCAGTAAAGTGAATAATAACAGCACCTACTTCATTAGATTATTTGAGGATTAAATTAAATAATCTGTATGACTTACTTGCTTAACATACTACGTAGCAGGCCATAGCTATTATTGTCAATATTATGTTAATATATTAATGATCCCTTATTTGAGGGATGTCCTAATCTTGTGCTAGAAGAAGTAACAAAGCAGTTATACAATTTGAGTTATATAGATTTGGATTTGAAAGTTGGTTTTCTTGTTGTTTTCTTAACAGAGTCCTGTCCACAAGTAAAGATTTACTGTGTCTTGACATGACAGGAAGAATAGAATCCAAAGACAATAGTTGCTTCCCTAAAATACCCATTCTTGTATAATTTGTTAACTCACGAAACACATTGCCTACCTTCATCAATTCAATAAGTGTTTTGAATTTTTACTGTTGGATACATTTTGACATGTAACAGCCAAAACAGACTATAGTTTCTTCTCAAAAGGCTAGTAGCTATGGTATCTCTCCAGGTTCAAAAACTACAAATCATCCATAGTTTACATTTTCTGTAGGCTAATCTGAATTTAACGTCAAAATCTTGACCTTGCCTAGTTTGGCTTTCTATTTTGATGAATATTTCTACATTTATATTTAGAAAGTAAAAAGGAGCCAATTTACCAGTTCTTCATTAAAAAATTTTTCTTAAGAATATTTTGCCCCTTTTTTGATCTCATATCAGATTTGCCTTCAAACTAGACCGGAAGCTATTTTAAAAGTATTTAGAACATAAAAGTCATAAAAAATATTTCACAGCCTTCCTAAATTAATTTGTGGTGACAGAATTTTCTTGGATAGACAATCTTGTCTATTTGATGCCAAATTGTTGTGAACTGAATTAATTACTAATTTTTGTGGTGCAGCAAAGACAACACTGCTTGCAGAGAAAAACTGTGGCATCCCTGCAGGTACTTTTAAAGTCTACCTCGATGTTGGTGGGGTGGTGTGCCAGGAATCTGCTTATTTGCTCTTGAGTCCATTCCTGTCCATTCTCCTGCTCTGCTCTGTACAGCAGGGGAATGATCCCTGCAAATTCCATTTGTCAGGCTTCCCTTGCCAGCTAGTTTCAAATTAGCTTCAGCCTGGGGGCGAAATGGGTGACTGGCAAGTAGGCAGCAGGAGAATCAATCTCTCTCTCTCTCTCTCTTTCTCTCTCTCTCTCTCCCCACTTTAGGCAACATCTCCTCCGTGGCTCCAGCTCCTGCTGAACAGCTTCTCCTTCCACGGTCCAGCTACAATCAGCTAACCTCTTGTAGAGCCAGTTCTCACTGAGCAGACCCAGCTCGTGAACCCTGGTAGCAGCGTTTTCTCCTTGGTGTCTCCAGCCCTAGGGACTGTAGATATCTCTGTCCCTTGTTTGGCTTTTCTATTCCTAGAGTAGCATTGCAATTAGTTCCCCATATTCAATTCTCTGTCTTAATGACCTGGCATGCATTTATCTGTTTTCCTGATTGGACCCTGAATGGTACAGATGGTCCTCCATCCAAATAATAAACCTGATTTGGTTTCTCAGCCAAAGGATGGCATTTTATCATCTTTCATCTGGTCTTGAAAGCTTGCGGATCTGACTTCAAGCAGCAAAACAGAAATCTGCTTTGAAAATATTAGTTGGCTCACTCACACTCATACTAAATCCCCTTCTTCCTTGCCTGCCTCCACTCTGGATGCTGGAAAAAGTGAAATATTTTCTCTGCGAGTCTCTCCTACACCTAGAGTTGGCATTGTGACACAATTCAGGACAGCACAATGAGAGAAAATCTTCTGGTACTACTTCTCTCTCTCTCCGTTTCTTTCTACCTAAAAGATGGACAGAATGGCTGATGTTCATAGCCATGAGACAAGAGGCATGAGATAAGGCCAAGAGCATCACAAATATTGACGCCGACGTCATAGAACCATTGAACAAAGTTTCAAACTTATTTTTATACAAGGTAAAAATCAAATTCCTAATTGTCTCAGCTACTGTTGATGAAGTATTCTGTTGCTTGCAGCCAAAGCATTCTACCTGATATACCAACTCTAGCATCTTCTCAGGACACATTCCCTATCTAGAAGCTATCAGTAATCTGTCTGAATGAAATATATATTTATGGAAAATGCTTAAAAGCATAAAAACCCATTCATTCCGCTGGGTCCTAAATTTTCTTCCTTTAGTCAAGTCAAAACATCAGAAAGTTCACTGAACTGTATTTTATATGATGGCTTTGGATTTTATTAAAGATTACTACAGTAGTACGCCTCCCAGATACCCCTTCAGGTATGAGGCTCTTATTCCCCAGCTGTTGAGAGCGTTGAATGCTGGCTGCTCAAAGCTAAACCCCTGCCCATAAGTTGCTCTTGGCCTTAGGGAACTGCCTTATGCCAGGTTACAACCCCTTTCCAGAGGGTGTCTGCATCAAATAACTGGTCAAAGTGGTATACAAAGACCAGGCACTCTTACCTTAATTCAGAGTGATTTTGAAGAGCCATCCCAGCTCCTAGAACTCTGTGCAATTAGCTAAGGCCTCTGTTGCAGTTACATTACAGTTCCATTTTTCTCTCTCAACTGATCCTGCTTTTCTCACTCATTCACTAGTAGTATTGTCAGAACTCTACAATAAACTTCTTGTATGCCAGTCTACATCTGTTTCCCAGTCTCTTTCCCAGGGAGCCCAACTTAATTCAGTTGTAAGGGGAGTGGGCTAAAGAACCAGACTCTAAAATGGAATTTTGGAGCTGGATTATCCACTGGTTAGGTGGCAATGAGGGCCCTCTGTAATGGACAGTTTCTAAGGTGACCTCGTGATCTCTATATCCGAATATCTCTGTCTTTGTATAAACTTTTCCCCTTGTGTGTGGGTAGGACCTGCAAATTCCTCCTAAACAATAGAATATGGCAAAAGTGACAGGATGTATTTGATTATATTTATGTAATTGAGTTGCATACTACTGTAACTATGTTGCTGGGACCCTCTCTCCCTTAGTGGCTTTGAAGAAGCAAGTTGGCATTTTGTAAGCCATCACACAGAGAGGTTCATATGATAAAGTGGTTAATGGTAGCTTCTGGCCAACAGCCAAAGAGGAACT
Source organism: Symphalangus syndactylus (assembly GCF_028878055.3). Taxonomy (NCBI): domain Eukaryota; kingdom Metazoa; phylum Chordata; class Mammalia; order Primates; family Hylobatidae; genus Symphalangus; species Symphalangus syndactylus. The sequence goes on along the minus strand of NC_072437.2, from coordinate 44,127,489 downwards.
GAGTCCTCAGCCTGGCAGCCTGCAAGGAATTGAATTCTGCCAAATACCATGTGAGTTTGGATGTGGTTCCTTTCCAGTTGAGCCTCAGATGAACTGCATCCCCAGCTGACATCTTGATTAGAGCCTTGCAGAGGACAGTGATAAGTCATGCCCAGACTCCTGATACACAGAAACTAGAAGACAGTGTCATTTTAAGTTTGTGGTAATATTGTTATGCAGCAATAGAAAACTAATAGGCTATCACTGATGATGGATGGACAGAATATGAAGCATTGATAGCCCTGACGTGGTAAGTGTAGCTGTGCAATTGCTGAAACTTTCACTGGAGATGGCTAGGATGAGAGACCTGTGGATGTGAACGCGCCTGCAGATGCAGTAGCTCAAGTTTTGAGAGGTTCAAGGAAGGTGTTAGTTATAAAGTTACTGGAATTAGATTTCCCTTGTTGAGTGCATAGATGTCTGAGGCATGCCAGATACCTCCTACAAGGTAAAGGGTAAATTATCTCATCTTGTTCTTCTTATCTTTTTTCTTTATTTTCTGAAGGCACAATATTTACTTGAAAATATTGCTTTGAGACATTTCCTGAATGACACAGATGACTGACAGCTTTAAGTGATGCCCAGAACAGAAAAAAAATTCTGCATCCTTTCTAGGCTGTGCGAAAAGCACTTCTGCTCCTTGGGCCATACGACATGACAGAACCTATGAAATTACAGATGTCAGTGACAGGAAAAGATGCTTTGGAATTAATGGGAAGTTTCAGTGGGAAAATCACAAGGAAGAGCTTAAGGACTCTGGAGCAAAACCATGTGATCTTTAGCAAAAACATTGTACACTATTTGAAAAATGGCTCTTGGCATACTATTTGAGCTCTGAGAGAGACAGAATATCTTCCCTTGAGATGTCAGGTGATCACAAGATATGTCAAGTGGCTAGAACCGCCCACTAGGAGCTGTGTTTTGTCAGACCCACCAACTCATAAGGTCCAGTGGGCCCAATGTCTACCTATGATAAGGTGGAGGTGATATACTCAGAACTGGGCATGGACAGGCCATAGCACAAGTAAGTTGCATGAGGATGAGGCCAGACACCTATGTTGTCCCCCACTGTTGCACTGGTGCCTGTCTCTAAGCTCAAACATGTGGCTGTTTGGGTAGGGGAGGGAAACAGTTGAGCTTGATTCATGCGTTGGTTGGCTTGGGAAGTGGGAGCAAGCTGAAAATGGACAGCTGTTGCACTGTGATTCTGACAGTGCAGGATCACTAGATAGTGATCAGGCAAAATCCTCTCAATGGTTCAGACTTTATACAGTATACATTCTCATTCATTTTACACATAAGAGAAGTAGTCTGAAGCGAGAATATGTAATACTCATGGTAGTGGCAGATGGCTTGGCTCTTTGGTTGAGGGACTGAAAGAAGATTGGGAAGAAGAAGGTCTGTAAAAGAGGTAGGTGAGTGGACTTGTTGGAGTGAGCACAAAGCACGAATATCTTTGAATCAATCACATGATGCCCATCAAAGAGCATCTCACCTGGAAGAGTCAGTGAACAATCGCATAGACAGGACGATTCCACCAGTTGAAGTTACTCTCTGTTTTTGTTCACCTGATGGTGGCACAAAAGACACATAGATGGAGTGGCTCTGGTGCAGAGATGGAGGCTCTGTAGGGTGGCAAGGACGGAGGTTATGCATGGAACTTGCAGCAAGGACTGTCACTGAGAAATGCTGATCTAGCTACTGCTACTGCCAAATGCACAAACTGCCAGCAAAAGAGACTAACATTAAGCCCTTAAGACAGCATGATCCCTCAAGGAGACCAGCCAGGCACTGGCTGGATAGTTGATTACGTTCCACCTTGTAAGGGTCAGTGATTTAACTTGGCCGAGATTGGTACCTATTCTGATATGGGTTTGCCTTCTTCGTCCACAGGACTTTCATTGGCCAACACCATTATCTGAAGACTCACATAGATAGGGGATCCTGAAAAGCATTGTCTCAGACCAAGGAGCCCACTTACCTTATGGTATCTGATGTGTGACAGTAGATACATGTCTGTGGTGGGCTGAATAATGCTCCCCGTCCCAAGATGTCCATGTTATAATCCTCAGAACCTGTAAATATGTACCTTCACGTGGCAAAAAGGTCACTGCAGATGTGATTAAGTTAAGCATCTTCGGATGGAGAGATTATCCTGGCTTATCCAGGTGGGTCCGTGTAATCACAAGAGTTCTGATAAGAGGGAGGCAGGCGGATGAGAGTGAGAGAAAGCGATGTGACTACAGAAGCGGAGTCAGAGAAGAAGATGCCATGATGGAGTGGAGGTGCAAGAGAAAGAGAAAGATTTGAAGGTGCTACGCTGCTGGCTTTAAAGATGGAGGAAGGGCCAGGAGCCAAGAAATGCAGGTGGCCTCTAGAAGCTGGAAGAGATCAGGAAACAAATTCTCCCCTAGAACCCGTGAAGGAAATGTGGCCTTGCTTACATCTTGATTTTAGGACTTCTGACCACCAGAAACACAAGATAGTTTGTTTTAATCCAGTAAATGTGTTGCAGCGGCAATAAGAAACTGATAAAATGTCCATTGGATCCACTTATCCTATTACCTAAAATGCCACCCAGAACCTGCTGTTGATAGAATAGTGCTGTGGTCTTTTGAAGGTCTCACTGGGGCACAGCTACACGTAGTAGACTTTAAGTGAACACCTATTCTGTGATGCTGTGTTTCTGATAGAATATATGAGTTCAGGAGTCCAGAGTGGAAGTGGTAGTAGCTCTACTTTCAGTGACCCCTTAGAGAATTTGTGGTTTCTGTTCTGCTCAGGCTCCTGGTTCCAAAAGGTGTAACACTTCCACCAGAGGACCTAGTAAGAACCCCATTGGACTTTAAATTATGGTTGCTTTCAGTCGCTTCAGGCCCTTCAGTCCAAGAGACCAGCAGACAAAGAAAGGAGTCCTACACTGGCAGGTATAAGTGACCTATTAGCAGGAGTAGATAGGGCTGCCATTACATATGGCCACAGAGAAGAATATGTCTAGCACTTAGGTGATCCATGACTGTGTCTCTTGATACTCCTTACTTAATTTTGACATTAAATGAACAAGTACAGTCACCATGGTCTGAGAAGGGCATGGTGACCAGGGGCTCAGATTTCTGAGATGAGGGTGTGGGTGATTCTGTTCATAGGCTCTCTAGACTAGCAGGGGTTCTAGCTGAAGGAGAAAGCAATCTAGGACGCATGTGGAAGAAAGGCATTATGAGTTTCAGTTGTAGCATTGAAACCAGCTATAGCAACAAGGGCTCCAGTTCATACCATGTGTCTTCCTCTTTTAGGTTTTAACAGGAAAAAACAAACAACTACGCACAATCCTGGACATAGGATGAACTCTCTAGAGAAGCAAGTGGGTCTGAGCAATGCTGGGGATGGACTGTAATGGATTTTGCAGTGTATTGCCTGGATTGCTCTCTTGGGAGCGAGTCCCTTATTTCCCAGCTGTCAGAAGTGTTGGCTGCCTACGGCTCACAGCTGAGCCCTTTGCTGAGACTTGTCCTCAGCTGACGACTGCTGCCTGGCTCATGGTCATGTCACCTCCCTGAGGTGCAGTTTGCTTCAAGTGACTTAACATTGCAGTGGTACAAAGACCTAGTCCTGTCCGCCTAATGTGGCGACAACTCCAAGGGCCAGGCCAATTCCAGAACTCCCTGTGAGTTTGGCTGATACCTCTGTTTTTAATTGATCCTCAGTTCACTCCTCCCTCTATCTAATTCTGCTTCTCTGACATCTTTACAGGTTGTGTTCCTGAGTATACTTGCTAGTAACCTTCCCGCATACAATTTTTTGTTTCAGAGCCAGTTTCCTGGGGAACTGAAACCGAGACAATTATGATGAGTAAAGGAAGTAATCTGTCATTTCACCTGCTTAAAATATTGATGACATTATTTATGACATCGTGTCATGACCCAAATTTCTCACCTGAGGATTTTGTTTTAGAATGAAGTACTCAGGAAGACACTATTTTCCTGAAAACCTGTTCTCTCCCTTTATTAATGGAAAAACTAGACAATTGATCATTATTCCCTTTATATTTGGCTACTGAGAGAATAAACTTGATATTTTGTTATAGTCCTTCCCCAAATTCTGAAAAAATTGTTAAAACATCTGTAGCAAATGGAAGCAGATATCACTTTTATTACAATAGTGGTTAAGTGGGAGGATAGAGCATAATGTAAAGCTAAAAAAGCTCTCTCCTCTAAACCTCAAATGCTAGCAATTTTATCATCCACTCACTTTAGTAGAGGCAGGGCAGTTCTCCCTGTGCAACAGGGAGGAAATTGCCTGCTCCTCGAAGGCTCCTACCTCCTCGTTAGATGAAAAGAGGAAGGGGATATAGGCTATCGATGCCTGATTTCTCCTTCCTAATTCAACAATAAAATAAGTTGTTACATTTCCCTACCAATTTTCTATCACTGTTGTTCTCCCAGTGATAGAATGTAGCTGGGCACCATGAACAAAGGATACCAGTTAGGCAGTTACTGCTGTAGTTCAACATGATCCTATTGAGGGCCTCAGTGAAAATAGTTGGTATAGAGAAAAGAGGGCCCTTTGGGAAGTTTCATGCATAGGAAAAAAGTGACTGATCTAACATGGGTGGGTAAAATGGAGGTTCCTAGTAGAACCCCAGATTCTGGATGGATAATGGTTTCATCAAGATGGGGAGTCCAGGAAAAGGAGGAGATTTTGGGATGGGAGATGAAGAGTGCTGTTTATCTTCTCTAACTTGTTTCCCGGTCTGATAAGAATTTGGGAAAATATATTTAGAGAACATGATCACTCCTCCACTTATACACATTATACACATACCTCTGCCACTGATTTTGGGCTCAATCCAACCTATTCTCCACAGTGTTGTGATCTTTTAAAGCTGTACCATATGCAATGAAATGTAATTTGGCAATAAAAAAGAATGAAATACTGATGCATGTTGCAACATGAATAAACTTTGAAAATATGTTGCTAAGGTTGAGGCCAAGCTCTCCCAGTCACTGCAGACCCTGTTGTAGTAGGCTCTATACCTATTGAAGTTGTGCTGAATACAGTCTTTCTTACCATGGGGGAAAAAAGAATATAATGCTAAGTGAAAGAAGCCAGACAAAAGAGGCCACATATTGTGTGGGTCCACTTATATGAAACATCCAGAGTCAACAGATCCACTGAAACAGACTGTGTAGACTGGTGGTTCCAGTGGCTGGGCGGGGAGGGGATGGAGAGGAGTTTGGGGAGTGACTGCTTCATGGGTATGAGATTTGTGTGTGTAGGTTGGTGGTGGGGGTAGGGTGGTGATGAAAATAATCTACAATTGCTGTGTATCACTGCACAACTATGACTATACAGAAAGCACTCAATTGTACTTTAAAAGGATGAATCTTTTGGTATGTTCATTATATTTCAATAAATCTTATTTTTTAAAAATCCACTTAAAATCCTTCCATGATTTGTATTAAGCAGGATAATTAGAGCTATTTGCCACAACAGCCAAACCTGTGAGCTGCTGATTCTCTTCACCCGCCAGAGGCATTCTGTTCTCTTCACTGAATGGCTTTGTGCCCCTGGAGGCTGGCTCCTGTGCACTGTGCCACCTGGGCTCCTTCCAGGCTGCCTTCTGATTGGGGTTTGCCAATGGGGAGCCCCTCTCAGGAGATGGAAGGGCAGGAGAAGAGGCAGTTCAGGGTATTTGTTTCCGCCTCGCTTCCTCCTGGTTCACAGCCTCTGAGAGGGCCTGTGTGCTGCTGCATTTTTTTTTTTTTTTTTTTTTTGAGGTGGAGTCTCGCTCTGTCACCCGGGCCGGAGTGCAGTGCCTTGATCATGACTCACTGCAACCTCTGCCTCCCAGGTTCAAGCGATTCTCCTGCCTCAGCTTCCCGAGTAGCTGGGATTACAGGCACCTACCACCACGCCCGGCTAATTTTTGTATTTTTAGTAGAGACAGTTATTCACCATGTAAGCCAGGCTGGTCTCAAACTCTTGAACTCCTGACCTCAGATGATCTGCCCACCTCGGCCTCCCAAAGTGCTGGGATCACAGGCATGAGCCACTGTGCCTGGCCTGTGCTTCTGACTAGAGCTCCTCTGGGTAGCTTCTCCTCTTTGGCTCCACTATCAGGGCTCTCATAACTCCACTTCCTCTCTATGCCCCTTCAGATCTAGAGGTCATAACAGCTTCCCACCTGTCATGTTTCTTCCCTTACCCTGCCACAATTCTGAAAGGAGTTCTTTCATTAAAATCTATTTACTCAAACCATCTGGGGCAATTTGTCTCTTGAAAGAATTCCGATTGATACCCCCCAAATCTCAGTGACTTAAATACCGGATTAATTCCTGAACATGCCAGTCTCATACAGGTCAGGTAGCCCTCTTCATTCTTAGAGCTCTGCCATCTGGAATACATGGCCTCCAACATGAGGCAGAGGAAGAGTGAGTTGGAAGATTGCTTGGGATGCTATCGGGAGCCAGACCTAGAAGTGGCTTATATCACTTCCACCCTTGTTTCTTGGTCAGAACAAGTCACAAGGCCCCAAGCTAACTGCAAGGGAGATTGGGAGAGTGATGTGGCAAACATACGACGTTGACTTTGGCTACGAAATTGCCTTCAGACTTTAATAAACTCCTTAAGAAGGCATAAAAGACACATCAGCCTCTGGCCTCAGCCTACCTTGCCATCTTTATACCTGCCACTGCCCCACGCTGTGCTTTTGCGTAAGTTGTTTTTCTGCCTGATTTTCCATGTTCCTTCTCCTCCACTTGGATATTCAAGTATTTACTTCAAAATTCATCTCAGTAATTAACTCCTCCAGGAAACTTTTCCTGACCAGCCCTTCCTCAGCTGGCTCTCTGTGCTACCACAGTCCCAGGAAGACGTCTCCATCATAACATTCCCATTTTTTTTTCTTTTGAGACAGAGTCTCAGTCTGTCACCCAGGCTGGAGTGCGATGGCACAATCATAGCTCATTGCACCCTCAAACTCCTGGGCTCAAGTAGTGCTCCCACCTTCAGCCTTGGGAGTAGCTGGGACTACAGGCTCACACCATCATGGCCAGCCTATTTTTGTGTCCTTTTTTATTTTTGAGATGGGTGTCTTACTTTGTTGACCAGACTGGTCTTAAACTCCTGGCTTCAAATGATTCCCCTGCCTCAGCCTCCCATAGCGCTGGGATTACAAGTGTGAGCTACGGTGCCCGGCCAACATTTACTATGTTGTGTTATAGTTTGACATTTCTTTGCCTCACCAATTAAATGTTTCTTGAAGACATGGACTATAATTCATTTCTACCTTTACCACTACCTACCACCATAGTCACTATCTAAATAATTATTTTAGTCAGAGTCAGTACCATTGCCTAGAGAGCACTTTAGAAATGTGTAGAGATGGTTTTAGTTGTCATAATAACCAGGAAACACTACTTACATTTAGGGTAGGTGCCACAGATGATAAACATCCTGCATTAAATGGGACAATCACTCATCATGAAGAACTATCCCCTGTCCTACAAGACTTTCAAGTGTCCCACTGAATTTTCAAATAGATTAAAAGCCCATTTATATCTTTCTGAAACTAGAACCTAATTCCATTTTACATATAAATGCTGTTTTGGTTGTCTATTGGTGCGTAATAAAACATCCCAACAGATAAGGGTTTAAAACCACAGAAGTTTATTATCTGCTAAGACCCTGTGGGACGACTGGCTCATCTGGGCAGTTCTCCTGCTCCATCTGATATTGATTGGCACTACAGTCAGCGGGGGGCTTAACATAGCTCACGCACATGGCTGCCACTTGAGTTTGGAGCTGTCAGTTAGAGCACCTCAGGCCTCCATCAAATGGAGGGCTTGGGCTTCTCATTGTATGGTAGCTGGGTTCCAAGAGGTGGCAAGTAAAACAGCCAGTCCTCTTCAGGCTTGGGCTCAGGAGCCCCAAAACAGAACTTCAGCTGCTTTCTATTGGTCAAGGCCAGACTCAGGCTGGTCCAGACTTAAGGCAAGGACAAGTAAACTCCACTCTTGATGTGAGAGGCAGCTTGCCAGTACAGGGAGGAGAGGAAGATTGAGGGCCAACTTCAGACACTAACTAGTTACCTCACTCAGACACCTAGTGATTTTATCCAGCTACAAGAATTTTCCAGAAATATAACAAAGGTATAAACCAAGGGAAATGGGAACTTTGTTTGGTTTGGAATTTCATTTGTTGTATCTGAGTGATCGATATAACTTACCTGTATCAGTCCATCTTTGTAGTTGTCACATTCATGGTGACTCAACATTTACATTCAAGTATCCGATTATTTCTTCATGTCTTCTAGTGAAATCTTGCCAAAGTATTGTATATATATTTTTAACTTTAGTTTTCCTTTGTATTTTTTATTACTTATATAAACTATATTTTTAAATTTCCTATCAGGGTAGTAAAGAAGTTATTGCATATTTGTTATAAAGAGGAGGTGTACTGATAGGGTTGAAAAAAAAACACTGATTGCTAGTTTGGCATTCCTGTTTGGTTTCTATATTTTTCTTCTCCTTGATTTTAATTTTCTGCTTTGATTTATATTTTACTATCTCAAAATGTGTGCCTTGGGTCCAAATCAACTCAAATCTCTAAGCAATAGCACAGAGAATGTAAGTAAATGAATGAATGAGTAAATAGCCAGCCTTATGACAATGTGTAATTCTTGTAGAATATGTAATATTTATCTTTAAACCTGATTTTTCTCCCACTGAAATAGTTCTTTGTTATTTTCTTGTTTGAACCAGATTAATAAAATCTAGATATGTGTTGCATTAACACTGTTTTGTTTTATTGGTGTACCTTAATATAAATGACTTCCTGATTTATCTGCTACATAATCATGTTTTTTAGTGAAACAAATTATATATAACTATTTTAGATTTCTGACATTGCAATGTGCTTTGCCTCATATTAAGATGTTCTCCAGAAAAATACCATTAGACCACCTTTTAGTGAAGCCAACATATATACAAATATATTTATCACATAGTTTTCCTTAAAATATTAAGTTGAATAAACACTGTACTTAGAATATATATACCATCTGAAACTAAATTTAGAGATGTATCTACCAATAATCTGTTTCTATAACTTCCTACTGCTTTTGTAAGTATAATGTGTTACTCTGTATTCAAGGATTTGTTTTCTAATATTTATACTTTCATATCAAAATACATACATGGATCTTTGGTCATTAAATCATTAGCATTTTTCACAACATAACCTTTTAAAGCAAGTAGGCAAATACAAAAGCCAAATAAATGCACTTAATGTTGGCTCTGAAAAATGTTACCCTCCTGTACTGGTAGACAGAGGCTTCCCTCCTGCTTGGTAGACAGATGTTGACCTTTGGTTCTGGTAGGAAGGTATCACATCTCTGGTCTAGTAGACCACGCCATTCTCTTGGTCTGACTGGCAAATGCTGCCCTCCTGGCTGGGTAGACATTTGCTGCTCTCTTTGTGTAGTATATAGGTTTTACTTTCCTGCTGGTAGAGCAGTAGAGAGGCAAGGTCTCTAACTAAAATAGTCTCATAAATCATCATCCAGCGTCTACTCAGGACTGTTAGTCAACACTTGTGTAAGGTATGAATGGCCCCTGAGAAGTATATCATGGAAAGGATGTAGAGACATAATTACTTAACTACTGTTGCTACAATAGTCTGGGGTAAACAGTATCTATTTTCCTTCTTAACCTATTTCAAGAAGGGCAAGAGAAATCCGGCTTCACATCAAGCTTTGTCTACATGCTTTATAAAAACTGAACACTGGTGTGGAAGCCCCCTGAATATTCCACCACAGAGAGAAATTCCCCGCCTAAGCCAGCCACTATGTCTACTTCAGTTTTAGTTTGAGGAACTTGGTTGGCCTCAATTCTAATGTGGAAAGAGAAAAGTTAATCTTACTCCTTATAAGTGGAAATAGTGACTAATTTAACCCATAATATTTAAAACACAGGAAACATAGTTTTAAATTTTTTGACATACTCATGTCCTTTGAAAATCCCCTTTTTCTTCCCACGCAAATAATAAAATCCTTCTTTAATAGGTTAAAAAGTTAACGTTATTTAATATTTGTACCAAGGAAAATATAATGAGAAAACCAGATGATGGTAAATTCTTTTTTTTTTTTTTTTTTAAACAGGGTCTCAATCTGTCGCCCAGGCTGGACTGCAGTGGCACGATCTCGGCTCATTGCAACTTCCGCCTCCCAGGTTCAAGTGATTCTCCTGCCTCAACTTCCTGAGTAGCTGGGACTACAGACATGTGCCACCAGATGGTAAATTCTAGAAGTGAATCCACCCAATATTGTTTATAATATTGGTGCATAATGTACTTGAATTATTTGCAAATTTAACATTCTTTAATTTGTCTTTATTTCAAAACAATATAAGGCCTCTAAAAATGAGCATTGGCCTATCATAAGGGTGTTTACAGAATGCAAGAGAAAAGTAATTCTTTTGACAAATGGAAGCATTGCCTCAAAGCGTGTGTGTGTGTGTATGTGTGTGTGTATGTATACAATATCTTGTCCATTAATCCATTTTCTAGCCACCATTACAGAACTGAGGAGCACCCACAAATTTCTTTCCTTACCCTGACATAAAATAGTACAAAGCAAATCATCAATTTCCTTTTCTGTTCAAGAAAAGTACATCCTCCAATTCAAGATTTAAAAATAATAAACATATTAGTCAGTAGTATTATTACAATTCCAAAATTCAGAATATCAGTGTTATTTTGTATATATTTTTTTACTCATTAAAGTTACTGCTTTTTAATAATTGCACATATATAACTATTGAATAAACTATGATAAACTATGTAAATCCCACTGCAATGATTTGATACTTTATGTAACTGGTTATAGAACAATACCTCTGTAGACTACCACAGAAACGGTGTGTCCTATATGACATGGATATGTTACCATGTGGGCTTATGGTGTAGCCTTATTAATAAATAAATAAAGTTAAATACTTCTGGGGCCATCGTACTTTTTAGTTTATTTGACCATGTAAATACAGGTAACATTTAGAAAGAAGTTCATAAAGGGAAATAATTGGATTGGAGAGAGAAAATGTGAGAGGACAGAGCATTAAAATAATTAGAGGTTTAGCAGAATTTTATAGAATCAATCAGAACATTTCATTCTGGCTCGTACCATTCCATTCTGCACAGAAATCATCACTGTGGCATCTTGTGTTTTATGATTTTGATAAATTATTTGTCAAAAAAACCTCAGTAAACTGATCCATTGTTAATTTTCAAGAGAGTGAACTTGAAAGGTAGTGATATTTAAACTTTGCTACTCACTACGAGCTCTGCAAAAATAAATACCTGCTTACAGATCTTTAGTAATGCAGTAGTGCGTGTATGCCTGAATACATAGCTGCATAGCTGAAGAAGAATAAAAATAATTGGCTAAAGTAAATGTTCAGTTGATATTTGGCTTATTGCATGCCTTCAAATTTAGGATTTTCTAAGTTGTATGCTGTCCTCTTTTTAAAAATTCAATTTCTTTAGCACATAAACTGATATTAATATCTCATATTTATATAGCATGCTGTAGATTTAAACATAATTTCCAAAATGTAACTGTTAATGGAAAGTATTGGTTGGGTGTGGTGGCTCATGCCTGTAATCCTAGTGCTATGGGAGGCTGAGGTGGGAGGATCGCTTGAACTCCTGTTGTCCAGGAGTTCAAGACTAGTCTGGGCAACATAGCAAGACCCCAACTCTACACAAAATACGAAACTAGCCAGGCATGGTGGTGCACACCCGTAGTCCCATTCACTCAGGAGGCTGAGGCAGGAGGATCACTTGAGCCCAGGAGGCAGAGGTTGCAGTGAGATATGATTGTACCACTGCACTCCAGCCTAGGCGACAGAGTGAGACCTTGTCTCAAAATTTAAAAAGCACTATCCCTATGTTTTAGATGAGGAAACTGAATATTTCCTCATCTAAAGAAATGTGCCCAAGATCACAAAATTAAAATGTGGTTGAATGCTATATTTCTTCCTATTTTCATTTCTCATCATATTTTTAAATAGCATTTAGAATAGAGTCTCTAAACCATGTATGTATATGACCTTTTAAATAGAACTTGAGTGGATTTTTTTTAAATAACTTGGACACACTAGCTAATCTCTGTGTCCCTCAATGTCTTCATCTCTAAAATAGAGGTTATAGTAGTACCTGTGTTTGTTCATGGGAACTCAGAACAGTGCTCTACATATAGTAAGAGCTCAGTAAATGTAGACCATTACAATTACCAGGAGCACTGATCTTTATAATCCTTTCCTTGGTCCATATATAACCCCACTTTTTTCAACAGGGCTTACTTTTCTGAATTCTAATTCCATTTTCTTTCCTTCACTGGATCCTCAGTTTCATATATTAAGGTAGATTTTTTTCAACCTACCTTTCATCCTTTATTTGTGTGTGTGTACTGTATGTGTATCTATGTATACCTAATTTGGGCTTGGGCTTAGTTTTTCATGAATTACTTGTTCAATTTTCTTTTTTTTTTTTTTTTTGAGATGGAGTCTTGCTCTGTCGCCCAGGCTGGAGTGCAGTAGTGCGATCTTGGCTCACTGCAACCTCTGCATCCCAGGTTCAAGAGTTTCTTTTTCCTCAGCCTCCTGAATAAATGGGACTACAGGCACATGCCACCACGCCTGGCTAATTTTTGTATTTTTTTTTTAGTAGAGATGGGGTTTCACCACGTTGGTCAGGCTGGTCCCAAATTCCTGACCTCAAGTTATCCAGCAGCCTCAGCCTCCCAAAGTGCTGGATTACAGGCGTGAGTCACTTGCCCTGTCCTGTTCAAATCTTTTGCTATCTTTTATTGGATTCTTGTGTCAGTCTGAGTCCTCTAGGAAGCAGAAGCACCAAGATAGACATCTACAGAGACATTGGTTAGGGGGAAAGCCTGTGAAGGATAAATGTGATTGGGGTAGATAGGGAAAACCTCCAGGCCTTAATGCAGATTTGACACTTGTGAAAAGAGAGAAGGAAGAGTGTCAAGGTAAAAGTGTCTCACTGCAATGCAGCTCTGAGAAAGTCTCAGCTGAGACAGAAGGGAGTCCCAGAATAAAGAACACCTGTCAGAGTAATCTGGTATTGGGAGGCAATAGTCAGGCCCTAGATGCTTGCCATGTTCAGTTGCTCTCTGGGAGCTGACCTGGAGAACCTGGCCTTGATACGAACACTACAGTGGATCCAGAGGTGTTGCAGCTATCTGCCAACTACGCTTCCTTAGCAGTATCTCTTGAAGGGAGATCTGAGTAATGCATTTCCATGGTCATCACAGTTGCCCATTGATTTCTCACGGATACTAAGGAATCCTTATGTATTTTGAATATCAATCCTTTATTTGTTGCAATATTGCAAATATCTGTGGCTTGCCTGTTAACTTTGAGATGTCATTCACGAAAAGGGTATTTATTATTGGGTGAGTCTAAGTGTTTTTTGCCTCATAGGCTGTATATTATGTGGGATGTGGAATAGCCTAAAAAGAACTCTACCTAAGATTGCTGCAAGACTTATTCGTATGGCATTTGCTGCCAAGTTCCGATAGTACACATCTATACTGTACATCGAAATTTGGGCATCTCTGAGTTTTTGTCAAGTATCTGCTGCCCGATTGCATTATTTCTTAAGTCAATCTGTTGTCCACATACTTATTGAGCAATATGGTCAATTTGTAACAGAACAGGGACTTTTCCTGTTAACTGAGAATTAGGCTGGTATTGCTTAGAGACCACAGATCTGGTTCTGCAATGACTGGTGCCCATCATCCTTTCTCGGTCTATATAAGAAGCCTGAAATTCAAAAGAATGAGAAAGAGTTAAGAGTTGTCAGCCTAGCGGAAGTGGAGGGAGAGGGGAGGAAACCAGAGAATCTCTTCTAAAAATTGGGAATAATTGACTAGAAGAAGGGACTGTCATTCTGTTTTCTGGAAGACATCTGTGTTAAGAGAAATTTCCTCATACCCACATTCTCTCACATACCCGCATGTTCTACAAGCAAAGCATGGACCACCTTTTCTGGTCTTTTCAAGGATGTTTGCCTAGCACATGGCCTTGAAAGTTAGAGATGGTGTATCCCTCCAGAGCAAAGGGCATGCATGCTTGCTATCTAGTATCATAAAGATACCTGCCTCTAAGCAAAAGTTAGGCTCCCCGAGTGCCTATCTTAAAAGATTTGGGTTCCCGGCCGGGCGCAGTGGCTCATGCCTATAATCCCAGCACTTTGGGAGGCTGAGGTGGGCAGATCACCTGAGGTTGGGAGTTTGAGACCAGCCTGACCAACATGGAGAAACCCCACCTCTACTAAAAATACAAATTAGCCAGGCGTGGTGGTGCATGCCTGTAATTCTAGCTACTCGGGAGGCTGAGGCAGGAGAATCGCTTGAAACCTGGAGGTGGAGGTTGCGGTGAGCCAAGATCGCCCCATTGCACTCCTTTGCACTTTCTTGAAATGCAGCTCACTTCATGTGTAGGTGTCATCTGCCCCTCTTTATGACTCCTTGTGGGAGCCAGCACAAAATTGATGATACTTTGGCTACTGCTCTTGCTGTGAATAAACTGTTTTTCTCTGACCTAGGAGTCTTGTGTTTCTTACCAGCATCCTTGGAGCTATGGCATGCTAACTGCTTAGCTTGCAAGTAAGTTTCAGAGTCTTCAATGTTCATGACAATTTGTTTAGGCAGTCAACATGATGCTCTTCCCTTGTGTTTATCTGAAAAGGGAATCAGGGAAAGAAGGCTAGACGGAAAGAAGAAATTGAATGGACCAGCTTGTATAATCACCACTGGATGGAGTATACAAATCATCTATCGCCACAACAATGTCCCATAACAAACAAAATGAAATTGTGGTGGCTACAACAGACATTTATTGCACTCAAAAATCTGAGAGTTTCAGCTGATCTGGGCTGGGTCCTCTCATTTTTCTGAGGGCTGATGGCTGTTGAGTGACTTAGGAATTTGTCAACTAGGATAGCTTTGGCATTTCTGATCTTGGATCAGTGGGTCAACACAAACATGGCCTTCTCATGGTGATGGCAGTGAGCAAGAGCATGCAAGCCCAATTGCATCAACACTTTCCAAGTTCCTGCTTGTGTCTTATTTGCTAATGACCCATTGGCCGAAGAAATCCCGCAACCCCAAAACAGCATTGATTAAAGTCATGTTAAAGGGTGTGGACATAAGGAAGGTAAAAGAACTGGAACACTTGATGCAACCAATCTTCCAACAGGACAGGATATGTGAGTTTCTGTGAGTCCAGTGAGAAGGAAGAAATAGAGCTGGATTTGAGCCATCTACTTGGAATACCACTTAGGATCACTTCCTCCCAGGAAAGGAGACTCCAATAGCTGGATACTGTGGGTATCCCACAGATGGTGGGAGTATGTGAGTAAAAGGGACTTAAAGGGCTTGAACTCGAGCCAGGTCTCCCACGGTTTAGGGAACTGTGTGGTGGAGAAGTCCTTCATCATCGCCAAAGAACTCACACAGGCACCACATGAGAGAGCCAGTGTTTTGAACGCTTGGGACAGTGGGTATTTATGACCAGTCCAATAACAAGAACTAATGTACAGAGAACTAACTTCCCACCTGGTCAATTTGCCTCAATCTCTCTTTCCTCGCTCCTGTCCCCATTGAACCTACACTTTGAAGAAGAAGGAAAAAGGGAATTGAGTGAGCAGACTATACCTCTCTTCACAATTTAGGGTCTTTGGTTACTGGTCAAACCTGTACTAGAGGGAGAGGAAGATGAGAAAAAAGTGACTGCATCCTATGGAATCTGGAATCTGCCTAAGGTGTTATTAACAAAGTGTGTTTGATTAAAGAAAACAAAACCATCTTATATTTATACCTCTCCTGAATTAGAACTCTTTAATAAACCAGGTACATGATAAAATATGCTGATTGCTTAATTTTAGTTGACCAGTCAGCATTTAAGGAATATGATGCTTATTTATCCCCAATATTTAAACCCAAAAGGAATGTTGTCTATGGATAAATAAATTTTAAAAATAAAATAATTCAAGGATCAATACTATATCTTTTATAGGAAACATCATTACCAATACATCAATAAAAGATGACTAAACCTTGTCATTAAAAAATCAGGCTTGTAGCCTTTTTATTATAAAATTAATATGTGCTCACTTGTAGACAATTTCAGCAATTCAGCATAAAAACCTCATCCGTAATACCACAACCCAGAAATAACATCTGTTAATATTTTGGTGAATTTTCATTTAATAGTTCTCTATGTGTGCATATATTTCTGAAGGTATTTTAGATTATACTGTATATCCAATATTGTATCTTGCTTTTTGAACTCAAAATTAGGTTATGATCATTTTTATATAATTAATAATTATTTGAGAAATTAATTTTAATGGCCTTATAATAAGTAACATATGAAAGTACCATATTTTATTCAACAATTTCCCCCTTGTTCAATTCTTTCTGTTCTTTCACCCTTATAAATAGTGTCAGGATGTATAACATTCTCCATAAAATTTTGACATGACTTCCAATTCTATTTCTGTTGGGCTAGAAATGGAAATTCTACATGAACAGGTTTTCTTTTTAAAGAAAGAAAACCTTAAAAAAGGAAGGAAAGAAAAATGCATTTGGCAAACTGAATTGCCAAAATTGTCTGTAAGTGAGCACATATCAATTTTATGTCCACTGTAACTCCGAAGAACAATCATAGAAGCATCTGTGTCATAGCATTCTGCTAGCATAAATATAAGTTGCCAAGGTAAAAGGCAAAATTAATGCATAATTTCCTTTGTCATTTTTTGTTTACTAGATGGATGTTTTAAATATATATAAAATATACATTTAATTAAAAAAACACAAAATCTTGTCATTTGTGACAACATGGATGAACCTGGAGAACATTAAGTTACATAAGCCAGGCACAGAAAGGCAAATACCACATGATCTCACTCGTATATGGAATCTAAAAAAGTTGACCTCATAGAAGTAGAGAGTAGAATGGTAGTTACCAGAGGCTGTAGGAGCTAGAAGGGAGAGGGGGTTGTGAGATATTGGTCAAAGAATATATTAATTACAGTTAGATAGGAGTAAGTTCAAGAGATCTATTGTATAGCATGATGACTATAGTTAATGACCATATATTCCTGAGAAATGCAGAGTGGATGTTAAGTGTTCTTAACACACACAGACACACACACACACACACACACACACACACACACAAAGCGTATGTGTATACCTATTTTACTTTATCTTCTGGGAACTGTTTGTTTTTTGTTTTTTGCTTTTCTAACTACCACTGGCAACTTTTAAAAGCTCATTATATTAAAATTAATTTTCAGATTGATTAGTAATAATCAAATTATCTAATCTTATATTTATTAAGAGCTCAGAAACTCTAATCTTATGAAAGTTGGTTTAACTTACAAATTTATTTAGGCTATTGAGGTAGTTTAGCCTTGTAAATAAAAAGCATTAAGTTGGAGCCAGAGAAATCAGATTTCAAAAGTTATCTTTACCCTTATTAGTCCTGTCATTTGTATTTGTACTTGACTTCTCTGAGCCCAAATTAACTTCAGTCATAAAACGGAGAGGATGATCCTTGTCTTTTAGAGTTTTTGTGAGAATTAAATGGGATCATGCTTAAGAGAATCCAGCACATAAAAGGTGTACAACATTTTATCTTTCTTTAAAATCAAACCATGAGAGAGCAACTAGATACACAAGGGAAAACTGATTAATGTGAAAAGTATAATTACTTTATGCCTTAACAGTTTCTTCCCATAATGTATTAGTTTTGTTTTTTTGTCTTTTGACACGCTGGAGTGCAGTGGCGTGATCCTAGCTCACTGTAACATTGAATTCCTGGGATGATAGGTGTGCCACCATGCCAGACTAATTTTTTTGTATGTGTAGAGATGGAGTCTCACTATGTTGCCCAGGCTGTCTTGAACTCCTAACCTAAAATGATCCTCCCACCTTGGCCTCCCAAAGCCCCGGGATTAAAGGCCAGAGCCACTGCTCCAAACCCAGCTTTTTTCTTTTCTTTCTGCTTCTCTTCTCTTCTTTTTTTCTTTTCTTTTTTAATGGCCATCATTATGTTTCCTGTCAATAGAGGTAAAAAAACTCAAGTTAATATGTAAAAACTCTTACTCGATAAACCACTTCCTCTTCTTATTTCCTCTTTAATAGGACTCCAAGTTTTGACTCAAGTCTTTCTTTCCTTCCTTTTTTTTTCAATGCTTCTTGTTCTTAGTTATTCAATGTTCTACTCAGTTCATTTTATTTACCAACTAGAATTCTTGCTTTATCCTCAACTAAGTGCTACTTTTCTCATTAAACTCCAAGAATATCCATCTCCTGACTGGCATACTTGTATTATGCTCAACTGGTCCTCAGAACAGAGAACTAAGTTTCATTTCTGTTTTACAGAGAAATTACAGTAACAATGAATTAACTGAATGAAGCAGGAGGACAGGGTCTCCAGGTGATGATAGTCATCAGACATATTCTGCATTTCATATTAAAATCAATTTATTTTTCTATAGAAAGAAACATTGCATCCAAAACATGCAATTTTTAAAAAACTGACCCTAACTGAAATAACAGTGCATATTTATTCAGAAAAAGGTTAAAAATTGCATGAAGGATTTCCACTTCTGAAATTATGTTGAACTAAATATCTTTGAGAGGATGTCCCTTTACAGAATATTTAACTTATTGATACACATTGGAGGCATTGCTGGTTTTGCAAATGATAAAGGAATTCTCTAAGGATAACATAGAACATACAACAACATAAATACAAAAAAAAATAAAGAAACTGCAGAGCTGGGGCTAGAGCTTTTCGTATATGCTTGAAAATGTCTATAACAAATTTTACAGATATCAAGATAGTTGGGGAGAAGTTAGAGAGTTAGGATGAAGAAGAGCATATATCCAGATTTAATGATATTGTTCATGTTCTGGATCTTAGATCAGATAATAATTTTTATAACTTACATATTTATCACATATCTTATATACTAGTATTATGTATTTTTATTTTTATTTTATTTTTTTGAGACAGAGTCTCAGTCTGTTGCCCAGGCTGGGGTGCAGTGGTACAATCATAGCTCCCTGCAGCCTTGACCTCCCAGGCTCAAGTGATCCTCCTGCCTCAGCCTCCTGAGTGAATGGGACTACAGGCGTGTGCCACCATGCCTGGCTAATTTTTTTTCTATTTTTTGTAGAGACCGAGTATTTCCCATGTTGCTCAGGCTAGTCTTGAACTCCTGGGCTCAAGGAGTCCACCCACCTCAGCCTCCCAAAGTGCTGGGATTACATTGAGCCACTGTGCCTGGTCGTATTACTTATTCTTAAATTTAAAAAGTTTAAATGTATTTTTCAACTTTTTATTTTAAAATTTTAAATACAGAGAAAAGTTGAAAAAATGGTACAAAGAATATTCGTGTACCTTCCACTAAGTTCAAAAATTAATATGCCGGCAAATGTTTAAATATTTCTGTCTATATACATGCATAAAATAATTTTTATTCCGAAATATTTGAAAGTCATTTGCAAACATACGAAACTTCACTCCTAAATATACCACTATAAAGTTTCTAAGAATAAGGATACTTTACTTAATCACGATGTTATTATGCTCAAGAAACTTAACAATAATTTTATATTATTTTATATCCAGTCTATAGTCAAATTCTCCCTCTTGTCTCCAAATTCCTTTTACAGATGTATTTTTGAATGTATGGAATTTGATTATTGAGTTTGATCGCCCTTCTTTCTCTTTTAATCTAGGACAATCCTTGACCGGCTGGGCGTGGTGGCTTATGCCTGTAATCCCAGTGCTTTGGAAGGCTGAGGTGGGAGAGTCAACTGAGCCCAGGAGTTTGAGGCTGCAGTGAGCTGTGATCACGCCACTGCACTCCAGCCTGGAAAGCAGAATGAGACCCTGTCTCTAGAAAAACAAAAAAGGGAGGAAAAAAAGAAAAATTCTTTACACAAATATTTTTTCATGACACTGACTATTTGAAGAGGCTGAGCCAGTTTTCCTATATAGTATGTGCCATATCCTGACTGTTTCCCATGGTGTTGTTCAACCTGTTTGTCTATCCCCTTTATTTCGTGTATTTAGGTCTAGACTTGATTAAATTCAGGTTTAACCTATTTGTCAAGAATGTTTAATTTTGTTCTCAAGATAGGTAATATTGTGACTTCATATGTTATCAGGTGACACACGTCAGGTCGTCCTATTACTGGTGATACTAAGTTTGGATGGCAACTACCAGATCACCATGTTGTAAAGGTACATTTTACTCTTTGGAATTAATAAATAATCTCAGAGGTGATCCTAGGGCACTGCAGGAATATCCTGTTCTCCCAACAGGTTGTTCCACACTATGGTTTCAGCAAACATTTACTAGGTGTTGCAAAACCATGATTTTCTAATCCCGTCACACCAAATAGAAAATTTTCAGTACTTTTTTGTTTTTAAAAGTATGACAGTAGAGTGCTAGAGCTTTAACACATGAGTTAAACTTAGTGTGGTTTTTATTTGTTAGTATTATTATATAGTTAAGTTGACATAGAAACATTATTTTTTAAATATAGCACTGTGGACTGAATTGTTTCCTTCTCAAATTCATATGTTGAAGCCCTAACCTCCAATGCCATGGTATTTGGAGATAGGGCCTTTGGGAGAGAATCAGGTTTAGGTGAGGTCATGAGGGTGGGACCCTCATGATGAGATTAGTGCACTTAAGAGATACCGGAGAGCCCTCTCTCTCTCCCTGTGCCCCTCTCTCTTTCTCTGAATGTGAGGCTATAGCTCAAAGGTGGCCATTTCAAAGGCAGGAATAGGGTCCTCACTAGAACCTGACCATGCTGGCAACCTCACCTTTAGCTTCCAGAACTGTCAGAAAATAAGTTTATGTTGTTGAAAGCCACCCAGACTATGTTATTTTGTATGGCAGCCCAAGCTGTCTAACCCATAGAGTTTTCTAAGTATTACCAAACCCATTGTCCCACCTCCACTCCTAACACATTTCTCACAAATTGCCAGACATTTTATTAGGACCTGTGACCCTCCACTATGAATTACATATACTGAAAAACATCGAGCAGCATATTTTTTGCTATTTCTGTGTATCACTGCAGTGCAGACAAATGTGATACTAAGCAAAGGTTCTCATGGTTGCCTTCCCCATGGAGTCCAATAGGACTAACTTTTCACTATTATTAATAATGCACATCATTGAATCTAGGTCTTTCTCCAAGCTTTTTATTCCTTAGGATAAACTCTAAAGATCGAAAAACTTGATCACAGTTATAAGCCTTTTAAAGACTTATGATCTGAATCATGAGTTCACTTTCCATAAATATTGTACTAAGTTCCACTTACACTAGCTGTTTGCAACTGTTCATTTAAATACCACAATCCTCTATGCTAATCATTAGAATTCAAAATATTTTATAAATATAATGGGAAAACATTTAATTTGTAATTTCTTTGATAACATATTTTTTCATTTTAATTAGACATTTGTATTTTTCTGTAACTTGTTTTTGTCATAGCATTGTCAATTTTTCTATGACAGTTTCAACATTTTCATAATGATGAATGTTGAATGACTACCAACCAGGTTATATTTGATTGCAAATCAGTTTTTCCATTTTGACTTTTGAAGAAAGCTGTTTTATTAGATACCGTGGTCCTACCAGTGTTAAAGGGACACTAGGAAACCCGGGAAGAAAGTGTTTCTTTGTATCTTGTTTCTGGAAAGCTTATTTAACACATACGCATGAGAATCAGGTAGGCTAAGTGTGTTTTAAGTCAATGCCATTTCTAAGAGGATATTTGATTTTAATAAATATTTTAGTAATGAATCTAAATGTATTTATTAAGTGCCCAAAGCATAGCAATACTCAGAGAGCAAGTTTAAAAACTATTCTTCCTTTGCTATTCAGCTTCTTCATCAAGGTTTACTTATGGTATTTTTAAAATATGGTCATGCTATCAATTACCAGAGATGCAAATACATGGTCATACTGTAGAAATTTTAAAATTAAAACTTGTCTATGCCTATTTTGAATTAGAATTTATGAAATTGAAAGATTAGCTAAATACATTTTCTGCCTTTTGCAAGCTTTGCTAACTTGAAACTTCCCTTCTCCTTATACACTTCCTCAAAGGTGAGATAAGAAAATCAGTAATGCTCGGCCTTGGTTACCAACTGTGCTAGATGATATTGCTGCACACCATAGCCAAATGGCAGCTTCTTTCTATTGTCTGTAGTGAATCCATCTTCTGATCATTCAGCCAAGGTGCAGCTTCACTTTGAGGAGCAAACATGGCTCTAAGGGCTGACATATCTGAATCACAGTTTTTGCTACCAATAACATAGCCTGATACATTATCATTATAGTGACATGACTTGGAGAAATATAGGATTTTGCTTTGGTATTTGTCAGTTACACTTTATGTTTTATTTTTTATTTTTATTTTTATTTTTTGGAGACAGAATCTCACTCTGTTGCCCAGGCTGGAGTGCAGTGGCACGATGTCAGCTCACTGAAACCTCCACCTCCTGGGTTCAAGCGATTCTCCCGCCTCAGCCACCTGGGTGGCCAGGATTACAGGCACGAGCCACCACGTCTGGCTAATTTGTATATTTTTAGTAGAGACAGGGTTTCACCATATTGGCCAGGCTGGTCTCGAATTCCTGGCCTCAAGTGATCCTCCCACCTCAGCCTCCCAAAGTGCTGGGATTATAGGCGGGAGCCACCTCGCCTGGAAGTTACACCTTATTTTGCAGTTATTTTTGCATTTGGCTAATTCTACTCACCATCCTTCCAACATTGTAACTCTCAGAGGGCAGAGATGTGTCTCACTTATCACTCTATTCCTGCAGAGAGTTGATGTGAATATTTGTTTCAGGAAATTGAGTTAAGTCATCCTGTTTTTAGTTTGAGTTCTTTGAAAATAACTAATAACTCCATATTGCTTTTTAAAAAACTAACTCTATAATTATGTGGAAATATAGATCCATGCTTTACAATCCTTAGATTTATTCTAATGTCTGGTTTAAATTCTCTCTGCTGTAATTTCTATCTGCCACATGGGACTGAGAATAATTGTTTTGTATCATTTATATACAAACCTTTTTAATACTCAAAAACAAGACTCAGTCCTTCTTAAACATTCTTTATTTCAGTTCATATAAATTCACTTCCTTTACTCACTCTTTACTACCAAATTTTAAATTATCTCTGTCTTTTTATGATGAACCTCCTCCAGGTTCCTATGCAGAACTTTATGAAAGTTCTGACTAATGCATAGTTGTTTGCACAGTGGTAAGTCGTCTGCATACTTATGGAACCCAGAGATCAATAGAATCATGAAAACAAGAGCAAACTTTGGATGTGAATGAAATCAGTAAAGGCCAAATAATTTCCCACATCACCCCTCTAGGTAGAAAATTGGGTAGCAGAGTGTTTGTTTAATATGATGCCTTTTTGTTAGTCATCTTGTGAACCTAATAGAGGAACTGTTTCTGTTCTTCTAGTGTATTGAGATAAGTAGCAAGAAAGTGCCAATTCAAATTTCGTGAAATAAATGAAATTTTCTACCAGATTAGGTTTTGAAGGACAGATTCAGTCAACAATCTCTGTTTAACATATATGAAGATAATGAAATTGATTCACTGTACCATGCAGTTAGAATGTGGTTTTAATACCGTCAGTGATCCAAATATACGTTTACTCTGGGATTATAGTATGAACACTCAAAACCTCTGTGCCCTAATCAGTGGTGTGTGACCAAACTACAGAAAAACCATTGATTTAAACTATAGTTTAAAAGTTTGGTGTGATACCAAACTACAGCAAAACCATTGATTTAAACTGTAGTTTAAAAGTTTGGTGTGATACCAAACTACAGCAAAACCATTGATTTGGCCACTAAATTAGACGAAAAGGTATCCATGGCCTCATTAGTTCCAAGCTCTAATAAACTACCCAGAAATAACTGACAAAAGGTAAAATCTTCCATATGACCTTCCAATATTTTCTCTCTGGCATGGCAAAAGAGAATACAAACTTCTTTTGAGCCTGTTGATTTGGGGACTTGACTTTATTGTGAAGCAGCAACCCTATTTTTTGTTAGTGCCAGTCATTCTAGCTAAGTTTACCCAGGGGATGTGAAGAGCCCCAAATCACTGGTGGTAATTGAGTCAAACTGTATTAGTAACCGCAATGTGAGTCTGCAGTGAACAGAAAATTCCACTTACAGTGGCTTACATATGTAGAGATTGAGATGTCTCATGCAAAAAGGTATCCACAGTAGGTGAGGAGTTGGTGTAGCAGCTCAGCATTTTCCTTTGTATTTGTCTACTATTCTTACATTATTTTTATTCCCATGCTGGTGTTTGCCTTATTGTCACCTGATGGTGGCCACACTGTAAGCCCTGTAGTCACATACCATTCATGATGAAGAAACAGGAAGAAGGAAGAAGAAGCACCAGAAGTCATCTGCATTTTCTTCTCCTTTTCCTTTTCTTCTTCACACATACACAAAAGTAGGAATATTGATATTGTAAATCTCCAGATTCAACTACTATCAGCATTTTGCCAATCTAGTTTCATCAGTTCCCTTCTGGCTTTAACAAGTATATAATAAAGCAAATCCCAGACGTCATATCATTTCATCCACAAATATTTTAGAATGGATCTCTAACATTTTAAGATAACCATAATATCACTATATCACATAAAATCAACAATAGTTTCTTTCTTTCTTTCTTTCTTTCTTTCTTTCTTTCTTTCTTTCTTTCTTTCTTTCTTTCTTTCTTCTTTTCTTTCTTTCTTTCTTTCTTTCTTTCTTTCTTTCTTTCTTTCTTTCTTTCTCTTTCTTTCTTCTTTCTTTCTTTCTTCTTTCTTTCTTTCTTTCTTCTTTCTTTCTTTCTCTCTCTTTCTTTTTTTTTTTTTTGAGACTTGCTTTGTCACTAGGCTGGAGTGTAGTGGCACCATCTTGGCTTAGGCTCACTGCAACCTCCTCCTCTTGGGTTCAGGTGATTCCTCTGCCTCAACCTCCCAAGTAGCTGGGACTACAGGCACCTGCCACCACGCCCGGCTAATTTTTTTTTTTTTTTGATTTTAGTAGAGATGGGGTTTCACCATGTTGGCCAGGATGGTCTCGATCTCCTGACCTCATGATCCGCCTGCCTCAGCCTCCCAAAGTGCTAGGATTACGGGCATGGGCCACCATGCCAGGCCTAAAGTCAACAATAATTTCTTAATGTCACCTTGTACCTAGAACATAATCAAATCCTCCTAATTTTCTCAAGTGTTTGAATCAGGAGCCAAACAACGTTGATTGCTAAGTCTCTTGTAATTTATTGTGATATAGATCCCTCTTATTTTTATGTCGTTTACTTGTTCAAATTTTTTTTTAAAGAATTTCCCACATCCTGGAAGTGGCTTTATGTTTTATTTTACACGTTCCTGTAGGGACTTGGCTAAATATATGACTAAATTCAGTCTAATTTTTGGGGTTAAAAGTATTTCAGAGATGGCGATGATCCTATTGTCTTACATCAGGAGACTCACACTGGCCGATGGTCTCATTTTTCCAATGCCAGGACTGATCAGTGAGTTCATGTGTGATCAGCCTGATTCATCCACTGTAAATTCCCCACCCATATTTCATCTAATAGTTTTGACACTTATTATTTTATTTTATTTTCTCTTCTTCTTCTCCTTCTCCTTCTCCTTCTTCTGAGACAGGGTCTCACTCCGTCACCCAGGCTGGAGTACAGTGGCAAGATAATAGCTCACTGCAACCTTGAACTC
Organism: Symphalangus syndactylus; assembly: GCF_028878055.3. Classification (NCBI taxonomy): domain Eukaryota; kingdom Metazoa; phylum Chordata; class Mammalia; order Primates; family Hylobatidae; genus Symphalangus; species Symphalangus syndactylus. The sequence goes on along the minus strand of NC_072437.2, from coordinate 44,101,562 downwards.
AGGGGCTCAAGCAATTCTCCTATCTCAGCCTCCCGAGTAGATGGGACTACAGGCCCACGCCACCATGCCTGGCTAATTTAAAAACATGTTTTTTTGTTTTTGTTTGTTTGTTTGTTTTTTGATAGAGATGGGGGTCTGTGTTGTCCAGGCTGGTCTCGAACTCCTGGACTCAAATGATCCGACTGCCTCAGGCTCCCAAAAGTCTGGAATTACAGGTATAAGCCACTGTGTCTGGCCAATTTTGGCACTTATTAATAATCAAGTCTTAGGTCTCTTTTGTCATTTTGGAATTGAAATGTGATGATTTTCTAATTCTTTCATTCTTTCTATATTTATTAACAGAAACTTTTCCATAAAGAGAGCTCTTTATCAATCATTTGTTTACCAGAAAAATAAAATACATACAAGAAAGACAGAATAAATGTTTTATGTGTCCCTTTATCTATTTTTTATGGTAATAGGTTATGTCCTAGCCACTTCTACTGATAAGCCATGGGATGATTTTCTTCAAGCATTATCATTGACGATTTCATTTGTATATATATGTTGTGTTTTTAGTAATTTGAGTCATTCTTTTTGATCCCAAATGATCTAATCTTTGGACAATGAGAGACCATTCAAATTGGCTCCCGTGACCTTCTGGCATCCCATTAGCCTTTGACAGATTCCTTGCCTCCTGATACAAGGAAGGACATTCATTTTGTACATTTCTTTACTCAGCTCTACTATTGGTCATTTTTCCAAGGTGCCCTTGTTCATGTTAGTGGGTACTAGGGTGCTCATTGCTACTGGGTTTGCCATTGTTCCTGGGTCTTTTCAGTGGGTAGAATTAGGAATGTGGACTTTTTTTTTCCAAGAAAAAATACATCATGAATTCTAATATACACTTGTCTTGATAAATTTCCATCTGTCCTTTAGAAAAAGGCAAATAGATTTGAGATGTGTACTTTTTATGTTGTACTAATTAGAATTAACTTTGCTTCATAGAAGTGATATACTTGTAATATTCGCCCACATAAGCTCAAAGCTTTTATTGCTCATATAAATGCAATCTGACGATGCACTGTTCAAGGGCTCGTTCGGCAGCTCTGAGTTATCATCAGTGACCCAGGCTCCCGTCTTTCTTGCCATCTTAACATCTCAGCTTCAGTTAGTATGGGCCACCATTCAATCTACGCATTAGTCAACCAATTAAACCAAAAACCGGAAGACTCCAAGCTGTCTAAGTTTTCACAAGGAATCCAGAATAACTGGTAAGCACACCCATATCCACAAATTCAGCTTGATTAAGTTTGAATCCCTTTTTCCTTGGCATCACATAGTCAAAACCTGTTTACATCTATATTCTCCAGATTTTTGCCAACCATATTGATGTGTACTCTGTATCTTTTCAGGTATGACTTTTAAATTGTTCCTCTGCGGAATCCTGGGATCTGACTCCAGGTATAGGTCTAGAGATAATGTGACAATAATGGGAGGGCATGAGGAAGAATTACATTTCTCCTTCAGGGTAACTCCTTTATACAGGAATTCTGTAAGGTCTTTCAGCAAGGCAGGAACCATGTTGTCAGACAGGAGAGGTAGGGGTGCTTCAACTGACAACAAGGAGGTTTAATGGAGGCTTTCAGGTTTGGTGCTGTCTGAGGCCTCTGAATTCTCCCATATGTCTTCCTTCTAATTCTTGAAGTTCTGCTCTTTCCCACTAAATACCCTACCTTTCACATAGGAGACCTGACAGAAACAACAGAGTGTAATTTTGAGCTTGTCGTTCTTTGTTTGATATATCCATGATTGTTAAAATTAACCATCTGATTAACCCACAGTCTTTAATCATCCTCATGTCCTTCATACTGTTCTATAGCAGGTCCCAAAGCTTTTTTTTTTTCTTTTTAGATTTTCTTTTATTTTTTTCCACAACCCTAAAGCTTTTAATGGACTCTTTTAATTAGCTACTTTGCCATCTGCCATGGACTTCTAAGAGTCCCATGTCTTAATGTTGAACGTGCTTCCATTATATTCAGCCACAGCCAGTAATGAATCCTGGATTCTCCCTGACCTTCTTTTTCCTGAAGGATTGTTGATGTGACCTCCACAAACTAACTTCAGAATTAGTCAGGGTTCTTAGTTGCAAGTAACAGAAATGACTTTTAGCTGATACAAGCAGAAAAGAAGTATACTAAAAGGAGTTTGAAAAGAATCATATAGGGGGCTAGAGAGGTAGGCTCAGAAAATGGGCATAAAAAAGAAGAAACTCAGCAAGGAAAATGGCTAAAATCCTACGCAAAACTGATTTGGGTAGGACATTGTTACCACTTTCACCACACCCTGAGCACAACAACTAGCAGCTGTAACACCACTGGCAGCACCAGCATGTTTGCAGTTGCTGCTGCTGCTGGCACTGCTACCACCACGGCCCTTGAATACTGCGTGCTACTGTAGTACTGAATACTGATACCACTGTGGCTCTTGAATACTGTGTGCTACTGTAGTACTGAATGCTGATATCACCGTGGCCCTCGAATACTGGATGCTACTGCAGTACTGAGTACTGATACCACCGTGGCCCTAGAACATAGGATGCTACTGCAGTACTGAATACTGATTCCACCGTGGCACTCGAATACTGGATGCTACTGCAGTACTGAATACTGATACTACTGTGGTCCTTTGCTCTGCCCTCCCACTGATGAATCCAAGCCTCCTTAGGTCTTTATGTCACTAGCTCCAGATTCAACATCTTTAAGAGGCTTTTCTTTTTTTTTTTTTTTGACTGAGTCTTGCTCTGTCACTCAGGCTGGAGTGCAATGGGGATACCTCGGCTCACTGCAACTTCTGACTCCCAGGTTCAAGTGATTCTACAGCCTCAACCTCCCAAGTAGCTGGGATTACAGGTGCACACCACCACGCCCAGCTAATTTTTGTATCGTTAGTAGAGACGGGGTTTCTCCATGTTGCCCAGGCTGGTCTCAAACCCCTGACCTCAGGTGATCCATCTGCCTCAACCTCCCAAAGTGCTAGGATTATAGGCGTAAGCCACCATGCCCGGCCCTAAGAGGCAAATTCTAATGACTGGCTAAGCCTTGATTATGCACTGATGACATAACTATCACAATTCCTGGAAAGCAAGTGTCTGTCCTTTCCTTCTTTAGGGGGAGGTAGGCTCTGCCATCTATAAAGACTCAAAAGGTAGGGAAGTGCCCCAAACATTAAAAGTGTGTTTCAGATAAATATCTACTATGAGTTGGGAAATACTATGTATGTTCTGAGGTTGGAAATTATGAAGAAAAGGTGGAAAAAACTCTGGATTGGAAGCTGGGTCCAGAACAAGGGGAGCGCTGGCAATCAAAGAAAGGCAGTTAGATTTTATTTGATAGACATAAAAAGTCACTGGAAATTTCAAAGGAAATTTGTGCAAAGGAATAAAAGGGGGGTTTAGGAATATTAATCTGCAACAGTTAGTGTAGAAGCACATTTGGAGAAAGGAGATTTTAGAGGCAGAGAAACCAAAGAACATTTCAGAAAACTCTCTAAATAGAAGGTGACATGTGCCTGAACTTAGATATTGTCTGCAGCAATGAAGGTGAAAAAATAGGAGAGTATTGTAGAGATTAAATTCTAGAGCTCCCTAACAGAACCCATGTCTCACCAAAGTATTACCATATTCAATTTTCTTGATAATAAAAGTACCACAGTCTCATTCAGAAATGTTCTATTCCCAAGTGAGCTCAGTGGCTGCCAAGAGCAGCAGCTCTCAGAATATGGACATTTGGGGTTTCTGAGACCCTTGTAGTGGTTCTGCAAGGTTAAAACTATCTTCATGGTAATACTAAAGTGTTATTTGCCTTTTTCCACTGTGTTGAAATTTATACTGATGATGCTAAAGCACTAGTGGCTAAAACTGCTCCTTAGCATGACTCAAGGCAGTGGTACTAAACTGTGGTAGGCACTGATCATTGTATTCTTTACCCATACACTTGTAGCACAAAGAAAAAGAAAGAAAAATGGGCCGGGCGCAGTTGCTCACTGGTAACCCTAGCACTTTGGGATGCCAAGGCGGGCAGATCACGAGGTCAAGAGGTTGAGACCATACTGGCCAACATGGTGAAACCCTGTGTCTACTAAAAATACAAAAATTATCTAGGCGTGCAGGCATGCACCTGTAGTCTCAGCTACTTAGGAGGCTGAGGCAGGAGAATAGTTTGAACCCGGGAGGTAGAGGTTGCAGTCAGCCATGATCACACCACTGCACTCCAGCCTGGCGACAGAGCGAGACACCGTCTCAAAAAAAAAAAAAAAAAAAAAAAATGAAGGCAGTTTTACTTAAGAATATCATTGATGACACTGATGATGCAGTAATAGGTATTAATTTTATTAAATCTTGATCCTTGAGTACACAGCTTTTTACTAATCTATTTTATAAAATGGGAAGTATGTGTGTGTGTACAAAAACCATGTCGTCAGACAGGAGAGGTAGCGATGCTTCAACGGACAGCAAGGAGATATAGTGGAGGCTTCCAGGTTTGGAGCTATTTGAGACCTTTGAATTCTCCCACGTCTTCCTTCTAATTCTTGAAGTTCTGCTCTTTCCACTAAATGGCCTACCTTTCACACAGGAGACCTGACAGAGACAACAAAGTGTAATTTTGATCTTGTCATTCTTTGTTTAAGGCATCCAAGATTGTTAAAATTAACCATCTGATTAGCCCACAGTCTTTGATTTACTCATACCCTTCATACTCTTCTATGGCAGTCCCCTAAAGCTTTTAATGGACTCTTTTAATTAGCTATTTTGCCATCTGCCATGGACTTCTAAGAGTCCCATGTCTTAATATTGGACGTATTTTCATTACGCTCAGCCATAGCCAGGCAAGAATCCTGGATTCTCAAGGATTCACACACACACACAAACACACATGTGCACATCCACACACACACATATTGAGATAGGGTCTCGCTCTGTCACCCAGGCTGGAGTGCAGTGGTGCAATCGTGGCTCACCGCAGCCTTGACTTCCCAGGCTCCAGTAATTCTCCCACCTCAGCCTCCTGAGTAGCTGGGAACACAGGTGTGCGCCATCATGCCTAGCTAATTTTTGTATTTTTGGTAGAGACAGAGTTTCACCATGTTTCCCTGGCTGGTCTCAAGCTCCTGAGCTCAAGCAATTCACCCACCTTGGCCTCCCAAAGTGCTGGGTTTACAGGCCTGAGCCACCACACCCAGCTGGGAAGTATATATAAACACTTCTACTGCATATCAAAATATATAGAGATATTTTGAGGAAAACAGATGTGTCGTTGTTTAAACTGCAAACTGAATTAGCCTCCTCCATACATTGGAACATGAATTTTTTTTTCAGGAAAGTATGACTGACAGACATGGAGATTAAATAACTTGCTCCTGAATGACTTTTGGGTAAATGAAGTTAAGATAGAAATAGAAAAATTATTTCACAGAAATAAAAAAAAATAGAGAAACAACTAAACAAAATCTCTGGGATGCAGCAAAAGCAATGTTAACAGGAAAGTTTATAGAGCTGAACGCATACCTCAAAAGGTTAGATTTCAAATTAATAGCATAACATCACACCTAGAGGAACCAGAAAAAGAAGAACAAACTAACCTCAAATCTAGTAGAAGAAAAGAAATAACTAAAATCAGAGCAGAACTGAACAGAATTGAGACCCAAAAATCTATACAAAGGATAAACAAAACCAAAATTGGTTCTTTCAAAGGATAGACAAGATCAACAGGTGACAGCTAGATTAAAGGAAAAAAGAGAGAAGATCCAAACAAGCACAAACTGAAACAACAAAGGTGACATTACAACCAATTCTGTAGAAATAGAAAAGATCCTCAGAGACTATTACGAACACCTCTATTCACACAAACTAGAAGATCTGGAGGAAATGGATAAGTTCCTGGAAACACACAAATTCCCAACATTGAATCTGGAAGAAATTGAAACCCTGAATAGACCAATGTTATGTTCCAAAATTGAATCAGTAGTAAAAACCCTACCAACCAAAAAAAAAAAAAAAAAAAGCCCTGGACCAGACAGATTCACAGCCAAATTTTACTAGATGTACAAAGAAGAGCTGGTACCAATCCCACTGAAATTATTTCAAAAAATTGAGGAGAAGGGACTCCTCCTTAACTCCTTCTACAAAGCCAGCAACACTCTGACACCAACAGCTGGCAAAGACACAACAAAAAAAAGAAAAGTACAGGCTAATATACCTGATGAACATAGACACAGAATTACCCAGCAGAACACTAGCAAACTGAGTCAAAGAGCATATCCAAAAGTTAATGCACTATGATCAAGCAGGCTTCATTCCTAGGATGCAAGGTTGGTTCAACATATGCAAACCAATAAATGTGATTCACCACATAAACAAAATTAAAAACAAAAAGCATATGATCATATCAATAGACGCAGGAAAAGCCTTCAATAAAATTCAATATCCCTCATGACAAAAACCCTCAACAAACTAGGCATGAAGGAACATACCTCCAAATAATGAGTTATCTATGACAAAGCCACAGGCAATGACATACTCAATGGGCAAAAGCTGGAACAATTCCCCTTGAGAACTGGAAAAAGACAAGGATGCCCATTCTTACCACTTTTATTCAGTATAGTACTACAAGTCCTAGCCAGAGCAATTAGACATGAGTAAGAAATAAAAGGCAACCAAATAGGAAAAGAGGAAGTCGAACCATCTCTCTTTGCTGACAATATGATACTATACCTAGAAAACTCAAAAGTCTCTGCCAAAAGGCTCCTGGAACTGATCATCAACTTTAGTAAAGTTTCAGGAAAAATAATCAATGCACAAAAGTCAGTAGCATTTCTATACACTAATAATGTTGAAGCTGAAAGCCAAATCAAGAACACAATCTCATTTGCAATAGCTGCAAAAAGAGTAAAATACCTAGGAATACATCTAACCAATGAGGTGAAAGATCTCTATAAGGAGAATTACAAAATGTAGCTGAAAGAAATAGTAGATAATACAAACCAAAGGAAAATATTCCATGCTCATGGACTGGAAGAATCAATATTGTTAAAAGGCCAGACTGCCCAAAACAATCTACAGATTCAACACACTTCCTATAAAACTACCAATGCCATTTTTCACAGAATTAGAAAACTATTCTTAAATACATATGAAACCAAAAAAGAGCCTGAATAGCCAAAGCAATCCTATGCAAAAAGAACTAAGCTGGAAGCATCACATGACCCAACTTCAAACTGTACTATAAAAGACTACAGTAACCAAAACAGCATGAGTACTGGTACAAAAACAGACACATAGACCAATGAAACAGAATAGAGAACCTGGAAATAAACCTCTTACCTACAGCTGTCCAATCTTTGACAAAGTTGACAAAAACAAGCAATGGGGAAAGGACTCCCTATTCAATAGATGGTGTTGAGGATAGCTTGTTAGTCATATTCCAAAGAATGAAGCTGGACCTCTGCCTTTTACCATATACAAAAATCAACTCGAGATGGATTAAAGACTTAAATGTAAGACCTCAAACTATAAGAATGCTAGAATAAAACCTAGGAAACACCATTCTGGACACTGGCCTTGGGAAAGAATTTACGATTAAGTCATCAAAAGCAATTACAACAAAAACAAAAATTGACAAGTGGGACCTAATTAAACTAAAGAGCTTCTGCATAGCAAAATAAACTATGAACAGAGTAAACAGTCTAGAGAATGGGAGAAAATATTCACAAACTATGTGTCTGACAAAGCTATAATATCCAGAATCTATAAGTAATTTTATTCAACAAGCAAAAAACAAACAACTCCATTAAAAAGTAGGCAAAATACATGAACACACATTTTTCAAAAGAAGACATATATGTGGCCAATAAGCAAATGAAAAAATGCTCAACATCACTCATCATTAGAGAAATGCAAATAAAAACCACAGTGAGATACCATCTCATACTAGTCAAAATAGCTATTATTAAAAAATCAAAAAACAACAGATGCTGGTAAGGCTGTGGAGAAAAGGGTACACTTATACACTATTGTTGGAAATGAAATTAGTACAGCCACTATGGAAAGCAACTTGGAGATTTCTCAAAGAACATAAGAAACAGAACTACCATTTGACCCAGCAATCCCATTACTGGCTATATATCCAAAGGAAAACAAATAATTCTACCAAAAAGACATATGCACTTGTATATTCATTATGGCACTACTCACAATAGCAAAGACATGGAATCAACCTAGGTGCCCATCAGTGGTGGATTGGATAATAAAAGGTCGTACACACTACACAGACATAAAAGAAACAAAATTATATACTTTGCAGTAACACGGATGTAGCTGGAGGCCTTTATCCTAAGCAAATTAATGCAGGAACAGAAAACCAAAATATTCCATGTTCTCATTTATAAGTGGAAGCTAAACATTGGGTATTCAAGGACAAAAAGGTGACAACAATAGACGCTGTGGACTACTGGAGAGGGAAGTGGGGGAGGAGGGGAAGAGCTGAAAAACTGCTAGGTACTACTCTCACTACCTGGGTGACAAGATCTATCGTAACCCAAATCTTGGCATCATGCAATATACCCATGTAACCAACTGGCACATATACCCACTGAATCTAAAATAAAAGTTGACATGATTTAAAAAAAGATTGATGACAAATATGATCTTTCATCCTTGGCTATTTGGCAGATACTTTCTTCAAAGTGAATGAAATGAACATGTCACTTCAAGAAAACAATACTACTTGTTTCCCATGATAAAATTTAGAATTTTGAAAAATTTCTATCAGTCACCATGAACTAGACAGTATCCTAACACTTAACAATTTTTCTAATGATTGTTGGTGAAATTAATAAATGTGATTTTTTTGGTATGGTATAATGAACTATGTCAGTATTTAGAAGATCTATATAGCTCAGTGAACCAATAATTGCCATGATGAAGGCAGGATGTTGCAAAATTATGGGTAAGAAATCCACTCAAAGTGCAAGACAGATCAATAGATTTTACTGTAACAGAGAATGTAAAGTTCACTGCTATGATTTTAGATTCCATGTTGCAACTAACCTCTAATAAACTATCACTTGTGCAGTTTTGATGTAGTTATCAAAGAATAATATCCACAATTATCTGGAAAGGCTACTAAAATACTCTTCTCTTTTTCAACCGTGGGTCTACATAAGACTGGATTTTCTTCATGTACTTCAACCACAACAGTGTACTAGAACAGATTGAATGTAGAAGCAGATACGGAAATCTGAATTCTTTTCTATTTGGCAAAATAGTAAAGAGATTTGCCGATATGTAAAATAATACCAGTCTTATTATTTTTCAGTTTTGAAAAGTATGTTAACATTTAAATAGTTTATTATTATTTTTCACAAAAAAACACTTTCCTGATTATTATTATTGTTGTTTTTATAAATGACATCATTGGCCATTAGGGAAATACAAATCAAAGCCACAGTGAGATACACTTCACATCCACTAGTGTGACTACTGAAAAAAAAACAGTAATGAATATTTCTACACTGCTGGCAGGAATATAAAATAATATGCTGCCTCTTTGAAAAACAGTTTGATAGTTCCTCAAACAGTTAAACAGAGAGTTACCTATCATATGACCCAGAATTTTCATCCCTAGATATATACCTAAGAGAACTGAAAATATATGTTCATGAAAAATCTTGTTCACAGATCTTCAGAGCATCATTATTCATAATAGCCCAAAGTGGGAACAATGAAGATGTCTATCAGTTGATGAATAGATAAACAAATGCGGTAAACACACACAATGGAATACAATTCGGTCATGAAAATGAATGAAGTGCTGATTCATGCTACAACATGGATTAACCTGAAAACGTTATGCAAAGCTAAAGAAGTTAGTCACAATAGGCCATATTCTATGATTCCATTTATATGAAATGTCTAAAATAGGCAAATCCATAGAGACAGAAAGTAGAATAGTGATTTTCAGAGGCTGGGGGAAATAGGAATGGAGAGTGACTGCTAATGGATATATAAGTTTCTTTTGGAGTGAAGAAAACATTCTGGAATTAGATAGTGGTGATGGTTGCAGAACCTTGTGAGTATACTAAAAAAATACACTTTAAAATGGTGCATTTTATGATATGTAAATGATATCTCAATAAAAAATATGTGCCAGGAAAAAAAAAGTGTATCATTAGTGCTCAGTGTGATCTGGGAGACCAAAATAGATGCTCCTTTATTAACTAAGATGGACTCTAAAAAGTTGCCTATTAGTTGAGGGTTTAGGACCCAGCTGGCGTGGCAGATTTATAGATTCCCATGGCTACAAGAAAAACAAATAATTGCTAAACTCTCTAGCCACAGGAGCTATCACACCCCTCCTATCTCTGATTTACAATCCAGACAACTTCAACTCTGATTGGATAGAGGACTGGCCTTACAAACATTTTTTTCTGGTAAGTGACTGCAGACCTTAAGCCAGTTTCAGTCAATTTATAGAGGCTGCACACAAACTGTCTTTTTGTCCTGTGATTCACTGTTTGAAGAACCAAATTCCACCTCATTTTAATGCTAAAATCCTGCCTCAAGGTGAACATGGGATGTATGTTACATATACGTTTACCCATGCATTTGGCTCCCTACATAAAGATGTAAAGCTTTTCTCCAAAACCTGCTGAACATGTGTGATTTTACTGTGTAATTTGGAGACTATAAAGAATAAAACTCAACTTGTTCTTCCCGTCTTTGAAGAGGGAGCATCTTTGTTCAATGTTGGAGACTTTCTCTTCTGGGCTGCAAACTGATATCACCAATGAAGCTCTCCTTTCTACTACTTAGCCACCTTGGTGGTCTTTTGGATGACATTAGCCATTAATAGTGAAGTTATTTCCATTGAATAGCAGGGTTTGAACGGTTTAACATTTGATGTAGGTCATGCAAAGATATAAACACTAGTGAATTTAGAAGAAGGCAACTTTAAAATTTTTGCTTCTGGCCTTACTAGCCCTAGTGCCTTCCACTCATTTAGATGCTAATGGTCATTAACATAAGACAAAATCCCTACCTTTTCCACTTTTTAGCAAGAGTGACCCATGACTTAGTGCATAAAACCATCCGATTTCATGACACTTGCTGTGATCTGAGGGTAACTGCCATTAGGAAAAGAAGGAAACCAGATGGAGAGTGGTTGGAAGTTGAGGGTAGCGTTGGAGTGGGAGGTAGTCTTTTTTGTGAGTACAGCAGGAGGAATATCTTGGCAGTGATGATACTCCAACAATCTGGCTAGAAGTGGGATTCATAATTTACTCTATGTGAAGCAAACTCTGCTCACAGGTCTTTTCCCCTTTTTGGAGGGACCAGCAAGAACAGCAGAGCCCCAGTTCTAGCAGGAGGAGGTTCAGGGTCCTCACTCCCATTGGGAGGAGACAGGAATTGGAATGGAAAATTGAGAAAGTAAAAGAATTTATATTTGAAGAGTGAGAGTTCTTTAAAATGATCAGGCTGAAAATGGAAAATTGAGAAAGTAAAATAACTTATATTCGAAGAGTGAGAGTCCTTTGAAATGATGAGGCCCGAAGAGGAATTGAGACAGTAATCATGTATACTGCCTCCCTTTCGAGCTACCTATTCATCTCTTGAAACTGCTTGCTATTTTCACAAGTAACTATAAATTAACTTAATGCTGCACTGGACAGTATAACCTACACACAATAGCTTAATAATGGATACCCAGTCAATAGCTTAAGTTATTTTAATGTAAATTATTGGCAAACAGGTCAGAAATGGCCTCTTCTTTCTCTTTAAACATCTACTTGTAACTCCTGCTAATTAGAGCAATATTCAGAGCAATTTGAATCGATGATTCTGGGTTGGAATCCTCAAGCCAAATAAATTCTTCACTTATATTAATTTTGCCTGAGCAAAATTAATGTCAACAAGATCAACTACAGAGACCAGATGATATTGTTGAGTATAAAGAAAATGCTTCAGTTTTACGGGTTACAGAGTCTCAATGTTTGCCGTATGTACAGACCTCAGAATTAGAACTAAGTCTAGATCCAATCAGCCATGATTAAAAAAAAAAAAATCCTAGACTTATATGTTGGCTTGGGGGGAATTTCTAAAAGTGTTAAATGCTTATTCGTCTTGCATTGTGAACTGCTATTTGCTTTTTGTACAAGTTTTAACAAATGATGAGGATATTTACCATTACTGAAAAACAAAATTACTTAATTACTGAATATTACTGAATGGCAAAAAAAAAATAATCAACCAATACAAATTGTGGACACATCGTATACTGAAAATATAGAAAGTGGGGTCACTGAAAAGTATGAACTGTAGGAAAACGTATTTTGCAGTTTTGTTGAGTTTTATTGTATATTTTTAAATTGGTTTAATTTCCATTTTTAAGGATAAAAACTTTCTCTTTTTTGGCTGAGAACAAGACCTAGTTAACAGAAATATAAATAGTGATTTACATAACAATAACTCTTCTGGCATTAGAAAAGCAGGGCATTTGGTCTTCTTTAAAGGAAAAGTTTGTTCTCTGTAGGATACACCAATGTTTTTATCTTAATATTTTATAATCTTTGCATTATTTTCTGAAATCTGAATTTGAATACATAATACAGCATCACACTCCTTGTCAGCATGGCTAAAAAGGCCTCTAAATTTTTATAATTTAACCCAAACTTACTTTGCAATGGCACCATCTGCTACTTCCTGGTATTTGCCAGCCACAGAGACTGAGCTTCTCAATATTCCCCAAATTAGCCTTGTTTTTCAATATTTGTGACCACTCCACTTTTCTTCTTTCCTGAGTGTTCCTTTCCCCTTCTTAGCCTGCTCCATTTCTGTCAATTTTCTCTGTGAACATAGACTTGGCTCCACGACACGGATCAGTCACTCTGTGTTCCTACTGTGCTCTGCTCCCCCACACAGAGTGTCTGATGGTGACTTTTCACTATGACTTCTGCACCGGTGCCTCAGGAGTCTCCTCACATGATGTATGTGTGTGTGCGTGTGTGTGGTAAGTGGCATTTGGGTAGGCAGACTTCCTGGCCTTCCAACCAACCCAAGTGTTAAATAATGACAGGGTTCAGAAAGTGCTGCCCCAAAATGTGGCACCTTGGCATCTGAGAAAACAGCAGAAGCAGGAAGGTCTCTCTGGCTCTTCTCTGCTCCTCTCTCATGAAGCAAGCCCTAAAAGAATTATCCGATCTTCTTCTGAAGAGATCCTCATTCAAAAGGTGCCTTCCTTAGACCCAGAGAAAAGGAATATCCTTATCATACTTCACAACTGTTCACGTTTGATCAAACCAAAGAATAAATATATGCAGGTTTCCCTGTTTCTTTGGGTCTTCTTTGTTGAAATCTCCTGTATCATGTAAAATGTACATTAAATAAATGTGTATGCATTTCCCTTGTTAACTTGTCTTTTGTTAAAGGAGCATCAGCTTTAACCTAGTGATGAGTGAAAAAAGATGTTTTGGCTCCTACAACAGAGTAAATCTACTTTATTTGTTTTTTTCTACACAGAGATTCCATAGAAAACTATTATGTTTGAAGAAAGAGTCCATTTTTTTTAAATCCTAAAAAACACTTGTACAGAGAAAAGAGAATGAATTCTAGAGTCAAAGAGATCTTAGTCGGCATTTAAGCCTCACCACTCATTAGTAGGGTAACCTTGGTGACTCATTGAGTCTCTCTGACCTTAGTTTCCCCTTTGGAATATTGGATGAATAATACCTAGTGGGCAGGATCGTTGTTAAGATTAAATAGAATTCTGTGTATAATGTGTCTGGCCTGTTAATGAATGCTAATTCCTTGCTTCCTCTTTCAGCATATAACATGTATAATTTTAACAATGTGTTTACATCTCCCACTAGAATATACAGGCAGGGAGGGAGACAAAGCACAGTGTCTGGCCTAGGCCAGGCACTCAATAAATGTTTGATGAATGAATGAGTAGCTCTGATTTCTTTCCAAATTGCTTGGGAAGTTGTGGTAGCTTTTTACCTGCTTTAAGTGAACCAATCTGTATTCAGCCAGACACATACCTGATTCAAACGGAAAACTGAATGAAGTTGGAGCCATTTCAACGTCTCTCACCCCCAACTTGTTTTAGATTCCAAATGATCATACTTTCCAGAATTCTAAATGGAGATGAGGTGAAAAAGTATTATTTATTCATATTTGTATCCATTTTATTTATATATTAATTCCATTTAGATTATTTTGCTCTTTGAAGTTCCAGGACATATTCTCCTTGGTTTCATCATGGTTAGTTTTCAAATAAAAAGGTATTTGTTGAGCATCTCTCTATAGGTACTTCTGTTCTTCTTCTCTCAAAATTAATCAGCCTCAATGGTGACTTGTTAAGTTATGAAGCCATTAGATACCATGGGTACGCTTAGGAAACAAACAAACAATACAATCTTAATTATTGCTATGGAAAATCTATGAACAATAAATAAATTATGATTGGGTAATAGCTTTTTATTCAATAAAGAATGAGATTGTTTGATGTGGGAAGAGGGTTTTTCTTTCATTGCTAGATTAAAAGTTTCCATATTTTCAAATTTAGAGTTATTATCTCAGAAGATAGAATAGTTATCGCAAGTTCTTATTTTTCTCATCTAGAGACTTTTATTAACCAGGAAAAAAAAATTTCTCTAGGCAATGCTTTTGATTCTGCACAAAGATAGTCATATGTATATTCTTCGACATTTTTATGCTGGGATAAAGAAGTAAAAGAAGATAGAATGTAACTGTTTCAGAAGTGATCATACGAAAGAGGGCACCACTGAAAAGTAACCCTTTTACATCATTTTGGAGATTAAAGTTGAGAGGAGGGTCTGGCTTTGCCTGGAATATTCAGTGGAAACTATAGACTTCTTGTTTAAGTGGAGTCTTGAAGAATTCAGTAGCCATCTGCATGACAAGGGAGTTGTGAAAGTGTTTTAGGTGGGGGGATAGCTTCCACCAGTTGAGGTTGGGTTTGGCAGTGATGTTACAGCCTTACAATGTTGAAAACAGATGCTATAGCAATGGTCAGTCTTTGCTCTTTGCAGAAAAGTGTATGTGAAGAGAGTAAAAGGAATTGGCAATTTCTCCTTCCTTCACCTTCATTCCTATCCTGGAACAGGTTATCCAGCAAAATAGGCTGGGCAGAGTTCCAGGTTGCTACTAGAATGTTTCTAAGGATCTGCCACTCTTAAAGAACATCTTTGCTCTGCAACTTCCTTTTCCTGAATTATCTATAAAAATAGAAAAAACTGCAATTTACACACCAGACTTTCTAAAAAATGTCTTAGAGGAGACACTTGGCCTTGCCTAAACCCAAATCTTCAGTCCTTTTTAGGATCTACAACTTGTTATTTATCTTGCTCCTATATATGCCACATGTCTTTATCTTACCCTCCAACTAATTTAAAGACCCTGGGAGCAGAGTCCACATGTTATACTGCTTTATATTTTTCTTTTTTTTTTTCTTTTTTGAGACGGAGTCTTGCTCTGTTGCCCAGGCTGGAGTGCAGTGGCGCGATCTCGGCTCACTACAAGCTCTGTCTCCCGGGTTCACGCCACTGTCCTGCCTCCGCCTCCCGAGTAGCTGGGACTACAGGTGCCCGCCACCACGCCCGGCTAATTTTTGTTGTGTTTTTTAGTAGAGACAGGGTTTCACCATGTTAGCCAGGATGGTCTCGATCTCCTGACCTCGTGATCCTCCTGCCTCGGCCTCCCAAAGTGCTGGGATTACAGGCGTGAGCCACCACGCCTGGCCTCTGCTTTATATTTTTCTATAACAGTTTCCTATAATATAACGCTAAAGTCTGGATAGAGCCTCCTAAATACCTACTAGATTCTTTCTTTGATTTGGCCTCATGGGGTTGAGAGAAATTGCTGAAAAATATGTATATGGCTAGTAAAACTGGAGTTATAATGGTGGAAGTGGGTATGTGTTGAATATTTCTCATAGGTTTCCAGACCCACTCTCCACTCTTCTCTATCCCGTTTTGACTAACCTTTGTGAACTGCATCAAATGGTTCCCTTGCCTTCTGGCTTCCATTTGGGTTCAGCCAATAGGAGGCATGGGAAAGATACAGGAGGGGCAGGAGAGTGAGGTTAGGGCATTTACTTACCCAACTCTCTCTCTACAGAGCCTTGTGGCTGCTTTGCTCTACGTGCGTCCACAAGTTCTTCTCAGCGTCTTTTTTCTACACCTAGGCTACAACCCGCTTCAGGTTCTAGTAATTGTTTGCTACCCTTGCCCCTTAACATATGGAGAAGGGAATGGCTTGCAATTATTTTAGCTTTGGGATGCTTCATTATCACTTGCTGATTTCCTGAACACAGCTCATACTTTTCTAAACAGTCCCTCCATTAACCCCTCTTCTTACTCATCTATATTTAGCTGGGATTCTGACTGATGCAGGTGATGGCCCTTACTTTCTGTGTAACTCTGGGAATAGCACTTTGCATTTTTATTTTTGTTATTGTAAAGCAAAAATTTACTCTAATTTAATGTGAATGTTTACCTCTCAGACAAAAACAGACATGCAACCTTCTGAGGTGGGTGCCTGTAAAGACTACATATAATTTTAAGTTATGACCTTCAGTGATTTCTGAACCAAACCAAAGTTCTTACTCAGCACTGTACTTTTATACACTTGTTTATGTAACAAAGGTGTTACCTGCCCAATAATTTAATGACCTGTTATTAACCAGCCTTGTTTATTCTAACACATTGTGTTAGGAGCTTAATTGACTTAGCCCTCCCATACAAGATAAAACTTGTTCAGAAACAGGTTTGGCTATTACAGTCTTTATGTAAATGAGAGTATGAATTAAATGTTTGTGCAAGCAACAAATGATAGTCACACTGACTCCATATTTTTTTCCAATAGTGGACGAGTAATAAGAAAGATTATAATACTATTAGAAATGACAGAAATATATGATCTCCAGGTAACTTTTGCTTTATGAAAGAATAAAGTAATCTTAAGATATTACTGCTTTATGATTTTTTAAGAAGGAATTTTCTCTTTCAGCTAAGAGCATTTATTAATCAGATATTTTCTGTTAAGATGTACTTTTACATTCATGCTTCTGGAAGTAAGAGTAATATCTATTAAGTTGGTGCAAAAGTAATTGCGGTTTTTGCTATTACTTTCAATGACAAAAATTACACAATTACTTTTGCACCAATCTGGTAATTGACAGCCATGTTAATTTGACAATAATCTTGAGTTTCTCTTTTAAGATTGTTCTCTGATTATCATTAGGCAGTGTATATTTTTGAGGCATATTGAGAAAAACATTTCTCTAAAATTTTCTTTATTTTTCTCTTAAAGTCGATTTATGCCTGGGTTAATGAGGAAATCTGTCATCGCAGCTGGAAATTATTATAATACGAGCTTTAAAAACTAAGGTAAATGAATGAATAAGATAATTTTTTTATATAGCTTTAGAAATAGAATAACAAACTGTCTGAACAATAATATGAAATTCATGCACCAATCTGTTCTATCAGAGTATATTTGAATGTTTTCTCTCTTTTGGGCATTGACCTAAGCACAAGGAATACCCCTGGGTAAAAGCCAATGTTATGGCAATATCATCTGTAGTCAGTGGTAATGTTCAAATATTTAACAACTCATGCAACATAGTCCCCTACAATCCAAAGAGAAGCCAGCAGTGAACAACAGATTCAGCCGGACCAGTGCATCCCAGCTGAGGGTCCCCAATTCCTAACCCTTCTTGGTTTCATCACTTGGGCCATTCACTGGTGATTTTTATTTGCCCCTCAGTTGAGACCAGGATAACTGGTTCTCCTTTCCTTGTCTCTATGTTCTCTGTTCCTGCCATTCTGAGCTGTGCCAAGCCCTTTCACCAGGTGCTGGACTAAATTTTGTGTCCTCAGCTTCCTCAATGTCAGGATATCACCTTGATTTCCTGGTCACATATCTGATTCTGGGCTCCGATTTTTATCGTAGTGCTGAAGTCTCCATTCCCATCTCCCTCTTAGACCTCACACGGCACTCTATATCTACTTTTCTTATGATGTTTGCTTCTCTTGGTTATTTAAATAAAGATCTTATCATGCCTTTAGATTGTAAGCTCTTTGAAAACAAGAAACAATTCCTTTTTTTTTCTTTTTTTGAGGTGGAGTCTCGCTCTGTCACCCAGGCTGGAGTGCAGTGGTGCGATCTTGGCTCACTGCAACCTCTGCCTCCTGGGTTCAAGTGATTCTCCTGCTTCACTCTCCCGAGTAGCTGGGACTACAGGTGCACGCCATTACACCTGGCTAATTTTTGTATTTTTTTTTTTTTAGTAGAGATGGGGTTTCACCATGTTGGCCAGGATGGTCTCGATCTCCTGACCTCATGATCCACTCGCCTCAGCCTCCCAAGACGCTGGGATTACAGGCGTGAGCCACCACGCCTGGCCCGAAACAATTCTTACAGAACTGGATATATACCAATAGCCTCTAACACCAAGGAATTATTTTTACTTTATTTGGTGTGATAATGTTATTATAATTAGGGTTTAAATATATACTGAAGTATTTGTAAGGTGAAATGATACAATTTCTGGCATTCATTTTAAGATACACTAAGAAACAAATTTTGGGGTCCACAGAGGATAAAATAAAGATAATAAAATATTGATAATTACCAAAGCTGAATGATGGGTACATTGAGGTCATTGTACTTTTTTCTCTACTTTTCTGTGTTTTAAAACTTCCATAATAAAGTTAATTTATATATAAATATAAATAATATAAATATAAATTTTTCTAGCATTAGGACCTTTGCACTTCCTAGTCCCCTCTCCTTGGAACACTTTTCCATCAGGTATGCATAGGACAGTCTCATTGTCATCATTTAGGGCTCAGTGAGGGCTCCCTAGTCCCCTGTCTAAAGTTGCCTATACCCTACCTAGCCACTAGTTTATTACTGTATTTCGCTTATTTGTAGTATTTATCACTAGCCAACATTTTTAACTTCTTTCTACATTGTCTGTATCCCCAACAATTCATATAAAGCCTCATACATATTAGGTACTCAATAATTTTTTTAAATGAATGCATATACATGACTCTGTTCTTGCCCTTATGGGATTCAACTTTTTATCAGCAACTTAGAAAAAAATAGAAAGACTTGCTTATCAAGCCAGGTGCAGTGGTATGCATTCCCAGCTACTCCAGGGGCTAAGATGGGAGGATCCCATGAGCCCAGGAGTTCAAATTCAGCTTGGGCATTACAAGGATAACTAGTCTCTTAAAAAAAAAAAGAAATGAAAAACAGACATGCCTATCAAATTTGTAGATGACATGAAGTTAGACAATCGCTGCTAATTTAAATTGAATATACAGTGTGTTGATGTGAAGTTGTGAAGTGCTTGAATAAAACTATTTTAACAGAGATAAAGATAAAATGTAAAATGTAAGTAAAAAAATCCACTATAAAAACTCGTAGCTTAGCGGCAATTCATGAGCAAAAGGACCTAGGAATTTCAATTATAGACTGTTTGGTGGCTAAAATAGGTAACCTGATTTATAGAGATACAATTTCCAGACAACGGTGCCACCGTATTCCACTGAGTTTAACACACATCTTGAGCAGGAATGTTTGTATTGGTTATTTGATCATCTTAATATTTTATTTACACTCACTTCCAATTTATTGTTTTTCAATGAACCATGTAAACTGTGTGTTCACTGGACAGCAACTACTGTTTTTGCAGGCAACCTAAATGAAAAAAATGAAATAGCCGTCAGCCAGCTGATTATTGAGTGAGGATGATACAGTAGTTATCTTTGATGACATCAGACTGTGATAGCCTGAGCTGTCCTCTCCACTCCAGAAATGTTTCTATGGAGGGGAAGATCTTCCAAGGCTCTACCTCTCACTGGGCTTGGGTTTAGGGGTGGTAATGTCTTTATTCTAGTATTGGCCTTTGGGGGACTCAACATCCCTTGTTGAGTCTCCTAAAGCTGTCCTCATTTCTGTAAAAAGCCTTATCATCCAGTTCTTTTCAAAATCCCAATTTCTTTTAGGACATGAATTGATACCATAACTTTTGGGATTCATCAGGCTATATAATTACAGAAGGGAAAAAGCTGGTATTTCTTGATCATTATGCACATACCCCTATTGAAGTATTTGCAATAATAATCTTTTTTAAGTATTTATGTGTGCCAGACATTTTGCATTCCTTATTCCTAATTATTACAACTATAGGACAAGCTAAGTTATTTTTTTTGCATTTTACAGATGAGGAAATTGAAGCTCAGAGAGATTAGGTAATATTGTCCAGGAGGTAGTTTGTAAATGACAGAGACTTAATTGAGTCTGATTCCAAGGTCCACATTGCTGTTTCAACTACACTTACCATCTTCTTATCTCTAGCACGCATATTGGATTCTCTTTTGCTTGTCTGAGTACTTAGCTGGAATCTGGTAAGTTTTTTAAAGGTAAGAACTATATTGTAGTATTTTACCTCCTCTGCCTAGTATAGTGTCTGATTAATGGCAGACATGCAATGCATTTTTGAGTAAATGAATAGAGGCAAAATGCCACTTAGTCTTTAACTTGTATTTCTACTCTTTGGGAATATCTGTAGCAGGACTTTGATTTTATGTTTCTTCTCCATTAAATTCCTTTATGCTCCTTTTCCCTCTTAATCACTGACTCTCATTTTTATGCACTTGTTTTTTTTCTATATGCATTCCTTGCTGAAAATACAGGTATGTCATGCATCAGAGTCAAAGCTGCATCTGGCAACTAGGAAATGGTGATAAAATAAAAAATGTGAATAATGATACTCTTTGTTTGGTGGGACTGGGGTTAAGGGTAAAGGAAAGACAGTATTAAAAGCCACTTATATTCACTCACACTCTCTCTTAACATCTTTTGTTTTATTTGGATACACTACAATTCTGTCTTTGCCACTAGTAAAATGAAGAGATTCTTCCTTATATATTTTAGCATGTATACAGCAAATGCATTGAGTTTAGTTGTTATAGGTTATTATACTCATTAAAGCATGTATACTTGCCTTAGAAAATGGCTTAACAAATGTCCAATGAATGGCAACAAATATCATGTTTGAACATTGTAATTCTCTTTATTTACTTAGCCACAGACTGGATATGCTGACATATTTTATAGAACGTTTTACAAAAACCCTGGCTAAATTCAAAAGGCACAGTGTTCACTTGCAGCAGGGCATTCTGTGGTAGGGAAAAATGCAATCCCAGTTTACTTTCATTCATATGGTAATGTTTTGCCTTCTGTCTTTGAGATTCTGGTATGAATACAACAGAATCAGAAGTCATAGAACCTTAAAATGTTACAACTAAATAAAGAGATATTAGATTACGGAAAAAAATTTGAATCTTTATTTTTTTAACTTTGCGACTTGATTTATTCTTAAATCTTTCCTCCAACTTCTTATTTTGAAAATTTTCAAATCAACGAAAAGATTGAAAGAATAGCAAAGTGAATATTCATATACCACCTTCCTAGATTTAGTTATTAACATTTTGCCATATATGTTTTATCTCCATTTAAAATAATAACTTTTTTTTTAGAATTTAGGGCACATAGCTAACAAAAATTTCCCTTTTGTTTTATTGTCTGTAGCTCTAGCTAAATTTATAAGTTCTACGAGAGGAGAAACTAGGGCTGTCTTGTTCATTGCTGCTTCTCCAGCATTTAACATAATGGTTGGCTGTAGTAGGAGCTCAATAAATTTCCACTGACTGAAGGACTGAGTTGTTCTTTATACACTTGGCCCTTGCAAGATGCAGAAATCACTTAAAGCTTGAAAGAAACTAGATTTGATCTAAAGTAGAATGTTTAAAAGTGTACTCAAATATTGAGGGGAATGTCTAAATCCCTTTATTTCTCTCAGCACTTATCACAATGCCTTGCCCCAGGTAGCTGCTCATTAAATATTCCTTGAATGTCAGAACAAATAAGCTTGGTAGGAATATCCAAGACAATCCCAAAGCTGACCAAGCTTTGGAAAATAAGCCAAAATAATAAAAATCTGGAGATTTGAAGAGTGAGCTTATTCAGACTGGGATAATCTATAAATGGACTTGATAGCTCAGCTCAGCTCTGAAGAAAAAAAACAATGAATGCAGAACAGAAAAAAAGGAAAATTCACTTAAAAACAACTTTATGGGAATTCTTAGACATAAAGGAGACTTTTTTGAAGAGTGACGGCTGTTAAGTTTTGAAATTGGGTTGTTTACAGAGGTAATTCTGTTCTGGAGATCTACTTCTCTGGAGTAATCTATTGCAAACTAGAAAGTTTTTAGGATCTTTTAATAGATTTCTGTCTAAAATGACTACATCTAATTGTGCCAAATAGTAAAAAAGAACGTCAAAAGGATGTTTCACCATTGTCTACATATAAAGTATCTCAGCATGTAATTCAAGGTCCTTTGCGAAACTAACTCCCAGCTAACTCCATAACTTTACCATTCCTGTCCCACATGTAGCCTGAGTTGTGGTCCAGGGTTTTTTTGATTGGGTTCTGTGGAACTCTAGTGTCCCTTAGCATAAAGCATCTAATGTTAAAATTTTTTCATGGTGAAATAAGTTTGAGAAATGTTTAATACCATGTCCCTAACCCTTTACTGGATTTTTTTTTTTTTTTTTTGACAGAGTCTTGCTTTGTTGCCCAGGCTAGAGTGCAGTGGCACGATCTCAGCTCACTGTAACCTCCACCTCCAAGTTTCAAGCTATTCTCGTTCTTCAGCCTCCTGAGTAGCTGGGATTATAGGCACCCACCACCACAGCTGGCTACTTTTTATATTTTTAGTAGAGACAAGGTTTTGCCATGTTGGTCAGGCTGGTCTCTAACTCCTGACCTCAAGTGATCCTTCCGCTTTGGCCTCCCAAAGTGCTGGGATTACAGGCATAAGCCACCATGCCCAGTCCCCTTATTGGATATTCATGAGACATATTAACCCAGTTAGAGTTTCTGAAAAATTCTACAGCAAGAAGCCATTCTAATAGTTTACCAAACCTACTTGATCAAGAAATTTTTGAAGTGGCAGACTATGGGTTAACATTATGAGGGACATTTGTACTTCCCAGAATATAGTTTGAAAAGTGCTGCCTAACCATTATAATGCTTAGAATTCCTTGAATGTTGCTCATGCCATTTCTGCCAGGAATAATTATACTTACTCAGAAAAAGCTGCTATGCCCAAAAAGAAAGTCACACAAGATTGGGAGAACTTATGGAACTAATTCTGTAATTTAAACACATGTCTACCTGCCCTATGAGGTGTGTAATCAACTCTACTTTGTAGTTGGAAGCATAATCTTAATATATTAGTGTTCTGTATTTTTTCTTTATATTCGATTAAATTAAATCTCAGGATTTTGTGTCATTTACATTTTAGTATTTGAGATAGAAATTTTCAGAATCAAGAGATATGTGCAAACAATTTATGAGTGGAGTGATGGAATGATATTTGAAAAAAATAGTTTCAGCTTACTGCTTGAAAGGGTCCTGCCTCACCCAAGCTGGAGTGCAGTGGCTTTTGAAGCTTACTACAGCCTCAAACTTCTGGGCCCAAGTGATCCTCAGCCTCCCAATGGTCTTTGTAGACCGCCTGATGGAGTCTTATGGCACAAGAAGATTAAAACAATGTCTCCAATTTTAATAAATTTTTGCAATCCAAAAAAAAAAGAAAAAAATAGTGTCCATGAAGTAGATAGTACTTGGTATGTTCAAAAGTCTCACTTGCTAAGTTTTGCAGCTTTGCAACATTTATTCAAATGAGTGCCAATGATTGAAAGAGCAACGTACATTTAAATTAATAAAACAAAATGAAAATCTTCCTTGGTGAACAGAAATGACCTTTGTTGACATATGCTTGTGTGCTTATTTAGAAAAGTGGCAAATGGATGAAAAATTTGTATTGATTACTCATTACTTTGTCTTTTTCTCTAAGATGTCCATAAATTGTGTCATTCATTCATTCACTAGCTTTTTCAACTTAGTGTTGGGAGCCATTTCCCACAGGTTTCTAATGTTTCTGCACATCTTGTGAGCAGAGGCACCGACAACCTTTTTTCCTGAATAATCTTTTAAAATATATTTGATAGTGAAAACAAGATAGAGATAGTATCTACTTCTGGACACAAACTTCCGGACACAAACTTCTGGAGCAGATTCAGTCCAGCATACCATAAATAATGTCTTCCTTCAGAGCAAATGTTGGACAGGTTTTCTTGCAGCCCAATTGTTTATAATAAAATATTGGGGTTTCCTAGCTCAGGGTTTCTCAGTTCAAACTCGTGATATGAGTAGCATCTACCTAGGGTGCTCCATGTAACTCCCATGGGACTTGAGGGATACAGGGAGCAACATGAAAATGGAGCTCAGGGTGCTGACTACATCATGAGTAATAAAGTTCTTTGTCTCTGACCCAGGAGACTTATGTCTTCTGCCAGTATCCAAGAAACGTGGCAGGCTAACTTGTTGGCCTGCAAAGCTTAGTAAAAGAGCCTTAACAGTTCTTTGCCCAGGTTTTTTTTTTTTTTTTTTTTTTTTGTATGCCATCAGGCTTGTCTTGGATTGGGGCCCCTGGTGCAAATTATTGCTGGATGGCAAACATGAGGCAGAGGTCAAATATGGAGGGAAAAGCAGTACTGGCCTAAGGCAAATAAGATACATTATCAAGGGGCCCGGCATGATGGTTCACACTTGTAATCCCAGCACTTTGGGAGGCCGAGGCAGGCGGATCACCTGAGGTCAGAAGTTCGAGACCAGCCTGGCCAACATGGCGAAACCCCGTCTCTACTAAAAATACAAAGATTAGCCGGGCGTGGTGGCACTCGCCTGTAATCCCAACTACTTGGGAGGCTGAGGCAGGAGGATCGCTTGAACCTGGAAGGCAGAGGTTGCAGTGAGCCGAGATTGTACCACTGCACTCCAGCCTGAGTGACAGAGTGAGACTCCGTCTCAAAAAAAAAAAAAAAAAAGAGACATTATCAAGGGAACAGGATTGACCTGATATTATCCAAGGAAAGCTACCTAACCTGAGTTCAGAGTAGAACTGAATGAATAGACAAAGTTAGAAATGAGTAGGCATCTGAGGTTAGGATGGCTTGTATTCCAGACAGATGTGGTCAGAAATAAGTTCACAGAGAGTAACTCTTGTTTCCTTTCTGCTCTAGGGCATGGCTATTCACACAGATTAGACTTTTTTCCTTCCTCCAAAAGTGACCTATAGGTAAGCCTTTTAGTTCTTAAGTTGCCAAGTCCTTGGGCTGTTCTAGCCCAATGCCAGGCCCTAGTCATTATCACTATCGGTGTTTAAGGGAAGGTGACTTTCTTGGTCCACTGGGGAACACTGGCTCAGCCCATTTTAGAGTGTGTTGGTTCTTGGTGTCTGATTGTCTAGGCTCTTTCACAGAATAGTTTTCTGCTCCTGGGACCAGTCACCCTTGGGGTAGGGTTGGAGGTATTGGACTCTGGACCTTAAGAAATCACTCTGGACAAATTTTTAAAAAGTCAAGTTGATAGTGGCGTAAATAGTAACAAATTTCTAAATGATGTGTCATTCAGTTTTCTCAGCACAAACAGTTACAGTTCCCCCAGGAATTTGGAACTGTTGGCCATGCTCTTTCTAAAGGGGGAAGTGGTTAAAATAGCAGCAGTTCGTCCAAGCTGGCAAGCTAATGCAGTGGTGGCTACCTCTTTGTACTCATAAATAGACTTATAAAAATGAATATGCCACAAAACGCAATGGCTATGGTGTAATCACATGAAAGTTTATAGAGAAAACTCTCCAACTATTTCAGACTCTTAATTTTGGCTTGATTTATAGTGTTCTTCTAAATGATTGGTCAACTATTCCATCAATGTTATTGGTGGGATCTATCAGAAATATTTTTTAATGATTCTTAAGGGAACATGTAGGAGTGGTTTAATTATCTTCAAAATGTACAATGTCATATGCTGCCTTTCAGTTTGATTATTCTTAAGTTCAGTAGGAAATATGCTTCTGAAAGTCGAATTTGGAATAAACAGGGCAAAAATGAGCGAATGTGGGCTGGAAAACTCTCAAAGCAAAGTACAGGTCCTGGCCCCAGGGCAGAACAGGCTGTCCTAAACCAAGTTCAGAAGGAAGTGTGGAAATTGAAAGGCAGAGTTGGAAAGCAATCTGGGGGAAGCAGGTAGCACGATGTGGAATCTGAAATGCTGGGCCACATGGATTTCAAGGACAGCTGGTTAACAGGGAAAAGCAGTACTGGTCTAAGACAAGTGAGAGACATTATCAAGGGGCCAGGCATGGTAGCTCACACCTGTAATTTCAGCACTTTAGGAGGCCGAGGCAGGCAGATCACCTGAGGTCATTGCATTAGCGCTGGAATGCAAAAGAAGAGTTTGGCTTGTTGGTAGAGAGACTGAGAAAGGCTAATGTGAGTAAAAGGGATTCAGGCATATTGGCAGCTCAGGGAAGGTAGGATAACTGTGACAAAAACAAAACAGCAGACAGGGAGTGTCTCACCAGACTATTTTAACAAAGCAAACCAGGTGGAGAGAGAGCTACTAATAACCTGCTAAATTATAATCCAGCATGTTCTGGAATTGGGTGGGACTGTGCCTGGTAATGGCAGTGATGTTGGAAGTAACTGGAGCAAGAATGGGTCTGTTTGTATACCCCTGCTTTGGCTGGAGGACAAAATTCCCTTTACTTGTGGGGTCTCACTAGGCTTGTGTTGGTCAAGAGCCTTTCAACCATTCCCAAGGAGCGTATGAGCAGGAGTAGAGCTAGGAGGTAAATCCAGTGATTCAGAGATAAGGTTTGGGTGTCCTACCAAATGGAAGGGCCAGAAGTATCAGAAGTTCTGGGGTGGAATCAGGGTAAGACTTTCTTCCTTCCCTCATTCATTCAGTGTTTATTATGTAGAGGTTCTATGCTAAGTTTTTGTGACTACCAAGATGCGAAGACATAGCCCCTGTCCTCCAATAATTTAGTCTTTTAGGTAAGCTAGATAAGAGGATGATAATCCAGTGTGGTGAGAACCATGATAATGGTAAATACAGGGCTCTGCAAGAGCATGCAAGCTGCTGGTGGGGAGCATAGATCATGAAAGATGATTTCCTGGAGGAGGTGATGATTGAGCTGTGTCAAAAAGGATGAGTAGGAGATAGGTAGGTAATGATGGAGCTTATTCTAAACCAGCGTTTGTGCAAATCCTGAGAGCTGGAAGAGCGTGATGCAGTCAGGAACCCTCAGTATTTCCGGGCTGCTGAGGCTGGAGAGTCATAAGGAGCATTTTGTATGTCATAATTTCTCTGCTATGGTGAGAAATTCAACCACTCGCTTTTAGGTCACTCAGACCAGCTCCAATAATGAGCAATAGTGGCTTTCTTAATTTTCTGTGAGCCCTTTCCTAGGCAAGCTTCCCTTCATTGGAATTCCTGTCTTCTTACCAAGAAACAGAGTCTAAGTTCTTTCTGGACTGGCGGGGGTGGAGTGATGAGGGGGAGTTGAAATTACCTCTTTCTTGCACATAGACCTACATGCTGAGATTCTAGCACTCCTCCCACTTGGGTTTTTGGAACTGGGTCACAAACTGGCATACCCTGGTAAGCTCATGGAGACTCTTTCCTTAAGCCCTCCCTTTAGCAGAAAGAGATGGACTCATGTCTGTATAAATAGCAGACTCTGAAGCATGCAATTAGAACAATCTTTGGGTACTTTCACCCCTGGAGGACTATCCCTTAGGTCCTACAGTTTGGGGGTTGAATTTATATTCAGCATTTCATTTTCTTGCATAAAGATGTTATGGAAAATGAAAATGTCATGTTTTTTAGTGCTGCTTAGATATTATCTATGGTGATGGATTGTTGCTATGAATATTTGAGTTGCTATGAATGCTTGAAGAGGCAAAGTGTGTCATAGTGAAAGTGCCAGAATGTTGTGTTCACTACCTGACTGATGGTTCTGGTGCTAAAATGCAATTAATGAGGCTTGCCTTGCCCACCTCATGTGGTTATTTGAAAGATTAAATTACAGAAGCTATGTGAAAATGAAGTGTCAGTAGAATGCTATCCAAACAGAAGATGTTATTATTTGAGTTGCTTCTGGGGAGATAAAAGAGCACATTTTTCTTCTGAAATGTATCTTTTAAGTAGGAATGAGTTACCATGGTATTAGAGACACTTCAATACAAAATTGACAAATAAATGGAAAAGAATTTATAAAATGTCATTTAGAGCTGTTTTTTAATAGTGCCTCAATGCATTGAATAGCATTTAAGGCTCTTTTTCCTATCTGTATTTAAGGGCTCTAGTTGCAAATTGATAGATATTTGATTCTGTAATTCCAGATATTTTGAACATTGAAATAGGTAGCACTTTTGTGAAAGATAATTGCTCTGAAAGAGAGTTTTAGCTTTGACTGAGAGAACGGTATTGGTAATTTCCAAGAGCACTTTAAAAAGTGGCTGCAGAATTCAAACAGAGCGCCACCAAGATCAGGATTAGTGGAAGCAGAAGGAGTGAGCAACAGGAGTACAGCGTCTGTTCTAATAGTTTAAATGTGCAAGGGAGATGAGAAGTGAAGAAATAGAAGGAAATGGGGAGGGATTTGCAAGACGCTATTATCTTTCAACAAAGGGTGGTGCCTGTTGCACATGTATTACAGAAAGGGCATAAATCTTCCTTTCAACAATGATCAAGGTCTGGAATTAAATATCTGCTCCAAGCTCCTTCTTTTCAGTCATCCTCCCTCCCTCCCCACTTGCAAGGCTGTTGCAAACTTCCAGAAGGAGTCCCTGGGTGTGTTTCGCAGGAAGAAGGAATGTCCTCCTCTCAAAATAACTCAGAGAGCAGTGAGACATTGACTTGGGACTTGGGAACATTCAAGAAGAAATGGCTACAGCAGAGAAATTTATTTTTATCTGAGTTTCATGTCCTGACTAGAGAAAGAAAACTGATTATAAGGGCCATAGAGGTGACCTGCTGCCACAGAAATCTAGGTGTAGGGTAGGGTGAAGGTTCTTTGTCCCTCCATGCTTAAGGCAATGCATTGCTTGCACACAGTGGGAAGCACTAGACTTTTGATTTCTCAAGAGTATTATTTCCAATAATATTTCTATAAATAGGAAAATATGAGAAATGAAGTTAGCCGTTTCACTGAAGAAGCAGTTTCCTACATTTTTGTTTAACAAAACTATATAAATGTACTAGTGTCATACTAGTGCTATAAAAGAAAGCAAGAAAGTTGTAAAGCTCTAGAATATTTAGTATGGCTGGGATATATCACATTGATATTCTGTTAATCTGATGTTTTCAATTAAGCCTTTCTAATTGGTGCTCACAGATAATCTAATTCCATTTATATGGGGAATAAGTTTGAATACCTTCTACTAGTACACCCATGTCCAAAATACTTTTTCAAGTGAAAAGTCACATGTACATTATGAAAATTCTCTTTCAGATACATTAGTTGTTAAATTCTAGAACTAAAGTACTGAATTTATTGCTTTCTCAAAACAGTATTTAGTTTTATGAATAAGGTACAGTAGTATGTCAATTGTAGTACATTGCAGTAATGAAACACCTGCTGCTCAGATAATCTAAAACATGCAACTAAGGACTTTTAACTTTCTATTTTACTGTGTTAGGAAAGGAGGTCAGGTGTTGCCTATATAATTTCATACTTAGCAAAGCTTGCTATGAGGCTAGTGTGATAATATATATGCTAAATAGATATTTCTTGCTATCTGGGTGTGGTGAGATGAATGCCTGGAGAGTAACTGGTTTTTCTGTTGGCTCAGGGGCTTGTATCTGCCTGTTCTGGAAGGGCGAGTCTGAAGCACTGAGTGCTTTTCTATTCTTTCCTGCTGCAGAGTGGTTCTGAAACAGCTAATCTAACTTCAGAATATACACAAAATTGCAAAAACAAGCAAGCAAATAAAAACCCTTGGGAGATTAGGGCGTGCACAGGATTTTAAATACATGTTAAGGAGGAGCAAGAGCTGACTGTGGTTTATTAAGCACATTAAGAGACTTTGAGATCCTTTCAATTAGTATAGAATTCGAGACTGGACTTTGTGGAGTTTCTTTTTCTTAAAAACTTTTTAAAAATTAAGCTTTAAAAAGTTGAAGTAGAACCCACATACTAAAAATCAAAAGCATATGTTTACTTACTGAGATGGACACTTAGATCATTGAATCGTAGCCTTTTGTTTCCCTAATATCAGCATTTCAGGTTCCAAATTTCACTCAGAGCACAGTTTCGGTTGCATCTCATACTTTTTGATATACCATATTTTCTGTTATAATTGAGCTCAAAATTTTTCTTGCGAGTAATTCTTTGACCAATGGGTTATTTAAAAGTGTGCTGCTTTTTACACAAACATCTAGCCCTTTTCGAGTTATTTTTATTATTGATTTCTAGCCAAATACCATAAGATTAATGATTTTAATTCTTTGAAATTTGTTGAGACTTGATTTATGGCCCACCACTTTGTCAACTTTGGCAAATGTTTAATATGCACTTAAGAAAATGTGTATTATTTTTTCTGCTTCTCTTCTGTACTGAGATAGATATATTCAAATCTAATTGTGATGACCCATTTATCCTTTGATTCTGTCAATTTTTGCTTCAAGTACTTTGAGGCTATTACTATTATTTATTAGATGTATGCAAATTTATAATCATTAAATCAATTTAGTAGATTGGCACTTTTATCATTATAAAATATTCACCACCTTCAGTAATATTTCTTTTTCTCTGATGTTAGTATAGTAATAGCAACTTTCTCTTGTTTTTGCATTGAATATGCCTCTCCAATATTTTATTTTTAATTCTTCTGTGTCCTTATGTTTAAGGTGTGTTTCTTATAAACAATACTGGGTTTTATTTTTTAATCCAGTGTGATGGTTTTCTTCAATTGGAAAATTGCATCTAAATTGCTAATATATTTGAGTTTAAATCTATCATCTTATCTATTTTCTGTTTGTTCTTTGTTTTTTAAATTTTCTCCCCTTTCTTACCTCTTTGGAATTATTTTTATGTCTATTTTCTCCTCTATTAGTAATTATTTATGTATTATTTTACAATATTTTCTAGTGGTTGTCATCAGCCTTACAACAGGAATTCTTGACTTGATAGAATCTACAAAACAATACTTTTACCACTTCCTGAACAATGTCAGGACATCAGAACACTTTGACTTTATATACTATACTTCTGCATTTTTCTTTATTTTTATATATATTTGTATATTTCGTGTATGTGTGTGTGTATTTTAGTCCTTCTCCCTTAAGAATATTATTGTTTTCTACAGTTATAATTGTTTATAGTTATCCTTTACGTTGCTTTTCATTCTGTCTTGTGTTTCTCTATTTCTACCTGGGATTATTTTCTTTACCTCTGAATAACTATTTCTTTTAATGCTAGTTTGCCAATGATGAATTCTCTTAGTTTTTGTTTGTTTAAAAATCTTTTTGTTTCTTCTTTACTTTTTTAAAAAGAACTTTACAATTTTCATACCACAAAAGCCACTTTCTCCTTCACTTTATTTTTTCCTATTTCCTTCACTTTAAAAAAATTGTGGTAAAATACACAACATAAAATTTACCGTTGTAACCATTTTTAAATGTGTAATTCAGAAGTGCTAAATATAGTTACGTCATTGTACAACCAATCTCCAGAATGTTTTCATCTTGCAAAACTTCTCCTTTACTTTGGTGATTATTTTTTCTGGGCATAGAAATATAGCTTGAAAGTTATTTTCTTTCATAATTGATGGTGAGAAGTTAGCTGTCAGTACGATTGTTATTTGGAGGAAATGTTTCATGTTTCTTGGCCATAAATGATAACTCCATTATGTGATTGTCTGTGAATCCTTTTCTTTTTTCTTCTTTTTCTTCCTTTCCTTCCTTTCCTTTCCTTTCCTTCCTTTGTTTTTTTTCTTTGTTAAGATTTGGAGACTTCTTCTGTCATTCAGGGTGGAGTGAAGTGGTACCATCATAGCTCACCGTAGCCTAGAATTCCTGGACTCAAGCAATCTTCCCACATCAGCCTCCTGAGTAGCTGGGACAACAAGCATGGTCACTGTACCTGGCTGTGAATCCATTTCCATTGTCTTCTTTTTATTGTCATTGTATTGGTTTTTGGTTTTCAGTAATTTGGTCCTGTCCCATGGCATGGTTAGTAATTTTTGATTGAATACTGGATATTAGGTATATAAAATTGTTGACATTTGGATGATTTTATATTCCTTCCAGAGAGGATTTTCTTTTCTGTTGGTAAGCAGTTAGTGTAAGTGTAGATCACCTTGATTTAATCAATGATTAAGATGATGTGTGATGGAATTTAGGTCCATGTAAGGTCTGGCATATTTTGGTTTGTTCTTAATCCTAGGACATAGCCTTTCTGGGGTCTAACTTTAAGCCAAGGCATTTACCTTGATGGTTCTTAAACATCAGTTTTTATTTTCTCATCCTTGTGAACTTGCTGAAAGCTCTGAGCTTGAAACTTGAAAGCTCTGCTTGGCCACTAGGCCCTGTGGTGCTTAAGAATTGGCAAATTTATCAAGGGGCAATGTGGAGGAGAATGTTGAATTTGCATTTATGTACTTTTCTTCCCCCTGTGATCTTGGCCCTTTAAGTATTTACTACCTGAGTTGCCTCCCAGTGGGTTCGAATAACCAATGTTTTAAAATAGAATTTTATCCAACATCTTGGTGAGAGTGTCTGCCTGATACATAACCTGTAGATGGATGTCCTCTGGAATTTCCTTAGGACAGATTAAAACTAAAGTATGCAGATTCTCTATCTAGAAATTTAGGTCTGATCAGGACTTGTGGGTGGCTGTTCACCCCTCTGGAATCTGCCATCACTAAATTTATATTTCAGTGGGAAAATGGGCAAAGGACACTAATTAATATTCCACAGTAATAATATGCAGGTGGCCAGGAAATCCATAGACAAATGTTCAACCTTAATAAATGGTAAGAAAATTGAACTTGAAGCAAGGAGATGATTTTCCTCCATCAAATTAGGTTAAAAGGATCGATTTTCCTATTGGTGGGAATATAAATGTACCCAAGCTATATTAACAATAATGATCACTGACATTTACTGAGCACTCACTGTGTGTCATGAGCTGTTCTGAACTCTTTATATGTATCATTTATTCTCATAACATCACAAAGTAAATGAGATTGCTATTAATCTCATTTTCAGAAGAAAAAACTGATGTTGAGACAGTTAAACAATGTGCCCAAGATCACTCAGATTGTCAGTAACTGCACTGAAATTAGGACCCAGGGAGCCTGAATGGAGTGTCCACACCCTTGTCCACTAACTTAGCCTCTCAATTCTATTTCTTCAGCTTCATCCTACAGACATGGTCAGACACATGTACAAAAAGGCATGTACGGAAAGGTTCCCCGTAATACTGCCTGCAATAGTTGAAAGCCGGGAACAGACTCAATATGCATTCATATGGAAATGTAAAAATGAAAGCTTCCACGTAAAATATCCAAACAGTGGAATACTCTGTATCAGTTACTAAGAATAAGGTAGACCTAAATTCACTAACATGGAAAAATCTTCAAGATATAGCTTTAATTTTAAAAAGATTAAGGTGAGGGATGGTGGCTCACACCTGTAATCTTAGCACTTTGGGAGGCTGAGGTGGACAGATCGCTTGAGCCCAGGTGTCGGAGGCCAGCCTGGGCAACATGATGAGACGTCGTCTCTACAGAATAATACAAAAATTAGCTGGTGGGATAGCACATGCCTGCATCCCAG
Organism: Symphalangus syndactylus; assembly: GCF_028878055.3. Lineage (NCBI taxonomy): Eukaryota > Metazoa > Chordata > Mammalia > Primates > Hylobatidae > Symphalangus > Symphalangus syndactylus. The sequence goes on along the minus strand of NC_072437.2, from coordinate 44,067,732 downwards.
CTACTTGGGAAGCTGAGCTGGGAGGATTACCTGAATCCAAGAGGTCGGGGCTGCAGTGGCCCATGTTAGTGACATGTTCATGTCACTAAACCCCAGGCTGGGTTTGACCCTGTCTCAAAAAATTAAAAGAAAGGTTAAAAAACATATTAGTAAAAAAACTGTGTAATCGGTATATATAGAGATAGAAATGTCCTTATTGATATACACACGGAATTGTTAATAGTGATTTCCTCCTAAGAGTAGGGTTTGTGGGTGGTAGGAGGGAGAATTTTGTATTTTAACTTATACTTGCCTTGTATTATTTGTACTTTGGTATACTGAGAACATATTACTTTTGTATTATTTAAAAATATTTTATTGTACAAGTTTTAAACATACACAAAGAAGGAAATAGTGTAATGAATATCCATATATGCACCATCTAGTGCATGCAAAACTCATCAGTTTTAACTCACTTACTTCACATATAACCTACCTACCTTTCTTTCAATGCTTTACTGCTCCTAAAATTTTTTCAAGCAAATCCCAGGCGGCATATCATTTTACTCCTAACTCAGTATGCCTCCATAAGTGTTACAGAACTTTTATTACATAACCACAGGACCATCATCATACCTTATGAATTGACAATATTTTTTGGTATCATGTAATACTCTGTCCATAATCAAATTGCCCCAGTTGGCTAAAAAATATCTGTTTATAGGTACTTTGTTTAAAACAAAATTCAAATAAAATTCTCACATGATGCTTAGTTGTTAGATCTCTTTTGTCTCTTTTAGTCTAGAACAGTTCCCTTCACATTTTTTTATACCATTGACTTATTTGTAAGTTATTGATTATGAAAATAGGTAATTCAAACATAGATTCCTATAGATAAATTATATGGCAACTCATGTTGCACATTAAATCTTATGGAACAAAGGCATTCTAATCCTACTTGTAAGTATTTATTTCCCCCATCATTCATCAATACGGTGCTTGTCAATTCACCAGCGTTTTTTGAGTGCCTAAGATGGTTTGAACAAGAGGCATTTTAAGGGAATATTAGCAGAGGAGAGGAAAAAATACAAAAGAAAATAGAGTCACCAAACTTTTAGGCTCATTAAGTGTATGAACTGGACTAATTTTAAAATTATACTATTTTATTCTAAATTAAAAATTCGGCTTATCAATTTCGTAGTGAAAACGGTTATAAATGTATTTTTGTGTGGAATTCCACATCTAATTTTTTTGTAAATCACCTTCCTCTCTTCTTTGCTTCCTCCCTCCCTTCCTTTCTTCCTTCCTTCCTTCCTTCCTTCCTTCCTTCCTTCCTTCCTTCCCTTTTTCCCTCCCTGCCTTCTTTCCTTCCTTCCTTCCTCCCTTCTTTCCTTCCTCTCTTTCTTTCTTTCCCTCCGTTCCTCCCTCCCTTCCCTACCTGTCTCCCTGTTCCTTCCTTCCTCTCTTTCTCTTTCTTCTTTCCTTCTCCCTTTCTTTTTTTCTCTCTCTTCTCCCCCTCCTTCCTTCTCTCCTTCCTTCCTTCCTGCCTTCCTTCCTGACTCTCTGTCTTCTTTTTTTGTTAAATTTTAACTACAGTTAGAAGTCATTGGTGTGGAATTCAGCATTTTTTCTAATGTATTATAATACATTTTAAATATTTTATCTTTGAAAAGATCAGATAGTTTAAGAACTTTTGAAAAGGGCGAATTGACATAATTACAATCTACCCAGAATTACTGAGGATAATTTAAATGTATTCAATGCATAATAAATAAAGCTGTGCATCATTGTTTACAGCATTTGAGAGGGAATGCCAAGATGGAACAGCATTATTCTTCTCGATCCAAGGAGACCTAATTAGCACTAATGGGGGGAAAACAGAAAATGAGAGCAGAAGCTCAATATGATATCAGGGAAAATATCCTAATGGACGTATTGATCAGTTAATGGGAAATTCCCAAGAGAAGAAATTTTAATGCAGTTGAAGGATGTAATTGAGAAGGCAGAAAACACTGCAGGAGGCATAAATGTACTGTTTGTAATTCTCTACACAATCCTGCACAGGTTGGTTCCTTGTTAGAAAATTTCATCTTTATTCTGAACATAGATAAAAACTAGCATTGATAGATATATTCTTAGTGAAGGAATGTCTAGAAAAAGAACAGAATCATTAAAGCTAGGCTTTGTTTTCATTTCTCCTGCTGGTATTAGAATGTGCATTCTAGAAATTCCCAAAGGAGGCTCATATTTCAGTGATTCACATTCATTCACTTCAATATTATGAAATTTGCTTCATTATAATATTATGATGATACTACAGACATTTGTATAGTAAGGTGCATTGAATGCATTAGCAAGTTGGAAATAGTATACGATTAAGAAAACCGTAGCCAAGTTGATAGCTGTTTACACTAAAAATGTACTCCAGTAAGCTAAATCAATCTGTATTAATTTAATTTTGGCTCTTGCTGGTAGAAATAAGTTTGTACAGTAGCACAATGCTTTCTGTGATTGATGTTGACTAAAAAGGAGAGAAGTGAGACAAACTCTTAGGAGCTTTCTATTATTATAGTAATCGAGTTACTTGTCCAGCCAATCCTGGTCTACAAAATAACAGGTTATCTTTTATTACTAAACACAGTCAATTTTTCTATTGACTCTCTTCTTGTATTATTTGGTGGAAAATTTTAAGCTATAGAGAGAGCTGAAACACCTCAGATATTCATCAAAGCCCTTTTAATTAAGCTTGGGCACTGCAACCAGGGGTACAATGCGTAATTACTTCTAGTTTGTGTTAGCTGAATCAAATTTTTTACTTAGTAAGAGAGACAAATTTAGGACTGAATAATTATTTAGTTTTCATAGGTCAGCAACATACATTTGAATTACTCAGATTTACTGTATCCAAGTTAACTTCTTAAGATCTTTATTTTGCTTTGTGCTGCATTGACATGACCAAAGCATTTAGAATTTAAACCAAGTTTCCAAGGCAGGGTTAAATGCAAAACCTATAATGATTTTTTAATAGGAGTGAGGGTTATTGTGAAAGGTCACAAACTAATTATAGGGAACTGCCTACCTAAGCACACTCATTATACGAGAACTACACCCATCAGAAGATGCATTTGTTTATTTAAACTTGCTGACCATAATCTAGGACATGTCTATTCGAATGATGCAAGGCACTTTCTTATTTGAGAAATGAACACAGCAAGCAGTTGATCTTGGTCCTGGAATTTGTGAAGAAAGCCTGGAAATAGGATTTGAAGTGTATCACCAAGGTAAATGAATCAACTTGGAAACATTCTGCAGATGTCAAAAGAAAGTCTATTATATGAAACAGCAATCTTCATATTTGGCAAAAATAAATTCAAGTGAAAGGCAACTTAGTGAACAGATAATTTGCTACACAGTGTCAGGTTTTCCCTCTTTCCCTGTACCATCTAAGCACTGTGCATAATCTCTTCTATGTCAGAATGTCTGAGTCACAGGATGTTCACAAATCAAAACCATAGTTCCATCCAGTAAACCTTTTTCTCTCTGGGCATAAAGCCATGTTCCCTAAGATTTCAAAGCAAATATTTCTACAATTATAGAGTTACATCTTTTTCTTTAGCAATATGTCTACTAAATTATATTCATGATACAACAGCATTGAAGTAGGAGGCAAAACTCAACTCTGGAGGTGGGGCTTGGACAGTGGAACAAATTGAGAACTAGCTAAAAAGAGTCCAGGGCAGAAGCACCACCCCATAAGACATGCCCACCAGGACCATAAACTGCCCATTAATTTGCATACAATTAAAAGTGGGTATGAATGTGAGTGCAGACTGTGTCTGAGCTGCTACTCTGGGCACACTGCCCATAGGGTAGCCTTGATCCACAAGGAGCAGTACCTCTGCTGCTGCTGTACACTGTTGCTTCAATAAAAGTTGCTATTTAACACCAAGGGCTTGCCCTTGAATTCTTTCCAAGGGCAAAGCCAAGGACCCTCCTGAGCTAAGGACCTTCCTGGGCTGAGCCTCAATTTTGAGGCATACCTGTCCTGCATCACTTTTAAGCTAAAACTTCAGAAGAGTGGACTCCTCATCCAGGATCCCTGTATCAAGTCCTTCTCAAATTGGTTCTGGACTCTCTTGTTAAAGAACAGCAATTTATCATTTAACTGCTTCAGAAATTGTGGTAATGGCCTGGCATGGTGGCTCATGCCTGTAATCCAAGCACTTTGGGAGGCAGAGGTGGGTAGATCACTTGAGGCCAAGAGTTCAATACCAGCTTGGCCAACATGGCGAAACCCTGTCTCTACTAAAAACACAAAAATTAGTGGAGCGTGGTGGCACGTGCCTGTAGTCCCAGCTACTTAGGAGGCTGAGGATTGCTTGAATCCAAGAGATAGAGGTTGCAGTGAGCAGGACTGGGGAACTGCACTCCAGCCTGGGCAACAGAGCGAGACTCTGTCTCAAACAAAACAAAACAAAGCAAAACAAAAAACTGTGGTAATTTAACATTCTACTCTTTCACTAAAGTGCAAAATAAGACTGTTAGTGACTTGTTATAAAACAGCACATAACAAGGCGTTTTCAGAGATAGCTTGTTTCTAGTTTTTAGGGCTGGATATTTGTATGTTCCTGTAAGGGCTCAATAGCCTCGGAAATGTCACTTCTTAGATTCTACAAAGAGAGTGTCATTCCAAATCTCCATTTACTTTAGGGTTTGCAGATTGTTTAGAAGTTAGGAAGTTGATATGAATGTTAATAATTCTTAATATTAGTGCTAAATAAAGTTAAAACTTCAAGTGATATTTGCTGTTTGTAGTTTGGAAAAACTTTTTTTGTGTGTGTTTCATTTGCTTTTAATAGCATTACTGAGGTATAATTGACATACAAGAAACTTCATATATTAAGTGTGCAATGTGATGTTTTAGCTTATTTATATACCTATGAAATCATTACCACAATCATAATAGTGAATACACCTGTGACACTCCAAAATTTCCTTATGTCACTTTGTAATTCCTCCTCTCTTCCCTCTTTCCCATATCCCTGAGAAATCACTGATCTGTTTTCTGTGACTGTATATTAGTTGGTGTGTCTTCAGATTTAAGATACAGGGATTTAGCTAGTATGCACTATTTTTGTCTGGCTTCTTTCAGGCAACATAGTTATTTTGGATTCACCTATGTTTTGTGTCTCAATGAGTCATACTCCATGATATGGAATTGTACTCCATGATATGGACACACTACGTTTTGTTGTCTTTTTTGGGTTGTTTTCAGCTTGGGCTATTATAATAAAGCTGCTGTTAACGTTCTTAGATAAATCTTTGTGTGGGCATGTATTTTCATTTCTCTAGGGTAAATATTTAGATATAGAATGGTGAGGTCCTCTGTTTTATGTTTAATTTTTCAAAAGCTGCCAACTTGTTTTCCAAAGGGATTGTACCATTTTACATTCTTACTAGTAGTGGAGGAGAGTTGCAATTGCTCCATTATCTTTGCCAACATTTGGTGTGGTCAGTATTTTTAGTTTTAGCCATTCTAGGAGTTGTGTAGTGGTAGCTTACTGTGGTTTTAATTTGCATTTCCCTAATGACTAAAGATGTTGAACATCTTTTCATATGCTTATCTGCCATTCATCCACCTTCTTTGCTGAAATGTCTGTTCAAATATTCTGTTTTAAAGTAATTATATGGCTTGGGTTTTATTTCCTGTCAAGCTTTGAGGGTTTAAAAAATATATTCTTTATATTTTCTCTAAGTATGTGGCATTCCTTTTTTTCCCTCTTGGCAGTGGATTTTTAATAACACAAGTTTTAAAATTTGACAAAGCCAATTATCTTAGTCTATTGGGGCTGCTATAACAAAATACCATAAGTTGGGTAGCTTATGAACAACATGACTGTATTTGTCACAGTTTTGGACGCTGGAAAGTCCAAGAACAAGGCACCAGAAGACTGGATGTCTGGTGAGAGCCTATCTTCAGGTTCATAGATGGTGCTGTCTTGCTGCATTCTTACACGGTAGAAGGAGCAAGCTAGTTGTCTAGGGCCTCTTTCATAAGGGCACTGATCCCAGTCATGAGGGCTCTGCCATTATGATCTAATCACCCCTCAAAGGCCATATTTCCTAATATCATTACCTTGGAGGTTAAAATCCCAATATATGAATTTTGGGAGGACACACACATTTAGATCACAGCACCAATTTATCGATTTTTAAAGATTTTTAAATTCTGTTTCTGGTGGTTTAGCACCTTTGAGCTTCTTAGTGCTGTCCTTGGTCCAGTGCCACACAGGACTTACAGGGAATAGACATTGAGAATAGGTGTACTTAATACATGAGGACATTAAGCATCTCGACTTTGGTCTCTAGGCACAAAGCCAAAAAGGAAGAGATGCATCCTCCTCTTTCAGGAGGAAGTACACCATGGCTTTGGCACAATGTAGCTTCCAGAGATTTCTCACATTTAGCATCATGACAACTCAGCATCATGAGGCATGGCTACTGCAGATGTAAGGTCTCTGTGGCTGCTTCTTTGCAGGTAGTGGAAGCAGAATAGATTTGCTCCTGAGGACTCCCAGGTAGAAGCAGAGAGATTTCAAGAGAATCTGGGGATCCCAAAATTGTGACTGAGAGGACAAAGTCAGAAGAAATATGAATTGTTACTATAAATGTGCCTTAATTCTATTCTCTAGGTGGGTATTATATGGTTAAATATGGGCAACATATTCTGATTAGGTTAATTTGAAATATTATATTTTAAATTCAATTTAATGAGGTATGAGAAAGAAAAAAAGATGGTAAAATCAACTGCTCATCAACATGTCTTTATTTTTAAAAAGCCTCTTGTTTTGCACAAAAATTATTTCCTTGCTGCTTAACTGTTTTCAGATGATGAAAACTTTGCTTTGACTTCTAACTGCAAATTAATTCCAAAGCTCTTACAGGTCTGTAAATAGTAAAGAATGCAGAGGACCAGATTTAAAAAAAATTGTCTACCTTTAAGTTCACGTTGGTGTATAACGGATTATCTTTCTATCGCTATGCTTTCCTCATTTGTTTTTGAGAAATAAAACAGAGTCACTGACATGAAAATGTTAAACTAAAGAGATTTTATGTCAGAGTATACTATCAAGGGGTGATAGGCTGTAAATGCTACTACCCACTTATTTGTGAATGGGTGCAATTTAATTATCATAAGCATTGATGGCGATGCTCCAAACATGTGCCACCTGGATCAAGCATTGCTTTCATGATAAGTACAGAAGTTGGCTTCACAAATCTTCATTCTGGTGACTCTCATAGTGGCCTTTAGTGCCTACAGCCTGTCAGAGTAACTAAAGGGGAAGATGGCTGCATAGAGCCTCAGGGTTGGCTAAGGAGGACACAACCTCCAGGTATCATGACCCCCCTAAAAGATAAGATTTTGTGTTGTTAGAAAACATGAATATTTATCAAATGGATATAGTATCATATGAGAATAATAATAATAAAAGTATTAAAGTAATGTCTTCTTAGAAACTTTGGGCACTGTTTTCCCCAGGGGACTTCATTGATTACTCTGATATTAACGGCCATTTCCTCAAAACAGGTTTATTTTTTATTTTCATTATTTTTCTAACAGTCTTTGGATTTTTAAACTTTTTCACTGGCAGCTTAAACTTAATTTTCACTGTTGAAAATGAAAGATATTATCTTTCCTTCTAAGCTATTACATTTTTCCCCCGTCTTCTTATCTCTCCTACTCTTGACAATACACTTTTTTGCTTATACTGTGGAAGAGAGGCAGAAGAGGCCCAGTCTGGAATAGAGAGCATATGAAGATTCTGGCAGGTAGAAAAGGACCTAGGAAAGTATTTAGGATTTAGCAACTTGTTTGTTTGTTGTTTATATTTCAACATGTTGATTTTCCTAGAAACTACATTTAGGAAAATCAACATGTTGAAATATAAACAACAACAGCAACAACACCCTTTTAGCCCCTCCTTGCCTTATTGTAGGTTATACCAAACTATGAGACTACTGTTCTTCTCAGGAAAGGATTATTAAGAATTATGATGTGTCTAAGATTTCACCCTAATTGCAAGCTAACAAGTGAGCCTGCTACAGTTTGATGGAGGCTGGCAGAAGACATTGGAATTCTGGGGCATAGGGTGACACATATACTCACAGCACAGCAAGCTGTGTGAGTCATCAGCAGACTTGGGTTTGTTCCCTTTGCCCCCAAGTTCCACAGAGGTGACAGATGGGCCCAGGTAGATTCCTTCACAGGCAGTGGTTTGAGTTATAGGAGAGAAATGCTGAGCTTAGGGAACTCGAATCTTTTTTTTTTTTTTTTTTTGAGACAGGGTCTTATGCTGTCACCCAGGCTGGAGTGCAGTGGTGCGGTCTTGGCTCACTACAACCTCTGCCTCCTGGGTTCAAGTGATTCTCTTGCCTCAGCCTCCCAAGTAGCTGGGATTACAGGTACCTGTCACCATGCCTGGCTAACTTTTGCACTTTTATTTCTTTTAGTAGAGATGGGTTTCGCCACGTTGACCAGGCTGAACTTGAACTCCTGACCTCAAATGATCTGCCTGCTTCCGTCTCCCAAAGTGCTGGGATTATAGGTGTGAGCCACCACATGTGACCAGGAACTGGAATCTTTTATAACAGATAACATGCGTGCCTGCTTTTGCTCTGGATAGAGACATTATAACTTTCAAGTTTTGTATAACTTTACAAAAATCATTGAAAACATGGTTCAATATAAATGCTGTTAAGTGCCTTGTTTTGCGAGACGAGTGGAAATAGGAGAGACTCATAGGGAATTGTCTCCGAACAAGGTTAAAAAGACCTATCTCCTTTCCAAAGTCAGTTGGTCAGAATTTATGTCTTTCTGAAAGCAAATATAAGACCAATACTCAGTGGTGTGCTGACAAATGTTAACAACTGGTTCTCTGTAAAACAGAAAAGAAAAAAAGCTCTGCTTTGCAACATTGGCTGATTTCTGTAGTGTAAATACTTCATCACAACTGATTCCAAGCCACCAATAAAACATCACTGAACTTGGAGTCAGGGAGAGAGTCACAGTAGTACACCATTATATAGTATTTCTGCCGTATACATATAATAGACATAAATAATCTAAAGAGAATAGACAATACTATAATTTAATAAAATAAGTGGGAATTGTTGAGTTAAGGCTATTTATTGCCTTTCAATTACTCCTCCTGTTTGGTTAATGGAGCTCAATTGGCCTCATTCTTCAAAACCAAGTCCCTTCTGTAGCAATGTTCTTTTTGCTCTACTAACTCATTTAAAGCTCCTTTCTCTTAATTAAGGGTAATATAATATTTTATAACCTATTTATTTCTCAACACAATCTGGTTAACATAAATAAATATGATCTACTGTGTCCAACTTAGATTATGTTAGAAATAACAGAAGATAGATAATTTTGGGCATTCTCTATTGATTGTCTTCAGTAGTATGAGTGAGTGTGAGTAGAAAACATTTGACTTTTTCTGAGAATTTGATCTAATTTTTCCAGATTTTTTGAGGATTATATAGAACTACCTCTGTATAATCTGTCGCAAATCCTTAGGATATTTCATGGGCTTCAAGCTTCCAACCAAAAACAGTGCTAGGTTTCCTAATGGTGGCTAATTCAGATTCAAATACAACAAACACTTATGAATACCTATTATGTGCCACATATGAGGCTAACCAAATGATTTCACATATATATCTTGTTTAATCCTTAAACAAAGCTATAAAGTGGGTACTAATTCCATTTTACAGATGGGGAAGCTGAGGTTAGTCTTGAGTTCTTTATATTTTGGGAAGCAAATGTGATTATTATGTGTCCCTACCATGATCAGTATATAGACATTAATTATCAAACAGTCACAGCATTTCTTAGTAGGGAACCCTTGACTTAGGTAAATGAGGTTGTTCTAACGGCTCCAAGAAAGGAATTCTGTGTGAATTGGTTCTACATTTACACCATAACAATAATTTAGAATGACACTGTGGGCCACACATCACTAAAAGTATACAAGAACATTTCAAATGAAAGTAATCAAATAATGTGTTCATCACATAAGAAGCTGTAACTCAATTTCAGGAAAAGTCACTATCAGTATCATCATTAAAAATAGTGCCTGGATCTATGTAAGTGCATCGATGAAATTTTTTCAGGTGATTTAAACTCAGACTGTATGAAAAAAAAAATCAAGATTTTTGTAGGTGATTATTTCGTCTTGACAGAATATCTTCTCTCTCAAGAAAGAGTAAAAGGCCATAAGAAAACCAGTAAGGACTAAGTTAAGTATAGCAGCAGTGAGTTGTTCAAGATAAAATAATAGACTGACAACTTTATTTGATAATACTAAAATAGGTGCAAAAATGAGAATTATTCACATAATTTGGTTCGTCGTACTACTATCACCTACCTTATCAAGCAGAAAATAAATTGCTCTCTGTCCACAATTAATAAAAATGCTACAGCTGCATGGTAGGAGTCTGGACATAGATTAGCAAGGTTATGTTTAATTTGTGGGCATATGGATATCATCATTTCAGTGGATATCTTTCACATCCATTTATATCCATCATTTCTGTGGATGTATTTTTAATGAGAGATATCATCTGTCATCTAAAAGACTGTAGAATGCAATAGAAAACTTGGTATATACGATTATTATTAATTATATTAATTAAAATTTATTAATTAAAATTTATTTAAATATGTCTCAGGCATAATGCTAAGTAGATTCAATGCATTTCGTTATTATAATTTGGGATCATATAATCATTGTTTTGTATATATTATATATATATATGAAGTTTATTGAGTCTCCATATCAGAGATATTTTGACCTCATATAGATATGGACTCTTTGAGAATTTGTTTAAAGCTATAGACCTGCTTAAGGAAAGATGCAAATATGTGCATGAAAATAAATGTTTGCATATAATATTAGGGGATCCATGAAATCCCTGATGCCCATCCCTGAATTTCGGCCTTCCGAATCCTTATTCTGTGTGTCTTAGAATAGTGCTTATAGAATGTAATTGCAATCACATTTTTGCTTCCAAACCCTACTTATTTTAATTAATATTTGGCAGCTTAGAACTTAAAGGATAAAATTTTGATAAATATGTTAATAATATTGTATGAAGAGTGTATTCTTATCCTGAGGAAACAACTGGAAAATACAGTATATGCCAAGAGTGTCAAATGAAGAATAGTTTATAGTAAGGTAGAACTGGAAACGATTTAAATGTCAGTAGCGTAGGATAAACAGATTGTGCTATAACAAAATGTCATGAAGCCATTTGAATTGGAGATGCACATTAATATTTAATGTCTATAGCATATCACTGTGTCAAAAAGCAGGCTTCTAAGCAGCATATGTACTATGTTTTGAAGTGTATATATATATATAAGTGTATATATGTATATATGTGTATATATAAGTGTATATATATGTGTATATATATGTGTGTGTATATATATATAAAGTATTTAAAATATATATATATGTTTTTCCATAGGTATGTGGAAAAAGTCTGGGACAGTCCTTAGTTTTGTTCTTAAAATATTCAAGCTTGCTTGAGTAAAGATATCTCATTGATGGGCTATGTAAGAAATTGTAAGAGAAATCTCCTGGGAATCCAGGAGTTGAAGCCATTATACAGCTGACGTCATGAAGTCTGGAGCTAGAGGGAGTTCTGGATTTAAGGAGGCTCCAGGGGATCAGAATTTGGAGCCTTCTCCCTAATACTCCCATTTAATGTGACTCAGTCACACAGTGACTGTGACTCCCAGCTTCTTTCTGTTCCACTTTCGACTGGCATGTGCATAATGCCTGCTCCTTGTAAATTTAACTTGCCTGTAGCACAGTATGGTTTCTTTAATTCATAACCTTTTGGTTTCAGAACCTATTGCTGTTTTTTAGTTTAAATTCTCAAGATAGAAATTGTTACTTGGAATCTTATTGATCTGAGTTAGTTGCTGGACAATCAGTTGATTAGTTTTCTAGGAGATGCCTGCCTACAGCTGGAGTGATGGGAGAAGGTGTAAGTTTCACATCGTAGAAGCTATGGGTAGGGTAATTTCATTTAGAAAAGATCTAAGCAGGTAGGCAGTATAAAGTAAGCCTAATGAGAAGGATTATGCACCGGAAAATTAATAGTGGCTATCTCCAGGTGGTAGAATCATACAGCAAGTCCTCACTTAACAATGTGGGTAGGTTCTTGGAAACCATGACTTAAATACAACAAGATATAAAAAAACCACTTTTACCATAGACTGATATAAACAAAAATTCAGTTCCTATGGCATATCGCTGGTCATGAAACATCACCAAACTTCTAAATAAACACCCGAAACACTTCTACTATTAAGTACTGAAATAAATGTGAGATATAAATGTATTTAAGAAAAATTTATAAAAACACGATAATGATTTACCCAATTTTTGGTGAATGAGTGATGACAATTGTCGTGGTGTTGGCTTAAATTAAGGAATAAATGCTTAATTGTAATTGTAAGTGAAATTTGTAAGGAGTGAAAATTGTATGGAGCAAAAATTGTAAGGAGCACCTCTTCCCACCATGAGGTTCAAAACAATCACAAATATGGTGGTTTGATGAATGCTTTCCTACTGCCTCATTTATTGTCCTGCATTTGTATGGTTATCATAAACTTGACTGATTTTTATCTTACAACAATTTGTATCCATTCATTCATTTCCCAACCTGCTTGTTCCAGTTCAGAATTGCTGGTGACTGGAGCCTACGTTGGCAGCTCAGGGTGCAGGGCACGAACCTATGCTGGACAGGATACCATCCCATTACAGGGCGCACTGACACATAAACACACACACACACACACACACACACTCATATGAGGACAATTAAGACACACCTAATGTACACATCTTTGGGATGTGGGAGGAAATCAGAGGACCTGGAGGAAACCCACACAGGCATGGGGAGAGCATGCAAACTCCACACAAACAGAGGTCCCAACGTCTGATTCCTTTTCTCATCAATATTAAAACTAAACGACATTATTTGGGTAGCTGCTGTAAATGATTTTTTTTGAAAATATGTATTTTGCGTGTTTCTCTACTTTCAAATTTGCCTATAATGATTGTGCATGATTTGAGAAACAGAGAAATAATATCACTACAATGTGGTTTGTACTTTTTCCTCTGTAGTTTGTAGTTTTGTTCTAATTCTATTTGGTAGAAAAATTTCAAATTCTAGCAATATAATGTTGCTTTAGAAAAGAAGATATATACTGGCAAAAAAAAAAAAAAAGGAAAACAAGCATTTGTATTTCAACCAATCTGAGCCAGTACTGGGTACCATTTTTAGTTGCTTAGCTTTATTTAGCAAGTGCTGGAGCTGGGGAGATACAGAGATAGATACTCCAAGACAGGGCCTCTGACCTTAAGTTCAGTCCACTAAATCTTTACTGAGTATTTTAATATACAACAGATATCCATAGGTGATGATATACAATCAGTGCATCCTCAAAGAGCTAGGAATACAGTTAATTACAAGGACAGGAAAATAAAATTAATAATGCAGGATAATATATATGAAGGTCTAATGAGTGACCTGAGAGTTCAGAGCATGGGAGGTGTGGAATTTGAATAAGTCTTATTGGATGGGGAATGCTTGAGTAAATGGTATGATAAAGGGCATTATTTGATAGGGGGAATAGCTAACAAAAGGTATATAGATAGGAAGGCACAAGGCATATTTGGGAGACATGCATGAACCTGTTTAGTGGGTTCAAGTTGCAGAGTGGTGGTAGATAACACCGGAATGGTGTCTTAGTCCACTTTGCATTGCTACAAAGGAATACCTGAGGCTGAGTAATTGATAAAGAAAAGAGGTTTATTAATACGTGGCTCATAGTTCAGCCCACTGTACATGGCACCAGCATTTGCTTCACTGGTGAGGGCCTCAGGAAGCTTCCACTTACGGCAAAAGGCAAAGGGGAGTCAGCGTCACATGGTTGGAGAGGAGTAAAGCTGGGGGAGGGGGTTCCAGGCTTTTAACCAACCAGTGTTCCCATGAACTAATAGGGTAAGAATGCGCTCAATCCTGGGAGAGTGACACCAAGGCATTCATGAAGGATCCACCCCCATGACCCAAACACCTCCTACTAGGCCCCACCTCCAATACTGGGGATGAAATTTTAACATGAGATTTGGAAGAGGCAAATATCCAAACTATATTAAATGACAAGTAGAGATGAGATCTGATAGAAAGCATGTCTAATATGCATTCATAAAATGCTTCATAAAACTATTTTTTTTTTAAGTTTCGGGTTCAACTCTGTGTGTTAGTCTGTTTCGTGTTGCTATAATGGAATACCTGAGACTTGATAATTACAAAGAAAAGAGGTTTATTTGGCTCATGGTTCTGCAGGCTGTACAAGAAGAATGGTGCCAGCATCTGCTTCTAGTCAGGACCTCAGGAAGCTTTTCCTCATTGTGAAAGGTGAACAGGAAGCAGAGCAAGAGAGAGAGAAGGAAGGTCCCAGATACTTTTTAACAACCAGACCTTTCATGAACTTAGAGTGTGAGCTCACCCATTACTGTGAGGAGGGCACCAAGACATTCATGATCAATCTGTCCACATGACCCAAACACCTCCCACTAGTCCCTACCTCCAACACTGGCAATCACATTTCAACATGAGATTTGGAGGGGACACAGAGCCGAACCATCTCACGATGTAAGCTTTCTTGGGCTGAAAAGCTAGGCTGTGTGTGATAAGGGGATAGTAATCTGTTGTGTTATACCTGCGTCTCACTTCTCACTCACCCATGAATCCCATTTTAAGAGGTACTTAGAATCCTCTGTAATGAATGAGAGCCAAAAGACCCTCTTCACATCACATTGGCTTTCTTATGTTGTCCTGGGATTTTGATCTAGAACTTTGAATCTGGCTTTGCCACTTCGGCTATTTTCCATGCTGTTTATTACTCTCTTCACTTTGATGGATGCCTTAATTCAGGTTATTGGCCTTGGCCTAGGGCACTATATACCATGATACTAATTTTTGATTCTCAATTCCAAGGTCTTCCTTAGATCTCAATCTATAGTACTCATTTGGGATCCCTAAATGTAGAGAAATTTGGCATAGAATGGAGTCTCCTTTGTTTTATCTCTGAAAATTTATTGGATGAAGTACAAAAAGTGGTTTATATGTGTTTAAATAAATTAGCTCTTGGGAAGACAATTTCGTGCATAGTCCCCAAGGACAATGCTATACTGATGGCCATTTCATACACTGGTTTATAAATTTGATGTATATTGTATCGTGGTAGCAATTAAACCCCCAAGTCTGTTTTACAAATGTTTTAAAACGCTTTTCCTATTCCACTTACTCTCCTTGTTTGTCCTTCGCAAATCCTACTATCTGCAAAAGACAAAATAAATATCTTTATAAAGTAGCATACTTGAGCTGTGTTCATAAAATACTCAATTATTCTGATAGATGGTGACTAGATATGAGTGAGATAGTGGGAGAGGCCCATTAATGAATGTCATTGGTCAGTTTCCACCTCACTTGGCCCCACTCAGCTGCAGACACAGAAGCTCTTCCCTGCAGCAGGCTTCTCTCCTGCCCAACTCTAAACTCATGCCGCCCAAGGCAACAGTCTGTCAGTGGGCTCAGATGTAGCTAGTGATGGTCTGGAATAAGTTCACATTGAGTATCTCTAAGCATCTTCCCAATTCTCCCACATCATGTTTGCCCAAGTCTTATGACAGAGTTTTGTGCATGATTTCCTTTTCTGTACTCTAGTTTTACCTTCAGGATGAATGTTATGCTTCTAACCCCAGCCCTTTTGGTTAGACCTTATACTCTTCCCACATCTTGTCAACACCTTTCATGTGAATTCTCCCTAGAACCCTCTTAAGAGCAAAAGGACAGCTCAGAACCACAAAATTAACATGGCTCTGGTTCTTAGGAGGGCCGCCTGAGTATCCTTATCAGAGCAATTGACCCAGGGTTTGTCACCTCTCTTTGCAGTGTTTGAAGTGTTGCTTACTGCTCAATCCTGAAGGTTGTATAAGGAAATATGCATAAGAACACATTTAGTTTATCAACTACTTATTTAATTCTTAATATGTAGAGGAACAAGCAAGGTAAATGTTTAGGAAGTTAGGTGTGCATTGCCTTCTTTTGGCATGTAACATAAAAATTATTATTTATCCAAAAGAATGTGAGACTTAACTGTTTTACAATTTATAGCTGTACAGTAGCTTTAAAATTTCTAATGACTATATCTTTAAACCTTTAACTTTAAAGTTAAAATTGCATTTTCAAATGAGTGCTGAGTTTTTATATAGTAATATGGGACTAGATATCCATCTAAATGATGCTATTTTAGAAAATATTTGATGCTTCATGTAATTCGCCTACTGTTTTTACTGAGTGCCTACTAACTGCAAGGAACTGTATGCTCTATGCTGTAAAGCATATAGAAATGAGTAAAGCACGGTCCTTGCCCTCTAATATGGAGGGATTAAGACATTATACATAGACATAGGGCATGGTAGGCAATACAATCTTTAAAGGACAACAAAGTAGTTTGATTAATATTGGCATGATCTTAGCTCTTGGCCATGATGCAAATTATGCCTGGCTTAATTATCTCCATCAATTTGAAGGAGCAGATGCTCAGGTGTATAGACAGATGCGGAGATTCCCTTGGGGGCACTTAATCTGTGCCTTCTTATGGACGTGGGGGATGCCCACTGATTTCAATTGACATTACTTTCATTAAGAACAATGTGGCAGGCCTTTTCTCAAACTGTATTCAGCTACATATAATCTGTGTCTGAACATTCTTCAGCAGCTACAAAGACAGCCTAGTGGATGACAAAATCCACATCTTCATGTCAAGCTAATTTGGGGAACATTTCATCACTTAGCTTCACAACGTGAAGAACGTTAGTAATCAGTGGTGTGTGCATTTCCATCCATTCCCTTTGTGAAGATGTTTACACTGCATAAAAATGGTGGAGGGCTGGAGGGTTGGGAAGAGCAGGGTCCTGGAGTGGGGTCATGTTTTTATGTCCCTTTGACACCCTGCCCCCTTCCAGAGTGTCCTTTCCTTCCAGAGTGTTGGTGGCTGCAGCGACAGTGGAGCGAATACCTGGCTGAAGGTGGGGTGGCGGTTTACTAGCACCTGTGCTCCTCACTGGTGATATACTTCATGCTAACTCTATCTGGGTTATTCAGGAATCTTTTTTTAAAAAGTTTCTTTTCTATACTTTTGGTGTTATTCAGAATAAGGTTTGGTGTAAAACTGTTTCTTCTGGGTTGGAACAAAGAATTTTTTAAATGCGGAGTTTGTGAGAGAAGAAGATTCCAGACATTAGATCTCTCGAGAACTGCCCATCTGTTAAAAAAATTATATTCCTGTTGGACTAGAGTGTTGGCAATTGCAAAATGGACTGCTACTGCGAGCCATTTATTCTGTCTCACTGGACAGAGTAAATTGTTTCCTAATTGGAGCTATGTCATGACATGAACTGTAAAATGTGGTAGCAATAACTTACTCTCAGCTTAAAGAAATGACAGAAAATCATATGCTTTCACAGAAAGCATTTCTTTTTCAACTATAATGTGAGATAATGTTAAAAAAAGTAAAACTTTTCTGCGACACTATTTTACACATTAATTTACAATACATTTTTTGCAATATTTTAAAAGAACTAATTAAAATGTATTTTCTGTATGTGCTTAAAAATAAATAACACCATTTTAAATAAGTAAATCAGTTTTTTGAACATAATCTCATTTATGTTTTTATGTCCTATAGATCATAGACATAATTGCTGCCTTTAGGATGAAATCTGTGGTATAGAAAACTTGCCTGCCAGATATTAAAACATATGTATGTATGTAACAAATACACACACACACACACTCATACATGCACATACACATATGCACACATACACACATGTCTGTATTAAAAACACCCATTAACAAATTAGGGTATTTAGTATATGACAATTGTGGAATTTAAGAAGTAATAGACAAAAGGATTATTCTAAATGATGTTAAGATTATTGGCTATCTAATTAGATCTCTATGCTGCATCTTTCACAAACACACACTGCAAATTGATTTAAGACCTGGACATTAAAAACAAAAAAAAATCCCAAACTACAAAAGTGCTAGAAGAAAAGGAATGAAATGTATTTTAATAATTTGGGATGACGAAGGACTTTCTCAGCATGATAGAAAACCTAGAAATCATAGAAGAAAATATCAATATATTATAACTTTATATTATCTTTTATTTGAAAAGATAATATAAAGTTAAAAGATAAGTGAGAGGTTGGGAAAAAATACATGCAACATATTTAAAGGCAAAGATTAATGTTTAGAATATTTTACTAAGAATCAACTAAGAAGAATAAAAAAGACAATTAGCCACATTAAAGAAATGACAAAGAATATAAACAAGAAATGTATGGAAGAGCAGATATAAATCTCCAATAAGCTTAAAAAAGGATTCATCGGCTGAGTGCAGTGGCTTACACCTGTAATCCCAGCACTTTGGGAGGCTGAGGTGGGTTATCACTTGAGGTCAGAAGTTTGATTCGAGCCTGGCCAACATGGTGAAACTCTGTCTGTACTAAAAATACAAAAAAAAAAAAAAAAATTAGTGGGGGTAGTGGCACACGTCTGTAATCTTGGCTACTCGGGAGGTTGAGGCAGGAGAATTGCTTGAACCTGGGAGGTGGAGGTTGCAGTTGGCAGAGATTGCACCACTGCACTCTAGCCTGGGCGACAGAGCAGTACTCTGAAAAAAAAATATATTCATTTATAAAGGGAGAATTAAACAGTAACAAGATACTGTATTCCCCACCCGACTGGCAACATTTCAATTGATTAATAACATCCACACTTGGTGAGGAAAAATGGACATTCTCATGTTGTACTGATGACAGTAAATATAGGTATAGCTTTTACATACTAAAAACTATATCTGTAAATCAACATCATCTATCAAAATAAAAAATATGCGTGACCTTTGACCCAGCAGTTTCACAAGGAATCCTACTTCTAGAGTTCTATCCGACAGAAATGTTAGCTTAATTATATAAAAAAAAGTCACAAGATGCTAATTGCAGTGTTGTTAACTAGTCAAAAATTGGAGAAAAACTCTCAATCTTTGGGAAAATGTTTGAATCAATTACAGAATATTCATCAAAGGAAATTCAGGTAGAAGTTAAGAAGAAAGAAGCAGATTCACATGTACTGACTTGGAAAACTTCATTGTAAGTAAAAGAAAAAGCACACTGCAAAACCATATTCATAGCCTGATTCTATTTTCATTTTGGAAAAGAATAACAACAAAAATATGTGTTCCTATAAACACAGAATAAAGTCTGGAAAAATATAAAACAATCTCTTGATGGTGGCTACAGGGATGGGGGCTGAACTGTCAGGAGAGAAAGGAAGGAGGAGTTTCCCTTTTCATTTCATATAAAAAAAAGTGAGATTATGAGTGATTTTGGCTTTTTTGGTTTTGTATATTTAACATCATTTTTTCATTATAGACACACATTTCTTCTGTATTCAAAAAACAAATGTAACCTTGAAAAGATAATTCTTGAAGGATGGATTAAAAAGATGAGTGACTGGAGACAGGAAAACAATTTAGGAGACTTTAAAAGACCCTGGGGAGGGCCGTGAGGGGCGGACCCAGGGCAGAGACGAAGGGATTGTGAAGTGGGGGACTGAGGTGAGACTCTGGAAAGTGAAACTTAAGAGGAGAGACAAGCTCCGACACACAGATGATGACTAATCTGAGGTTGGAGCCTCAACTCCTAGTCCAGTGCTTTCTCAGTATCTCCCAAAAGGCCTCATGTAAGAGGTACCATCAGCCCATCACACAGCTCCACACAGACTCTTGGGGCCTGGGACTTGGGCATGGATGCACACAGAGCACACTCGAAGCAGATAACAAAACCTATGTTACCTAGTTCCTGTGTAGGCAACAATTTCAGTTCTCATTTCCCACTTAAATGTTGCCACGAGACCAGGTAAAAGCAACATCATCTTTTCCAAGGGTCCCTTGGGCTGTTCTGTGTTACATGGTGACCTGAAGCTTATAGCACCATTGCATCAGCCTTCTCAGGGAAAAGCAAGCCTCTCTCTGACTGACTCCATGGGAACCCAGAGTTCCTTCCTGCACTCCACTTGAAGCCTGACTGTAGTATGTAGTCTGCACAACCCATGCTCAAACCTTTTGGTTCCTGTTTACTAAGATCTGCTCATAAGCACGAGGCAACCCACACAGAGTCTGCTCTGAAGCCAGCTTCATCATTGCTATAAACAGTTATTGGGAAAGTTTTTGTTTATGGCCAAGCCATGTCTCACCCTTGAGCTCCTTCCAGGTCCCTGGGCACATCAGCTAATGTGCATAACCAACAGCTCAACATAGGGTAGGCAGTGTCACACAAAGGGTATTAATTTCATGTGGGATACCTCTCTCTGGGGCATGCTGACTTTTTATTTGTTTACACAGAAACAATTGTTAAAACATCTGCTTAAATACTGTGAAATCTTTTTGAAAATTGGACCTTTTGGTCTAGCAGTGCAGCTGAGAAAGCTCATGTTTATCAAAGTAGAGGTAAATTGTATGTTGACAAAATGAATTCAGTGGAGTGTCTGTTATAACATTTCATGAGAGCAAGTACAATGTCAACCAAAGCTTTCCTGCATTGAATAGGAAATACCTTTGTTTGAAGCTTTAAAGCACATTAGTATGCTATTACCTTGACTTTTTAAAATTGTATGAATCTATCATATAGAATGCTCCATATAAAGCTTTTGTGGAAAACAATTTTAAATAAAATTCAAAATATAACTGAGGGCTGACCTGGTATGGTAGAGAAGATATGTTCAAAATGTCATTTCTCTTCGGTAGAAGATTGAACAACTTTTCTGATTTTAAAGCTATTACATGCTCACATCAGCATCCCTAAGGAGCTGATATTGACCTATGAACATGCAAAAGCAATAGTCCTGCTGTTTTGCTTCTATAATGCAACAGAAAAACATTTGGCTTATACAATTAAGATAATCTGATTACATCACAGACCTGTCTTTTTTGAGTTTAAGTGATTCCTGTCTTGTGTCGGATGGAAGAAAATATAATTTTTCCCACCTTTTAGTATCAGATAATTTGCAGATCTTGTTGCTGAATGGCTTATCTTTAGAAGAAATTTCGAAATTGCAACATGAGTACCATTTTTCACATGTGATAATTGATATGATTTACTGGTAGCTTTTTTAAGCAGAAGCATGTGTCTGGTGGAAAGTGAAAATTCAATCTGTTTGTGGTTTGCCCTCCTTGATATCAATCACGGATTTTAACTGATTTGTCTAGTTGCTTAGGCATCTTGTAGAGAAATTTTAGAATGAAGAAACTCCAGTATATTTAATTCAATCTGTTACCTTGCTGATCAAAACACTTGCTTTTGCTGGGCTCAATTTGCTCCATTTCTCTCTCCCTCTTTCTCTCTCACGCACATGCATGCGTGCACACACACACACACAATCAGAATGAAATAACATAGCAGAGACATTTTAATCTACTTTAGAGAAAAATAAAAAGTGTAGTATTGTTTAATCTACTTTAGAGAAACATAAAAATATAGTATTACTAGGACTCTGTCTTTTCTGTTTAAGTAATATGCTATGCCAAGATTGTGATGCCTAGCTGGTAGCTTGAGATCTGACCTCACAATGACAATGCTTTATTGCTCCCTTCATGCAGATGCCTGGTAACCAGGAGTCCTAGTTTAGCTCTTCAACACTCTTAGAAAATAATCATTAGTTTCAGTGGATTTGAAAGCCTATTGATCTAACACTAGTTAGACCCACAGACTAGCCACACCGGGTTTCTTACCCCAAATTTTAACCCTGAAGATCCTACTACTTAATCATTTTCAAAAACTCCATTTAGAAGAACAAAATGAATACATTTGACTATTTAATATTTAAAACCTGGCCTAAAGGAATAATATTAACATATATGAATATCTAATATTCATAGGTATGTACGCTATAGCTTTACCACTGGGGCAAGCCAGACCGTGAAAGAACTGTACCCCACATTATGTACATTTGCTTTCTGCTTCACATTTGGGTGTTATGACGTCAGCTGCCCTCCCAGACCCATCGTTCTAGGGTACAGCAGAACTCAAAGTGTTTGTCAACTTGGACTTACGGCTGTCCACTAGCTTGCCTTAAGCAGATTCTGAGGAGCTGCACTCAAGATTGATCCCCTATGTTCATTTGGTCTCATATTCTCTAGCCTTTCTTTTAACAGGCATACCAGGTCAAATGAGGGACATCTGCCCATTTGCAAACAAGCCAACCTCATCCCCGAGGTCAGCGATGAAGTGCTGAGTAACGAACTGGAAAAGCAAACAAGTAAAGGAGTTAGGAAGGACAGTTGCTTATTTGGAGCTCACTAGAGAATGTGATTTTTCCTGAACAACTGCATACTTCCTACTATGCCTTTTGGGAAACTACCCAGATTTCCCACAATATGTACCTGATATGGAGAGGAAAAAAGCAAACCATGGTGGTCTAAGCAGCTTAGATTTGATAAAAATAATAAGGTAGGCCGGGCGCGGTGGCTCACGCTTGTAATCCCAGCACTTTGGGAGGCCGAGGTGGGCGGATCACGAGGTCAGGAGATCGA